>NC_042531.1:10000-610000 GCF_900963305.1 Echeneis naucrates | reverse complement strand
TGCATTAGAAGAATTGAGTCTCAAACATCTCATGTGGAAACTGTGCGTGTGTGCTGCCTCAACATAAATATATTTCCTGTCCAGCATCATTCACCTCAGTGTTTCAGATTGTCCCCGTTTATATGCATGTGTGTGTGCGTGGCTTGTTTTTGTGTATTATTATTTGTGGGGTCCATAAACTGGATGCTCCTGTACTTGTGAGGTCCAGCGGCTCAGTGGGACCGACCCTGACTGTGGGGGGGGCTCATTACACTGATTTCAGTGGTGACACCCCACAAAGAAGGTGTACGAGCACGTGTGCGTGCTTCAACACGCCACTGAGCCTGAAGGATGAATCACATTCACTCACTTCCTCTTATCTCGCTTTCTCATTTTCTCACACACTTGCACAGACACACACAGACTCACACACACAGCAGGGTTATTTTTCCACACTCAGACTAATGCATGCAGAGCAGCACAGTGATATTCAGCTGAAAGGGGGATGGTTTAAATTTTAATGACTTATGCAGGAGGAGGCCGTTATTTCATTGGAAACACTCGGGTGCACAGGGCAAAATCTATAATCCTCTTTATTGGAAGGAGTCTCCATCGACGTCCTGTGGGAATCCTGCCTGAGTGTGTGTGAGGGGGTGGTGGTGATGGAGCTGCTGTGAAATCTTTTTGTTCTCATTGGGGACTGTTTCCAGTGGAGCACAGAGGGATAATCAGCTGTGTGTCATGGAGAGTAATAAATGTGTGAGGACTTATTTCACTATTCAGATTCAGTGTGACATCACAAGGTGACGTTTGTTTGGCTCGTCTGTCTGATGAGTGAGGGGGAGGGACGCGATTAGCAGGGATGTGATTAAAGTCAGAGCTGCGTCTCCCACTGACTCTGTCTAATGTGACACATTATCCATGAGCAGAAACGGCAGATACACACATTGTGAGGTGCGTGTGTGTTTTCAGTTGCTCACATGTGTAAACACACACAGTTTGTGGAAGTATCTTTGTTTTCAGGAGTTTGACTGAAGGTTCAATGTCAGATGTTGCTGCAGAGGTGAAATGACCGACAACCGACGTGTATCACCACACACACACACACACACACACTCAGCTCCAGAGGTTCTTCACTGCTGCTGAGAGACTCCACTATAGTGACACAGAGCTCACCGCTCTTTTTTTAAATCTGTAGAAGAAGAATGTGGCGTGGCGGTGGATTCTGTGTGTTGACTTTAGCTCTGTGCTAACCTGCTGTAGCTTGGACACCCTGGGTGGTGTCAGGCGGAGCTGCACTGGCTGCAGCTGCTCTGTCCTCTCAGCTCTCAGTTAAATAACGCTCTGAGTCACGGTGGTAAACGAGAGCAGCGGCCCGTTTGGATTGCCACTTACCCAACAAACCAGCCTCTCAGACGGAATCACAGTCTGTCCGTCCTCATTCTGCTGAGGAAAATCCTCATCAGAGCTCTGTTCCTCCGGCGCTCCACTTTCCTCTCTGCAGACTCTCCCCTGGGGGGGAAGTGGGGGTTTCTCTTCTCACCCTCAGCGTTAGCCGACACTGAGCCGTTGGTAATTTAACCCTGCAGCTGGTTTAGTCTGCCATTCTGCTGGACCACCACAAGCGCTGCCGTACCTGTGGATGAGAAGTCAAATCGAGCCCAGAGGTCGCTCGTCCGCAGCTTTTTATGACCTCAAAGTTAGTTTTTGTTGCTAGGCGACATCTAGTGTGAAGGTAGCCAGGTTGTTGTCCCTGTAACCATGGCAACAGAGATTATCTGATGCGGAGGATTAACTTTTTTTAACCCAAATCACCATCCTTTTCTGAATCCAACCAAGACCTAACCGTTTCCATGGCAACCACTGTGATGCAGGCAAGTGTGCCACAGGTCCAGTCTATGGGTTTCTTATTGTTACCGTGACAACCAATGTGCAGTAATGGCGGCTGTGGGGACACGGTGACAGTCTGGCCCACCGGTCGGTCGTCCTGAGCAGCGCTGATCTGAATGTGCACCCTCTCCCTCCCCCTCCGGCTGTTTTCCCGCTCTCCCTGTCCCGGTGTCATTAGCGGTGATTTATTTGAGGCCTCTCTGGAACACGGATGGTGCCAATAGGTGGGATGTGGGTACATTGCCCCGCCGTTGCCGCCCAGCCCTCCCCGGTCACCCTGCTGCTCGCCACGCCGCCGGTGATTGATCAACGCAAACACAACACAAAGCAGAGGGCCATAAAATGGAGACACACACGGAAACACACAATTAGTGGGTGCGCTTTTGTTTCAGGAGACAATGGCTGCTGTGTGATGAATAGAGAGGCCGGTCTGCAGAGACCTGGAGCTTTATTTTGGAAGGCAGGGCAGCGCTGTTCTTTTGCCAACACAAACAGCCGTGCTGCATTTACTCAGCTCAGCGCTGTACATCCCGACGCTGCATCAAACCTGTCCTGAGATATTAATGAGACGATGTTTCATGTCCCACAGCTTATCAGGAGCTTCACGTCTGCTGCTGCTTACATCCACTAATTATGACGCCGTCGGCTCGCCAGTCCGTCGGATTTAAATCCTGTTCAGCTGCTCTGAGGAGTTAAAGTGAGTCATGATATGAATTCCAACATTCTCAGGAAGAAGGTTGTGTCATTCTGTTTCAGTTAAATGAACAGAACGACTTCCTTCATCAGAATTCATTTCTTCTTCAACTTTCCTCATATTTTAAGTCATTTAGGTTTTGGACCGGGACTGACCAGGACCCCCAGGAATCAATCAGTATCCCTGGTTGGTTGTCATGGTTACAGCAAACACACCTGTGTTACCATGGTCACCATTGTAAGTTATATCCTGTTTGAGTTCAAAAGATGTTGATTTGGGTTAAAATACGTTCCTCCCCCACATCATGTGATCACTGTTGCCATGGTTACAATGGAAACAACAAGCCTTCACATGGAACACAGCTGACGTGCACTTCTCCCTTCACTGCAAAACCTGACGATGAGATCATAACGACCAGCTGACAGATAACCTCTGACATCAATAATTATTGATTAGTTTGGCAATAATAAATTGATGATTTTAACAATCTCATCTGATTCTGTCGGCCCGTCAGACACTGTCATTAATGCACACATAAGCCTTTAACTGAGGGAAGAAGAAAAAGGAGGGGAGGCGATGTGGATCGGCCTCAGTAGCATAACGAACCCGTCTGGTGTCGAGCCGATAATGAACCTGAAAACAGGCCGATAAAAGAAACTTTGAACAGACGAGAACTAAAAAGAGTTTGATCATGAACAGACGGAGCGAAAGTCAACAGCTCACCTGCTGTTCTGGCGTCTTTTCATTTATTCTGCTAAACGGTGTCACTTCACTGTTTCTCTTCTTCCAGCTCATCTACTGACACAAATTCCCTTCAGACTTATATAATTATTTATATTGTAATGAATCACATTGTATTACAACACATTATGTTATACGATTATAAATTAGATTTTATTATAAATTTGACTGTTATTGAACTCGACTTAAAAACAGGATTTCTCCTCTTCCTCCATGTTAATGCTTCACCATTGTCTTCAGTCAGATCTACAGCAGTGAGGTCAGAATTAAAGATAGCATTGAGATGCATTATGGGAAATGTAGGATCCTTTTCTCTTGTGAAAAATGTGACATATAAAGATGACGCTCTGCAGCAGAGCGTGAGAACCCCGTCAATCACACGTGGAGCATGCTCAGTGCTGTCTGGTCGCACCGGTCTGGGACTTCTGCCTGGAGCTGGTCTCCTCCATATGTGCCAGTGTGGCAGGAACACACAGTCCGGTTCACTCGGCTGAACACCAAACACTAATCAGTCACTCTCTGTTCACAGGCGGCACCAAAGCTGTCGTTCATTTCCGACTTTAAAGATTCTTCACAGAAAACAGGAGATTGGAATTACAGTATAAAATGTTAGATTTTATCATATTAGCTCGTTTAATGCTGAAATGTGCTTGAGACTATTTTCTGGACAGAAAACGTGATTAGATTAGATACATTACATTCATTTTGTGTTATATCGTGCTGCGACATTACCCCTCCCCCAAACAGGAAACATCCAATTTAATTTAGCACCAGAGAGTGGAGACAGCAGGCAGAAGGAGCAGGGTGGTGGTTTTTTATTGAACACAAACACTTAGCGTGTCTATCTTTAACAGGCTGGTTCAGTAGATGAGATAAATATTTATTTACAACAGATAAGTAACTACCATACAATAGAAATAATATATAGACACACAATCTGAAGCGGTCTGTTGTCAACATGAGCAGAATTTAAATTGATGATTCGCTTTCTGCCGTGCTCAGCAGTTTTCAGTCTAACTGGGTTTTGTTGGTTTTGGATGTTGTGAGTAATCGGAGACATTTTGAGTTTCAGTTCCAGATCAGAGTCCTGACTGAACTCGCAACATGTTTCAACCCGCTAAAGTCAAACTCATTAGGAGCTGAAGACGAGTCAGCAGGTTGACAGGAGCAGAATTAAAGTGCCTCTGAAATTGCTGCAGGTTGGATCACCTGATTGGGGGTGGGGGGGTCGACAGACGGAGGCCTGCTCAGAGTCTCAGTCTGTGATGTCATCTACCGCTGATTCTGATTGTGTGTGTGACTGTGTCGTTTTAATGCTGTTTAGCTTTTATACAGAAAAAGCAGCACTGCTGTGTGTGTGTGTGTCTGTGTGTTATTCGCCTCCTCCTCGTCCTCAGGTTTGGATCCAGCTCCCCCTCTGAGGCAGCATGTTGCTTCAGGGGACTGGGTGGAGTCAGATGATGTCATAGCTCAAACCTGGACACATTTCCAACACACACACACTTCATTATCTGGGTGTGGGCGGTTCAGTCCTGGCTGTGATGGGATGTTAGGAGGAGAAGTCGCTCCTCTGAGACAGGACGTTCATCCTTCTCTTCGTGTTTATCATCATCATTCAGCAGGTTCACATATCTGCCACTGTGACATCACTGTCCATGTGACCTCATCATGTGATCTAAGATGGCACCCTGATCGTAGTCTGAATGTTTGTTGATGAGCACGTAGAAGAAAACAGAAGTTTGTTTCCATCCACAATGAACCTTCATCCAATCTACTGACCTTCAGGGGCGAAGAGTGAGGTTGCATTGAAGTTTATGGGAAAACATCCCTCCTCCTCCCTGATTTGCCAGCTCAGTAAACGTGGGGGCTGGGGGCGGTACCATAGACATGTGTCTGGGACAGGGGGGTTGCTGCTGGTTCAAGTTGAAACTCCAGGGACCAATTTTCCCCGAAGGACCCGTCACCTCCGCTGAGATAGAATAAAAGAACAACCGCTCAGTTCTGGTGTGTGTGTGTGTGTGTGTGTGTGTGTGTGTGTGTGTGTGTACAGACTCACAAAGAGGAGCACGGCTGGATTAGGATGGATTAGCACCACAGTCATCGTTATACATTCACTTTTCTCCTCCCTCTTTCTCCGTCCTTCCTTCCTTCTTTCCTCTCTCCTATGTCCCTTTTGTTTAGATCGCCTTCTGTGTTTCTTTTGTCTTCCTGTTTTCTCTTTCTTTCCACCCCTCCCCTCCCTCATGTTTACCTCCTCCCCCATCTCCTTGTTTCCTCTCTCCTCTCTCCCTGAGGAGACACTGAGAGCAGCAAGGCCACAATTTACATCTTGATATATCAGTTTCCTGCAGCAGTGGAGGCGGTGATGGATGCCGTGTTGCCGGCACCATGGCGCTGCCATGAGTTACCGTGGTGATTACGGACAGCGACGGCTCCTCACTGGCCACTTCATCACTGTGAGTGGTGGAGGGGAAGGCGAGGACAGAGAGAGAAAAAGGAGAGAGGGGAGAAAAACATCAGAGGAGGAACAGGATGTGAATCCAATGAGAACAAGATTCAGACCTTTCACAGCAGGCCGTCATAAACATCAGTTTACAGGAAGCAGCAAATAAAGGAGTTAAAATATGAAATCAGGTCCATCAGAGAGGATCAGAGACCTCTGACAAAACAGGAAGTGAGCCGTTTTATGATGAAGTCATCACCATGACTGAGATGTGGTGCGTTTGATGGCATCTGGACAGTGTTTGGAAGAATGAAACACTTCTTCCTGAGCATCAGTCCTAACAGTTTACTTGTTTCCTAGCAACAGCGTTGGTTTCTTTACCCATGATACCTTCCTCCTGAAGACAGCAGATGAGTCCATCTGTCTTTTAGCTCTGTGTTTGGGCTCCAACAGCTCCAACTGTGTCTCCTTCATTCTCTTTGACACCGGACTCTTCCTGGTGTTTCCTGTTTTGTGAAACGATCCTTCACCCATGTTAGTTTTCAGGGTCACGTGGTTTTTGGTGTGGCCTGAAAGGTTTTGACAGTGATGGCGGAAAGTGGACACCGTCAGCTGCCTCCACCACTGAGTTCTTGTGTTTCCTGAGAGCTTTAACTGTGCTATGAATTGTGGGTACGATGTTCAGGCTGAGCAGGTGGAGGGGTCAGACTTTATCTGGAGGCATGTTCAGTCACATTTTTTCATCAGATTGTTACAGACAAACACAGCAGCCATAAGTGATGTGGCGGCACCCCGCCCCCATTCCTTCTGTGGTGGTGAGGAAACTCTGACAAGTCCTCCCTCCATAAAAGTGAAGGAAAACAGATCAGCGTCGGGAAGGTGGTCTCATTGAAGTTAGGGGTCCAGATCCACACAGGGAGGGGGGCCTGCCGGTCCACATCATGTGGCTGTGAAGACCCAGATGTGGTCTTGTTTCAGTGCTGTGAAAACGTTTGTTCTGTTGTGCAGGAAAAGAAGCAGCAGCCAGCAGTCCTGGGATGAAAAAGATCTGGATCTATCTGAATCTGTTTTTCTGCTAATGTCAGTTTACGTGAATGAAGAAAGATGAATTTAGTTTAACAAGAAAACAGCGGTAGTCCGGTCGCAGGCGGCCATCTTGGATACAGGATCGAACTCAGCAGAAACACAAAGTCCGTCAGCTTCAGTAGTGAAAATCTGCAGCTTCGTCTTTGACCTGCTGTCTGATGGTTAGAAAAGACGAGGTTGTACAGTGAAGAGGGATGTCTGTGTGTGTGTGTTGTCCCTTAACTGGTGAATAATTTACACTGTGTGTGGTTTAACCTTGATGTATCCTCTGTGGTCTGAACGTCCACCAGTCAGATTCTGCTGCTGCCTCATATGACACCCCTTCGTCTCTCCGTCTCTCCATCCCCCCGCCTTGCTGTCCCTCTGTTCCGCTGTCCTCCCGTCCCCCTGTCTCTCCATGCCCATCATTTTTAACCTTTTTACAGCAACATTTGTTAACGTTTTTCTGTTCATCAGAGACTCAATAAAGAGTCTGTTCAGCAGAGCTCCATTCAGACAGCCAGTCTGATCCAGATTGGTTTATCACTGAAGTCAGTTCCCTCTGACAGATCAGGGCTGTTGTTCATCCTTCAAGGTCACAGTTCAACATCCTCTTACAGCATCCTGCAGGGTTCCTAATAAAGTGGTGACTGAGTCGGTTCTCTTCAGACCGAGTCCTGGCTCCAGGCTCTGACTGTTGAATACTTGATGTCAGGGGGAGACGTTGGTGTCGGATCCATGAGCCTGGTCATGCAGAAGAACATCAGCCATGTTAGCAAACTGTCAGGGACGGCGTTACACATGTCCTGCCTTTGGAAAAATGTCTTTCGAAGCCGAGACAGGAAAGTTCTGAAGCAGCTTTTCATTTATATTTTACAGCTGAGCTGAGCAGCAGCAGCATGACAGAAAACCACACACACTTGAAGTGTCAGCCACAAACTTCAAACACTACTGCTGAAACCAGACTGAGCTGTTGAAGGTGTCGATCTGCCGCCGCTGCTGGATGGCACTCTGTCACCTTATAGGTCCAGAAAAGCTGCAGTCCAACTGGGCCCGGCTCGGCCCGACTCCATCGTCTGATTTAATACACAAAGCTAGAAGAGTTGAGACGCATTAGGAGTCTGTTGTGGCCCCCCAGTCACTCATCTTTGGTTTGACTGGTTAAGTTGGGAAATGACATCATGGTCAGATAAAACTAAAGCAGACTCCTCTCTCTCTCTGGTTCAGTCCCGGAGCTGAGCACAGGTGAATCAACTGCCTCTCTGTTGTCTGATTGGTGGTTGTGTTTATGCCACCTGAAGCCGCTCAGGTGGACTCAGCTGATGAATCTGTTCCCACTCTGACACAGACATGTGTTCGATTGTCGCTGCTGAATATCAGCTTGTTCCATGAATCTGATCTGCAGCCTTTTCTATTCTGAAATGATGAATCTCCACCTCCCGTCTATTTGATCAGCTCACAATACGCCACTCTCTCCACAATCATCCGTTCAGCTGAAAAGACGCACAGTGTGACAATGGAGTTGAGCTCACAAAGAGTCCACACGTAGGAGGACGCAAAGCAGGCTGGGTAGGAACCGAAAGACACCTTATTGCCTCCTCTCATGCCCCCACCCTCTGCCGTCTCTCTCCCAGCCCCCCACCCTGAAGGCTTCTGGCTGCTCTTTAATTGCTGTTGTGGATCAAATGGGAAGTTAGTGTGTCCTTTGAATAAACGCAACAGTGATTCCATTAAAAATCACCAGAGACATCTCAGGAGGCCTTTATGTGTGTGTGTGTGTGTGTGTTCCTTGTGTCTTTGTGAGGACTCATTGTATTTTACTGCTGCAGATTGAGGCTCCTCCTAGTCGTTGTGTAAATGTGTGACTTGTTTGTGTAGTGTTGTGTGTGCGGTGAATACATATGTATGAGTGTGTGTCCACTGATGTAGAAGTGATGCAGCAGCAGCTTGTACCAACCACCTGAATAAACTTTATTGTTCTCTGTGTTTTCCTCCTCGCCGCACAGGAGTGTGTTAACGGCCATTTAAATCAGAGTCCCTGCTGGAATCTGTCTAAACTGTCTTCATGTTACTGAACTTCACCTTGGTTGGACAAGTGAGGACCAGCTGACAGAGTCACAACGTGAGGACATTTTGTCTGGTCCTCACTCTGTCAAACCTTTATTGTGAAAAGGTGAGGGTTAGTCAGTGCTGTTCTTTCTTGTTTTGTTTCTACAGCTTCACCCTCCGACTCCTGGAGGTGTGTTTAATACACAGAGAGAGAGAGAGAGAGAGAGAGAGAGAGAGAGAGAGAGAGAGAGAGAGAAAGACTGTGAGAAAGACTGAGAGAGAGAGAGAGAGAGAGAGAGAAACTGAGAGAAAGACTGAGAGAGAGAGAGAGAGAGAGAGAGAGAGAGACTGAGAGAAAGACTGAGAAAGAGAGAGAGAGAGAGAGAGAGAGAGAGACAGAGAGAGAGAGAGAGAGAGAAAGACTGAGAGAAAGACTGAGAGAGAGAGAGAGAGAGAGAGAGAGAGACAGAGAAAGACTGAGAGAGAGAGAGAGACAGAGGGAAAGACTGAGAGAGAGAGAGAAGTGCTGAAAGCTAAAACATCTGCTACCAATCCAGATTACTACAGTGTGTGTTAGTGTTAGTGTGTGTGTGTCTTCTACACTTCTTAAAGCAGAGAGGAAGAGCACACAGAGAGAAACAGAAGTACAGACATGAAAAAAACCTGATGATGATGATGTGGTGTGTGTGTGTGTGATGATTGACAGCTGTCTGAGCCGATGACATCATCACTGCTCGCCTGCCCTAGGTGGTGGCATCAAACACAAACAGGATTTTCAAAATAAAATTGCAACTGTGAGTCAGAACTGAGATCCAGATCCAGACCCAGATCCAGATCCAGGTCAAGGTCCAGGTCCAGATCCAGATCCAGATCCAGGTCCAGATCCAGATCCAGGTCAAGGTCCAGGTCCAGATCCAGATCCACATCCAGATCCAGATCCACATCCAGATCCAGATCCAGGTCAAGATCCAGATGCAGGTCCAGATCCAGATCCAGGTCCAGACCCAGATCCAGGTCAGGGTCCAGATCCAGATCCACATCCAGATCCAGATCCAGGTCCAGATCCAGATCCACATCCAGATCCAGATCCAGGTCAAGGTCCAGATCCAGGTCCAGATCCAGATCCAGGTCAAGGTCCAGATCCAGATCCACATCCAGATCCAGATCCAGGTCCAGATCCAGATCCACATCCAGATCCAGATCCAGGTCAAGATCCAGATGCAGGTCCAGATCCAGATCCAGATCCAGATCCAGATTCAGGTCCAGGTCAAACTGTGACCTCACAGACTGGATGAGTTGTGTGCTTCTGGTCTTGACTTCAGGATGAAATGAAGTAAAACAGCTGGAGAAGTGAAAGTCTTTGTGGTTTTCTCGGTCATCTGTGTTGTGTGTTTGTTGTCGTCTGGATGTCGTTTGTCTCGGTGATTGAACATGATGTTAAAAAGATTTGATTCAGAGCCTCTAATGTGACAGCTGTGGAGACACCGACACTGGAGCCGATGAGACTGAGACGACAACACTGTGGAACAATACATTACATTATACAACACAACACTAGCACCAGTGTAGGGGTGCTAAAATCTGTCCTTCTTTAATGAGTAAATTGTTTTATTGTTGTGCTGGAGATTATATATAATAAAAAAAAGACTATTCATTATTATTAACAATCTGAATTTAATGAATGATTTTTCTTGAATTTACATCATTAATTATTAGGACTAATAATAAGCTGTTAAATCAATGCAGACATTGTGATGTCAGACCTCAGATGACATCACCTGAGGGCCAGATGAGTGTCTGTTGGCCGATGTTGGGCCGACTTCAGTATGAGCTGCAGCTGCAGCTCAGCATGTGATGAGTTCCGCCACTTTCACTCCTCCATGATTGTAATTAGAGGAGACGGGAACAGACGGCGCCGCCTCAGCCTGCTGCTCCTGTCAATCACACCAATTAGCATGGATATGATACAAGGCGCACACACAGATACAGAGACGCACAGAGAAACAGACACACACACAGACTGGATTCTGTCAGTCATCTCCCTCCTCCTCCTTCCTGCGCTCCTCTGCTGGCCATAATTTTGTGGACACAGTCACTCTGTTTTTCCTTTGATGTGAACAGTGAACATTGATCTGACGAGCTGGCCGTTCTGATTGATTCATCAGATGCAGGGTATTTTCAGTTCTGACCAAAGCAATGACATCAGAGCCGCAGCCTCTGTGTGTGTGCGAGATGAATTTATTGTTATGCATCATTTTACAGCTCCTGCAGATGGAGGATTAATTGACTTTCCTGAGTCTGACTCACTTAGTGTTAAAAAATGTGAATTCTGCCAGGTAAATATTCTGACTGTGTGTGTGTGTGTCTGTGTGGTTCATGCTAATTGGCTCATCCTGCAGAGCTGAGGCTGGAGGCAACAGAAGGGAAGGTGTTTAAAATGCAAAGAGTCAGAGCTGGAGGAATGTTAGATACACAACACTGTCTCCCTCTCTCTCTCTCCCTGCGTTTACACCATCTGGTCATTTCCTGTCAGCTCGTTCGCCTATTGAAGGCTTTGACTCACAGAGAGAGAGAAGGACCTGTGACAGGTGTGTGTGTGTGATTAATGTAAAGACACTCCACCTCCTGAGCCTGAACCTGCTCAGTGATGTCAGACCAGTTGAGGTAGTTTCCCTCCAGTCCAGCAGGGGAGATATCTGCTGAACCAAATGTAGCCCCGCCCCCTAACCCTTCCCGTCCTTTCTCTAAAGGGAGCATCGTTTAAAATTTTCCCATACACTTCAATATAAAGGAGGAGGAGGGACATTTTTCCATATACTTCAATATGGTCTGACTTCTTTTACAACCAGTGGAATCACCTCCTGATGGTCAGAAAAGGATGGAGTTTCAGCGTTGGTGTAGTTGTGAGTGTTGAAGGGAAGGACACAGACAAAACACAGCTTGTGTTGTGGTTGTGTTACCAGCTGAGCAACTGTGTGTTGTGTATGAATCACTGAGGTGGCTGCTGTCATGTCACAGATGTGTTGATCATTTCACACGCGTTTGGAATCAGGCAGAATCATACAGATGCAGACTCATAGCTGCTCTGACAACACACAATCAGGCGCACACGTAGTTGTTTGTGTTTGGAGCCACTGTGTCATCATTGCTCATCCACCATGACAGCACTACTGTGTGTGCATGTGTGTGTTGCGACTAATGTAAACAGCGGCGGACTGAGTTGTGTTGTTGCCTTCAGAGTTTAATTCTTCTCCAGAATCCAGCGTTAATGAGACCGGCCAATCAGAGAGGCGATCTGTCAGCAAGTCGTGTTGCCACGCCCTCCATCTTTGACGTGCAGCAGTCAGCCGTGTTTCAGTGATTTGTTCTCAGTTTTGTTGGGAACAGAATCCTGCAGCTGGTTCGGAGGTGACGATCCAATCCAATTGTGACGACGAACAGTTAAATGTTGTGTAACCTTTTGTCATATTACAGTGGCATCATGTGATTTGTTTGCTGTGCTCTCATTGGTCAGACACAGATGATGCTACTCTTCTTTCTTCTTTCCTTTTTATTCTTTCACTTCAGAGTGCCCCCTCCCCCCTCCCCCCGCCAAACCGGCCCTAAGTGGATTAAATGGATTCAGACTGCAGCCACAGACACACTAATAGCATTGGTTGAATTTTAAGCAATTCATGGTGGATTGATTCAGAGTAAAGAGCAGCTCTGACTGTGACACCAGCTCACTGAGCATCATCTAATGGTCCCACCTCTGACTTCATCCGGACCACCACAATGAATCCGTCTGAGCCACAGCCGCCAGGCTCCGCTTCCATTCATAGACTCATTCTAAGGATCATATTCAAGGACCTGCTCACATATTCTCTTCTGATTGGCTGATGGTTGGCGAATTACCCCCCCATCTGTGATATAATGGGGGTATACCACCACTTGTCGGGAGTTATTGCTTAAATGTCGTCTTACGGGTATCAACTCTTCAAAATAAAATAATGGAGAGAGTTAAATGTAAAATGTTTGACATTAATATGAATTCTGGACCTCGATGAAATTAAATATGTCATCATTTTCTTTGTTAAGGAATGGTGATAAATGGAGACAATTCTTTAAATGCAGGTTAATTTATGTTTTATTCCCTCGTTGGAATGAGACAGATACCATTCTGGTATGTTTCATTTTGTTTGCTCTCAGCACTGAAAGCTCCAGATCTGAAGCTCAGAGCGTTGGCGAACACAATGTTTCCACGAGACCTTCTGCCACTGAATCCTGTTCATGGTCAGAGTGGAGTGAAAATGGGGGAACAGGACACAAAGGACTGATGAGGACTGACGTTCTTGGTCTCCAGTCTGTGGACGACCTTTCCGTCACATGCTATTTGCACCTTGTCCTTTGCTGATGCAGCTATTTACCAACCAGTGTAGATGAAAGGTGATCGTGCCAAACATTAATCTGGTCTCTATCTTGTCCTTTCCACGTTCAGTGAATCAGCGGTCGGAACACTCAGCAAATATGAAGCTAACGTTTCAGCTCAGTTTCCAGCCTCCACCGTCTCTAACTGTCGCTGGACGTCGTAAAGATGGCCAAAGCTGTTGTCAAGAGACAATCACCACAAAAAAAGTTATTTGAAATGGACAAAAACTCTTTGAGATCGGCACAGTGGAACGGGGGGGGCCACTGTTACCTCACAGGGTTCCAACCTGTTGGCCTTCATCTCCATTAAACTTCATGATTACCTCCTCCTGCAGATTATCTTTAGATTTAAGGATGGTCTTTAGGCTTTTATTGTGAAACCTCAGTGACCAGGTCTGAACACAGATGTTAAAAAAGGAAATGATGAAACACTTCCTTCAGATATTTCATAATAAAAGCTGAGAGAAGAGACTTTTGTTCTGGCTCATCTGTGCTGGAATTCTCAGTAATTAGTTTAAAACCTCAGATATTAGAACCTTTCACCAGCTTTGACTTGATGGATGACTGAGGTTATTTGTTGTCGATCACAGTTATTGATCAGCTGATTGTTCCCAACTGCAGAGCAGCAGTTCTTCCTGTGTGGCTCCAACTCGGAGCAGCTGTGTTTGTTGATGAACTCTGAAATGCTGCCAATTTGTTTTCTCTTTGTCTGACGGTTAAATGTGAAGTGCTCCCATTCTTTCTCTGATCATCATGGGATGTACGCCGGCCCCTTTCTCTGGACAATGATTTGATTGGAGCTGATTGGATTTGCGTCCTCGGCCAGAGCCGGCTCTCGTGGTTAATGGTGCCTTTCTAAAGGCTTTATTAGAAGTAATTTGCTGCAGTCAGCGCTGACTGATATCTGGGCCACGACCCTGTCGCTCAGCTGAAGGGTAAAGAGGGAGTCCCAGCTACACTGGAAGTGGCAGGGCCTGCACTCTGTCCATAGATTAGAGTCTGAACACACTGAGGAGCAGCCAACGTGGACAGGAGGACTGAAACGACACGACTCAGTGAATCCAACAGAGACATTCAGGGACAGTTACAGATCTGTTTTATCCTCATCGTGTCTGAAGTTAAAATGAGTTAAAAATGTTCATAACAGTTGATTTCACTCTGACCCCACCCTCCTTCCTTTAAAAACTTCATAATACATATTCAGCTTGTTAAGATTTAAGAAAATGGCCTTGAAATGACGCAGAGCGTCAGCTTTGTTCGAGCTGTGGATGACGACGCCACAAAAACGGAAAACGATGACAACGAGAGTCAGAATAAAAGTGCCTGTTCCTTCCCCAATATAAACCGAAGAAGAACTAACCTACAGGAACGTGAAGGTCAAAGTTTGATCAGGTGTCCACCTGTGAGCAGTGTTTCCATGGGTACGCAGCGTGCTCAATGAGGCCTTGCTGTATCCGGTACAGTTTGTGAAAATTCAGGATGGGAGATCAGACATGTGAAGCCAAGGGCACCGTGATCCTCCAAGAACTCCAACACTGCTCAGTTCCTGCAGTTGGCAGTCAAAGGTCGTTACCATGGTGATGGATGTGCCGAACAAACAGCTGTAGTTTTAGTTGCCGTGAGCATTGGTGCTTGCTTGGCTCCATGACTGAAGTGAGGCAGAAAGGCTGGAGGCCCTGGAGCCCCCCCCCCTGTCTGTAGTCAGTTATCAGTGGTATGTTGGGGGCTCTGTTAGCTGCTTTGCTGTGGAGGTTCAAGAAGATCCATGGGTCCTTCCCAGACCAGGATCTGGAGCTCATGAGGACCAAATGTAAACTGAAACTCCAGTATCGTTTCAGCTCCGTGTTGGGTCTCTACCAGCTGTCTGGAAACCTGGGCCTGGACTCTGGGGCTTTAAACTGAAGGCTGAAGGGGAAAGAGATTTTACAGATGTGTGTTTGTGTGTGTGTGTGTGATGTTAAGTGAGCTCATGAATAATAAACTGGACATGGATTCAGCTGTGAATATTTCATGGTGTGTGAAAGTGAGCAGAAACACTCATCGTCCAGTCAGAGGGGGAAGGAGGGACGGAAGGAGGGAAGGAAGGAAGGAAGGAAGGAAGGAAGGAGGGAGGGATTCAAAGAGGGAAGGAGGGAGGGAGGGAAGGAGGGAAGGAAGGAAGGAAGGAAGGAGGGAGGGAAAGAGGGAAGGAAGGAGGGAGAGAGGGAGGGTCTCAGCAGAGGTGTCCTCAGTGTCTCCAGAAGCTTCATCATTAAAAGGTGTCAGCTGATCTCAGAACAGGAAGTTCACAGAGATCAGGAGTGATTGTGGTGCAGCATCTCAGAGGAGGACGTCTGTAAGACTGTGATGGTACATTAGACACACAGAAACACACACACAGACACACACACACTCTCTCTTCACAGCAGGTTGAGCAAAAAACTACAAGATGTAAATATTGTGAAGATCAGAACAAAGAGACGTCAACAGCTGTAGGTGTCTGATACACACCATTACAGATGTGATCAATGTGTGTCTGTGTGTGTTAGCAGTTCTGCCTGCATCTCCTTTTTCGTGACATTAATCCTGAATCCACCTGTGCACATATGAAAAGAGTCTGGAGCCTAAACAGAACTCTGATCCTGATCCAGTTCTATTGTGAATCCAGATCCTGAACAGGCACTCTGGGATCTGACTGAGCCGCCGCCATCATCGTCTTCATCACCTTCATCCCTGAACGCTGCAGAATAAATCCCAAATCCTGCTGCAGCCTGAAGCAGCTTCCTCATCAGCTACCCCTTCACCCCCCCCACGTCTGTGGGACCTCATTCTGCCGGCAGGGTGTGTGTGTGTGTGTGTGTGTGAGACATGTGACCAGCTGTCTCTACATGTAAATAAAAGCGGCCTCTGATTGGCTGCCTCCTAAGCCAACGGCCCCGTTTACCAGACTCATGCTGAAGCCCCTTCACTGTGGGAAGCGATGAGGCAGTGACACAGCGTTGTGTGTTGTTCATGACACGTATGTTATATGATTGTGCGTCCATAGCGTCTGGGCTGGTTCGTCGTGTCAGATGTGAATCATGGTGATTACTGCAGAGAGCGAGCGAACGAGCGAGCTCACGGAGAGAAAGACGTGTCCAGCATAACAAACCCCCCCTCAGGGACAGAAACAGGCCTGACCAGGACCCAGACAGGGACTGGTCCTCATCAATAAACAGTTTTATTCCTGTCACGGTCGTCCATAGTGTAGCTGTAGTAGCTGAGCTCTGATTGGTTGCGCCTGCTGTGATGTTTCCTGTCAGACAGAACTGAGGGATCGGAGCTCGTGTCATTTTGTCCCTGTGATGTTTTCCAGCTCAGCTCAGCACAGAGGCGGGAAACTGCTAATGAGGGAGACGCCAGCCCTCTAACAACACACATCAAGGGGGTGTGTGTGTGTGTGTGTGTGTGTTAAGCTTTCCTTCTTGGATTTCTCTTTAATCTCTTTAGGGCTTCCTGGTTTTCTTTCTCGATGACTCGTCCTGTGTCTGTGGGCTAAACTTAGTTTTTTCCTGGACAGGTGGAGGTGCGTCATTCCTCCTCCCTCCAGCCATCCATCAGCCTGAGGAAGGATCTGATGAGAGGACTGCAGAGAACAGAAGAGACCTCCTGCTATGGCCAGTGGTAAAATGTTCTCTGTCATACAACAGAAAAAAAAAACTAACTACAAGTCACTTTGAATTTTTTTATTTTCTAGATAAAAACGCTGTGAAGTCTAATAACCAAATGACGCCACTGTCTGTTTTATCATGCCCCCCCGCCGGTCTCTGTGCAGCAGCTGATGGTGTTGGGGGTCTGGGAGCTGAGCAGAACCACCTGAGTGTCCCCGTCACTGAACATGGCGCCTGGGCCACGGCCATGAACAACCTGGGCATCATGCCGGTGGGCATCAGCGGGCAGCAGCTGGTGTCAGGTACCACCATTATTACCCCCCCAGAGGAAAAACATCATCTGTCTTAGGTTAGCCAAACACCAGATGTTCCACACAGGCCACACCTCTTTTCCTGCAATTGGATCAGCTGGGAGGGACGGAGTCAGACACTCTGAGCGTTGGTGCCATCACTGATGTGAAAATGGAGCAGATACAGCAGGAAGATGCTGCTGAATCACTGATGACTCAGAAGAAGAGCTGATTCCCTTCAGCTGCTCACACCTCTGGGTGTGAGTGTGTGACTGTGTGAGTGTGTGTGTGTGTGTGTGTGTGATGCAGCACACTTTGCCGCAGCTTCTGCAGCTGAACTGAGGCTCCAACATGTGGGAGTGATGACTCTGATCTGGTGGTCTGGTCTTGAGCTGAACCACTCCAGTCCAGACCGTTGTGGGTTCTGCCGTGGACTCCTCTGCAGCCTGTTCAGGCAATCTGAGCTCAGTGGGTCATTTCAAATCACTGCATTGTGGGGGTTTATTAAATGAACATACTGGGAGATTTGGTGAGTCTTTTGTCTGTTAAAGCCAAAATAATTGATTCATTGCATGGATTTAGCAGACAGAAGCTGCAGGGGGGAGAGAGGAACTGCTGAGGACTGATGCGTCCACTTCAGAACTCAGGACCTGGACTGGGACAGACAGATGCTGCTGGACATGAATGTCAGAAGGAGGACACGTTATTTCAGGACACCGTCTCAGTGCAGATGAGACTCCTGCTCTCCACCTCAGCAGCTCCTCCCTGCTCCACATGTACAAACATTTAGATAATGAAACCTGAGACAGACCAGGAGAGTCTGATGTTCAAACAAAACCACAACTGTTTGTCTACACGTCCTGTAGACCAATGTCCTCAAATTTCCCATGGCGTCATGGACCAGGCTGGCATGGGAACTTTAAGTCCTCAAACATGAGCCTGGATGGAGAAAGACGCTGGCCTCACTGTGGTACTGAATGCAGTCCAAGTCCCCGATGGTCCTTCAGAAACTTTGCGTCTGGACCATCAACTGGACCTCAGTCGTTCAGCCCTCTGCTCCTTCTTAATCCTCGTTCTCCTCTAAAGAAATCCTGAAGGACTACCTTTACTAATACAGACCTGAAGACCAAGACCTTCTACTGGACTGAAATCCCTCAGTCTCTTTGTGATTGTGATGGACTGAGTGTATTTTCTTTAAACCCACTGAGAACCAGTTCAGGGTTCGTTAACGCTGACATTAATTAGGAACAGCTTTAACCTTTGACCCCATTGATGGGTGTGTCCTGAGTGATGATGTCAGAGGAAATCAGAGTCAGATGTTTAGAGGCAGCTCTTCTTCATGGTTCAGTCATAAAGCCATTATAATTAAAGGCATAACTACTCTTCTTCTTTGCTGCGTTGGCTCTGCTGAACGTTTTTATTTCTTCTTCTCTTTCTGTCTCTGGCACTGGCGACGAAGCTCTGAGCCAGAGAAGAGAACCTGGCTCCACTCTCTTTGGCTCTGGGAGAAAAAGCTGCCTGATGTGATTATGATGAATGTGCAGCACAAAAACTCGTAATTTACCTGTCGGGTTATCGCACACAGCACTTTAATGACTTTTCCTCAGACCTGGAGATTATCTCTCCAAATGTTGCTTCAGCTTCAGTAAAAAATGCGTTCTTTCCAACGGTGCAGGAAATGTTGGTTGTCCAGCCGTTTAGCTTTGATGTTCCTGCGGGTGAAAAACGGAATATGCTCAAAATCACTGGGATTTTCTGACCAGAAAAATCTGCTGAAAACCACACATATAGATTTATTTAGTTCAGTCCAGGAACTCGGTAGCTGTGTCGCATTTCAGGCTCCGATAAATGTTTGTTCTGGGAAACAAAAGATCCAGAGTCAGTGAACGCTGGTAATAAAAATAACATGTCATAAAAAAACACCAAGAGAGTGAAACAGTGAAAACTGAGGCCTTAAAACCTCAGAGCTGCACAACAAATCCTCTGTGGACCAGACCTTCACAAATCGGTCAAAGCTCTTTCAAAAAGGCTCCAATTGGTGGACCGCCATAGTCGGAGCCTTGGGGTTAAATGTAGTTTGTTTTTGGCCAAGTCCTCCAACGGACGACATCCCATGTTTGGACTCAGGTCCAGGTGAACTGGTCCAGGTGGAGAGGAGCAGCAGTACATTCCCTCACTGAGCAGCTGAAACATTTGTGTCTGTGGAGTAACAGACGTTTGTGCCGTCGTGGTGTGACAGCCTCCCTAGCCTGCGATTTCAATCACTTTATTCTTCTGTTGTTGTGACGGTGTGGGCAGCAGAGGGGAGTTGTGGGAAGGATTTTCTGCTGACGCTTTGTTCCTGCTGCTCTTGTTATTGCAGAGCTGAAGATAGGAACATGCGACGCTGCACCGCCCTCCGCCAACCTGCCCGCTTTATTTTCACCCAGACAGCTGAAACATTGCTCCTGTCGCCTCCGTCCGCTCACTGTTTATCTTCCCCTTCTCCCTCACTTTCTCTTTGTCCTGCAGAACAGACATTTTCTGCCTCCCCCCTCCCTCCTCCTCACCAAGCCTCTCTCCTCTCTTCTATGTTTCCTATTAGCTGCCTGGAGATGATATTTTCTTTTCTCTCCACACAGCTCCAGTCCCCATTTTGTCTTCTCTTATCTGTGTTTTCTCCCAGATAGTGATGCTTTA
Source organism: Echeneis naucrates (assembly GCF_900963305.1). NCBI lineage: Eukaryota > Metazoa > Chordata > Actinopteri > Carangiformes > Echeneidae > Echeneis > Echeneis naucrates. Next base: position 590,134 of record NC_042531.1, on the reverse strand, counting down.
TTTTTCTGTCCTGCCTCTGGCTCCGTCCCCGTCCTTGAAGTTTTTCTGTATTTGATATATTAAAGCCACAGTTTCATAGCCTTTTTTCTCGTCTGATGCCAAATTCCTTCACAAGTGGCGGAACCAGAGCAAAGATGGGCTGCATCCATAAAGACTTGAACTATAATGTGTGGGGGTGCAGAGACAATCCAGCATCCAGTGTGTGTGGGCGGGACATGGAGGCTGCATATGAGCCACAACAAAGAAACATCTGTGTGGAGCTGAGATTCAGTGGGACATCCGGATTCAGACGGACAAACTGGTGAACCATCTGGACACATCAACAGGAGGAAGGAACACAGGAAGCGTGAGAAATACCGAGGTCTGAGAGAAGAGCTGGAAAACATGTGGGAAGTGAAGGCAACAGTAGTCTCCATGATGATGGGAACACTCTGAGAGATTCCAACAATTCCAGAAACAAGATCCAAGACTTTGGTTCAGAAGATCCTGAACCCTCCAGCTCCCAGGGCTCCACTGGAGGACCTGACCTCGAAGGATGAACCCCTTGAAGAGGCCACCATGGGCTTTATGACATCACCCAGAGTTTATGGAAGAACGGTTTGGTCATGGCACTGCCTGACTCCACCCCTAACTTCTAGCTAATTCAGCAATGGGCAAAGAGGTGGAGCCAGTGGACAACCGAGCATTTGGCTAACCTTAGGCTAAGGTATGGTGAGCTCACATAGGATAACTGCTAATTAGCACTAACCACCAACAACCAGTCAGACAGACACTTAGCCATGCCCCCAATCATCCATCACTTTAACCTTCCTAAACAGGAAACAGCTGAGTTCTCTAGATTAATTCATCTTTAAGGACGAGCTTATCTTAAGAGACCAGAGCAGGTTTTGGTCAGGACTGGAAACAGTCTGCCGTCAGACCTCTAACATGAGAGTCTCTGGGACTGACTCAGTGCTGGTCTCTGGTGGTCTGAAGAGGACCTTCAGGTAGGTGAGAGCGTGGAGTGTTGATTTCATGTGTTTCTGCCTGATCAGCTCAGTTCAAGGTTTTTAGAGCAGATTTTTTTTTTTCAGCTGAACGAGGTCACCAACTGACACACAATGGACACACATTTTGTGTAGCAGTTTCTTTATACACAGGGACGTTTCACTGTCGCTGAGTAAACCGGAACATCATGAGTGACAGGAAGGGAAGGAGCTTTAAATGAGCCTTTTGTGTTAAGTGCCATCTTGTTGTGTCCTCAGACACTCTGTGTCTCCAGAGGTTCAACCCCAGCCTGGGTCTCATCACGCCCATCAACCCCATGATGGCAGGAATCAGCCTGGTCCCTACTCCCCCCGTCCCCCCTGACCTGCCGGTCGTCAAGGAGATTATCCACTGCAAGAGCTGCACCCTGTTCCCACAAAACCCCAGTGAGACACACTGACACACACACTGAGACAGACTGAGACACACTGAGATACACTGAGACAGACTGAGACAGACTGAGACACACTGAGACAGACGAGACACACTGAGACAGACTGAGACAGACGAGACACACTGAGACAGACTGAGACAGACTGAGACACACTGAGACAGACTGAGACACACTGAGATACACTGAGACAGACTGAGACACACTGAGACAGACGAGACACACTGAGACAGACTGAGACACACTGAGACACACTGAGACAGACTGAGACACACTGAGATACACTGAGACAGACTGAGACACACTGAGACAGACGAGACACACTGAGACAGACTGAGACAGACGAGACACACTGAGACAGACTGAGACAGACTGAGACACACTGAGACAGACTGAGACACACTGAGATACACTGAGACAGACTGAGACACACTGAGACAGACGAGACACACTGAGACAGACTGAGACAGACTGAGACACACTGAGACAGACTGAGACACACTGAGATACACTGAGACAGACTGAGACACACTGAGACAGACGAGACACACTGAGACAGACTGAGACAGACGAGACACACTGAGACAGACTGAGACAGACTGACACACACTGAGACACACTGAGATACACTGAGACAGACTGAGACAGACTGACACACACTGAGACACAGTGAGACGCAGTGAAACTCACTGAGATACACTGAGACACACTGACACACACTGAGACAGACGAGACACACTGAGACAGACTGAGACAGACTGACACACACTGAGACACACTGAGATACACTGAGACAGACTGACACACACTCAGACAGACTGACACACACTGAGACACACTGAGACATACTGAGACAGACTGGCACACACTGAGACAGACTGAGACACACTGAGATACACTGAGACAGACTGAGACAGACTGACACACACTGAGACACAGTGAGACGCACTGAAACTCACTGAGATACACTGAGACACACTGACACACACTGAGACAGACGAGACACACTGAGACAGACTGAGACAGACTGACACACACTGAGACACACTGAGATACACTGAGACAGACTGACACACACTGAGACAGACTGACACACACTGAGACACACTGAGACAGACTGAGACAGACTGAGACACACTAAGACATACTGAGACAGACGAGACACACTGAGACAGACTGAGACAGACGACACACACTGAGACAGACTGAGACACACTGACACACACTGAGACACACTGAGATACACTGAGACAGACTGACACACACTGAGACAGACTGAGACAGACTGACACACACTGAGACAGACTGAGACACACTGAGACAGACTGACACACACTGAGACACACTGAGACATACTGAGACAGACGAGACACACTGAGACACACTGAGACAGACTGACACACACTGAGACACACTGAGACATACTGAGACAGACTGGCACACACTGAGACAGACTGACACACAATGAGACACACTGAGACATACTGAGACAGACGAGACACACTGAGACAGACTGAGACACTGACACACACTGAGACAGACTGAGACACACTGAGACACACTGACAGACACATTGATGATGATGATGATGGCATCATTGTGCTGCAGACCTGCCCCCCCCCTTCAACACGAGAGCGCCCCCCCGGCTGTAAGACTGTGTTTGTTGGCGGTCTGCCAGAGAATGCCACGGAGGAGATCATCAGGGAGGTGTTCGATCCCTGTGGGGAGGTGACCGCCCTCCGCAAGAGCAAGAAGAACTTCTGCCACATTCGCTTCACGGAGGAGTTCATGGTGGACAAGGCCATTTACCTGTCAGGTAACACACACACACACACACACACACACACACACACACACACACACACACACACACACACAAGGACCAAGTGAGCAGACTTGTCCTGTCCTCCAGGGTATCGGATGCGTATTGGGTCCAGCACGGATAAAAAGGACTCTGGGAGGATCCACGTGGACTTCGCTCAGGCCAGAGACGACCTGTATGAGTGGGAGTGTAAGCAGCGCCTGCTGGCCAGAGAGGAGAGACACCGCCGCAAGATCCACGAGGACCGTCTGCGCCCACCGTCGCCCCCACCCATCGTCCACTACTCCGAACATGAGGCGGGGCAGCTGGCAGAGAGACTGAAAGGTGAGCTGCACCGACACCGGGCCTACACACTCTGAGAGGTCCCGCAGGCTCAGTCCACCTCATGTGTCCTTCAGATCTCACTGAGTCCTGGGGGTGTCACTGGGGATGAAGGTCACTCTTCATCATCTGCTGAGACAGATTCTGATCTCCAGGTCTGAAAAGGATCAGTATCAGATCAGCTCTGTATTCACTAGTTTACTAGTGAGCCAATAAAAATCTAAGTTTTTCGAGAAAAACACAAAACCAAATCCAGGGGGGTGGAGCTTGGCTGATGGCGGTGACTGCTTTTTTTGTGACATCACAAAGTCCCAAAGTCCTGATGGCTGGTTTTCAGGCTCAGTTTCTGAATCCAGACTGGGAGAATTTCTCTGTGGACTGAGACCTTTGAGACTTTCACTGGATTATTATAACATCTGGACCTGATTTAGAATCAGAGCCCACATGGAGGTCTACCTTTAAACCTTTCACACAGGACTTATATGAGTAGCAGTTAGCTTGTAGCTTCTCTTTCCCATTCTGATAGCAACATAAACAAGCATGTATTCTGTCTGAATAACCTTTTTGAATTCATTCTTCACCTCCAACACCGGGGGAAATAAATTTCCATTCTTCCCTCCGTCGTCACTGTTCAGCAGCGCCTCATTGTGTTCCCTGTAATGTGACTGTAATCTGCTGTGTGTGTGAATGGGGCTTTATCAGAGCGGGGAAAAGTGTCTTCTTACAGGTTGTGTTGTAGTGGGTATTGAGCTCATTAAACGCTCTCTAATTCACTCTGTTCTGCCGGCGTCCGTGACTCAGCACCACCGTTCAGTTATTATTCAAATGGTGGAGAACGCACTCGAAGGCCCCGCAGAGGCTCCACACTCTTTATGATGGAGCCGAAGTGCAGCTTGTGGTTTTGGTTGAAAAGTTGAAAATCAAAAATGCCTTTTGTGTTCAGTGGCTGTGGTGAAACTCAGAGAGCCGTGAACAGCGAACGCCCCAAGAGTAGGATTTTAATCCTCTGTTGTTTGTTTAGCCTGACTGAACGTTAAAGGTCCCATGAAACGGCTTTCACTGCAAACTCCAGAGTCACTTTGAAGCATCATGACAAAGATGCTGTGTGTGTGTGTGTGTGTGTGTGGGGGGGGGGTGGTATAAATTTATCCTTATATGAATAACAATTTTCTTCTTGTGTCTGTGTCAAAGTTGAGAGACCTTTTGATTCTCAGCCGTAGAGCTCTGATACATTCAGATCACAGACTAATTTTATCACTGATCAATAAATATTGATCAGATATATATCCTGATCAGTTTGGACGTGCTTTCATGGTCAGCTGTCCCCCCCCACAGACGACCATAAGTTCAGTGACGCCACGGCGGTGCTGTTCACCTGGATCGACCGGGGTGAGGTCAACCGCCGCACCGCCAACCACTTCTACTCCATGATCCAGTCGGCCAACAGCCACGTTCGGCGGCTGATGAGCGAGAAGGCTCAACACGAGGAGGAGATGGAGCGCGCCAAGGAGGCCTTCAAGAACGCCCTGCTCGCCATCTTAACACAGTGTAAGGAGCCATCTTTGTTTCAGACATGTTCAGACTTCCAGGCTGAAAGACAGAGACAGAGAGAGGGAGAGTTTCTCAGGTAAGTTCAGTTTGGTCCGTGTTTCATGGAGCTTCGTCTTGAAGAACAAACTTCGAACTGAAAATGAAACCTTTGAACGCATTGAAACCTAACAGGGCTCACACACACACACGGTGAATAACCAATGTTAGATTGACTTTTCAATAGACTTGCAGCTGGTCGTTGCAGTTTTTTGTTGCCATGGTTACAGACTGGCCACCTGTTGAGGCTACTGGATCTCAGACAGTCTGCTTCCTGTGGGGGCGGAGCCACGGGGAGCTGCAGGGTGAGGAGGTGCAGCCCTTTTAAAGCCAGTTTTCTCTCAGAGGATTTTAGCTCAGTCTCCATGACAACGCTCCTCCATCCTTCTCACCATCAGATCCACTATCCTCGGCTCACTGCATGGCAGTGAAGAGGTCGGTCATACGGTCTGATGGTGCTCAGTGCCTGCAGTCCGTGAGAACTGGAGGTGGAAGCTTCCTCAGTGTTAATGATCAGACCTCCTGTTCACACAGTGAGCCGTTACATTATAACAGTTGAAGGGACAAGCCCAGATTACCTGGTTTCCATGGAGACCTGCCAGTTCATGGGATATATCTAGTTACTTACTTTAGTTGACAGTTTTGACAGTGTAAGAGTTTCAAAGGTTTATCACATGACATCCACAAACATTGTAGAAACCGTCCAAATTGATAATCCTGTTAAAAAATGAGCAGTCAAACACACCAGCTGCAGGAAATCTGTTTCTGAGGCCAGGATGAGGCGGCATTGTGCATGTGATCATGGTCATGTGATATCACCTCAGTCAGTGAGTCTGGGAGGAGCCGAGGTGAGTCGATCCAGTGTGTTTTGATGTGTGACAGTGAGGCCAGAGACAGGACGGTCAGTCAGACCAAACCAAGAAACTGTACTTCTTGTCCTGGATCAGAGCATCAGTCAGTCGACAGGGTGAAGGAGATGTAAGTACAGAGCTCAGGACAGAGGAGAGACCTGCTGTCACATGACCGTGTTGTAGGTCTGTCAGACTAGAGCCTGAGAGTTTCCAGCCCCTCCACCTTCAGGGTCAGGTCTCTGCTCTGTCTGCTCAGTCAGACTACAGTGCTGCATAAACCACCTTTTTTGTCTCTACCCTCCTCTTCCTCTTCCTCTTCCTCCCCGTTCACCTTAAAGTCGAGCAGATCACCGCCGTTTTCACCGCCGCCTCCAGACAAAAGGCCTGGGACCATTTCTCTAAAGCTCAACGCAAGAACATTGACATTTGGAGAAAGCAGTGTGAGGTAAAGTCCCTGTTCTCTCTCCTCCTCCTCTTCAGTCAGTCCTGTCTCAGTCCCAGCTCACAGACAGCCTGTACCAGCTATTTTACTCATGTTGGTATTTGTCTGGATGTCACACACGCATGCACACACACACATACACACACACACACACACACACACACACACACACACAGACAGTCCTAGTCTTCCCTGAAGATCAGATCTGAAGTGTGAGGCATTGTCATGGCAACAGTTATTGTCAAGTTGCGTTTCTGATCTGTTTGTCTAACACATCAAACAAACAGTGTTTGGTGTGCAGAGGGTTGGTTGTGTAGTTGTGTTGTGCGGCTGAAGTCATGCTGGTTGTGTTGTGTTGTGGCAGGAGCTGAGGAATGCTCACAGTGAGGAAATCATGGGAATCAGACGAGAGGAGGAGATGGAGATGTCTGATGATGACCTGGACCAGAGCCCCTGTAAGAGGAGCCGCGCAGAGGAGAACGGTAACACAACAGACGCACACAGACGCACACAGACAAACACTGGCACACGCTGAGTTTGATCTTTCCTGCCCCCCAGGAGTGTGCGATCAGACGCAGTCGTCCCTGCGGGAAGAGAATGACTCCCTCCGCTGCCAGCTGGACTCCTACAGGAGTGAGGTGGAGCTGCTGAGGGCGGAGCCAAGCAGAGCTGATGACCTCGCACACACACAGACACACAAACACACACACAGTCCAGAGGCTCAGATCCAGCTGCTGCAACAGAGCATGCTCAGCATGCAGCAAGTGAGTTCTTCTTCTTTTCCTCTTTATCACCATGTTCGTCACAGACCAGACTGATCCAGGTCCAGAGGACTGCAGGTCTCGGTTCTTGATTCAGACCTGCAGGAGGATGATCTGTCTGATGATTTACCTCAACCACTGTGCGTGTTATCAGAGAGGAGAACAGAGCTGAGCTTCTTTTTCTACTACTAATCAACAGCAACAACAACAACAGTGTTTGTCGACTTGCAGCCCTCCCATAATCCTTTGCTCCTTCATAAATAAGCACACAGAGCTCTGTCATGCGTTCCCCTGATTTCACTCGACGTTCTGTCTTTGTCTGTCTGAAGTGACAGCACTGATAAACTGAGGCACATTACACACACACACACACACACACACGCTTCTCACTGCTGTTGTTCTTCTTTTGTCACCTGCTGCTTTTTTTTTCTGCTCAGACTGAGATGCACTTTCTCTAAATGTTTCCACACCGTAACACAATATTAATGTCATAACATTATGATGATGTTGACCTTGGAAACTGAGGCCGGGTCATTTGTGGGTTCCTGTCATCCCACATCACACCCTCAGGTCCAGAATGTTTTCAAAACCAGTCCAGTCCAGGTCTGGCCTGTACCTGCTTCCCATCTGGAGGCCCCTCCCACCCGGAGCACTTGTGTGATATACCTGTTTATGTTTGTCTTCTAGCAACTGCTGACTTTGCAGGAGAAGCTGACCAGTAAAGAGGCGGAGCTTGAGCAGGCAAGGGAGGAGCATCGCTACCTGGAGGGGGAGGTGCTTGCCCTCCGAGACAAGGTATGTTTTCTGAGGTGTAATGTTCAGGTGATCCAGGAAGGGCCCTCAGAAAGGAAACAGTGATCCCAACAAGAGCAGGATGATTAAGGCCAGTTTGCTGTGACAAGAAAAACTTCACAATATTTCACACTGACCTGTTTGTTGATAAGTTCAAGTTCCCTATGGTCCTCATACCTGACCCTTCAGACCATGTGGACCTTTAACCTCCCCCTCTGCAACAAAGCTGTGTGGACAATTACATATTTAAATCTCAGAGTGTTTGGACCTTTAAAGTCATAAACTGTGAGTCAGAGGGTTTGTATTTCAATAAAAAGTGACCCATGACTATTAAATCTGTGGCCAGACGCTGCTGAGTGGAAGCAGGTGAGTGAGCTCAGTGTAATGAGAGCAGACCAGCTGTGGATTTGTAGCAGCTGTCTGCTGGTTTCAGCCAGATTGATGTCTTCAGAACCAGTCTGAGTCCTTGGGATCAGGATGTGAATGTCCACCACAGCTGGCTCTTCCTTCCTGTCTGACTCTACAGTTTTCCCTCCTTAAACAGAATCAGCTGATCCGTCCAATCTGAAACCAACTTCAGTAATAAACTGATCAGATCTGGATCAGTCTGACTCTCTGACTTCTTCTGTGTGTTTATTCATCCATTCTCCTCCTCCATCTTTGATAGTGACGTCTAGAGTCACGTCTCTACATCGGACACTCTGGTGGGTGATGTCACAGCCAATCTGTCTCTGTCTGTGTCTCCAGTTGCTGTCCAGTCCTGGGGAGTCTCTTGAAGCGACCAACGGTGAACTACATGACAAAGTAAGACACAACATGGTCTGAACAGATGTGACTTAGTGACATCACTAATGAATAAAACCACCTTTATTAATTTTGTCTTCATTATCATCATCATCATCATCATCATCATCACACACATTGTGTGTGTGTTTGATAGAAAAGTCAAGTCAAATATTATTTGTTTAATATGTGTGTGTTCACAGGGGATCAATGGATGTGTTCCTTCATCATGTCACAGCAGAGAGAGGAGGAGTGATGTCATCATGAGAGGGGGCGTGGCATCAGAAAAAGACGCTTTGCTTCTGGGTAATTATCTAAGAGACTCGTGTTTGATCCCATTCACTTCCCATCATGTGGCTCACTACAACTAGACCAGTCTGCTCCTGGTGTCCTGGTCGGATTCAGGACTGATGTGAATCTGGGTGCTCTGGTTCAAGGCACCAGATGTGAATCAACTCGTTTTCATATGAGCCGGTCTTTGAGGGTTTTAGTTTTCTATAGTGAATTCTGTTAAAAACACGTTCGCCACAGAAGTCAAGGAAATATTTACTGGTGTTGTTCAGTGTCATTCTTCCTGTCTGCAGGCATCATATCAACCTTCCTCCACGTTCATCCGTTTGGAGCCAACCTGGAGTACCTGTGGTCCTACATTCAGAGACTGGATTCAAAGGTACCTCAGAGTCCGTAGTGCTCCACAGCAAATCATCGTCAATCACAGTCTCATAAAACATGGTTGACAAAGATCAGGAACCATTTATGTCATCCTATGTGGGTGAGGGGCGGGGCTAAAGACAGTCTCTTAGTAGAGAGTGCCACAGTTAACATTAGCACAATCACTAACACTGTGTCAGGCACTGTCAGTTAAAAGCTAACGAACAGCGTAGAGAAATTAAATATGCCAACGACAACAACAAAAGTCGAGTTCTTTTAAATAAACTCTTAATTGAGTCTCTGTTCGTCAAACTGTTTCATCAAGTCATGTGACTTAACACCAGAAACAGGAAGACAGTGTTTGACTCCGCCCACAGAGCTCAAGTAAATGTTGGTGTCTGCTTTCGTCCTCCGCAGGTGTCAGCAGGCGAGCTGGAACGTCTCATGGTCCGTCTGCCCAGCATGTTCAGGCAGGAACTGAGCGGCGTCGGTGCCACCCTGGAGAAACGTTGGAAGTTCTGCGGTTTCGACAGTCTGGGCTCAGCGTGAAGCAGGGAGAGTGCACACACAACCGGGAACACAGACTGTCATTGCCAGGACTCAGATCTTTGTGTGCATTCACCTGCCCGGATGCTCTGTTGGGTGCCGCATCACCAAAGACACCCAGACCTCATACAAGAGCAGATTGCAGACCTCGGTCAGAGGAGTGAAGCTCAAGGGGTGAGACCGGATCTACCTGGTCCACCGCCCAGGACAGCCTACCTGACAGACTCAGCTTTGCTGCTGATATCATTTTAAGGCGGGTTTCCAGACCTTGGTCTGGGTCCTTGGAGGTCTTGTCGTTGGTACAAATCAACAGAGCAGAAGAAGAAGTTAAACCAAAGTTTATCTTTTATGACATTTACAGCGACACTGACTTTTACTGAGCAGGAAAATCCACACTCCTGTAGACCAGGACCATGACTAGGAGCAGGGACTGTGACTCAGGCTCAGGGAGAGAGATTAAGAGAGACCATCTAATACGTGTTAAAGGAAGTAGATTCTTCTCTTGGTCCTGACTGAGTCCTGTTCTGTTTACAAACAGGCAACAATATTCCAAAAAAGAGTGAGGAGGTGGAGGAGGTGCTACAGACTCATCTGCTGTTGGTTCTGACCCTCATGTGTCTGTGGTTTTGTATTTTACTTTCATAAAGTTGATGAACAGTTTTTCTCTTATTTAAATAAAGCTCAAAATCAAATGTCTCAGTAATTCCACCTTAAATCTTCAGAAGCAAAAGGAGCAGCTACTGGTGTAAGGCAGGGGTAACTCTGTGTGTGATATCTAATGAAAATCACAGGCAGAATCTCTGTGATACAGACTGATCCCATTTCTGCCTTTGACCTTCATTTTATATTTACTCATCTGTCAAAGACGTCTGCAGCTGCAGATAAAATGAGATAAAATGAGGTGAGATTCATCTTCACTAATCTCCAACAAAGAAATTTTCTCCTCCTTTTGAGTTCTGTATAATTTTTTTAACAGGGAAAAAAAGGTTTTGGATGACATCATGCCTGAGAGGAGAGTCTTTGGTCTCATGGTCTCATGGTAGTCTCATGGTTAGGATAACAACAACATGAATGTTCCAGTGAGCTGACCAGCTGACAGCCGATAGTGAAAAGATGCTGATTAAGCAGAATCCTCCCTCACAGCTGCCTGTGATGAAACTGACTGTTTATGTCTTTGTCCAATTGTGCTTTTTAAATTGCTGATAATGGTTTTATTCATGTGAAGTGACTCTGTCTCATTAGGAGCTCGTCTGTGTAATTACTGCATCACTTTTATCAGATTAACTCAGTGAATTTCACCGTTTCTTCACTTTAACCTTGTGTCATTGATTATAACAGCCTTGTATTTGAACTCTTAGTGCTCATTAACATAGTCATTCTCCAGTGTTGTTGTGCCGGCTGCTGTCAGCACTAATGAACAGGACCTGTCATGTTAGTTTTCATCATTAAGTCACAGACAGCAGCATCTCTCCATCCAAAGCTGCAGGACGAGGGAAAGCCTTTTTCACTATTTGGGCCAACGCTTTCCTATTTATAGCCCTGAGCAGAACGAGGGGCTCACAGTGGCAGGCTGCAGTATTCATGTATGTGTTGGTTTTCTGTGACAACAGCAGGATGTCCTCCCTCTGTGGACCATGTCACTATTTGTTCTCAACATCTGGCAGCAGCTTTGTTCCTTCAGTCCCCAGATCTTTTGTTTGGTACAGAAGCTCAACTCAGTTCTGAGCAGATTAAATTAGTGAAATTTAAATCTGAAATATAAAGTGTAGAATGTGGTTTTTATTCTCTTTTTAATCATCTCAGTTTCACAGAATTATCATTACTGCTACTTTGAACTTTCATTTGCTTCACAAATGTGTATGCGTGTGTTGCTGGTCGATAAATAATGCTAAGCAGTGGTGTTGTGAGGCGACAGAAGGAACAGCCCTCCATTAGTTGAGCTGCATCTCTAATGAAGCCTGCTGACAGCGGCTGTAATTAGCCTCAGCTCTTTGTGTTCTCTTTGTCGACTGTTGTGTAGAGACATTTCTTCATATCCCCCGCCAATGTCACGTCTCGTCACTGATGCCTGCTTTCCATTACACCTGGCAGCCATTACTGTGAGAAATGTATTCTGTGAAATCGTATGTAGGCCATTGTGAGGCTGCTGTGGGTGACAGTAAATGACAGCATCAAGTGGAGCATCCAAACGTGTCATTACACTGAGTGATGATGCTGCAGGGACTTTTAAGTCAGGATGTGGCTCACTCAGTGCAGCTTTTAGCGGCGGGGGGAGCGGGTTCCACTGTACTTTCTTTTAGCTCTGGTTTGGTCTCTGTTCTTCCCACCAGTGGAGGAAGAAGCACTCAGATGATTAATCTCTTCAGACCACAGGAAGTGTCTCATCCACCTCCATCAACTGTCAGTTCTTCTTCCAATTTTTCCTCCTCGTGGATACATTTCAAAAACCCTGCATCAAACCGTTAACTAAAACCTCTGGTGAGTTTTAAGTGAAAAATTAAGTGGCTGTATTTCAAAAATTTAAAAGTAAGGCAGGTTGTTGTGATGAGTCCTTTCATTGACCGTTTCTGACTGAGTACCCTTAAAGCAGAAACAGCAGGAAGATTGATCTGCAGGTTGATGATGTGAACAACAATCAAGAAGACATTAAAATAAAGCAAAAACAACAAAATGAGTAAAAAATAAATTAATATTTAATGTTACAGGTCATCGATTTAACTGACGTCTGCGTGACGTAGGAGGTCACCTCACCGGCAGCGCGCGCTCTTCCTGACTGAGCGGAAGTGAGGCTGAAGGAGCGGGAGAGTAAAAACCTGAAAACCGATTCTTCGACGCAAACAGAATTCCTGCCAGCATCCCGGTGAGTCCGCAAACAGGTCTAAAGGAATCATGTGAAAATGGCTACGGTAATCTTTGCTAAAGCCGTTGGTTAGCACTAGCATTTGCAAAGATTACCGATGCTACCGTTAGCAGCTGCTAACAGCTAACAGTTAGCTGTTAGCAGCTTCTATTAAATTGATGTTAGTGAAATAGTAAAGTCTTCCCAAGAAACCTCGTTGATCATTTCCTTGAAAGATTCAGTATTCTTTTTGGAAAATTTGTGGTATTTTTCAGTGTCTTGCAAGGGATATTTAGGTTTTCTGCCAGTTTCAGCCCCGATAAAAAGGATAAGGGATTTAAAAGTCAAGGATAGTACATTGAGATCGTCAGCAGCAGATGACAATTAATCTTTCAGAAGGTTAATAGTGGAATATAAAAAACAAATTTTCCCTTCTCTGAATATCCTTTCCAAGGAGCAGTAGAGGGCACCTACAAAAGATATCAGAGTCAGGTAGTCAGATGTCCAATCATAATACTTCGAATCGAATGATAAACAATGCAGCATTTTTATAAACTATTCTTCAATCTCAGCAAAATGGAGACCGAGCTCCTTTCTTTCATGGAAGTTAAAATAGTTTAGGAAATAAATTGAAACTCCTCCTCCAACCCTGTTCACTCCTGTTCTTCCAATAGGAGGGAACAGCATCAAATTATGACATTGGATACAGAAAAGTCATTTCTGATAAGGCAGAACCTCACCAAAGCATTTAAATGATTTTTATTACTGTTGGCACATTTTAACACGACTTCAGTGTCAGGAAACTTCCTTTAATTGAACTGTCCTCCACGTAGAATAAGTGAGGCAAATCACTTCATTTCTTCTTCGTTTGTCTCCCATTTTGTTTTGATAAACATTCAGTGAAATAATATGAAATAATTACATTGATTATGAAGACTCATTAATCATCAACACACTAACACACACTGTGATGGACTGGCGACCTGTCCAGGGTGTTTCCCGCCCTTGCTGAGGATGAGCTGGATTGGCTCCAGCACCCCGTGACCTGGAAACGGAAACATACTAACTTCTGCAGCTTCAGACAGATATCTGGATATCTTGAGATATCTTGAGATGATGAAAGTGTCAGTGCTGAGGTCACAGTCATAAGCAGCAATGCTGCATCTTGTAGCTTGATAAACATAATCATAACAATGCTGAGCAACAGTTGCTTAGCAACAAGGGCCTGGTCAGTGCTGCAGCGGTCAAACTCAACATGGACTCAGATATCTGCTGCTCAGATCCTGTCTTCACTTTTTTTTTTTTTTACAGCAGAACAACAAACAAGATATAAGAACACATCAGGATTAATTGATGTTTGTCTATTTCTGGGATCAAAGTCAAACAAAAATACACTGTTTCTCAGAGGACGTGCCTTCTTCTAATTGGGCCGTCTAGTCTTCAGGGACAGACTGATCTTAAAATATCAGTATCACAGAGAGAAAAGGTGTAATAGGAAAGTTTCTCTTTGGGCAAAGTTACCCAGACGATTATTGTCATTCTGATTTTTACTAAAAACCTATATGAATGAATGAAAACCAACTTTTTTCCTTTTCTTTCATACTTATCAGGTCGAGTCAAACGAGTTTTACTTCAAATTGCAGGTTTAAATTCTTCCCCTTTTTAACAAATCAAATGTTTACAGATTTAGCATATTGAAGATGCATAAACCTGACAAACCATTATTGCTGTCGTCTACATGAATTTAAATAAACCCTCTTTTGTCCACAGGAAGAGTCTCCTCCATCGGCTGCTCTCTTATGGTTCTTCCCATTTCCTCCTCAAACAAAATCAGCTGATCTGTCCGGATCAGATCTGGATCAGTCTGACTCTCTGACTCCTTCTGTGTGTTTATCCGTCCATTCTCATCCTCCATCTTTGATGTTTTTTGTTAGAAACTACAAATCAGAAATCTGTGTCATTTTATTGTGTTTAGACATTTTTCTGTTTCAGATTTATAGACCGTCTGCTGTACTGCTTCCAGCATTTCAGCAGGAACTCAAGTGAGTGATGGTTGGCTTCTCTTCCTGTATCTTTTAGAGTTGAATTTATAGTTTTTCTGTGAATGTCTTTGTCCCCTCTCATATCAGACTCCCATTAGGGTCTCCACTAAAACCTTAACAGCCACTAAGCCCAAAAAATATGTTTGACTTGATCTGTAAATATTAGACTGTCTGACTCAGTGGACCTTTAAAACACAAAAACAATCTTTTTCATGTTACCTGAGATGAACAGTTATGCTACTGTTTATAAAAGGACACTAACAAAGTGACATATAATGACAATTCTCCTCATAGTGTTTTGCAGCAAAATGAGTCTAATTTTGTGCATTTTGAGGATGAAGAGTAAAATAATTTAACAATGAAGTTTGTGCAACAGGATTATCAGGATTAGATATCAATATCCAGTATCATCAGATATTGACCTCTGAGGCTGAAACGTGAAGCTAAACTCTGCAGTTCCTTTAATGACCACCAGAATCTGGCTCCAAAGAGTCAACAACAGTTCTGGTCCCTGGAGCTCATTTCCAGTTTCATTATTTGACTATACAGGGAGTTTTATACAACTCACCTGTTTACATTTGATCACGTGACAATGTGACATAAAATTGAGGGCGGGGCCTTTTTGAGTGACATGTAGGTGAAACTGGCTCAAAAAAAGAGTCACATTGGCCAAATCAGTATTCTACTGTTAGACATCATGAGATGACTTTTAAATATTAATGTTAATGAAAGTGCAGTCTGACATTGAGTCCAGATCTAACAGAGTCAGTCATCTCAGAACCTTCTGAGTTGTGGTCTGAAAGGTCGCACTGACACCCAGAGGCCAGAGGGACAAACAGCATTTATTGCATTGCTGAAGGTATGAAAAATAAATATCACCTTGTGTGTGTGTGTGTGTCTGTGTGTTAGTTATCCTGCTTGATCTGTATATCATTTAAGTTAATGTAAAGCCAGCTTCGCAGTACCTCTGCATCTCCCTGCTGTTAAACGATACACTTGTTTGTGTGTAAAGTGTGCAGTGACAGAGTTTAAATGAATAGTGCAATGTTTGTGTGTTTATATGAAGACTTAACCCTAAGTTGATTAAGAAAGACAGTATTTAAACTTACTATAAACTTTGTATCTGTGATTTTTTTTTTTTTTTTTTCCCCCTATAACAGAAGCATCCTAAAATGGACAGCAAAAAAAAAAAAACACCACGAGAGAGATGTGCTATAGTGCTGATTATCACGCTTTATTAAATCAATAATTGGAGAAAAACCCAAGGAGGCTGCAAAAATGATCTACTCTACAAATCTAACTTCAATCCAACCAACGTGCAAGGTGGCACACAACCTTCAGTTTGTCCTGAGCGAGTGCAGCAGCTGTTGGTTTTGAGCTGCGGTGCGTCTTCTTCGTGGTGCCCTGCATGACTGACAGGTGAACTTCTAAAATCTAACACACAAACACACTGCCTACCTCCAAGAGACAGCTCTGCCTCTGCAAACGAGCACAGTGTGGACTCCTGCTTCACGTGATTGGCCAGGTTGATGGTACAACTGAGGAGCCGAGCAAGTGGTTGTTTGCCAGAAGCAGAGCACAAAACAAAAAAAAGAAACCTTTGTGCTCATGCAGCGCAGGCCGCTCGCACTGTGAGCATGTCATCAAAATGGCGGTATGACATAATCAGTCAGGGTGTGAGGTCCAGTTGTCCTGCTTACATGAGGGTAAATGCAAACAGCACTCAGGATCTCACACTCTTGGTAGATTGTATCAGCACTACTCTCTCCAGCAGTGCGTTTGTAGTTTTGTCTCTGATTGAGTTAACATCAACAGGGAGCCTCTCTACCTGTTGAGGCAATCTTAAAGACTTCAACTTATTGTTGAGGCACAGAGTTTAGTTTCTCAGTTTAACAGGGTATTCGTTCCTACTGAAACTTTCTCCTGCTAAACTACATTTAGTTTCATTTAGTTTCAGTTCATATTATTGTCATAAATAACATTGCATACATTCCCCATAACCGTTAACTTCGGCTATATACATTATGTACATGTCACAGAAAAACGGATTAAAATCCTAAGTCATAATTGTCCAATATGGCACATTTTATAACAACTTTAGACTTTAGTCTAGTTTGGCATAAATTAATGTCAAGATTGGTACAAAAATACTTCATATTTACAAGAAAAGAAATCCAGATCTTTATCAAGTAGATTAATTCGCTCAATTAATAAATAAAAAGGCATTGAAGAAGGGAAAAGGGAGCGGTTGGATGAATTTTTTTTTTTTTTACACTGATCGAATGCTAATGTGAACAGTCGCTGTATCTGATCCAAGCTCGTTGGACAGTTTGAGGGTGTAGGTCCCAGCGTCGTCCTCCTTCACCCCAGTGATGATGAGTGTGGTCAGGTCCTCTGTTGTCTCTATGTGGAAGCGCCCGCCAGCTGTCACCGGTATGGTTCTACCACTGCGGGACCACTCAATGTGTTTGGCATCACCGGAGAAAGCACAGGCGACTGTCAGGACTTTGCCTGGCTCGATGCTGATGTCCTCTGGTAGAGCCTCGATCCTGGGAGCAGAACCTGAACCTGAAGACCAAAGTGCAAGAACATTAGAGCCCAATAGGTTTGTTTGTAATCAAATGTTCACAAACACGACATTCTCTGCAGAATGTAGAGAAAATCAGATCTGAAGTACAAAAATAAACCAATTAAATACACAAGTTTGGACACAAACTCCAAAGAGTTGGAGGTACAGAGGTTTAAGTTCAGAGTGACGTCTCACCAATAGCTCTGAAGGAGGATCCCTCCATGTGGGAGGTCACCTCAGAGAGGCTGCTGGAGCTCATTGCGTATGTCTCAGATGCCATTGACGACATACTGGACATGGACATGGTCTCAAATTTCATCTCAGCTGCCATGCTGCTGAAGGAGCTGGACTCCATCATGGACGACATCATTGCTTGCTGGGCGGAGGAAGAAATGGAGGATGACTCCTCCTTTGTGTGGATTTCTTTCTTCATCATCATGGATGAGCTCGTGGATAACATCGACTCCTTGTGACTCATCACTGCAGATCCTGTTGAGGGTAAATATAACAAATATTTTAGTCTTCATCACAACTAAATATAAATCAAACCTTCTTGGATGCCTGAAGAAGCTGCTTACCTTTAAGTTCCAACTGCTGCTCACGGTAGGCTGAGATCTTCATGCATATGGACTGGAACACCTGTCCGGTGAAGGAGAAGGAGGATTTAGATACTCCTCCCTCTGATGTCATCTCGCAGGTGTACTCTCCCTGATCTCTGTCCACCAGATTGTGGATCACCAGGCTGCAGGAGCCCCCGGAGTAGTGCATCTCAAAGTGGCTGCTCTGTGAAAGCCTCCTCCCATTGACGTACCACACCACCTCCCTGACGCTGCTCTCACAGACGCAGGACATCCTCACTGAGCCCTCATGGGCCTCGGCTGTTAGCTGGCTCAGGACCTTAGGAGGTTTTGGGATTGGGGATTTGACAGTGGGAGGAGATACAACCCTTTTGGGGGACATAATGGGTGGAGGAGACTTCATCCTTGGAGGTGATTTGGCTCCCTCTGGCTCAGGGGACTTAAAAGCCCTGGGTGATTTGATGCCTGATGGTTCTGGGGACCTGATGCCTTTTGGTGTTTTGATTCCGACCGGTTCTGGGGACTTCACACCTTTTGGTGTTTTGAGCCCTGCAGGTTCAGGAGACTTGACCCCTCGGGGAGACTTAACTCCTTCTGGCTCTGGTGACTTGACTGGTGGTGGTGATTTGAGTCTGGGTTCTGGAGATTTGGTACCATGAGGAGACTTAACTCCTTCAGGCTCAGGAGATTTGACACCTGGAGTTGGTGATTTCAAGCCGGGGGCTGGCTCATGAGACTTCAAGCTCCTTGGAGACTTAACTCCTTCTGGCTCTGGTGACTTGACTGGTGGTGGTGATTTGAGTCTGGGTTCTGGAGATTTGGTACCATGAGGAGACTTAACTCCTTCAGGCTCAGGAGATTTGACACCTGGAGTTGGTGATTTCAAGCCGGGGGCTGGCTCATGAGACTTCAAGCTCCTTGGAGATTTAACTTCCTCTGGTTCAGGAGACTTCACACTCGGAGCTAGTGATTTAATGGAAGGCTCAGGGGATTTGATGCGGGGTTCAGGTGACTTTGCACTGGGGACAGGGGAGGTTACAGAGGGAGCAGGTGATGTGACTGGTGACTTTACAGATGGCTCGGCGGATTTAACAACTTTGACTTCTTCTTTGAGAGTTGCTCTGCGGATGGTTAATGTGAAGTGCGCCTCCTGTCTGCCTGCTGAGTTCTCTACAACTACTGTGTAATTGCCCTCGTGAGAGGATGCCACAGAGGAGATCTCCAAGCTGGACTTGTACTGAGTCGTGGTGACCAGGACATGGTGAGTTGAGATGATGGTTCTACCTTCGTGGATCCATGTTACAGTGGGCGCAGGCTCCCCATCAATATCGCAGGAGAATCTTGCCGTTTCTCCCTCTACAATGGTCATGGACTGGGGCTTGGTGAGGATTCTGGCTGGAAGAGAAGGCTTTGCCTTGTGTACGGACATCTCCTCAGCTACAGTAGCAGTAGATGACTTCAGCTTAGTCTCAGAAATGGCTTGCTTCCCAGTTAGAGAAAATTTGTCGGATGAGTAGGAGGAACCAGATGACATGTATTCAGCAGAGGCGTACTTGACAGATGAGTCGTACCGCTCAGCAGACGAGTACCGCTCCGAGGAAGCAGCATACCTGTCACGTGTTACAACCTCATGCGTCTCAGTTAGTTTGGACTTGCTCTCCTCCACCTCGAAGTGGGTCTGGGAGGCATAGCCAGCTTTATAGAGGGAGGTATGATAGTGGTCAATTCGAGTTATTTCGGGTACGAATGCTTTTGGAACTTCCTCATCCCTGCGACGAGAGGAGAATGTAGTGTAGCCACCACCAGATATATCCAGCGTGGCATAATCTGATGCTTCACCCTTGGAGTTGGAACACACGCAACGGTATGTGCCGCTGTCATCTTCCTGGCAATTAAGGATAGTGATGGACAAAACTCCACTCATATTGGTGAAGACGTATTTCTCACTGCTTTCAGAGATTGTGTTTCCATTGTGGAACCACTGGACCTCAGCCTCTGGTTTGGCTTGGATATTCAGAGTGAATCTGGTGTCTTGGCCAATTGGTATGCGGTGAGAGCGCATCCTGACAGTCACACGCGGGGCATGGTCAAGACTGAAAGGTGTCTGGCTGACCACCTGATACTTCCTTTCTGACTTGAGAGCAGCCTTTTTGGCCTCGTAGCGGGACATGATGTCAAAGCGGGCAGACCGCTCAAACCTTGAGGAGGAACGAGATGTCCTCTCAACTGATCTAATGGGGCTGGGAGAGCGAGGACGGGTCCTCTCTGGTGTGGGAGACCTCCTCTCTACGATCTCTCCCTCTACCTCCACTGGAGGCCTGGAGCGTGGAGGTCTGATCAACTCTGAGACTGGACGCATCAGCTCAATGTATGTAGGAGACAATGACCTTCTTCTCCTCATGAACTGAGAAATAGTGCGTTTCTTCTTTGTCTCAGAAATTTCCACAGCTTCATGTCTAACCTCCCTCCTCTCTTCATGTTCCACAGCATGACGTTCAAGCCGTACAGGGCTGCCAGCTGGTGAGGCAGAGAAGCCAAGCTCAAGTTCATCCTCCAGCATCAGTTTCTCCTCTTCTGTTCTCCTCATGGAAAGGTAGTCATCCACAGGCATCAGCAGCTCCTCGTCACTCAGGTCTCCTAGAGATCTCCTTCTGGATCTGAAGGAGACTTCAGACTCAGGAGAGGGAGAGCGGCGTGCAGGCCTGACAGTCTCCAAGTCATCCAAACTGAGTTTTGGAATACGCCATCTTGGCCTGTACTGGTCGGTGATTCGTGGTAGGGGCACAACATAGAACTGTTCCCACCTGGAGAGGCGGATGCGTCTTTGCCTCTTCTGCACAATCCTCTCCATCCTTTCTGAAATTTCATACTGGTCTCTAAGCTTTCTGTACCACTTCATATCAGAGAGGGGTACAAACTGCTTGATGCCTTTGTCTTCATCCAGGACTCTGGGATCATGAACTAAGGGCTCAGGGATTTCATATGGCATAAAGATCCTCCTCTCCTCCTCCAGCTTCTTGGTCTCTGATTTCTCCACTGTGATGTCAAACTCACCCTCAACGTTTTTGGTACTGACAGCAGGCTTGTACATCTCAGCAGCGAACTTGAGGGCCTCCTGCGCTGTGGGGTTGAAAGGTACACTCTCCTCAGTGGCAACAATTTGCTGTGCCATCTTGTTTGTCTTTTCAATTTGTTTTTGCACGTGTCTGTATTTCTCCTCCTCACTCTTATACTCTCTCCTGGTGTAGGTCAGGCGGTCGACCTTAAGAGTAGCCTGGCAGCTTATAGAGCCGGTGGAGTTGGTTGCAGTAACCTTGTACACACCAGCGTCCTCAAGCAGAGTCTCTCTGATGTACAGGATGTGATGGTCAACATCCTCTTGTATGACGACCACCTTGGGCCCAAACTGTAGTGGTTTGCCATCCTTCTCCCATTTTAGTGTAGGACTTGGGATTCCTGAGACTCTGAGTTCGAAACGGACACTATGGCCCTCAATGCAGTCAATGTTAGCCAGCAGGCGTTTGAACATGGGCCTCATTGTTTCCTCCAACATGGGATGAGGTGTTACAGTGAGACGGGCCTTGCAGCTGTCTTCTCCAAACTTGTTGTGGGCCATGACAGTGTACTCAGCATCATCATACTTATCCAGGTTGTGGATCATCAGCTGGTACAGACCCTTATCGCTGGTGAATGTGTACTTGCTGTCATCATCACCTGGCTTGATTTTCTCTCCGTTCTTCAGCCATGTTACTTGAGGCTCAGGGTGCACAGTGATTGTGACACCAAAGCGGACATCTTCACCAATATAGGCGGAACGATTGTAGAGCGGCAGAGTGAACTCTGGTGGCCTTCTCAGGATTTTGGTCTCAACTCTCTTCCTCAGTTTTCTGATGGAGCGGCTGATATAATACTCTCTGATGCTCCTCACTGTCTCAACAAAAAGCTCTCCGTAAGCGCTGTCCTCGCCATCGTCACTCACCACTTTGCATCTGTACACACCATCATCACCTTCTTCAATGTCTTTCACATAGATGCTGGCGAAACCATTGCTGTAAGTGATCTCATACTTGGGGCTCGGGTGTAGTTGACGGTTTCCAAAGTACCATGACACGTTGGTACTCTTGTCGTAGTTGGCAATACTACAAGTGAATCTGACATGCCCACCTTCCTCAGCATAGCCATGCATAACTGGACCAGCGCGGAGGCCGTGGTACTCAGTTCCAATCTTGACTTTACCCACAGCCAATCCTCTCTGGTTCTTGAAGGCACCACCATACGCTATGCGGGCTGCTGAGACAATAGTATCGACTCTCTTTACCAGAGCTTGGTAATACCTTCTGTGCCTCAGGGTCTTGATGGTCTTGTTGCTGATATGCTCAATCTTCATCCTTAGCCAGGGGTGCTCCAGAGCCTCAAGGGCTGTCATACGGAGCTTCCTGTCCTTGACTAGAAGCCTGTCCACAAAGTCCATAGCCTCAAGGCTGATGTCCTTAAATGCTTCTCTGTCAAAGACGTACTCACAGTTGGAGATGTTCTCAATCATCTTTGTAGTGGATTCTGCGGCAAATGGATTAAGGCCACTCAGCAGAACATAGGCCATAACACCAACAGACCACATGTCAGTGGCTGTTGTAACTAGGTCATGGCGGTGGACCTCAGGGGCATAGTACTCTGGAGCTGAGAACAACATTCTGATGTTTTCTCCTGGCACCAGTAGTCTCGCCTGGCCCATCTCGATAATCTTAATAATGGTGCTTCTCCTTGTGGTGTAGACAATGTTGTCTGGGCGAATATCAAAGTGACCAAAGTTGTGGCTATGCAAGAATTTGAGGGAAGAACAGACTTGCCTCAGGTAACGGACAATCTCCTGCTCTGTAAGCTCAAAGTTGCTAGTGCCAAGGCGCTCAAAGATGTCAACTCCAGAAATGAATTCAAAGATCAGGATAATCTCTTCCATGCTTTCAAAGTATTCATGCAGGTAGATGACGTTCTTGTGCCTTGCCACGTTAAGGGCCTCAATTTCCCTAAGAACCAACTCACGGTCAGTTCCTTTAACCTTGATAAACTTGGCCATGAAGGTCTTCTTGGTGGCAATCTCCACACAACGGTGCACTGCTCCAAACTGGCAGCGAGCAAGCTCTTCAGAGATGATGTACTTGGAAGACAGCTCCTTCACCTTATAGAATAGAGCCTCCTCTTTGGTGATCTCTCTGGTTTCGTCCACTTCCTCATCATAGTTCCTGATCACGGACTTATCCTCCTTTGTAGTGATGGGCTCAGTTGGCTCAGAAGGCGTGCTGAGGCCAAACTCGTTCTCAGCAATGACACGGAACTGGTATTTGGCCTTTCCAAATATGTTGATGATGGTAATGCTGCAGTCAGTGGTCTGTCCAGCACGGATCCACCTCTCACCAGAAGTGGGACACTTCTCAACGATGTAGCTGATGATGTTGCTTCCACCATCATTGGCAGGAGGCTCCCAGGTCAGGGTGATGGAGTCCCTTGCAATGTCACTGACCACAAGTCCCTTTGGAGCGTCAGGTATGTCAGCCACATTCACCTCGATAGTTTGCTTGTCCATTCCGAACCTGTTCTTTGCAGTGATGATGTAGTAGCCAGTGTCCTTCCTCTGCACTCCCTTGTGGAAGACCAAGGAAGTGAAAGACCTGGTGGTGATGACTTGGTGATGAAGAGAATTGGAGAGGATCTCCTGACCCTTCTGCCAAGTGACTGCTGGCTCAGGCTTGCCTGAGATGGGGATCTTGATGCTGATATGATCACCACGAACAGCATGGACTGCCCCCATTCCCTGGAGCTCTTTTGGCAGGTGGATCTTAGCAGGAACTACAATTAAAATGAAATAATAACCCCATTAAATTTATCAAAGTTCCAATGTTGACACCACTAATTGGGGTATAGTATAGATGAACAATATTTTTCAATCCCAAGATAACTACACAATCCCAAGACTACCTTCCACATCCAAGTTGGCTGTTGTAGAGATGGATCCTGAGGAGTTGGTGGCTCTAACTTGGTAAACTGTTGCGTCGTTCTCATCAGCTGCAGTTATGACCAACTGGTAGTAGCCGCCCTTGAACTCCTGGGCTTTGATCTTGGTTCCATCCGCCAGGATTTCCTTTCCACTGCGGTACCATTTGACTACAGGCTTTGGATGTCCCACCACCTTGTCATAGGAAAGATAAGCTGGTTACATAAAGATCTCAAAATATGTTGACAAGGTCACTGTGCCATGAATGTCTGAGCACCCATTTCAAATGGATCTTACCAGGAACACAAATTTAATCTTATTGCCAATAGGGACACTACTGATGATCAGGTGAAACAGATTGAATCTTCTATTTTCACCCTGTGTCTTTTTATCTCGCATATATATATACATATAAAGCCTTTCATAAACACAGACACCAAATGCATCGGCGTTCAAAGCAAATTCATCTTCAGCCTCTTATCTGTTTCTGGGTCACGGGCAAAGCAAATGCAATGAATTTAATATAAAGTACCTTTGTGACAAAGGTGGCACTGGCTTGGTATTTGACAGTCAGGTCCCTGATCTCTTCCCTGAATGCAGGAGCACGAGGAGACTGGTCAGACTTGGGGATGATAGGCGTAGAGATCTCACTCCATTCGCTCTCGCCACCAGCGTTCTCGCACTTCACACGGAACTCATACTCGAAGCCCTCGATCAAGCCTGTGACCTCATAGTTGGTCTCTGCAATCTTCTTTGAGGTTACTGACATCCACTTGTTCTGCTTCTTCTCACGTTTCTCCAAGTAATAGTTGGTGATTTTGGCACCACCATCACTGCTTGGAGGCTTCCAGCAGACGACACAGGAGTCCTTGGTGGAACTGATAATGAAGGGCTGCTGTGGGATGCCAGGTTTTTCTGAGAAACAATCAGAATGTTACTGATGTCCTCCACGAATCTTTTAAGTTATTTTACAATATAACCAAAAAAATGGCAATAGACTTACCAAATGGACTCTTAACAATGACCACTGATGGGATCTCCAGAGACTCGCTGACTCCATACTGGTTCTGGGCAGAGACTCTGAAGTAGTAGCCAGCACTCTCAATCAGGTTGGGGACACGACAGGTGGTGCCAGAGACGGAGGAGGAAACCATATGCCACTGTTCACCTTCTTTGGCCTCACGCTTCTCCACAATGTAGTTTGTGATTATGGATCCTCCATCATCTTTGGGAGCCTTCCAGCTGATTACAACTGAACTCTTGAGCAGGGCCTCAACAACTACAGGTCCTTCAGGGATGGATGGTTTATCTGGAAAAACCAGAAGACGACAATTAGGTGCCTTGGCTGACTCCAGAAATAAATTTTGTGCAACTATTTGCGTTCAACTTATATTTTTTATGACATAAAAGTAGACTGTTTTTGTCTTTACCTTGGATTTCAACACGTAGCACAGTGTCAACAGTTCCAAACACATTGCTGAGCTGCACCTTGTAGCGGCCAGCGTTGGTCTTTCTCTGGACGTTCCTCACCATCAGGTGGGTGTAGCTTTCTGTGTTTTCAATGATCACATTTTCTGATGGATTCAGAGGCTTCTTGCCATAGAACCACATGATCTGGGGGATGGGACGCCCGATGTAGACAACATGCAGACGAAGGCTGGTGCCAGCTCCAGCGTAATACTTCTCCTTAAGTGGGAAGCCAGGGTGGAACTGAGGAGGAGCTTGCAGGCGCAGTTTGCCACTGGTTTCAATCTCTCCTGCCTCGTTGATGGCCCTGCAGGTGTACAGACCCTCGTCTTCCTGCTCTTCTGTCAGTATGCTGAGGGAGTGGTTACGGCCATCTGAGCTCATTTTGTACTTGCGGCTCTGGATCAGTTCTTTGCCGTAGCGGTACCACTTGATCTCAGGTAGTGGTCTACCAATAATGCCACAGGTCAGAGTTCCTGACTCACCAAGCTTGGTAGTCACATCTTGTATCTCTTCCTTCAAAGCTGGGGCCTCACCAACTACAGAAACAAAAGCAAAGAATAATCAGACTTATTTATTAAGCTTTTTGCTATTTGCTGTGAAATGGGTAGTTATATTATAGATATAACTTTCCTTCTGAAGATGACACTTGGAATCATACTGTCTAATGAAACATGTCTAATTCAACCCAGATCACATAAATTGGTTCTGAGATTTAATTTAGAAGCAAATCCACTGATTGGAAGATTTTAATCAACTAATCTGTCTGGTCTGTTGCCTGCTATTTTATATGTGCAGCAGCTCACCACTCAGTTTGGTCTTGATGCCCATTGGCGTGCGACGTGGTCGGCTGAATCCTGTCTCGTTTTCAGCAAAGATTCTGAACTCATACTCTGTGGCCTCCATTAAGCCACCCATAGTGAACTGACGATCCTTAGAGCGTTCTTTGTTGCACTTCTTCCAGGAGCTCTCTCCAGCTTGCCTGAACTCAATCCAGTAGCCCAGGATCTCCTTGCCCCCGTCATGCTCTGGCCTGAGCCAGTGAATGGTGATGCTGTCTTTGGTAACAGAGATGATGTCAATCTCTCCTGGTTGGCTGGGTTTATCTGTAAGGAAGCAGACAAAAGGATATTTGAAGTCACAGTCATAAAAATAAATTTACACTGACAAAGGCTCAAAGCCTAAGCACGTTTCATGTTGCTTGATGATTTATTATTTATTATTATTTATTTATTATTTATTTCCGTTAGAATTTTCCCACAGAAACTGACGTGATTATGTTGACTCACCAAATGGTTCTTTGCAAATCACGGACTCTGAGCAAGGACCAGGCTCACTCTGCCCAATGTCATTCTGAGCCACCACTCTGAACATGTACTCTGCATCAGGGATGAGACCAGTGACATTGTACATGGTAGTGGTGATGTGGGTCTTGTTGTGGCGGACCCACTTCTCTGTTGACACCTCCCTCCTTTCCACATAGTATCCTGTGACACGGGAGCCACCATCATCACGAGGCCGAGCCCAGGACAGAGACACTGTGGACTTGGTAACGTCCATAATCTCTGGTGGGTTGCTGGGTGGTTCTGGTGGACCTGGCGGTAAAGCACATTAAAGTCAGTATTTAAAACCCCGATCAACATCACAACTTGGAATATATATTGTGTTGAAGATGCATTTCCAATGTGCCTACTGAGTAAATTAAAGTATCAATACTCACAAAGTGGTGTCTTTGGTGTGACAGACTCTTCAGACTTCAAAGATCTGCTGACACCAAACTGGTTCTCGGCAGAAACCTTGAAGTGATATTCCACATTCTCCTTCAGGCCCTTTACTACCAGAGAGTTCTCTGTGACGCGGGCATCCACAGTGTACCAGGCAGCCTTGGGAACTTCTCGTCTTTCCACAATATACCCCAAGATGTCAGAGCCGCCATCATCTGACGGTGGCCTCCAGCTGACCCGGACTGATCTTGCTTGAATGTCATCAAACTCCAAAGGACCTTCTGGGGCATCTGGGCGACCGATTACCTTCACCTGGAGGGACAAATGTAAATTAGAACCATTCCACCTCAATGTATTTTTTTAATTGAATGCTTTTATTAATTCAGTTTCACTCACCTTGATGTATACTGCCTTCCTGCCACATTTGTTCTCCAGCACCAGGTCGTATGTACCAGTGTCATCTTTGTGCGCGTCTTTTATGACCAGCTCAGTGATGTCATCGTGGGTGGCAATCATGGCCCGATGGGAGATATCACGACCGTCCTTGGTCCACTTGCATGTCGGGATAGGTTTACCCTTTATGGGCACAGCCAGGTGGATGACTCCACCCTGCCGCACCACATAGCCCTCTTCGTATTTACAATCAAGCTCATAGTCGGGATAACCTGGAGATGGCACGTACAATGTTTTTCTTAGTGAAATTGCAGATGAGTTCATGTATCATAAGTGTCTTCTGTATTTGTAAAAATATGTTTTAATTATGGAAATATGTTCTCCTACCAAGCATCTCCTGGACTTTAACCACTCCAGGAATCTCAGCGGGTTCTCCAATACCACCAGCGTTGCAGGCGATGACCCTGAACTTGTACTCAGCACCCTGGGGCATGTGGGTGAGGGTGTACTCGCACATCTTAGTGGGTGTGGTATTGCACCGAGTCCATTCCACTTGGTCCACCTTCTGCATCTCAATGAAGTAACCAGTAATCACAGCACCACCTTCCTCCGCAGGTGGCAACCAGGCTAGAGAAACTGAAGTCCTGGTAGTGTCAGTGACTCTGGCCTGAACAGGAGGACCTGGGGGTTCTGTTTAACATCACAGACACAATTCATAAAAACAACAACCAGTCGAGAGATTTATTTAAAATAGGTGGTGAAGGTTAATTAAATGATGCAACAGAGCAGTTTTGTCATGTACCAATGGGATCCATGGCAACGGTGATGGCGGAGCTCTCGCTGGGTTTGCCGGTTCCTCTAGAGTTGATAGCAGTAATGCGATATTCATATTCCAGGCCCTCAATTAGCCCAGAGGAGCGATACCTGGTCATGGTGACGGGGTTCTTATTGATCCTCATCCACCTGTCAGAACGGGCCTCCTTACGTTCGATTATGTAGCCAGCAATGGTAGAACCACCATTATCCTCGGGCGGTTGCCAGGTCAGGGTCATGCCCTCGTGAGTGACATCAAGCACCTCTGGTCTGCTTGGAGGTCCAGGGATGGCTATACAGGAAAATCAGAGGATATGTTGGGTCGCTAACGGCTCCATAAAGGTTTGGTCTAGACCTGCTCTATGTGTGAAGAGCCTTGATGTAACTTTGTTATGATTTGGAGTCACATAAATAAAACTGATTTGCTTTGAAAAAGGACCAGGCAGAGGCTTCTGCAAAAATATGAACCTCATCTGTTCACAGTACTGTATTTGTAAAATAAATTAGCATCAATCACATACACCTTTAATTTTATCACTCACTCACCCGTAGTGCAGGTGTCAAAATGGTTATGGTTCCTGCTGTGTAAAGGCAACTTTTCTTTAGTAATTTAATGTTGCTAGGGAAAAGTTGCTTTGATTAGAAGGTGGCTCTACCAATAAAGTGTTTGTATTCTGTTGTGACGTGGCCGATACTGTTGTAGTTTGTGGTAGTTGTTAATTGGTTGTCAGCAAAGGGCTTTTCGAAGTGGCAGAAAAAGTTGTTGCAAAGAGATGTCATGGTATTTTAAGTTGCCAACAGGGTGTTAATGATATAAACATGTAGCATGTTTTTAGTTCATGCAAAGTGACAAACTGAAATCGAAAGGAAAGAGGGGAGACTAACAGTGTTTGCAAAAGAAACACACAAAACAAAAAAACATAGAGCAACATTAGGACCAGAATTTTGATGGGAAGAGAACTCACTCTTGGCGCTCTTGCACTCCACTACCTCAGACTGCAGGAAGCCACCCACACCAAAGCGGTTCATAGCAGCCACCCGGAACACATACTCGGTTCCCTCCATGAGTCTGGTAAACTTGAAGCATGGTCGGGTCACAGACTCTGAGATTGTGGTCCAACCTGGGTGGTGAGCATCACGTTGCTCCACCACATAGCCACCAACATTGGCACCACCATCCTTCTGCGGAGGTTCCCAGCTCACTGTTACTGACACACCGTCAACCTCCTCAATCTTCATTGGGCCGACTGGGATGCCAGGTTTGTCTTGAAGGACACAAGAGGATGATTGATTGGAGTCTTGGCATATAATTTACTTGTTTAATAAATCACTTGACTCTTACACATTCAAAATAGTCAAGGTTACCACAATATACACTTGAACAAGTCTTGTCGAAGTAAAACCTAATTTGTGTGCGAACAAACTTCCTACCAAGGATGATGACCTTGATGACCTCAGTTGCTACACCGATAGCATTCTTCACTTCCAGTGTGTAGTCTCCTGTGTCATTGATTGTGGTCTCACGGATGACTAGGTGTGTGCATTTGCCATTGCTGTCAATCTTGATGCGGTCCAGGGTGTCCTTCAGCTTGACACCACCAAAGAACCATGAGCACACAGGAGTTGGTTTGGCCTTAATCGGTATGTTGAGCTCAATTGGTCTGCCGCGATGCACGTGGATGACCTTCTGTGGGATGCTGGTCAAGTCGATCGAAGGCATCACTGGAAAACACAGGCAGGATGTAATGTGTTTATGCTATTTTGGTTTCAGAAATACCGTTTTTATTTTTTTAGTTGAGGTAGTGTTGGGGGTTATTTTACCTTTGATGTCATGGATTGTGACAGGAGTGACAGTGTCCATGGGCTCACTGGCTCCTCTGCTGTTGGTGGCCTGGATTCTGAACAGGTACTGGTCATTCTCCATCAGGGACTGGATGGTGTGCTGGGAAACTGAGGCCTTGACTGCAGCTACGGCACTCCACCTGTCTGAGCCAACCTTGCAGGCCTCAATGTTGTAGCCTGTCAGCCTGCTGCCACCATCATACAGTGGCTTCTCCCAGTGCAGTGTGACAGAAGACTTGGTGACATCAACAATCTGGAGGTTCTGAGGTACTGATGGCACATCACACACCAGCAATGCTTCAGTCGTCTCGCAGGGCTCACCCACACCGTAGATGTTCTCTGGCAGGACTCTGAAGTGGTAGTGGACTCCCTCTTCCAGACCAGTGATCCTATATAGGGTCTTTCTACATTCAGTGGTGACTGTCTTATATGACTTCATGTTGGCTTCACGCTTCTCAACAATGTAGTTGCTGACATGAGCACCACCGTCAATGCTTGGAACATCCCAGGTGATCACAACAGACTCCTTGGTGTAGTCTTTGACCTTCACTGAAGCTGGAGGACCGGGAGTGTCTGTGGGAAAGAAAACATTGGTTTAGAGTTGATTTTAAAAAGAGACAAATGAACGCCTCTAAACTGATTAGTCCAAGTAAAGAAGAGTGAAGTCAACTTTCTCCCCTACACAACTGGTGTCTGTGGAGATGTAGGTTGACGTACCATACACTTTAACCAGAATGGTGGCAGTCTTCTTGCCAGATGGGTTCTCTGCCTCCACAACATATTTTCCAGAGTCATAGCGATTGACCTTCTCCACCATCAGCGAGGTGTAGCTGTCGGTGGTGTCAATGTAGCCGCGGCTCTGCAGCTCCACACCTGTCTTTCTCCAGGCCACCACTGGTGTTGGCCGGCCAGTAAATGACACAAATAGACGCAAGGTTCCTCCAGCACGCAGACAAACTGTTTTCTTCAGATCTTCGGCCAGTTCCAGATCAGGCATTGCTGAGCACATGGTGATAAGATTTTTAGCGTTCACTACATCAACAACAACAACAAACATCTGAAACTTGAAAGTACATATTGATGATGATATCAGGATCGACCATAATGTGTCCAAAGATTGTTTGCAGTGTTAATGTAATTTAACATTTAAAGTATCTCTAAATTGCCCTCATCACTTAAAAAAGAATTATGTAGAGATGCTGAGGAAATCTAGATATCTGCAGTAACTCACCGACTCTCTCCAGCGGCTCAACTTCAGCACTAGGTTCACTGAACTCCCCAGTGCCATTGTTGTTGATGGCAGCAACCCTGAACCTATATTTCTTGTTGGCTGTCAGGCCTGCAGCCACATACTCATTGGTCTTGAGTGCCTTGGTGGTGGCACGGTACCACTGCTCGGAGCCCTCCTCTAGGATCTCCATCACGTAGCCGGTGACGTCTGACCCACCATCATACATAGGCCTGGTCCAAGTCATGCTGATGCTGTGCTTTGTAGTGTCAGTAATGCGAGGTATTGATGGAGGAGCTGGTGTGTCTAAAAAGGATGAAGATTGATACAGATATAGCATACTTCTTCTCCAAAATCATTCAAGTGAAAAATCACCAGTTAAGGTTTGAACTTGACTTATTTCTTACATGTGGGGTCTTTGCAGAGGATATATGGTGAGGCATCACTTGGGTGGCTGTCCCCAGCAGCGTTGACCGCAGTCACTCTGAACTGGTACTCACTTCCCTCCAGCAGGCCTGTGATCTTCAGACGGGTGTCATAGATGGTGTAAGTTCTGTTCACCCGAGTCCATCTGATCCAGAGGGGAAATACCATGAAAAATAGATAAGCTTCAATAAATCAGAGTTGGAAATTAAATCCACCTATTTTGTCCGTCAGATGTTGTTCCCACCTGTTGCTGCTCTTCTCTCGTTTTTCCACGATGTAGTTTTTAATCTCACTGCTTCCGTCACTCTCAGGCTTCAGCCACTCAATGATGACATGCTCTTTGCCCACTGCTGTCGCTTCAGGTGTTCCTGGTTGTGATGGTATTGCTGGGGGAAAGATGGAAGATGTAAGAGTCACATACTGAATTGCATAGCTGCACTAGCGACCAAAAAGGATAACAGTTTGATGTAAAGTTAGACATACTGTAGGCATTCCTAGCAATGACTGGCTCTGACTCCAGAGGAACTCCAGGTCCAAACTTGTTGACTCCTCTCACTCTGAAGATGTACTCATTGTTCTTGATCAGCCTGGTGCTGACACAGGACAGAGTCTTGCACTCAGTCTCCATGATAACCCAGTTGAGGCGGCTGGTCTCACGACGTTCCACAATATAATGGGTGACAGAGTCCCCACCATCCTCAAGAGGTATCTTCCAGGACACTGTGCATTTCTCTTCAGTCACTCTGCTGATCACAATCTTATCAGCTGGCGCTCCGGGAGTGTCTAAAAAAAGGAAACCAAGCAGACAGTTCCGTGACACACCTGTCTACTGTTACTCTACTAAAATCCAGACAGTCAATGTCAGCTAATGACATTGCTAATGGATAGACGCTAAGCCCAGTCTCAGTTAACAGTTACACTTCTTGGCTGCACACCTAGAACTTTAACATTGACGGCGGCAGTCTTGGTTCCACTGGCGTTCCTAACGGTCAGGATGTATCTTCCTGTGTCATATCTGCTGCAGTTCTTGATGACGGCCATAGCTCTCGTGGCGGTGTAAGTTAGAGAGTATTTCTCTCCGAGTTCCAAAATCTTGTCGCCCTTGGACCAATACACCGTAGGCTCTGGTTTACCACCAACAGTGCCATCCAGGACGAGGTCAGCACCGGCAGAGACGATAACAGTCTCACCCACCAGTTTGCTGTCCAGCTCAGCTTTGGGAGGAGCTGCAGTAAAGAATAAGTGAAAAGGAATTATTTAAGGGCTTCATTGAGATCAGAATTTAACTGAAAATAAAAGAACACAATAATATTAATGCTAAATTACAGTATTCATCCTTGCAAGTGATTGGTCCTGTGGATTCTGAAGGAACACTGTGGACACCCGCAGCATTCTTGGCAATGACACGGTATTCATAGGTCTCTCCCTCTCCCAGGTTTGTCACAGTGAAGTAGTTTTCAGTGATGGTGGTGTAGTTACACTTGAGCCAGCGGTTGTCATCCCACTCATCAGTGCTGTAGACCTTCTTCTCCACCACATAACCGACTATCTTGCTGCCACCGTCATTGAAAGGCACGGTCCAGCACAATGACACAGATGATCGGCTGATGTCTGTCACCTCAGGTTTACCAGGAGGATCTGCGTGAGGAGAGGAAGGTTTTATTATGCTTTATTATGCTTATCACGCTGTTTCTCGTGCTATTTAGGTTTTCATTGATGCTTTAGCGGAGGAAAGGGAGCTGTATTCAGTTGTAAGGGCTTTAGACATTAGTCTACATAAAGATTGCTGTAGATAGGGCAATAAATATTTCCCTCACCAACAGGATTTAGCGCAAGTACAGGTCTGGAGGCCTCGCTGGCCTTACTGAGTCCGGCGATGTTCATGGCGTATACCCTAAACTGGTACTCCAGGCCTTCAATCAGATTGGACACCTTATAATGGCACTCCAGGCAAGGCAGTTTGTTTTCTCTCATCCATAGGATTGTGTTCCTCTCCTTCTTCTCAATCCAGTAGCCAGTCACCTGACTGCCACCATCTGCATAGGGCACATCCCATTTGATACTGATGGCATTAGCAGACACAGATACCACATCTGGACGACCAGGAGGGCTTGGAGGAACTGTGAAATGAAGTGGAGAACAGGGATTCTTAGTTTGACCTGGTCCTAAACACACTTCATAAAATATCCATCTATATAAAACTGTTTCTTAAATTTTTGTGTTCCCATTGAACAGAACTCACCAAATGGATGTTCAATTACAACCGCAGAAGACTCAATGGACTTGCTGACTCCGAACTTGTTCTCAGCACACACTCTGAAGGTGTACTCCATATACTTGGTGAGATGAGTCACTTTGATGGTGGTTCTCTTTACACTGGAGTTGACCACCTGCCAAGAGGCAGAACCAGATTCACGTTTTTCCACAATGTAGTTGGAAATGTCACTGCCGCCATCATCCACAGGCTCAGACCAAGACAGGGTGCAGGACTCTGAGGAAACTCCAGAAATTTCCACAGGGCCTGTTGGTGGACATGGTCTGCCAACGACAACAACAGTCACTGTGAAAGTCTTCACACCGGCAGTATTCTCCAGGGTTAGGTAGTATTTGCCACTGTCGCTCCTCTTGCTGTCTTTCACCACCAGAGTTGTTCTCTCCTTTGAGGTCTTAATGGACATTCTGTCAGTCTCTTTGAGCTTCATCTCCTCCAGTTTCCAGGTGACCTTTGGTGCAGGTCTACCACTGATGGGGATATCAATGGTGAAGGTGCTGGAGATCTTACAGGTGATGAGCTGGTTTGTGATACTGCTGAGGTCAGCGGTTGGTTCAATGCAAGGCTCCTTAATGACCACAGAGCTAAAGGTGCCCTGAGATTCGCTGATTCCAGCATCGTTCTTGGCCTTGACTCTGAAGTCATATTCTGCGTTCTCAGTCAGACCCTCCACAAGCATTTTCTGAGACTTGGTCTCTCCATAAATGACCCAGTGGTCAGATCCTTTAGCTCTGTATTCTACAATGTAGCCTCTGATGCGGCTGCCTCCATCATGATCAGGCTTCATCCAAATCAGCGAAGCTGTAGAGTTTGTGGTGTCTACGATATCGAGTCTCTTTGGCGGTGCAGGTTCTTCTGTGGCAATGATGGGCTCTGTTGACTCATAGGGTTCTCCCTGGCCATACTGGTTAACAGCAATCACTCTGAACACATATGGCACACCAATATCCAGACCAGTTACCCTGATCATCTGGCGAGAGCACTTGGTGCTGACTTCCTGCCAGGCCAGGCGGCTTGCCTCACGTCTGTCAATGATGTAATGATGGATTCGGGATCCACCATCATTGCTGGGGGCATCCCACATCATTGTCAAGGCTCCTCGGGTAACATCTTTAAAGGTAATGGCTCCTGGAGGTCCTGGTGTATCTAGCACTTTGACAGTGAATGTAATGGACTTGCGCCCACTGCTGTTCTCAAGAGACAGGGTGTATTTGCCGGCCTCATACCTTGTACAACTTTCAATGGTCAAGGTAGAGAAGGAATCTGTGGTGTTGACATCAGCCATGATAGGCAGCTCACTATCTGCCTTAGACCAGGTAGCAAGAGGTGTTGGTTTGCCACGGAAGACGATGTGAAGTTTGACCATGCCACCATTCTTTACGATGTGAGTTTGCTTGAAGTTAGCATCAATGTCAATCTCAGGAGATGTTAGTCTGTCCAGAGCCTGAACAGGATTAGGCATCTCTGAGGCTTCACCTTCTCCTGATCCATTTACAGCGCTGACCCTGAACTTGTAGAGTTCTCCAGGCACCAGGCCCTTAGCAGTGTACCTGGTATGGATGCAAATCTGGCTGTTGACTCTGTGCCACTCCTCCAGACTGGCCTTACACATATCAATGTTGTAGCCAATGATTTCCATGCCACCATCGAACACTGGCTTGGTCCATTCCAGGGTGACAGACGACTTTGTGGAGTCAATAGCCTGAATGGCAACAAAACAGCAGAGTTAATATTTCGAATGTATTTTTCTTTTTGCTCCAATTTTTCTTAATTTGTGTTTTTACTGTGGTTAATGCAGAGGAGTTTTCTGAAACAGCACCCGTTCAGATTTTAGCTAAGGCTAATATTTACGAATACATGACACTTCTGTTCCTGTAATCCTACCTTGATCACACTGGGAGCACTGGGAGCACTGGTTGGCTCTCTGCATTTGAAGAGCCTGGAGGTACCGCTGGCTGGTCCAATTCCAGCACCATTTTCAGCCATGACGCGGAACTCGTACTCATTGCCTTCGGTGAGGTTGATGACACGGTGCCTCAGTTCTGTGATGGGCCTCTTAGAGGAAACTTTCACCCAATGCAGGCTCTTCTTCTCTCTCCTCTCTAGGATGTAGTGCTTGATCTCGTTGCCTCCATCTGACCTTGGCCTAGTCCAACCCACGGTGATGCTGTCTCCAGTGATATGGGTGGCGTCTGGAGTGCCTGGGGCATCTGGGACAGCTGAAGGAGAGAGAAGATAATAAAGGTAATAAAGTAGAATACACAAAATTGTTGGATTCCGGTTAGTTGGGGGTATTAGATGTGATTGACTTTATTTACTGTATTGCATCTGTGCGATGACAGGATCAGAGTCCAGTGGTTTGCCAACTCCAAACTTGTTGACAGCGGAGATTCTGAACTGGTACTCATTTCCCTTGATGAGGTTGGTGGCATTGTAAGAACATGCTTCACACTTGGAGGTGACCATGGCCCAGGAGATCCTGGACGTCTCCCTTTTCTCAACCACATAGTGGGTGATAGCGGAACAACCATCATTCTCTGGTGGGGTCCACCACACTGTGCATTTCTCAGCTGTGATGCCGGTGAAACGAATAGGTCCCTCAACTGGTCCAGGTGTATCTGATGGAAACGAGACAGGAAACATTAAAAACTCATGACTTACAAAAGATATTTACAGTAAAGTTTTTAAAGCTTTTGCAAGCCCCAAATTTCAAGAGAAACACTAACCTTGCACTCTGACGTTGACATCAGCTTTCCTCATTCCAGAGCTGTTCTTGGCCTCTACAGTGTAGATTCCACGGTGGTTCCTGTCAGCGTCACGAATGAACAAACTGCTGGTGCCGATGCCAGTAGTGATCTCAATATCAACCATGGTTCTCTTGTCGATTTCTTTTCCATCTTTGTACCAGACAACCTGTGGGACAGGACGTCCAGTAATGCTGCAGCTGAGCTTAATGTTCTCTCCAGCCCTCAGGGTGACCACCTGGTCTGGAGACCACTGAATCTCAGGAGTAACTGGAGATGCAAAGAGGAATAACAAATGAGGGCTGTGTACATGTGACACCCACTGCTGATGGTGATTGTCTATACCTTTGGAAATTGATAATACTCACTGCTCTCATCCTTAGTCATAATGTGTCCAGATGAGTTTGATGGTGGACTGACTGTGCCCACCGCATTCCTGGCAATGACTCGGAATTCGTATCTGTCTCCAGGGGACAAACCAGTCACAGTGAATTGGGTTTCACTGATATCAGTGAAGTTGCACCTCAGCCATTTGCCCCTGCCTTGGCGCCGTTCCACACTGTAGGCAACAATTTTGCTGCCACCATCCCTCTTGGGGATGTCCCATTGCAGCGTGACTGAGTCTCTGGTGACATCAATGCAGACTGGGGTGCCAGGTGGATCTAATGATA
This sequence comes from Echeneis naucrates, assembly GCF_900963305.1. Taxonomy (NCBI): domain Eukaryota; kingdom Metazoa; phylum Chordata; class Actinopteri; order Carangiformes; family Echeneidae; genus Echeneis; species Echeneis naucrates. Next base: position 552,564 of record NC_042531.1, on the reverse strand, counting down.
CAAAGAAGCAATTTATTGATAGTGCTTGATTAAAAAATATCCTGAAAAAAAATCATGTCAAACACATAGCTAGATACTATGTATCTTAATGTTACCTACTGAATATACAAAGACAAAAGATGAAGTGTGCTCACCAACAGGGGAGATAGCAAGTGCGTGTTTGCTTTGTTCACTGACGGGGCTGAGTCCAGCATTGTTTTCTGCATAGACTCTGAAAGAGTACTCCAGCCCCTCCAGAAGACCTATGATTCTGTACTCTTTGTTTGAGATGATGGTAGAGTTTACTTTCTGCCATAAGAGGCTGTTCCTGTCCTTCTTTTCAACGTGATAGCCCAAAATAGTGGATCCTCCATCAAATTCTGGGGCCTCCCAACCAATGGTCATACCATCACTGGTGATGTTGTAGGCCACTGGCTTTCCTGGAGGACCTGGGGGTTTGTATTGGTGCTGGGCAACAATCTCTGAGGAGTTGAGTGGTTCACTGACTCCATACTTGTTCTCTGCACGGACCCTGAACTGGTACTGAGCTCCCTTGACAAGATTAGGAATTTTGAAGGTAGTTCTGGCAACGCTAGAGCAGACCATCTTCCAGTTGGCGTGCAAGGTCTCACGTTTCTCCACACTGTAGCATGTGATCTCGCCACCTCCATCCTCCTTCGGCTCATCCCAGGAGATGATGATGCTCTGAGCTTTAATTTCATCAAAGCGGATGGGGCCAACAGGTACTGAAGGGGGTCCCAGGGTGATCACATTAATGTCAAAATAGTTTTTGACAGCTCTGTTGTCAAGGACTAAAGTATATTGGCCAGCATGTTCCTTCAAGGCTCCTCTGACTGTGACTGCAGTCTTGTTGTCAGTGGTCCTGAAGCGAACCTTCTCGCTTTCCTTCAGTGGCAAGTTGTCCTTTAGCCAGCTGATTGCAGGTCTTGGTTTTCCCTTGAAGGGGAGTTCAATGTGGATGTTCTGACCAATACGTACAGCAAGCTCACCACTGGGATAATCACTGAGAATGGCCTCTGGTGGAATGATGTAGTCTTTCACCATGATTGGACCGATCAGGGAAAAGTCACTGTTGCCCTTCTCGTTCTTGGCAAACACTCTGAAGTCCAAGATAGAATTCTCTTTGAGTCCTGTGACTTCACAGCTGCAGCGCTTGCATGTGGCAGCCAAAGACCATTCGGAATCCTCCAGGGCTCTTTTCTCAATGATGTAATCAGTGATGTGGCTGCCACCATCATGGTCTGGCCTGATCCACTGCAAGGTAACAGAAGTCTTTGTGGAATCCACCATCACCAGCTGTTTGACAGGTCCTGGAGTTTCTGTGGCTCTGACAGGTTCAGTGGTCTCACAGGTGTTGCCAACACCATATTCATTTTCAGCAGAAACTTGGAAGAAGTAAGCTACGTCCTCTTCAAGGCCAGATACCTTGTAAGATGTGTTGGCACACTCAGTGGTGATCACCTGGTAAGCCTTCATGGTGGAGGCCTTCTTTTCGATGATGTAATTAGTGACAGGAGAACCACCGTCAATGAGAGGAGCATCCCAGCTGAGGGTCAACTTTCCTCTTGTCACATTCTTAACTATCAGTTTCTGGCAGGTTGATGGACTGTCCAGGACCTTCAGAGAAACGGTAATTATCTTGGGTTCTCCCACGCCGTTCTCAATCTCCAGCAGGTACTTGCCACAGTCATCGCGGGTGACCTTAGGTATGAGCAGTGTGGTGGCTCGCTCAGTACTGGTAATGCTGTAACGGTTATCACCAGCAATGTTGCGGTCACCTCTGCGCCAGGTAACATTGGGGACAGGGCGACCCTTCAGAGGGATGAACACTTTCACGTCACGGCCAGCCCTAGCTGTGTACTGGGTTGTCATGGAAACATCCAAGTCCAAATCAGCTTCCTCTGTTATGGGGAAAAAGAAAGTCAGTGGGATTAATGACATAGTCATTGGAAACCAGAAACTATAACAATCAACTTTTTGTCAATAATCTGACTGCATCAAATTAAAAGGAAATCGGTTTTATTTGAATATGAATACAAACCCAGGATATCTTTGGCTTGCACAGGCTGATACATTTTGATGTCCTCTCCTTTGCCCTTGCAATTGACAGCAGATACTCTGAAGAAGTAGTAGGTTCCAGGTTTAAGGTGGGACACCACATACTCGCAGGTCTTGACCTGTGGGTTAATGGTCACCCATTCTCTGTCTTCTGCGTTCATCTGGTCCAGAATGTAGTGTGTGACTTCACTGCCACCATCATAGACAGGCTTCTCCCAGCCGAGGGTGATGGAAGTTTTTGTGGAGTCCACCACACGCAGCTTAGAGGGCTCTCCGGGCAGATCTGGAAAAGTCAAAGAGGTGTTCACTTAACAGTGGGGAATGTTCAGTAATTCAATGTGGAGAATTTAAAAATAAGTCCTACAAGGTGATGTGGTGATACTGAAGTGCAAATGAAAAGCATACCGATGGGGTCGTAGGCCCTGTGAAGGTCAGATGGCTCAGAGTAATTTCCTGCTCCAGCTTTGTTGACAGCACAAACTCTGTACTGGTACTCGTTGTTCTCCACCAGATTGGCCACTTTCTGCCTGGTGTCTCTGATTGTGCCCTTCACCACCTAGATAAAAAATTGACTTAATGATGCATGCTCAAATGTTTTTAGTTTGATTCTTTCATGATTCTTACTAGAATCTCTGAAGATAGGTCAACCAACAAACCTTGAACCACTGCAGGCTCCTCTTTTCTCTTTTCTCCAGGTAGTAGCCATCAATGTCACTGCCACCATCTAATGCTGGTCTTTCCCAGATCACTGTCATGGTGGACTTGGTGATCATTGTCACTTTAGGCTTGGATGGTTCGCTAGGAGGAACTGATTGAAAATGTTTCTACAAGGTTAGATCAAATAAACCATTTCAATTGTTGTGAATTATTATACTTGTGTTGTCTTACCGAATGCATTCTTGGCGATTACAGGAGCAGACTCCAATGGGTCTCCAATGCCGTACTTGTTTACTCCACGAACTCTGAAGATGTACTCATTGCCCCGTATGAGTCTGGGGACATTAACGATGCAGTCGACCAGTCTCTCTGAGACAATGGACCACATGACTCTGCTGGTCTCTCTCTTCTCCACAATGTAATGAGTTACCATAGCGCCACCCTCATCAGCAGGTGGGGACCACATAATAGTTATGTTGTCAGCAGTCACCTTTTTAAACTGAATATCTCCAGCAGGGGGGCCTGGTTTGTCTAAATAAGGGAAGGTTATGTCCATTAATGTCAGTGTTATACTGCAAATACTGTATGACAATTTAATCCAAGATGAAAATGCTAATTGTTAAATAATATCTGAATACCTTGAATGAGGAGCCTGACAATGCCACATGCAGATCCTAGGGAGTTCTTCACCTTGACCTCATAGGTACCAGAATTCAAACGGGTGGTTTCCCTCAGGAATAAACTGGTATACTCAAATGTGTGTTTGAAAGAGAGCTGGGAATTGTGGTCAAGCTCTCTGCCATCCTTAAACCACTCAATAGTGGGAGCAGGTTTGGCTGTGATATTAAACTTGAGCTCCACATTAGAGCCAGCCAAATATTTGACCTCGCTAAGATACTCCTGTGGTATCTCAACCTCTGGGGCACCTGGATGAAAAGGAAAAAAACAACAGGTGAGTTTAAAATCTGGGAGATATATGTATTATGCATGAATGTACAAATTGGCAAGAATTGAAAAGAATGATCATTATTTAAAAAAAGAGTTTTGGCCAAGATAAAACATCAAATTCAAATGTCCAAACAAGGTCCAGGAAATGCAGCTGACAAGACACCTACCGTAGGTGTCCACACAGGTGGCTGGTCCAGCTGTCATGGATGGGTTGCTCACTGAACCAACAGCATTCTTGGCCATCACTCTGAACTCGTATGTCTCGTCCTGGGCCAGGCCAGTCACAGTAAAGCGGGTGTCTGTGACATTGGTAAGGTTAGCCTTGGACCATTTGGTACTAACACCCTCTCTCTTTTCAACGATGTATCCAGTGATCGGGGAGCCGCCATTGTAGTTGGGTTTCTGCCAGGCCAGGCTAACTGAATTCTTGGTGATGTCACAGATGCGCAAGTTGATTGGTGGCTCTGCAAGAAGAAACAGTGAGAATTTGTCATAAGACAACACAGACGTCCTTGACTTTTGTATGTTTTTTGACATTGCACTCACCACAAGCATCAATGGCCAGCACTGCATCTGAAGCCTTGCTGAAGGCGCTGATTCCAGCTGCATTCTCAGCTGCCACCTTGAACTCATAAATAAGTCCAGCGTTGACATTGGTGACCTTGTAATGTGTAGCACGGATCACCATTTTGTTGACTCTTTGCCAAAGGATGCTGTTCCTGTCCTTCATCTGGAGGTGGTAGCCAAACACGTTGCTGCCACCATCTGACTTGGGCTCCTTCCAGGCTACAGTGATGGTCTCTCTAGTTACACCTGTGATCTCTGGAGTTGATGGAGCCTCAGGAATAGCTGGCAGGTAAGAAATAGAGTGGGACAGTTTGAAAGTTTATTGTGAAAAACAGAAAAGAATTAGCAATAAATATGATTAAAGAGATACAAAGACTGCTTACTGTAAGGAAGACTGACAGTGACAGTTGGTGAGTCAATGTGCTCGCTAATTCCATATCTGTTCTCAGCTCTGATGCGGAACTGGTACTCCACGCCAGTAGTCAGCTTCATGATCTTCATGGTGCAGCGGGCCACAGCAGACGACACATCCATCCAGTTGGCTGTGACTGTCTCTCTCTTCTGGATGATATAGTTGGTGATCGGGCTCCCACCATCATACGCTGGTGGGAGCCACTTCAGGCTAACACTGTCCTCTGTTACATCAAACAGCTCCACAGGTCCAAGTGGAGCACTAGGACGGTCAAGAACCACAATGTTTACAAAGGACTTGGTGGTTCCACTGGAGTTGGAGGCAGTGATGTCATAGCGTCCAGAATCTCCAGCAATGCTCTCGCGCAAAGTGATCTTGATGCTGTCAGGGGTGACTTCAGAGTTGAATCTCATGGTTGACTTCAGTAGCACGTTGTCCTTGGACAGACTGACTTTAGGCAAAGGTCTGCCTGTCAGTGGGATCTCACACTTAAGGGTAGAGCCAGCTCTCACATAGACTGTATTATGAGGGAAGTCCTTCATGTTGATCTCGGGAGGTTCTAGAGTGAAAAAAGTGACAGTTACAACAGACTAATATTGTTGCAATTCAATGGTGTTTCAGTTGGTTATTTTCTACTACCACTAAGAAATGAAACCTTAATAAATCTGCTCATTCTGTTTACAACTTACCAAGCTGATCTTTGACTAATACAGGGATGACCATTTCCTTAACATCACTGTATCCAGCATGATTCTCAGCTCTGACCCTGAAGAAATACTCAGAATTCTCCCTCAGGCCAGATACTGTGAGGTGGGTAGACTTGGTTACGCCACATTTAACCCACTTCTCCTGGCCTTTCTCCATAGCTTCCACTAAGTATCCAGTAATTCGACTTCCCCCATCTTGTTCTGGTTTGGCCCAGGCCAAAGACACACTCTCTTTGGACACATCAGTCACACCAAGCTTTGGTGGGGGAGTTGGTTTTTCTAGATAAGGAGAGCATAATAAGTTTGAGAGAAATAATCAGCTGCTGTGTTTTTCACAAAAACAAGAATATACAATGTTTGCAAATCAGTACCTGTGATCTTGGTTCCTTCTTTTGTCTCAGCAGGAACACCAACGCCATACTCATTCTCGCCTATCACTCTGAAGTAGTAAACCTCTCCCTCCTGCAGGTCTGTCACCTTGAATGTCAGTCTGTGGCACTTGTCAGTCAACCTAGTCCAGCCCTTCTTGCTGGCCTCACGGATATCAACAAGATAGTTCTTGACTGGTCCTCCTCCCTCATTCTCAGGGGTGTCCCAGGTAACAGTGGCAGAGGTTTTGGTCACGTCTTTGACTTCTACATGGGTAGGAGGTCCAGGGGAGTCCAGGACTCTGACACTGAGCGTCAGGGAGGAAGTGCCAGCTGCACTGGATAAGGTGACTGTGTATTTGCCAGAGTCATTGCGAGTTGCTTTCTCTAAGGTGATGGAGGTGAAGCTATCTGTAGTGTCAATGACAGCACGGACTCTGAGGTCAACATCAGGTTTAGTCCAGGAAACGCTGGGGATGGGTTTACCTCTGAAGGGCACTGTCATGGTAAATGAGCTGCCGTCTTTCACAATAAGAGTCTTTCTCATCTCATTGCTGATGTCAAAGACTGGTTCCTCCACTCTTTCTCTTGCAACTTGTTTGTCTGACTCAGGACTGGGCTCACTGACACCAATCTTGTTGATGGACTTGACAACATACACATATTCAGCCCCAGGTGTCAGTCCCACCACTGTAAACTCCGTGTTTTTGGTGTTATGGACCCCAACGATCCATTCATCATCTAGGGTCTTCCTGTATTCCACCCTGTATCCAGTCACAGGTGCTCCACCATCAAATAGTGGCTTGTTCCATGACAGAGTGGCTGTGGTCTTTGTAGAGTCAATGAGCTTAGGCTTGGCAGGAGGAGAAGGCAGGAATTGTGGGTCCTCTGCCTTGGTAAGTGGGCAAGGGATGCTAGGAGCACTGAGGCCAGCACCATTCTCTGCGAACACTCTGTACTCATACTCACAGCCCTCGCGAAGGTGTGAGGCTTTGACTCTGAGGTCATAGACAGGTTTCTTGTTCACACGGCACCAGCGAAGACCAGTCTTCTCTCGTCTTTCAATGACATAGCCTGAGATACTGCTACCACCATCCGAGACGGGTCTTTCCCAACAAATGGTCATTGCCTCACTAGTAATTGAGGTGACCTGGACATTAGTGGGAGCTGCAGGCACAGTAAATGGATCCATGGCCTTTGCTGGCTCACTCTCCAGGGCCTCACCATCCCCGTATTTGTTTACTCCCCTGACTCTGAAGATGTATTCATTTCCTTTGAGAAGCTTGGTCACTTTACAAGTGGTTGCTTTCATGTCTCCATAGACAAGAGTCCAGGCAAGGCGACTTGTCTCACGTTTTTCCACAATGTAATGCATAATTTCAGCACCACCATTCTCCTGAGGGGGCCCCCATGCAAGGGTGCATTTCTCTGCAGTGAGCCCTGACACTGCCAAAGGTCCTGCAGCTGGTCCGGGTCTGTCCAGAACCTTGCAGTTGATTGCCACGGACCTGGTTCCTGCCACATTGTGCAAAGTAAGGACATACTGGCCAGAATCTCTTCGGATAGCGTCTCTGACAATGAGGGTGGATGTGAAGTTTGTGGAGGTGATTTCACACCTGGCCTTGGCCACAATCTCTTTTCCATCCTTTGACCAGGAGACAACTGGAAGTGGACGTCCTGCAATTTCAGCATCAATTCTGATGATCTCTCCAGCCTTAATAACAACCAGCTGTCTGAACTGGTCTTCCAGGATAATAGTGGGGGGGTCCACATCATCCTTGACTGTGACAGGACCAGTGGACTCTGAAGGAGCACTCAACATATCTGCAGAATTCTTAGCAATAACATGGAAGTCATATTGGACATCTTCTGTGAGGCCTGTAACATCGAAGAAGGTGTCCTGAAGGTTGGTGAAGTTGCATTTCAACCAGCGGCCATTGGGAAGCTCTTTACGCTCAACAATGTAGCCAGTAATCTTTACACCACCATCATACTCTGGCTTCTCCCAGTACAGAGAAACGGAGGTCCTGGTAATGTTGGTGACTCTAAGGTTATGTGGAGATTCACATGGATCTCTGGCTGCCACAGGGTCACTGGCCTTTGAACATGGACCAATGCCAGCAATGTTTTCAGCGTAGACTCTGAACTGATACAGAAGACTCTCTTCTATACCCGTCATCTTGAATTGGTTGTCAGCCAGTAATCCTCTATTGACCTTGGTCCATAGAATGCTGCTTTGTTCTTTACATTCAATATGATAACCAATCACAGGGCTCCCACCATCACTGGCAGGTCTGCCCCATACTACAAGCATGCCAGTTTTTGTGGCTTGGGAAACATGGAGATTTGTTGGAGGGCCAGGAGGCTCGAAGGGGTACTGAGCAACAACAGGAGCCGAGTCAATAGCATTGCTCTTGCCGTAACGATTCTCAGCTGCAATACGGAACTGATACTCAGTTCCCTGAGTGAGACGAGTCACCTTAATTGATGTCCTGGCTACTGTGGCCGAGACAATCTGCCATGTGGTCGTGGTAGTGTCTCTCTTTTCCACCACATAGTTGTTAATCTGGCATCCACCATCATAGGCTGGAGCATCCCAAGATAGAGAGATGTAGTCAGCGCTCACCTCATCCACCTTAATGTTGCTTGGTGGACCAGGTTTGTCTAGGATTATAACAGAGATTTCAGCAGTCTTGGTACCAACTGGGTTGGTCAAGGTAATCTCATACTTTCCCACATCCTCCTTGGTTGCATCCTTGATGGTAATCTTGGATGAGGTCTTGGAGTTAAGAACGTTGACTCTGGTTGTCTGCTTAAGCATCTGGCCATCCTTCTTCCAGGAAACCTCTGGCTGTGGTCTGCCTCTAAAGGGAACATCAATCTTTAAGTCATCTCCAGCTTTTACACTGTATGTGTTGAACAGCAGGTTTATGATGGGCTCTACTGTGATGTCCTTCACCATCACAGGGGTAGCCAGGGGTTTGGGATCACTCTTGCCCTTATCATTCACGGCAATCACCCTGAAGGAGTATTCCTCTCCAGTTGCAAGTCCATCAACAGTAGCTTCCAGTGCTTTGACTTCACTGCATACGGTCCATTTGTCGTCTCCTTTGGGCTGCATCTCCACAATATAATTTGTAATCTTACTGCCTCCATCATGATCAGGTTTCTCCCATGAAAGGGTAACAGTATGACGAGTCACATCAACAAGGAGGATCTTGCCAGGAGGCAAAGGTGCTTCAGACACCTTGACCTGGTCTGTGGATGCTGGCAGACCTACTCCAAGCTCATTCACAGCCAATACACGGAAATAGTACCGGCCCCCCTCCTGCAGATCAGAAACGATGTAGGAGTTCCTCACACAGTTTGAGCAAACACTGGTGAAAGCCATTCTCTTCTGCTCTCTCTTTTCTACAATGTAGTGTGAAATCTTAGCCCCACCGTCAATTAGAGGAGGCTCCCAAGAGAGCGAGACAGAATTTCTCTTCACATCCTTCACCTCTAGGTTAGTAGGAGCACTGGGGGAGTCCAGAACTCTAACGTTGATGAAGGCTGATTTAGAACCACTGAGGTTCTCAAGGGTAAGCACATATTTGCCTGTGTCAAATCTGTCAACATTCTCAATCACTAGCATTGTGTAAGAGCTTGTGACTTCAATCTGGGCACGTTCATTCAAAATGCCATCAGCCTTTGACCATCTAACCTCAGGCTCAGGCTTCCCCTTGATTGGCACAAACAGACGGAGCGTTGCAGTGGCACGAACGTTGACCATCTTCCTAAGATCAGCATCAAGCTCAATTTCAGGAGCCTCCAGCTTCTCTGCAGCAATAACAGACCCAGGTAGGTCCACATGCTCTCCTACTCCCTCACAGTTAACAGCAAAGATGCGGAAATTATATTCTGCATTCTCTTTCAGCTTCTTCACAGTGTAATGGGTAGCCTGGACACCAGTGTGTGGTGTGCAAATGATCCATTCATCATCTGCTGCCTCCTTCAATTCAATGATGTATCCACTGATCTGTGCTCCACCATCATAGATGGGCCTGGACCAGGACAAGGAGACTGTGGTGCTTGAATGGTCTGTGATTTTGGGGTTATTTGGAGGTCCTGGTGGATAAATTGCATCACAGGCCTTGATGTACTGAGTTGGTGCACTAGGTTTTCCCACACCCGCAGCATTTTCAGCTGAGACTCGGAACTCATAGGAATGGCCCTCTGTGAGACCAGTGCATCTGAATCTCAGGTCATTCAGCCTCTTCTTGTTGCACTTAGTCCATCTGATGCCATCCTTATCACGTTTCTCAAGGACATATCCTTCAATCTCAGCTCCTCCATTATTCTCTGGCCTTTCCCAAGAAAGTACCATGGAGTCCCTTGTGATAGCACTGGCCTCCGGAGTGGAGGGGGCACTTGGAGTGGTAAAGGGGTTACGAGCAACTACAGGCTCAGATTCCAAAGGTTCACCAACACCATACTTATTCACAGCAGTGACTCTGAAGATGTATTCATTGCCAGGGAGCAGTTTTGTGATTTTGTAACTGATGGCCTGGATCTTGGGTTCAACCATGGTCCACGACAAACGGCTGGTCTCTCTCTTCTCGATGATGTAATGAGAGATGCTGGCTCCGCCATCATGTGAAGGATGGTTCCAATGAAGATAACATTTCTCAGCTGTTACTCCTTTAACTTCTAGGGGACCATCTGGAGGACCAGGTCTGTCCAGAACTTTAACATTAATTGGGATCATCTTCACTCCACCAACATTGACAAGTTTGAGAACAAAGTGACCTCCATCAACTCTAATGCAGTCCTTAACTGTCAAGATGGTACGTGTGAGTGTGGTCTTGACCTCCATTCTTGGTGTGGTTTTGTCAATCTCCTTTCCATCCTTTAACCAAATAACTTCAGGCACAGGTTTGCCAGTGTAGTCAGCGTCAATGACAAATGCTTCACCAGCATGAACAACTGTTAAATCTTTAAATTTAGATTCCATGGTAGCGTCTGGAGCCTCAATCTCATCTTTGGCAGTAATTTCTCCAGTGCTCTGAGAAGGACGACTCGAAATACCAGCAGCATTCCTGGCAATGACTCTGAACTCATAAACACAGTCCTCGGTTAAGCCACTGTATGTGAACTGGGTATCAATGATGTTGGTGAAGCTGGCCTTCATCCAGCGGGTATCTGGGTGTTTCTTTCTCTCAACCACGTAGCCAGTGATTACACTGCCTCCATCATACTGAGGCCTAGTCCACTGGAGGGTCACGTGGTTCCTTGTGATTTCAATCGCTTCTGGGGTGCCTGGTGGATCGCACGGGTCCCTGGCAACTGTGCTTTCCGACACCTTGCTAGCAGGGCTCATTCCAGCAATATTTTCAGCATAAACTCTGAATTCATACTCAATACCTTCTTCCAGCTCTGTAGTCTTGAAATGTGTGTCTGGGATTAAAAGCTTGTTTAGTCTGGTCCATAAGAGACTGTTTTTCTCCTTTCTTTCAAGGTGATAGCCTAGGATGGGACTACCTCCATTGTTAGTTGGAGGTTTCCACTCAACAGTCATATTATCCTTGGTTGCAGCAGAAATAATTGGAGTTCCAGGGGCAGAAGGCTCACTAAATGGATACTGAGCAACAACAGCAGAAGAGATAATGGCAGAACTCTTTCCATATCTATTCTCAGCAGACACTCTGAATTGATACTCAACTCCAGTTTTCAACTTAGTGACTTTGATGGTTGTCCTGGCAATAGTAGCAGACACAATTTGCCATGCTGTTGTAGTGGTGTCTCTCTTCTCAACAATGTAATTGTTGATCTGACAGCCTCCAGTATACTCTGGTGGCTCCCAGGAGAGAGTGACATAATTAGAACTCACATCTTCAATCTTCACAGGTCCTGTAGGTGGGCCAGGCTTATCAAGAACAATAACAGTAATCTCCTCTGTAACTGTTCCAACATTGCTAGTAGCTATAACAGTGTATTTACCCGAGTCTTCTTTATTTGCATCCTTAATGCATAGCTTAGTAGATGATTTTGTGCTAGATACATTAAGCCTTGTTGTCTCCTTTAGAGCTTGTCCTTCCTTTTTCCATTCAATCTTGGGAGCAGGGTGGCCTATCACTGGAATCTCAATCTTCAGATCATCACCATGCAGTAAACTGTAAGTGTTGAATGCCGTCTTGAATCTGGGTTCAATTGTGACATCTTTCGCAGTGACTGGGGCTGCCAGAGACCTGGGGTCACTCTTGCCCTTCTCATTGAAGGCTAACACCCTAAACAGATATTCGTGTCCTGTACTGAGGCCTGTAACAGTGGCCTCACAGGACTTGGTTGTAGCAGCCACTGCCCATTCCTCTGAGCCCTCTGCTTGCATCTCAATGTAGTAGCCCATGATCCTGCTGCCTCCATCATGGACTGGCTTCTCCCAGGAGAGTGAGGCAGTGGTTTTGGTCACTTCAGTCAAAGTGATCTTACCCACAGGCAGAGGGGGCTCAGATGTCCTAACTGCGTCCTTTGTCTCAACTGGCAATCCAACGCCAAACTCATTCTCAGCCAAGACTCTGAAATAGTAGATAATTCCTTCAGTGAGGCCAGTGATACGGTAGCTTGTCTTGGTGCACTTGTTATCCACATTAGAATAAACCTTCCTGGTAGACTCTCGCTTTTCAACAAGGTAATTCTTGATTCTTGCGCCGCCATCAATTAGAGGAGGCTCCCATGTCAGAGTAACACTTTCTCTCTTGATGTCTTTTACTGTCAAGTTCAGAGGGGCCCCAGGAGTGTCCAGAACTTTAACAGAGACAAAGGCTGACTTGGTGCCAGCACTATTTTCCAAATTAAGGATATATTTTCCAGCATCATATCTGTCACAGATGTCAATTGAAAGCTGTGTGTAATTGTCTCCTGTCTCTATCTGAGCTTTACTGGGCAGTGCTCCATCTTCCTTGGCCCAGCTGATTTCAGGAGTAGGACGGCCCTTAAATGGAATGCAGATTCTCATTGAGGCACCTGCACGGACAACTATTCCCTTCCTGAGGTCTGAATCCAGAGTCATTTCTGGAGGATCAATCTTATCAATAGGCTTCACGACTCCCTGGATTTCAGTGGGTTCACCAACACCCAGTTTATTGATTGCACAGATCCGCACCTTATACTCTTGGTGCTCTATCAGTTTGGTGATAGTGAACTTGGTAACATTAACTCCAGAGGGTGGGGTGCATATGCTCCATTCCTCCTCATCAGCTTTGGTAATTTCCACAGCATATCCTTGAATCTCACAACCACCGTCATAGATGGGCCTGTGCCAGGCCAGACTGACAGAGTCTTTGGTTGTGTCGACCACGTGAGCATTGGTGGGGGGACCAGGTTCAAAGGTGGGGTCACAGGCTTTATTATAGGGTGTGGGTGGGCTTGGTTGACCCACTCCAGCTGTATTCTCAGCAGATACCCTGAATTCATATTCATGGTCTTCAGTTAGTCCTGTTACTCTAAAGCGCAAGTCTGTCACCCTGCGTTTGTTACACTTGGTCCACCTTACCCCAGCTCTGTCTCTCTTCTCAATAATGTAACCTGTAATGTCACTACCTCCTGTGGTCTCAGGGCGGTTCCAGCAGACAGTCATGGAATCCCTGGTAATGTTGGTGATCTCAAGCTCCCGTGGTGAGCCAGGCGAAACGAATGGATTTCTCATGACAACTGGCACTGATTCAAGGGGTTCGCCCACACCATATTTGTTGACAGCCATGACTCTGAAAATGTACTCATTGCCCTTCAACAGTTTGGTTACCTTAAACATAGTGGCACCACAGTCACTGGACACCACAGTCCATGCCAGGCGACTGGTTTCTCGCTTCTGAATGATATAGTGAGAAACACTAGCCCCACCATCGTGCCTGGGTGGCAGCCATGACAGTGAGCACTTTTCTTCAGTGACATTGCTGACAGTTAGAGGTCCTTCTGAAGGTCCTGGCCTGTCCAGAACCTTTACACTGAATGGAACAGTTTTAGTTCCTGCAACATTAGTCAGAACTAGAGTGTACTGTCCACCATCTACTCTGATAGCATCCTTCACAACTAACAAAGCCTTAAAATCTATGTTTTTGATCTCAGCCCTTGCTGAATTTTCAACTTCAACAGACCCCTTGAACCACTGAGCTGTGGGGATGGGCTTTCCTTCCACACTAGCCTCCAGGTTGAAAGTCTCTCCTGCATTGATTACAATGGTCTGGTTGTACATTGGATCTGTCTCACATTTTGGTGGTTCAACTTCATCCTTGGCTGTAATGGATCCTGTGCATTCAGATGGCTTGCTGACAGCACCGGCTGCATTCCTTGCTATTACTCTGAAGTCATATTTACTGTCTTCTGTCAGACCAGTTACTATGAATTCATTTTCAATGACGTTTGCAAAGCTAGCCTTCATCCACTTTCCTTCAGGAAGGTCACGTTTCTCGACTATGTAGCCAGTAATTAAGCTTCCACCATCATACTCTGGAGCAGTCCACCTCAGCTTCACTGAGTGCCTTGTCACAATCACAGCCTCAGGGCGGCCAGGAGGATCACATGGGTCACGGGCTACATAAACCTCAGAAACTTTGCTGCATTTTCCAATGCCAACAATATTCTCCGCATAGACTCTATATTCATACTCAATGCCTTCTTCAAGAGGAGTAGATTTAAACTTACAGTCCTGGATTAGCATTTTGTTGATCTTTGTCCAAAGGATACTGTTCTTCTCTTTCCTCTCCAGATGGTAGCCCAAGACGGCACTGCCACCATCAGATGGGGGTTTGTGCCACTCAACCACCATAAAATCTTTGGTATATGATGACACAAATGGTGTTCCTGGTGGGCCTGGCTCCTGGAATGGATACTGTGCCACAACAGGCTCTGAATCAATTGCGTAACTCTTTCCATATCTGTTCTCTGCATAAATTCTAAACTGGTATTCAGCACCTGTCTTCAGATTAGCCACTTTCAGTGTAGTTCTTGCCACAGTAGCAGACACAACCACCCAGTTAGTTGTGGTTGTGTCTCTCTTCTCTACTACATAGTTGGAGATTTGGCAGCCACCTGTGTATGTAGGAGGCTCCCAGCTAAGAGTGATGCTTTCAGCACTTATGTCATCCAGCTTGACAGGGCCTGTTGGCGGCCCTGGTTTGTCCAGGGTGATCACCTCAATTGTGGCATCCTTGGAGCCCAAGGCATTGGAGACATTAATACTATACATTCCCCCGTCCTCTCTGTTGGCATCCTTAATGGTGAGGGTGGTGTGATGTGTTCCGTCAGTGACATTGACTCTGGTGGTCTGCTTAAGAGCAGCACCATCCTTGGTCCAGCTGATGGTTGGCTTTGGATGACCAGCGATTGGGACCTCAATCTTGAGGTCATATCCCACCTGAACATTGTAGGAGCTCACTTTGGGTCTCACAGCAGGCTCAATCACAAGGTCCTTCGCCACAACTGATTGAACCAGTTGTCTAGGGTCACTCTTGCCCTTGTCATTTACAGCGACAACTCTGAACTGATACTCCTCTCCCTTGAGTAGGTTTGTGACTGTGGTCTCCAATCCTTTCACACTTGCACAAACAGACCAGGCCTCGCTGTCCTTATGTGCCAGTTCAACTTCATAGTAACTGATCCTACTACCACCATCATGTTCAGGCTTCTCCCAGGTGAGGGTTACAGTACTATGAGTGACATCAACAACACTAACTTTACCAGGTGGCTGAGGCTTCTCAGATATCTTAATAGGTTCTAAAGTTTTAGCAGGGAGACCCACGCCGTATTCATTCTCTGCCAGGACTCTGAAGAAAAAGATTCCACCCTCCGGAAGAGGTTCGACTTTCCATGACATCTTATTGCAGGTGGTAATAGGAGAGTAAACTTTTCTGGTGCTCTCACGCTTCTCAACAATATAATGCTTGATCTTTGAGCCACCATCCAGAAGTGGAGGTTCCCATGTGAGAGTGACAGAAGTTTTAGTAATCTCTTTTACAATTAAATTAGTTGGTGGACTGGGTGAATCCAGGACTCTAACACTTATGAAAACTGATTTCACTCCACTAGCATTTTCTGCCGTTAGGGTGTACTTGCCACTGTCAAACCTGTCCACATTCTCGATGACAAGTGAAGCATAATTGCCTGTATTGTCAATCTGGGCAGTCTCTTTAATCTCACCATCAGCCTTACCCCATTTCACCTCAGGGGCCGGACGACCTCTCACAGGAACAAACAGCCTAAGAGTGCTTGCTGCTCTAATGTTGATCATCTTTCTCATATCGGCATCCAAGTCGAGATCAGGAGCGTCAAGCTTCTCCTCCAGCAGAATTTTCCCTGGAACATTGGCATGCTCACCAACACCTACTTTGTTGATGGCACACACTCTGAACTGGTACTCATGTTTCTCCATTAGCTTTTTCACTGTGAACTTTGTCTCTGTGATTCCAGTTGGGGGAGTGCAAATGAACCACTCATCAGAGGCTCCGTTGCAGGTCTCAACAATGTAGGCCTTAATCTCACAGCCACCATCATAGATGGGTTTGCCCCATGTCAGGGATACCGTGGACCTAGATGAGTCTACTACCTTGGGGTTGTTTGGTGGGCCTGGTTTAAAGATAGGATCCAATGCCTTGTAGTACACTGTTGGTGCACTAGGTGTGCCAATACCTGCAGCATTCTCAGCAGCAACTTGGAATTCATAGCTATGGTTTTCCAGGAGTCCTGTCACTCTGAAACGCAGCTCACTCACTGTGCGCTTGTTGCACCTGGTCCATCTTACACCATCCTTGTCACGTTTCTCAACGACGTATCCCTGGATGGGGCTGCCACCATCATTAGTTGGTCTCTCCCAGGTCACAACCATGGAGTCTTTGGTGATGGTACTCACTTCTACCCCTGTCGGTGGATTGGAAGTCACAAATGGATTTCTCGCAATCATTGGCTCTGATTCCAGAGGCTCACCAACACCATATTTGTTGACTGGGATCACTCTGAAGATATACTCATTTCCAGGAAGAAGTTTGGTGATCTTTAGGTTCAGTGTCTGCACTTTTGGCTCAACCACAGTCCAAACCAATCTGCTGGTTTCCCTCCTCTCAACAATGTAGTGGGAAACATCACTACCTCCATCTTGAATGGGAGGTTTCCAGGAAATTGAGCATTTCTCACTGGTGACACCATAGATAGAGATGGGTCCCTCAGGAGGACCTGGTCTATCCAGGACCTTGACATTAATGTTAACAGATTTTTCCCCTCCAACATTCTTAACCAGCAAAGTGTATTGACCTCCGTCAACACGAATGGCTTCTTTAACAACCAGACAACCAATAAACTCTGTGTTCTTAAGTTCTATGCGAGCTGCTTCAGTAATCTCTTGACCGTCCTTCAGCCAGTGGATATTGGGCACGGGCTTACCAGAGACAGCAGCCTCAAGTTTGAATGTTTCCCCAGCATTTACCACCACAGCCTGGCAGTACTTAGCTTCCAAGTCGATCTTGGGTGGATCCACCTCATCCTTGGCAGTGATAGCTCCAGTTGAATCAGAGGGCTGACTGAAGACACCTGCCGCATTTCTGGCAATGACACGGAACTCATAAACCTGATCTTCAGTGAGTCCAGTAACAACAAATTCAGTCCCAATGATGTTAGTGAAACTGGCTTTCATCCAGCGGCCTGATGCTTCTTTCTTCTCAACCACATAACCTGTGATCTTGATTCCAGCGTCATACTCAGGTTTAGTCCATCTGAGTGTCACTTGGTTTCTTGTCACAATAACAGCCTCTGGTTTTCCTGGTCTGTCACAAGGATCTCTGGCCACTTGCATTTCACTTACTTTGCTGGCTTTACTGACGCCAACAATATTCTCAGCATAGACCCTGTACTCATATTCAATGCCTTCCTCAAGACCAATAACCTTGAATCTGATTTCTGGGATGAGTTGTTTGTTCTGTTTCACCCACAGTATGCTATTTCTTTCTTTAAGCTCCAAGTGATAACCTAGAATTTTGCTTCCGCCATCATTGCTGGGTGCCTCCCATACAACAACCATACTTTCCTTAGTGGATGATTGGACCACAACAGAACGTGGCTGACTGGGAACCTCAAATGGATACTGAGCAACAATGCTATCAGAGAGCAGGACTGAGGACTTTCCATACCTATTCTCTGCAGCAACCCTAAACTGATACTCACATCCAGTCTTCAGACGGGCAGCCTTAATAGTTGTTCTGGCAACTGTGGCTGACACAATCTGCCAGTTGGTGGTCGATGTCTCTCTCTTCTCAACAATGTAATTGTTAATGCTGCAACAGCCATCATACTCTGGAGGATTCCAAGACAGGACCACACTGTCAGCGGTGACTTCATCTAACTTAATTGGGCCTGTTGGAGGACCGGGCTTATCTAGAACAACAACACTGATGTCTGTGAATGCCTCTCCAGCTTTGTTGGTCAATTTGATAGTATAAGTGCCCACATCATCTCTGCAAGCCTCCTTGATGACCAGCAAAAGGTTTTTATCTGTGGCGTCAGCATGAACTCTTGTCGTCTCCTTGAGAATAACACCATCTTTAAGCCAACTTACTGTGGCCTTTGGACAGGCAGCATATGGGACGTCTATCTTTAGATCATCTCCTGCCAACACACTGAATGTGCTGAAAAGCAGTTTGAAGGTTGGTGAGATGACAAGGTCTTTTGCCACCACAGGCAAACTGAGAGGACGTGGATCGCTAACTCCCTTCTCATTGGTGGCTGAAATACGGAACATGTACTCCTCCCCGTGTGTGAGGCCAGTGACAACAGCTTCATTGGTCTTGACCACCATGACCTGAGTCCACTTCTCACTGCCTTTACCTTGCATCTCGACAATATAGCCTGTGATTCTACTGCCACCATCATGATCAGGTTTTTCCCAAGATAGTGTGACACTGGTGCTGGTAACTTCACGGAGAGACACTTTGCCTGGAGGTAGAGGCCTCTCTGACACTTTGATTGGTTCCATAGTTTCTACTGGGAGGCCAATACCAAATTCATTCTCAGCCAGGATTCTAAAGAAGTACATCTTTCCTTCTTCCAGCTCTCCAATTTTCCAGCTCGACTTATGGCAGCTTGCACAGACAGTTGAATAGGCCTTTCTGGTTGACTCACGCTTCTCTACTATGTAGTTGCGAACTCTGGAGCCACCATCAATGAGAGGTGCATCCCAAACAAGGGATACTGAATCTCTTGTGACCTCTTTGATTGTCAGATTCTGAGGTGCCCCGGGAGTATCTAGGACCCTGACATTAACAAAAGCTGTCTTGCTTCCTGAAGCATTCTCAACAGTCACCATGTATTTGCCTCCATCGAACCTGTCAACATTCTCAACTTGAAGAGTGGTGAATGATGAGGTAATTTCAATGTTAGCTTTGTCAAGGGATTGTCCATGTTCTCTGGACCATTTTACTTCAGGTGCTGGTCTGCCCTTTATTGGGACAAAGAGTCGAAGTGTGCTACAGGCTCTGATGCACACCACCTTACGCAGCTCTGCTCCAAGCTCAATTTCTGGAGGAAGCAGTCTGTCTTCAGCCTTCGGGGTACCAGGTACAGCAGCAGGTTCTCCTACTCCTTCACAATTAGTGGCACAGATGTTTATTTTGTACTCCTGGTTTTCCTTCAAATTGGTGATAGTGAACGACGTGGCTGTCCATCCCTTCTTGGGAGTGTGAATTGTCCACTCATCCTCCTCAGGCAGGCAGGTTTCCACAATGTAACCAGTGATTTCAGAACCACCATCATACACAGGCTTGTTCCAAGCAAGGGTGATAGAAGACTTGGTTGTATCCAGGACTCTGGGGTTCCCTGGAGGTCCAGGCTGGAAGATAGTGTCTTCTGCTTTGTAGAATGGACTGGAAGGACTAGGTTGGCTGAGACCGGCATTATTCTCTGCGAGTACTCTGTATTCGTATTCGTGTCCTGGTGTGAGGCCAGAGACCTTGAACCGCAGGTCAGTTACAGTCCTCTTGTTGCACTTCACCCAACGTAGGCCTGTCTTATCCCTTCTTTCAATGATGTAGGTGTTTATTCTGCTGCCCCCATCGTGTTCAGGGCGCTCCCAACAGACAACCATGGAGTCCTTGGTAATTGTAGTGACTTCAGGCTGTTGTGGTGGATCGCTGGGGATGTATGGGTTAGCACAGATGACAGGTTCAGATTCCAGGGGTTCACCCACACCATACTTGTTAACAGCCATCACTCGGAAGATGTATTCATTGCCCTTCAGCAACTTTGTAACCTTGAATCTATTTGCTTGAAGATCTGTGGCTACATTTGTCCATGCCAACCTGCTGGTCTCTCGCTTCTGAATGACAAAGTACTCTATCTTGGCACCACCATCATGTGTTGGATGCAGCCAGTTAAGGACACACTTCTCAGCAGTGATGTCGGTCACAGTGAGGGAGTCAGGTGGTCCAGGTCTGTCAAGCACTTTGACATTAAATGTGAACTTGGCAAAACCACCTGGATTGCTGGCAGTCAGAGTAAAGGCACCACCGTCCCTCCTGAGAGAATCCTTGTTAGTTAGAGTTGTATGGAAGTCAGAGGTCTTAATTTCAAGCTTGCCTGTATCTTCAAGCTCCTTTCCTTCTTTGGTCCATACCAGAGAGGGGAGTGGCCTGCCAGTCACATTGGCCTCAAGCTTGAAAACCTCTCCAGCCATAACAATAACATTGCTGCTATATGATGCATCAACATCAAGTCTAGGTTCTTCAATATCATCTCTGCATGTGATTGCCTCTGATGGCTGGGACGGAGCACTGATGGCACCAGCTGAGTTTCTTGCAAACACACGGAATTCATAGATTGCGTCTTCAGTCAGACCACTGACTGTGTAGATGGTTTCTAGGATGTTGTTGAAGTTGGCTTTGAGCCAGCGTCCATTGGGCATCTCTCTCCTCTCCACTGTGTATCCTGTGATGGAGAATCCACCATCTCCCTCTGGCTTGGTCCATGATACGGTGACCTCATGTCTGGTGATATTCAGCGCCACAGGCCTGCCTGGTGGGTCAACAGGGTCAAGAGCATACATAGGCTCAGACGGTTTGCTGGGTTTGCTGAGACCAGCCATGTTTTCAGCAGTAACGCGATGTTCATATACGATTCCATCAATGAGGCCTGTTGATTTGAAGATATTTCCAACAATAAGAGCTTTGCTGAGTCTCTGCCACAGAATGCTGTTTTTCTCTTTTCTGTCCACATGATAACCCAGAATAGCACTGCCTCCATCAGAAGATGGTTCGTTCCAACTCAAAGTCATTGAATCCTTGTTGAATGAAGTGACTACAGGAGTGCCGGGTTGGCCTGGCACATCAAAAGGATAGGCAGCCACTACTGGCTCAGAAACAATGCTTGGTCCAATGCCGTATCTATTTTGGGCTCTGACACGGAACTGATATCCGATTCCAGTGGTGAGTCGAGCGGCCTTGAATGTGGTACGGATCACTGTAGCTGCCAACTCCACCCATGAAGTGCCGGTGGTCTCCCGCATCTCAACAATATAGTTATTGATGGGGACACCTCCATCATGCTCTGGTGGCTCCCAGGACATAAGGACATAATCACATGAGACCTCGTCCATCTTAATGGGACCAGTGGGAGGACCTGGAATGTCATGGACTAGCACTGTGATGGTCTCAGTCACAGTGCCCAGCATGTTCCTTCCAGTCATGGAATACTGGCCACCATCAGTCCTCTTGATTTCACTGATATTGAGGATAGTTGATGTTGAAGTAGTTTCTGTGTTGATTCTTTGTGTCTCCTTGAGCACTGTGTCTCCCTTCTTCCAGGAAACCACAGGCCTGGGTTTTCCAAGAACTGGAATTTCCACCTTAACACGGTCTCCTGCCTTGGCAATTACTGTCTTCTGGTAGACTCCACGCAGATCAAATGAAGGAGCAGATGTCTGCTCTTTAATAATAGCAGGCCTGCTCTCACGTGGATCGCTCCTACCTGAAGCATTGACAGCCATGATGCGGAAGGTATATTCTGCTCCCTCAATCAGATTTGTGACCATGTAGTCCAAAGCTTTGATGGTGGTAACATGGGCCCACTGATCAGTGTCCTTCTTCTGGGCTTCGATGACATATCCAGTGATCAAGCTGCCACCGTCATGCAGCGGCTTGGCCCATGCAAGGCTGGCACTGTCAGCTGTCACATCTGTGACATACAGGTTTTCTGGTGCAGACGGAGCTTGGGAAACTCTGATTGGCTCTGCCGTTTCAGCAGGTTCACCTATGCCGAGGTCATTCTCAGCAGAAACGCGGAAGTAGTAGTAAGCTCCCTCCTCCAGGTCTGGAATTTTAAAGGAGCACTTCTGCCATGTAGTGCTAAGCACTGTGTAGGCCTTCTTAGTAGCTTCTCTCTTTTCAATAATATAGTTATGAATCTTCGAACCACCGTCGATTATGGGGATTTCCCACTGGAGAGTGATACTTTTCTTGGTAATCTCTCTCGGTTTGAGGTTGACTGGTGGGCCTGGTGTGTCCAGAACTTTCACATTAACAAAGCCAGTCTTCTTTCCAGCAACATTCTCCAAACAGAGGTGGTATTTTCCAGCATCATATCTGGTGCAGTCAGGAATAACCAGCAGAGTGTAAGACTCTGTGGTATCAATGTGTGCACGTGTTTTCAGGTTGGTATCATCTTTGCTCCATGTGACTTCGGGAACTGGACGACCCCTGATGGGAACAAACATACGAATTGAAGCGCGGGATCTGACCACCAGGGTTCTCCTGAGTTCAGCATCCAGCTCAAAGTCTGGCAGTGACTCCTGGTCCACCAACTCAATCACTTTCTCAACCTCTGCAGGCTCACCAACTCCCTCAGAGTTTACAGCGCTGACTCTGAAGTGGTATTTGCCACCTTTCTGAAGTTTACCAATGACATATTCAGTAGACTTTAACGGGTATTGTGTTTCTGTCTCCCAGTCATCATGTCCCTCCTTTTTGTACTCAACAATATATCCCTCCACTGTAAGACCACCATCATAGTGGGGGCGGCCCCAGATAAAGGTGGCTGTGGTTTTTGTGGTGTCTGTAATTCTGGGATTGGAAGGAGGACCTGGTGGATCTAAGAAAGAACAAAAAAGAGTTTGATAAAGTTAGTGGGGGCATTTATACAATGGTGCCTGTATTGTTTTTACTTTCCTGAATGCGTAATTCAGCATTTCTGTTTGACAATGGAGTTCAGTTTAAGTGAGAAGTTCACTGTTACTTACACACAATATCCTTGGTCATCACAGGCCGTGATGGCTCACTTGGCTCCCCAAATCCAGCCTTGTTCTCTGCAGTGACTCTAAACTCATACTCTACTCCCTCACTCAGGCCTTGTACCTTGAAGCGCAGGTCAGGGACTGTCCTCTTAGAGGCTCTTACCCATCTCATTCCTCTCCTCTCTTTCCTCTCTACACAGTATCCTCTGATGTCACTTCCACCATCCTGTGCTGGTCTCTTCCATGAAATGGTGACAGCATTTCTACTGACATTATCAATATCTGGGGTTGATGGCGGGCCTGGTGGGCCTGGGAAAATAGAAGCATGAACAGTTTGGTCAGTTTTATATTGATCTGGATATTTACAATATTATTGCTTTCATCTGAGTGAATATTGACATGTTTATTTTATGCAAATCATAATCATATATAGATCAAGAAACTTACAAAAACTGTCAACCATTTTGACCGGACCAGACTGGTTTGAATCTCCAGTGCCATACTGGTTTACGGCAGAAACTCTGAAGATGTACTCATTGCCCTTGATTAGCTTGTGAGCTACATATCTGCAGTCCATGACATTCTCAGCTAGTTTGGTCCACTGCAAGCGGCTGGTCTCTCTCTTCTCCAAGATGTAGGACTTGATGGAGCACCCTCCATCCTCCTCTGGTGGAAGCCAGGTCAGAGTGCACTTCTCCGCTGAAATGTTACTGGCTTCAATGGGGCCTGGAGGTCCAGGTACGTCCAAGACCTTCACCTTCACATGCTCTTCCTTAATGCCGAAGGGATTGCTGGCAGTTATGGTGTATTCACCTGTGTTCTTCCGGCTTGCATACTTGATGGACAAAGTAGAGGATGTGGGGGTGCTGGTGATGGTGACAATGTCAGAACTCTTGAACTCACGGCCTCCCTTCGACCAAACTGCAGTGGGTGGAGGTTTTCCCACAATCTTTGAGGCTGAGACCACAATGGTATCTCCTGCCCTGACTGACACACCGTCTTTCATGTCTGGGTCAATGGTGATGGTTGGTGGCTCTGCAGAGAGAATGAAAGAAAGTTGTGTTCTAATTATGTTCTGACAGTAGATATCAAATCAAATCTCATGATAACATGACTATTTTCAAAACTAAAATAAGAAACCTTTCATGGACCTGCAGTCACTGCTAATAACTTAACGCCTGTTCAGCTTACCATATTCATCCTTGCAGGTCAGAAGGTCAGTAGATTCTGAAGGAATGCTGATGGCGCCAGCTGAATTCTTGGCCCTGATCCTGAATTGATACTGGGATCCCTCTGTCAGATCAGTCACAGTAAAGGCACAGCCCTGGATGTTGACATGATTGGCCTTCATCCAAGTCTTGCCACCAGCCTCGAGCTTCTCTACCATGTAGCCTGTTAGCTTGTAGCCGCCATCATATTTAGGAGCAGTCCACATCAGAGTGACCGTGCTCCTGGTGACATTAATCACTTCAGGCTTTCCAGGAGGATCTAAGAGAACACAACATAGATATATTAAAACATGTGGATGACACAAGTTGATATTATTATAGTATTGTGATAAACAGGAGGGATGAAACCTGGGATCTCAAACTCACCAATCGGATCCAAAGCAACCAAAGCTTCAGTGACCTTGCTTGCCTTTCCGAGGCCGGCCATGTTCATCGCCATCGCCCTGAACTCATACTCTAGTCCCTCTATTAGGCCAGTAACTCTACACTCCTTCACTCTCAGAGGAGTCTTACTGGCTCGCTTCCACATCAGACTGTTCCTTTCCTTAAACTCCACATGATATCCTGAAGGTTACAAAAGGTCAGTTGGTCATTATATAATTGTTGTATTTGCTCATACTCAATAGCAAACTGAACTCATCACAATCTTACCAGTAATTGGGGAGCCACCAGTGTCCTTTGGATCAGCCCAAGTCAAGATGGCTGACTCATGGCGCATGCTCATGATTTCTGGAGGAGCAGGCGCCCCAGGCACATCTGGAAGAAGTTAGGGGAAGGAATAAGGAAAAAAGCTTTTGAGCATCCTGAAATTATCATCAATTTCCAATCACATCTCTACTGTTCCACTGTACTCACTGAATGGATGCTGAGAAATGACAGCATCAGACCTCAGATACTCTCCAATTCCATACTTGTTCTCAGCGAACACTCTAAAGATGTACTCTACTCCATCGTGGAGTCTGATCACCCGCATGTTGGTCTTCTGGATAGCGGAAGCCACTGTGGTCCATTTATTGTCTGTTGTCCTCCTCTTCTCCACAATGTAGTTTGACACCTCTGCGCCACCATCGTCTTTGGGTGGACCCCACTCCAGGGTGAGACTGTCTGCTGTGATTTCGTCAAACTTAATGGGGCCTGTGCAGATGCCTGGCTTGCCGACCACCTTCAGCTGGAGCTTGCAGTCCTTGGAGCCGGCGCTGTTCCTGACAGTGACGGTGTAGGTGTCGGCATCTCCTCTCTGGCAGTCTCTGATCAACAGGGTGGTGATGCCCTGAGACGCTTCCACACACATCCGACCAGTGTCTCCAAGTGCCATATCACCCTTCTTCCAGGTGGCCATAGGGTAAGGTATCCCAATGACGGGGATGTTGATACGTGTGGTGCTGCCCTCCTTGACCACATAGCAGCCATCTTGCAGACTGCTTAAGTTACAGTCAGGTAGCACTGAAACCCGAGGGAATTTAATTTTCAAAAAATAGTTTTACCTTCTAGAAAAAAAATCAACATTACAACTGAAAACATGTGGCATGGTGGACTAATTTCTTACCAAACTGGTCCCTGGCGAAAACAGCCAGCTCGGTGGGCGGTCCCTCTCCGGACTCATTGAGAGCCTTGACTCTGAACATGTATTCTTTGCCTTCAGTCAGCTCGCTGATGGTGTGTGACATGTTCTTGCCCTTCACGATCTGTTTCCACTTCTCCTCTCCTTCGCTCTGCTCTAGGATGTAAGCAGTAATGTGACTTCCACCGTCACTGATGGGTTTCTTCCAACCCAGAGTGATCGAGTTCTTTGTGGTCTTCTGAGCCCTGAAGTCTGCCACTGGACCAGGTTGCTCTGAAAAGGAAGGAGAGCTGGACTAGTCTCAGTCGAACTAGATGTGCTTATTGAGGATGAGACTGGAAGACTGAAGTTCCTTCATCTGCTTCCCATTTATTGGCTAACATTAAAACTTAACGTTTAACGTTTAAACTGACAGTCCATTTTTTCCAGTAATATTTGAATGTGAGAGTACTGCTATAATCAATGTGAGCTCTGTAAAATAGCTCCTTATAAGGACTGCATTAAATAGTCCTCCATTGTCTTTTGTACTGCAGATAATATAAAGTAATGAAAAAGGAGGGAGGCCTGTAGCTACCTGAGGCCCTCACGCTGCCAGGCGTCTCGCAGCCCTCTCCGATTCCATAAGCGTTTTCCGCCAACACTCTGAAGCAGTAGGCCTGTCCACCCTCCAGGTTGGTGATCCTGAAGGAAGTCTTTGGGCACTCAGCTGATACACAGGTCCAGGCCTTCCTCTCTGCCAGACGTTTCTCAACAATGTAGCTTTTGACTGGGCTGCCACCATCGATCAGCGGGGCATCCCAGGTGATGCAGGCATGGCTTCTGGAGGTTTCCTTTACAATCAGGTCCACAGGTGGTCCAGGAGTGTCTGAGGAAGAGGAGAAGCGGCATCTCTGCTCAGAGCTTTTGTTAAGTAAACTAAAGGGACCTAAAATGAGGTCATAGAGGCACAACATTGGTTTGAAACTTATTTTCCTTCTTCTGGGGAGTAAAATATTTCAACCAAACTTAACTAGATTTTTAAGCTGGTCTTCCCTTTTACAACAAATCAAAACGCCCAGTCATCTTTTCATTTTCTTCTTTATGTCTGACATTCTTACCAAGGACCTTGACAATGATAGTGTAGCTCTTGGAGCCGCTGCTGTTCTCCAGAGTAAGGACATATTTGCCAGCATCGTATTTGTTAACGCTCTCCATCATCAGGAAGGTGTCCCATTCTGTTGTTGTGATCATCAGACCCTGCCTCTCCTTCAGGTTGGCATTCACCTTTGTCCATGTCACCTTCGGTGCCGGGCGTCCTCTTAGTGGGACATAAACTCTCATGGTGACACCAGCTCGAAGAACCAAAGCCTTTCTCAGTTCAGCATCCAGCTCAGCCTCAGGAGCAACTGCAGAAGACATAGATCACTTCAGGACAATTCCACACTAAGTCGTGACTTTGTGAGATATTTTATGGCTGCAGCACAACAGGAAATGATTTTCAGTGTTACAAGTTACTTCATGATTTGAGATTTTTTTTTTTTCTCCAAAGTGGAGGAACATACTAAGGATGTCCTTTGGCATGTGGTTTCCAGGGACATCACTGGGCTCGCTGTAGCCGATCTTGTTGACAGCAAGGACTCTGAACTGGTATTCTGTATTGTTCATCAGACCTGTCACCAGGAATTTGGTGGCCTGGAGCTTCTTCGGGACATTGCACTTATTCCAATCCTCGGCTTCCACTCTCTTACACTCTACCAGATAACCAATGATCTCACAGCCTCCATCGTATGCAGGCTTGGTCCAGCTCAGGCTGATGGAGCTCTTGGTCGAGTCCACCACCTTGGGGAAGGCAGGTGGGCCAGGAGGATCTGAACAATTACAATGCCACATTTATTACCCAGTTATGATTTTAGTTGTGTGAACTGGCTACATTTTCTCAAAGTATTCGTTAGTTAGTTAGTATTGACTCACAGACAGGATCAACAGCCAGTGCAGCATTGGATGGATCGCTGGGTTTTCCCAGACCGGCCTTGTTTAAGGCAATGACTCTGAACTCGTACTCAGAGCCCTCTGTAAGCTGAGTGGCCTTGATAGTCCTGTCGATGACTGGACGGCGGTTGACTTTGGCCCAGGTCAGTTCAGTGGCCTCACGTTTCTCTACCATATAGCCCAGGATGGCAGCTTTGCCATCATTAGCTGGAGCCTTCCAGCTGACTGTCATTGAGTCTTTGGTGATGTTAGTGATGACTGGTGGGTCGCATGGACCGGGAACATCTGAAGGAGATGAAGACAAAAATCCCATCAGTGTTTGAGTTCATCTTCATCTTCAGGTAAAATATGCTGGGACATCAATCAGATATTCATCAACATGATAAGTAAGAATAGACTGAAATCAGAACTAACAATTTTATATAAAGTCCCTAAATAATGATGTTTATAATTATTCAAAAAAATATCAGCAGGTTTATTTCTAGCATGGCCAACTTAACATTTTAATATGTTAATGTAATTATTCTAATTAGCCAGCAGGATCACAGGACATTTTTTCTCTTTTTTCTGTTGTTGGTTCCTTCCACAACTCAGCTGCAGATGAAGTGTTTTGAACTTACCATACGGGTTCTTGACCATGACGGCATCAGTCATGATGGGGTCTCCCACACCATACTGGTTTTCAGCACTGACTCTGAATTGGTACTCATGTCCTTCTATCAGCTTCTCCACTGAGCAGTCAGTCATGTGTCCGTGAATGTTTGAGGTGACCAGTGCCCAGTTGGCCCTGCTGGTTTCACGCTTTTCAATTATGTAGTTTGTGATTTCAGAGCCACCATCTGCAAGCGGGGGTGCCCATCGTAGTTTGACACGGTCAGCAAAGACCTTGGAAATTTTCACAGATGCTGGAGGGCCTGGTTTGTCTAAAGGTGGAATAGAGGGAGGTTATTTTCTATATCTAAACATAAAGTACTACAGTAAAACTATAGAATGTGTTACTTACCAAGGACCTTGACTTTGATGGTGGCATACTTAGTACCATTGACATTCTCAGCAGTGATGGTGTAATCTCCAGACTCCTTCCTGGTGACTGAGTAGAGCTCCAGCAGGTGGAGATGTTTCTTCTGGCTCATTTTCATTCCCTCTGTGAGGGCCAGGGGAGCTCCGTCTCTCTTCCAGCTCACCTTAGGCAGCGGCTTGCCAAACACCTCAGCATCCAGGAAGACATTCTCTCCAGCTTTCACCACTATCAGGTTCTTCATGTTGATGCCCAGTTCCACACGAGGAGCAACTTTCCAGGAGTAATAGAAAAGGAAAAAACATTGTTAATTTTCAATCAATACTTTATTTTGTAGTCATAGCTTTTATGTGCTGTGTGGAGTTGTACCATTTTCTGCTATGACAGGGATGGGATCAGACAACTCAGATGGTAGGCTGATGTTGATGGCCGTTTTTGCAATGACTCTAAACTGATACTGCTGGCCTTCCTCAAGGCCAGTCACCACATAGTTCTCAGTCTGGATGTTCATGCAGTTGGCATTACAGCGAGTCCACTTGTTCTCCGGAAGTTTTGTGTACTCCACATAGTAGCCAATCAGCTTACTGCCACCGTCATGCTTGGGACGGCTCCAGACCAATGACACAGAGTTCTTGGTCACATCCATGGGTTCAGGTTTGCCTGGTGGGTCTGGATAGAAAGAAACAAAGGTAAGTGGACTGTGTGAACAAGAACTGACAGGAAGGGGGAAGATGTGAAACAGTTTGGTCTTATGTACTAATTTCTCCTCAAGTGGACAAAATGAAATTTCCATGAATTCAGTGAAGAACAAGTAAGCCGAAACTGAAACTGTTAAAAAACATGATTATTGTGAAATAATAGCTGAGCAAAATGTACGTACCGACAGCAGTTCTGGCAGTGATGAAGTCTGTCTGTTTGCAAGGTTTTCCCTGTCCCGCTATATTGAGTGCTGACACCCTGAATGTGTACTCCAGACCCTCAATCAGGTTGGTGCAGGTGTACTGGGTGGCTTTGACTGTGGTTTCATTGGCCCTCACCCACAGAAGGCTGTTCCTCTCCTTCTTTTCAATACAGTATCCTGTGATGGGGCTGCCGCCATCACTGCTGGGACGCTCCCATGATAGAATGACAAAGTCCTTGTTGATCTTGTTGATCTGCAGGTTTCTGGGCTCGCTGGGAGGCTCTATAGAGACCAACAATAGTTAGTGTCATAGCTATATTGATGCATATCAGTGACGAGGTTTTTGTCAAACTCACCAAATGGATATTTAGCAATCATCTTCTCAGAATAGATGGGCTCAGAGATGCCGAACCTGTTCTCAGCACGGACTCGGAAGCCGTACTCTTTGCCAGGTACAAGTTTGGTCACCCTGAAGCTGGTTTTAGTGCAGGATGTGGACAGAGGTACCCAGTCTCCTTGGCTGACATCACATTTCTCCACAATGTAGTTGGTGATGTTGCTGCCGCCGTCCTCCTGAGGGGAGTTCCACAGCAGCGTGCAGGCATCAATGTCAAGCTCAGTGATCTCTAGAGGAGCTTCAGGAGGTCCAGGGATGTCTGCAGAGACACAAACGATCATATATTATACATTATTCATATTCTAATGATTATCTGTATCTTTTCACTGCAGAAGCAGCAGATTCATTAGTCTGTTGTTCAAACTGACCCATGACGATAACTTTTAGAATCTGGTTGATCTTGGCAGTGCTGTTCTCAGCTGACAGGCTGTAGTAGCCGCTGTCCTTTCTTGTCACATTCTTGATGATGAGTGTGCAGGTTGTAAGCGTCTTCACAACAGAAAGCCTGTCAGATGTCAGCACGTCCTCATTACCTTGCTTCCACTTACAGAAAGGAGGGGGTTTTCCTGCTACAATAGCCTCAATCACCATCTTGGACCCAGCTCTAACTGTCACAATGTCAGGCATGATGATCTTAGGCGCCACTGAAAAAACAATCACCAAAGCATGTTTAATCAGATAAACCCACACATTTATTTAGATATAAATTTTTATCAGTGTTGAGTTGGGGTGTGTTTACTCACTGAGCTGCTCCTTGACCTCAAACACCCCCTCTGCCTCTCGGGCCAGACTGACTCCCACAGAGTTCCTGGCAGCCACTCTGAACTTGTACTTTTTCCCCTCCTTAAGACCAACTACCACTATGGTCAGGTCTTTGACTACAGAGTAAGGTGTCCACTTGTTTTCAGGTGCACCCTCTTCCTGGTAGTCAACCACATAACCATTGATTTTGGCTCCTCCATCTCTGAGTGGCTTCAACCAACCAAGGGTGGCACTGTTCTTGGTGATCTCCAGCACATCCATCTTCTTTGGAGGGTCAGGCTCACCTGGTTGTGACACACAGCAAGTGTAAACATAAAGGCAAACAAAAAAAGGCAGCGGCTCATCAGCTGAACCAACTACACATTTTTAACACCATTTGCATGATACTCACTGATGGGATCCACAGCCAGGTAGGACTTGGGTGAGTCCTGAGGAACTCCAATGCCATACTTGTTGCAGGCCATGACTCTGAAGTAGTACTCAATGCCAGGTGTCATGTTGGTCACCTTGAAACTGGTCTTTTTCACCTCCTCTGTGCACTTTGTCCAGGTCTTCCTGTCCACCTCCCGTTTCTCCACAATGTAGTTGAGGATGGGGCTGCCACCATCATTTTCTGGCGGCAACCAGGACAGTTGAGCTGTCGTCTTGGTGATGTCAGTTGCCTCTAGACCTCCGACAGGACCAGGAGTGTCTGTAAATGGAAATAATTTTAACTGCTTTGATAACCAGAATACCCAAAAACTAAAGAATTTAATTTTCCTGTTTCTCACCAAGCACTTTGACACGGACAAATACGGCTTTCTCTCCAGCCGAGTTAGACAGAGTCAGTGAGTATTTCCCGGAATCCTCCCTGGTGCTTTCAGGGATAACCAGGAAGGACATGGTGTCAACCTGGTCAACATGGCCTCGGCGGACCACATTATCCACGCCCATGCGCTTCCAGGTAACCTTGGGGGAAGGTCTTCCTCTGATGACAGCAAAAAGCCTGATTGGACAGCCAGCCCTGACAGCCAGGCCTTTTCTCAGACTGGCATCCAGCTCAATCTCTGGTGCCTCTGCAGCAATGAGAACATATTGGTGTTGAAATTATGTTGTTATTTAATACAATAAAATGCAGCTGCAGTTGGTCTAGTTAGATCTTACCCAGGATCTCCTTGGGGGAAATGGCTTCCTTCAAGTAAGCATGGCGTCCCCAGCCCACCTGATTTTGGGCAGACACCTTGAACTCATACTCCTGCTTCTCATCCAGTTGGCCAATGGTGAACTCTGTGAGCACGAGTGGGCCACGAGTATCAATTCTCTTCCAGCCTTCTGAAGGCTTCTCAGGGTCGGCCTCACTTTTGAGTCTCATATCCAAGCTGTAACCAATAATGGGGGCACCACCGTCATACACGGGTTTAGACCAAGATAACGTGATTGAGGTCTTCGTGCTGTCAGCCACTTTCAGGCATGCGGGGGGGCCAGGCGGCTCTGCAGGGAGAGTCAATAAAGTAAAGCTCAAAAACAAGAAGACACAAGGGAGAAACATATGTCCTTAACAACCAAGTCTCCAAGACAAAACAGATGCAAAATGGCACCACAAACTCACCAATGGGATCTTTGGCTGCAACAGGCCTGCAAGGTTTGCTGGGCTCTCCCAGACCAACCTCATTCTCAGCCTTCACCCTGAACTGGTACTCGTGGTTGGGAATCAGACTGGTGACCTTCAAACGTCTCTCTGAGATGGGGCTCTTGGTGCATGGCACCCAGCGTACTGCCCTTTTCTCTTTCCTCTCCAGGATGTAGCCAGTGATGGACTTTCCTCCATCGTTCTCAGGAGGAGCCCACACTACTGTCATCTCATCTTTACTCACCTGAATCACAAAAATATTAACAGTTTCAATCACTTGGTCAAATTCAAGGGTGGGAAATAAATAAACTGGGGGCATTTTACTTACCTTGGTGACCTCTGGGGCATCAGGGGGTCCAGGTTTGTTGAACTGAGTCTTGACAGTGACAGGTTTGCTCTCCATAGGGGGGCCAGTTCCCATTTTGTTTTCTGCCCTCACTCTGAAGATATACTCGTTGCCCTCCACAAGACGAGTGACATTGCAGTATGGAGTGACCACAGAGGCTGAGTATGTGGACCAGACCATCCTCCTGGTCTCACATTTCTCCAGGATGTAGCTGTCCACCTCACAACCTCCATCATCCTCTGGTCCATCCCACACCACTCTGCACTTGTCAGCTCCAATGCCAGTAATCCTGAGGTTCCTCACTGGCCCAGGGACATCCAGGACATTAACATTGGCATATGCTGTGAAGGTGCCGGCTGCGTTGGTGGCAGTGATGACATACTTTCCGGTATCGGTGCGCCGTGACTTGGTCATGAGAAACTTAGAGTAGTCTGGGCCAGTCTCATAGCTGATTCTGGGGTTGTCTCCAACGGCCTTGTCTTTTGTCCATTTAACGTCAGGCTGGGGCTTTCCTCTCAAGCCCGCCTCCATCCTGACAGACTCTCCGGCCTTGACGGTCAGAGTTCCAGCCAGCTTCAGGTCAATCACAGGCTTCTGGAGCTCCTCCTTCACCAGTACATTAAGGTTCACCCAAGCACTTTCACCTCCTTCATTGACAGTCTGTACCCTATAGAGGAAATGATAAAAATTATTACTGTAGCTGTAAGTGACTACTGCAATCCACGAGGGGGGACCTTTAAAACAAACTGGCTGAATGCAGTAACCTACCTGAAGGTGTATGTCTGATTCTCGACGCACTTGTCAGCCAAGAAGAAAGTGTCAGTGAGAATGCCAGTGTTGAGTTTCTCCCATTCCTCTGCATCTTTGGCTTTGCACTCCAAATTGTAGGAGAGATTGGGGCTGCCACCATCATAATCAGGCTTCCTCCATCTCAGATGGACGTGGTTCTTGCCAATGTCAGTGGCTCTGAAGTTCTCAGGCTCACCAGGCTTTTCAATGGGGTCAATTGCCAGCAGAGGGGTCCTGGTCTCTACACAGGGTCCAGGTCCCATTTTGTTCTCAGCACAGACACGGAACAGGTACTCATGGCCCTCCATCAGCTTGGCCTTGATCTTACGATTGGTGCAGTTGGAGGAAATCATTGACCACATGCTAATGCTGGGCTCACGGCACTCAACAATGTAGTTTGTGATCTCAGATCCACCATTGTCCAGAGGGGCCTCCCAGTTGACCATGCACGAGTCCTTAGTTGCATAGGTAATGTGTAGGTTCTGGCAGTGGCTGGGTCTGTCCAACACATTGACAGTGATGGTGCAGGAAGCCTCGCCACCCTCATTTGAAGCCTTGATGGTGTATGTGCCATGGTCAGCTCTTGTGGCCTCCTTGATCTTCAGGTGGGCCACAGGCAAGTTTTGAACAATGTTGATGCGTTTTGTGTTCTCCAGAACTGTTTCCCCCTTTGACCAGAGCACATCTGGGTCAGGGCGGGCCTTGATATAACCAACAATGTTGATGTTGTGTCCAGCTCGCACAGTAACACGCTCACGGCAGGTGAGATCCATCTCAATCTCTGGAGGGATAAGGATATCCTGAGCAGTAATGGACTCTGGGACTTCTCTTGGCTCTCCATCTCCAATCATGTTTGAGGCACGGACTCTGAATCTATAGGTCACACCCTCCTCTAGACCCTTCACCCTGTATGCGCACTGCTTGATGAAATCATCCAGGTTCACTTTTTTCCATTTATCTGTATCTGCTTTCTTCATTTCTACAGTATAGCCAAGGATAGGGCTACCTCCATCTTTATTTGGTTTGATCCACACCAGGTCAGCAGTGGCCTTGCTGTAATCCTTGACTCTGGGGTTGACAGGGGGACCGGGGACGCTGATGGGTCTGCAGGGCTTGCAGGGATCAGAGACGGGAGAGGGGCCACTGTAGCCAGCAATGTTCTCAGCAAACACTCTGAACTCGTATTCACTGCCTTCAAACAGACCCAGGACTCTGTATCTAAGGTCCCTGCAGGGTGTCTTATTGACACGGATCCACTTTCCTCCCTTGTGTCTGCGCTCAATAATGTAGCCCGTGATCTGACTGCCACCATCGCTTAGGGGCATGGTCCAGCCGACTGTAACAGCATCCTCCGAGAGATCTGATGTCTGTGGCTTACCAGGTGGGCTGGGTGGCATGAAGGTGTGTTCAGCCACAGTTGGTTTGCTCTCCAAAGGAGCACCAATACCCATCTTGTTCTCAGCACGAATACGAACAACATATTCCACTCCCCTCTGTAAACGTGCGATCCTGAGCTGGGTGGCAAGGCTTCCAGAGCTCACACCTCCCCAGGTTCCCTTGTTGGACTCTCTCTTCTCCACAATGTAATTGGTGATGGGGCTCCCACCGTCATCCTTGGGAGGACGCCACTCAATCATCATGGAATCAGGAGTGACCTCCAAGATGTTGGCAGGCCCAATGGGCGCAGCAGGAACATCCAGGACAGTGACGTTCAAGGCCACTGTCTTGGATCCAGCAGGGTTAGACACAGTAAGCAGGTAGGTGCCTGTGTGGTTCCTTGTGCACTCATTAATGGTGAGTACAGTTGAGAAGTTATCGGTGTCAATCTTGACATTGCCCTCACTGGTAATTTCCTCTCCTTCAATGGACCACTTGGCGGTGGGAACAGGTATTCCTCTCATGATAGCCGGCAGCCTGATAGTTGTGCCAGCCTTCACAATAATGCCTTCAATCAGCTTGACATCCACCTCCATGACTGGGGGCACTGTGGACAAGCAGACAGAGGAGGTCAGCCCTTGCTACTACACTCTACATTCTACTCAACAAGACAACAGTAACAATTAATATTAACAGACCAAGGGCAGCAACCAATATTCAGAGGATCATCTGATGCCAAGGACTGATTCAAGATACATACATGGAAGAAGATATAGACACTTTGTCTGTGAAGTCCATTTCTGAATTTAATCTATTTATTCAGCCTAATATTGCTCTGATAGTCATTTACAGACATTTGATCCTCTATCTCACCCAGTTTCTCCTGGCAGAGAATAGGCACAGTGGTGTCGGGTCTGCTGAGGCCAATGGCGTTCTCAGCCCTCACTCTAAAGCGGTAGGTCTTTCCTTCTTCAAGACCAGTTACGTGGCTCTCAGGGATGCTGACGGTCTTCCACTCATCCCACTCCTTCTCCCCCTCTTCCTGATACTCTACCAGGAATCCAGTGATTTCACTTCCTCCATTTCGGTCCGGCCAGTTCCAGACCAACCACACCTCAGTCTTGTCTACGTCAACGTGGTGCAGGTCTTTGGGAGGGCCAGGAGGGACTGTAACAAAGATTCAAGTTTGAATGGTGAGTTTCACAATGTAGACTTTAGTACATTCATCCTCTGTGCACTATTGTTTAGAATTTTGTTCTTCTACACCTTAATGTGTTGATACAGTGCTGACTCTTTTGTTACTCACAGAGAGGGTTCATTGCCTTAATGGCCTTTGGCGTCTCAACGTATTCACTGCGGCCGTACTGGTTCTCAGCAGCAACTCTGAACACGTAGGACGTGCCCTCCATCAGGTGCTTCAGCATCATGCTGCGTTTCTTGGATGTGGAGCAGACAGGGACCCACTGACTGGAAGCTGTGTCTTTCTTCTCCACCACAAAGTTTGTGATGCGAGTACCGCCGCTGTCCTCTGGGTCCTTCCAGGACAGGTAGGCAGAGTCACTCCTGATGTCAGACACCCGCAAGTGCTGGATGGGACCAGGTTTGTCTGAGTAACACATAAGAGGGTTGTGTTGTATCAGTCATAGTGAAGGCTGATTGTCCTCATTCAGCTGGTCAAAGTTAAAAAAAATAAAATCTCACTCATGAATTCAAGCTACTATTTATTTTACAAAACTTACCAAAGACCAGCACAGTGCAGGTGACAGTCTTGGATCCGGCTGGGTTCTCTACAGTTAGGGTGTAGTCTCCACAGTCGCCACGGTTACAGAACCTCATCTCAAGTTTGGTGCCTGCCTGGTTGGTCTCGATGTCAGCCCTGGTGGGAACCTCTGCATCGTTCTTCTTCCAGGTAACTGTAGGGAAGGGGATGCCTTTGATGGCAGCCATCAAAGTGATGTGAGTGCCGACCATGGCCTTCACCTCTCGTGTCATTCCAGCATCCAGAATCAGTTCTGGAGGTTCTGAGGGGGTGTAAAGGAGACACAGAGATATCATAAAATGAGAAAACTGTGACATGAAAAGTGTTCAGGTAATAGTGAAACAACAATTTACCAAGTCTGTCCTGTACTCTGATTGGCTCCTTAACATTAGCTGGGTCAGACTCTCCGGCTGCGTTGACAGCCATGACCCTGAAGCGGTAAAGAGCACCATCATCCAGGTTGATAACCTTAAATTTGGTCTCTTGGCAAGAATCTGGAGTCTGGTTCACCTGACAACAGCAAAAGGACAAGCAGTGCAAAGGCCATTGGCTCCTGACATTTGAAAAGTCTAATTTTGTGGTAATTTGGTAACCAACTCACCTTGTGCCACTCCTCCTCACCAGCCTTCTGGAATTCCAGCAGGTATCCAAAGAGCTTTCCTCTGCCAGTGTCAGTGGGCGGCTCCCAAGACAGAGTTACTGACTCCTTGGTGAAGTCAATAGCCCGGAGATTTACAGGTGGGCCAGGTTTCACTGCAGCAAAGGACAGAAGGAATTTGTTTCCTACCTTTCCACCGTAATATCAACTAAGTGCATTGCATACGAGCGTCTTTATTGGAAGGGAATGTACCTATGGGATCCTTGGCAAAGGTGGGTTTGGAGGGTGGACTTGGGTCACCAGCTCCCACCACGTTCTCTGCGCTGACTCTGAACTCATACTCACAACCTGTCAGCAGCTCTGTCACCCAGTATTCCACCTTGGGATGGATCCTCTCGGTGTTGCAGCGAACCCACCTGGAGGCAGAGATGTGACGGTTCCTGAGAAATCCTTTCGATCTTTACAGGGTACAAGAGTCACCTAGACGATTCATGCAAGGCTCAAAATGTCTTGTTCTCCTAAGGTACTGATAAAATGACACTATTCACAAACAAAGTAACTTTGCAATCTGATCTACTACTGCTCCACTGACAATTTTCAAAACTTAATTTTGTTCCTTTTTTTTTCTGGATATCTGAACTTGTGAAGTTGAGGAACTGAAATTGAACTTTGGAAGACCTTCAGCCTCCAAATGGTGGTGGTTTCTGATGTGCTGCGTACCTGTTTGCCTTGGTCTCCTTTCTTTCCACAATGTAGCCTGTGATCGGCTTTCCTCCGTCAGCAGGTGGTTCCCAGCTGATGAGGGCAGAATCATGGTAAACCTCCTTCACTGTAGGCTGTTTAGGAGCGTCAGGCACCTCTGAGATGGAAACAGACACACCCATCAGGCACTGAGAGACGTTTCACTTTCACTCCATGCCGTAGGTTTTGAGGGTTTCTCTGTGTCAATGATTCTGTCAGGACTTACTGAAAATATCTCTGGCCTTGGTCTCTGCTGACAGGAGGGGGTCACTGATTCCGTAGATGTTCTGAGCCATGATCCTGATGATGTACTCACGACCCTCAATCAGCTTTGGCACCTGAAGCAAGACAAGTGAAAGAAGAGGACATGAGTGCTGAGGAGTTACTGAAATGGGGTCACAGTTTATCAGGAGCTTGAAACAGTTTTTAGGACTGATGACTGACTGACTGAGAGCAGGGGTGGTTTGTCAGGCTCCACTCCTCTCTCCGCCTAAAATACCTTTTTATTCTTGCATTTTTGGGTCTGCAAACTTCTAACTTTTCAGTTCAAGATGCTGGGGTCAAAGAAAACCAAGTCTACAGCCAACCAAGGATATACTCCAGTAATAACCAGGAACCTGCTGCAAACAACCGCTGTGGAGGGTATGCTTGCACGTCTTCTTTGTTTGTGACTACTTGCACTCTGTCCTGGGTTCCCCCAGATATGCACAACTGCACAAATGCCAAGTACTTCACAACAGCAACGTTGAGAAAAAAAAGACTGCTTTGTTCATGGATTCTCTGTGTTCCCCTTAGTGTTCCATATCAGATGAGTCATCAAGGGGCATTACTCCAGATGTAAAGTCAGTTTGGAAATGTCCAGTATATATCGTGAAGTTTTTTGGACACGGATATCTGATCATCTATACACTGTTTTGGCAAAAAGAAAATCTTTATGGAAGTAACAAGATCGAACAACACAACAAAGGAAGAAATAAAAGGTATATTTTATACTTTTTATTATTCATGCTGTTACTAAGTGGTGATATCCAGCTGAACCCTGGCCCATCAACTAAGAACATTGGCCCCACAGAAACAGCAGGAACTGCCACTTGCCAAGGTGTGGGCACACAGCTCATTGTTGGATCGCTGGAACCCTCACTGATTTCAACAGGTGTAAGTGACTGCGTCAACCTAGTTCCTCAGTTGGACTCAATCACTGAAAGAAGTCTGATTATCTCTGAAGAAATCAAGCAGAGTAGGAGGTCTTCTTCACAAAAAGACTCCAACTCAACCCTTTTACTCAAGACTCAAGCACCTTTACCATCACACCTCCCTCTGCAGCAGGACAGATTCAAAGAAAAAATGGCCCACAGCAGAGCAGCTTTCCAGCAAAAAAGTATGAAATATTTTCAAACAGTAAACCATGCAAAGGTGATTTGGGACCCAAAGAAAAAACTGAAGGGCATTACTGATGGTCATCAGAACATACAAAGTGTTATACCAAAGAGAGATCAAATTCAGCATCTGTTAGTAGACGCCAACTTGGACTTTTTGGCTTTGACTGAAACCTGGCTATGCAGTCACACCCCAACAACCATGATTGACGTGCCTGGGTACACCTGCTTCCGCAGAGAAAGACAGTCTGGAAAAGGAGGCGTTAGTGTTAGTTTATATAAGGGACATTTTTAAATGCACTCAAGTTAACTTGGATACTTATGGATTAGAATGTCTCATTTTAAATGTGGTTCTGTCATTTAAAATGAATTTTAATTTTGATGATTTGCTTAAAGCACTGAACCATAGATCAGAAAAAAATGTACTTGGAGACTTTATCATAAACTGGCTGGACAAAAACGTAAAGCAGTTATAGCCAAACACATACTGCACCAGACCTGATTAAAGAGCCAACCAGAATCTCCAAGACAAGCAAAAATCTTACAGATCTAATCTTTACAAATAAACCTGACAGGGTGTCCAAAACATATAATTTGTTAAAAGGTCTATCAGACCATAATATGATCCTCATAATTAGGAGACTTGCTAAATAAATGCCTACAGAGACTCTCCTTTAAACAGAATCACAATACATTCATCAGCTGATGAAGAAGTGGGATCATACATTAAAAAAATCACTGTCCACAAAATTACATACAGATATCCTTATTCACAAGGGGCTACGAAACCGGGTTGTAACAGAACTAAGAATGTTTTATGTATTGTCCCTGCTAAATAAACATTAAAATAAGTAAATAAATAAACTAGTGCCAAGTGGATGTGATCTGGTTTCACTTCACATGAACTTCTCATCCTCACCTTGCAGGTGGTCCTGGTGCAGGATGAGGTGACGGGCATCCACAGGTCTCTGTTGGTGTCTCGTTTCTCAACGATATAGTTGGAGATGGCACAGCCCCCATCATCTAGAGGAGGGTTCCAGGAGATCACCATGTAGTTTCTGTAGACCTCGTTGAAGACCACGGGGCCTTCAGGAGGCTGAGGACGGTCTGAGGAAGCATTCATATTGCTCAGTCTGGGTTTGTTTAGAACATTCTCATGCTTTACTCTTCAATTTTAAATTTTGGGTTCATTAGACAGTCGGACAATTCTAACAAAGCGTCAGGTATGGCGCAGAACAGGAAATGGACCAAGTACAGCAGCGACTCACCTACAACAGTGATGGTGCAGATTCCTGTTCGAGCTCCAGCGTCGTTCTCCACATTAACAGAGTAGCAGCCACTATGTTCTCTCTTGGCCTTGCTGATGTTGAGGCTGAGGTGACGAGCGGTGCTGTGGAGGCTGATCTCCTCGTCAGCTTTCAGCTCCTCATCATTCTTCTTCCAGGTGATGGCAGGGGCTGGTTTTCCGCTGTATTTTCCTGCCAGCATGCAGCTGTTTCCCACCTTCACCATCATCTTGTCCCTGAAGTCCAGATCCAGAGTTGGTGGTTCTGAGGGATGGGAAAAATGTTTTTATTAAATTGAAAAATAAAATGAAAATATTTAGATTGTTTTTTTCCCATAATTGAGGAAGAAAACCGTTTATATACTTTGGGTCACTCACCAAGCTCATCCTTGCACTGCACTGGTTTTGTGGCAAAAGATGGTTTTCCCTGTCCCACCTGGTTGAGAGCGGAGACCCTGAATTCATGGCTTGAGCCGTCCTTCAGCCCAGTTAGTGTGAACTTTCTGTCCATCAGCTTGTCTTCAGCACCTACACGTGTGAAGTTGTCTCTGCCAACCATACGGGACTCGAGCACGTACCCAGTCACCTCAGCACCTCCATCATACTTGGGTGGTCTCCAGGAAACCGAGATAGAATCTTTGGTAACTGCAGTGATGATCAGATCCTCAGGGCGCTCTGGGACAGCTGAATGAGAGACAGAGGTTCATGAGACAGTGAAGGACAGTTTTTACTTCTCAGAACAACTGAACCACACTGAACCCTTATTATGTATCAGACTCACAGATTGGGTCCTTGATCAAAACCATCCTGTCAGTCTCAATGAATGGTCCCATGCCAATGATGTTCTCTGCAGCAATCCTGAAGAAGTAGCCTTTGCCATCAATGAGTCCCTGAACCACAGCATTGTTCCTTGTCACGGTGTAAGATACTGAGGTCCAGCCCATGCGGTCCGACTCCCTCTTCTCGATGATGTAGTTGGTGATGGTTGAGCCGCCGTTGTCTTCGGGGGAGTACCAGGTCAGTTTGCAGGAATCATTGGTGAGATTCTCACCAGCGAAGGGAAGACCAACAGGTCCGGGGACGTCTGGAGGGAGAAAGAGTAGAGTAGTCAGACACCATGAATGACAGTAAAGTGATGGTCAATCAGGAGCCCTGAGTTTGAACCTGTGTGGCAGTTCTTTTTAAAAGTCTCATCTTCTGTTACTGAGCCACACTACAGTGAACGTTTTTTCTTTGACAAGAAAACTGCTTTATGAAGATCCAGAAGGGAAACTTTAAAATCAGTCACAACATTTACTCTGGTGAAGGATGTCAATCCTACCTCCACCTCTGGTTGAATATATGAACTAGATGGTCTATGGTGTGTAGAGTCCCACTCTGGCTCCAGTAGCTGACTCACCCAGGACCTCCACGATGATGGCCTTCTTCCTCTCTCCTCCTTCAT
The DNA here is from genome assembly GCF_900963305.1 of Echeneis naucrates. Taxonomy (NCBI): domain Eukaryota; kingdom Metazoa; phylum Chordata; class Actinopteri; order Carangiformes; family Echeneidae; genus Echeneis; species Echeneis naucrates. The sequence goes on along the minus strand of NC_042531.1, from coordinate 510,448 downwards.
TTTTGGCACTCAGTGTGTAGATGCCCTGGTGCTGGCGTCTGCAGTTCTTGATGACCAATGAGTTAGAGATACCAGTTGTCTCTACCACGGCCTCTTTGGGCACCTTGCCATCGTCTCTGCACCAGGTGATCTGCGGTGCAGGTTTACCGGACACATAAGCTATGATGCGGATGGTACCACCGGCATGGACCACAATCTTCTCCTTCACAGAGGCATCCAGGTCCATCTCCGGAGGAACTGGATAAGGAGAGGAAATTAGCTCTAAATAATACCAACACTCTTTCTGTTGCATTTGATGTAGTTAAGAGTTCTTGGGATCAGCCATACTTGTTCTGTCTTTGACCTCAATCAGCTCGGACACAAATCCTGGGTCTCCCACTCCAGCAATGTTCACAGCACGGACTCTGAAGCGGTAGAGACCACCTTCCTTCAGGCCATCCACCACAAACTTGGTTCCTCTGATCTCTGTGTCCTTGGCCTGGAGAGAGGGGAGATGAAAATCATCATCACCAGCCATTGTGTATTATATTCAAAGAAAAAATTAAAAGCTGTACAGGCTTCCAGTGCTTTGGTGGTACACTACACCTTTTAGCAGTGGTTTGGGATACAATGGAAACAAAAACCTTAAAAAAAATTCACCATGAGAAATTAATGGGAAGTGGCCATGACTCTGTTTGGAGCCATATTAATATCTTCTAAGAAAATGGCTATCAATTGCTTGAAAATTTTACATGTATGGATTTTATTGGATACCACCCTTTCTCAGATTCATTCATCTGGCATGAATAATCTGGATTGTTTCATCTGAATGTCGAAGATAAATGTGGACCTGACCCCACTGATGGAACTTCAGCATGTTAAATTTCTTACCTTCTCCCAACCTTTGTCAGTCTCAGGCTCCTTCTCCTCCTCAGCATCGCTAAGCAACAGCCTCCTCTGCGCCTTCTTCTCCTCCTCCTCCTTGTTCACCTCCTTGAGCTCTACAATGTAGCCGGTGACCTTTGACCCTCCATCTATCAGAGGAGGGATCCATTCCAGCTCCACGGTGGACTTGGTCCAGTCTGTCACCTTCGGAGTGGGTGGTCCTGGAGGCTCTGCACACAGATACGAACACATGTATAAACACTCTGATTGGCTGGTCTGGAAGCAGAGGGCTGTGGCTAAAGGGAGGACTTTCTTACTGATGGGGTCTCTGCAGAGAATAGGGTCGGAGGGCACACTGGGCAGACCGCAGCCGGCGGCATTGACGGCGATGACCCTGAACTGGTACATGGAGCCCTCCAATAGGCCGGTGACATCCCAATTGTTGCCCAGTGGCAGTGCTCGGATTGGGTCACGGGTGACACGGGTCCAGCGTTTGGATGTGGTTTCCTTCTTCTCCACAATGTAGCCAGTGATGGATGAGCCACCATCGTACTTGGGCTCGTCCCAGTTGACAGTCATCGACTCAAGACAAACGTCGGTCACTGTTGGTTTCTCACACTGACCAGGGACAGCTGCAGGAGGCCAGTCATCAATGATCAATACATCAACCACCTAGTCTGCAGCAAAACTAATAATGGTTCTGATACTTTATCTTTACAAGCAGCTTCTTTCAAAAGTTTCTCTGACTCAGCGACTCATTTGTGTGTCATAAGTTTATTAAGTAAATACACAAAGATCTACACTTACTGAAAAGGTTTCTGGCCTTTTCTGGCTCGCTGACCAGTGGAGGCCCAACTCCAAACTTATTCTGCGCCATGACTCTAAACTCATACTCGTGGTTTTCTGTCAGGCGGGTCACCACGTAGGCACATTCTTTCGGGTCGTTGGAGACATGGACCCAGGACTTCCTGTTTTCCTCACGTTTCTCCACCACGTAGTTGGTGATCTTGGAGCCACCATCATCTGTGGGAGGTTTCCAGGCCAGGCCAATCCTCTCCGCAAACACCTCAGTGAATTTGAGTGGTCCAACAGGAGGTCCAGGAGGTCCTGCGGGGAGAGGAAGGAAGCAATATTTTCATCGATAGTGAATTAGGATAGGTGACATTTTACATCATGTTTCAGAAAAGCCAAAACTTTGGTCACTGATTGTGTTTCTCACCCAGCACTAAGAGCTTGATGTCCTTGGTGACGGTGCCCAAGCTGTTGGTGGCTGTCAGACTGTACAAGGCGCTGTCGTGCCTGCTGGCCTGCTGGATCAGCAGGGTGCACTTGTCGTGGGTCACCAGTTTGTTCATGTGCTGGTCATATTGGACGGCGGCCTTCTCATCAGGTTTGGCCACACTGGCCTTCTTCCAGGTAAGCGTTGGGAACGGACAGCCACTCACCTTCGCCACAATGCTGATATCACAGCCCTCTTCGCCTTCCATGGCCTCACGCAGCTCAATGGTGGGTGGACCTGAACAATATGACAGGTTGCATGAAAATGGTCCAAGGCTGAAATGTCTGAACAAACTGTGATTGGACAAGATGCACGTCACCCACATGTCTGATCCTTGATAACCAATGGTCCAACTGTGGCAGAGGGTCGGCTGGGTCCAGCTGCATTCACAGCTTTCACCCTGAACTCGTATTCTCCTCCCTGCAGATTGACAAAACATGTCTGAGTGAAGGAAAACCTTTAGTAATGCTAATAATTCTGGCTTTTCCTCAGGGCTGCAGCAAAGAGAATAAAAAAGACCAAAGAAAGAGAGAAGCTCCTCTCTTAAGTGGTTCTGATCTGATGTCCAGCAATTAATAGCTGTAGAACATTGTAGTTACACCAAGATGTTCTACTGGTGTGAAGTTGAATTGTGAGTTGCTTTGGATAAAAGACTCGCAGTAACTTAAATGCGAAGAGGCAAAATTAGACAAACCTCCTTCAGGTCTTCAACCACAAAGGTGAGTTCCTCTACGTCTCTCTTGTTGCACTGTTTCCAGGTCTCCTTCTCCTTGCCACTTGTGTCCCAGCTCAGGCGTTCAATAATGTAATGCTTCACTGGGGAACCACCATTGTTTTTGGGAGGCTCCCAGCTCAGAGTGACAGTTGTCTTTGTCACCAGGTTGACCTTCAGCTTGGTGGGGGGGTCAGGTGGGTCTGAGGAAGAAGAAGAAATGAAATTAGTATCATAATCAGTCCAGTGAGGTCTGATGAGAGTTTTGAGAGATGAAAGTCCTCACAGATGGGATCTCTGGCCTTAACAGGTTCAGTGGTGACAGTGAAGGGCCCAAATCCAAGTCTGTTCTCAGCTCGGACCCTGAACAGGTAGTCCTGACCCTCTAGCAAACCGGGCACCACGAAGGCCTGACTGGCACAGGCTGCATTCACCTGAAAACAAATGGATTGCTTGTCTTATTCTGAATCTGGAGCAAAAAACATCTGATAACCGTTTCAGTTTCATATTCTCACTGAACTGAAACAAATGAACAAAGTTCACCTTGGTCCAGGCTTTGTCAGTGACACATTTCTTCTCAATGAAGTAGCTTTTAATTCTCTCTCCTCCATCATTGTCTGGAAGTTTCCAGATCAGCCTCATAGTAGACCGAGTTATATCAGTAACCTTCAGCTCCTTTGGAGGTCCAGGTACATCTGCATCCAGAAAAAATGCATTTAGTCTGAAACATCAGCCCAAAAGTCTCCGGTCTGTGTTGGATCAGTTTCAGAATCTTACCGAGGACATTGACTCTGACGTTTATGTGTTTTTGTCCAGACTTGTTCTTAGCGGTGATGGTGTAGCGTCCAGAATGGCTCCTCAGACTTACAGGGATGGTTACAATGGACTTAGTGTCTGTGGACTCAATCTGCATAAACAAACATTAGAAGATGAGACAACAAACCATAAAAAAATACAAAAATACAAATAATTTTAGTGTGAAGGAGAAAGTTTCAGGAAGAACTCCTGGATGAGGAAGTCCTCTGTGCTGTTGTTAAGGTCTCACCTCAGAGTCCACGGGCAACGTGTGCAGTTTGTTCTTCTTGTGTGACTTGGCTTTGCCATCAAATTCCCAGGTGACCTTAGGAACTGGGCGGCCCTTAATGGTGGCAGGAATCTTGATTGGATCTCCAGCACGGATGCACAGCAGGTCATCTGCCATGACATCAAGGCTGATGGAAGGTGGTACTGTGGAGTAGAAACACCATCACATGAGCAATATAGACTCTTGAAGCAGAAAACCGTTGACAATGATGAAGTTTGTTAATTTTATCAAGATTTTATAGGACTCACGCTGGATGTCCTCAATCAGAACCTCGCTGGTGCGGGGGCTGGGGTCAGACTCGCCAATGTCATTGACAGCGATGATCCTGAAGCGGTAACGTTTCAGCTCACGAAGGCTGGGAACAGTGAACTCAGTGGTGGGGTGAAGGCTTTCAGGGTCGTTTACCCTTGCCCACTCAGATGTACCTTCATCCTGGATCTGAATGATGTAGCCCTTGATGGGGCTTCCTCCATCCTTCTCTGGCGGTTTCCAGGACAGTGTTACGTTGTATTTAGTCTTATCAACCACCACAGGCGCAGCGGGCATGCTGGGAGGAGCTGGAGGAAGATACAACAGTATGTGAAACTTCTTTGAGGAATAACGGATGAATCAATTTGTCACTCTTTATTACTCCATTAGAAAGAAGCCTGCTGTCTTTAACTCACTGAGTGGATCCACAGCAAAGGCAGAGTCAGATGGTGCACTGAATGGTCCAATTCCTGCAGAGTTGCTGGCAGCAACTCTGAACTCGTACTCTGTTCCTTCAAACAGACGAGTCACCTGAAAGATAAAGACAGGCTACCACTAAGTGTGTTAAGGTCACTGTTTACCAAAAAACAAGCAGAGTCTTCTGTGACTGCGACAGAACTTCTGTGACATCTGGTAAGAACACTGAAAACATTTGACATGATGCAGAATTCTTTAAATGTTTCTCATAAACTTAAGGTCCCAAACTATCCTAAATGTCTGGTCTAATGGATTGTCATGGATATTTTAATTAAACTACAGATCTGAGATGAGGCATCTTTAAGCTCTGTGGCAGACCATTTAAAGGTCTGTGAAGGGCCTACCCTAAGGACTTAAGGAGACCATGTTAAGAATCACTTTGTAAGTTGATTAGTCGCAGCAGCCCACCTGGTACTCCCAGCCTTTCATTCCTCTCTTCGTGACTGGCATTTTGTTGACTCTGGCCCAGTAGCCAGTACCCTTCTCCCTTTTCTCCAGCCAGTAACCAATAATCATAGAGCCCCCATTGTCCCTGGGGGGTTCCCAGGTCAGGGTCATGGAGGTTTTGGAGTACTCTGCAATGGTTGGTTTCTCTGGTGGACCTGGAAGGCCGAAGGGGTCTGTGACCTGGACCTCATCTGTCATGCAAGGGTCCGATTTTCCATAGCGGTTCTCAGCTCTGACCCGGAACATGTAGGTCTTATTGGTCTCCAGGTTCCACACCTGGAGGAGACGAAAATGTTGTCACCACTGGAGAAACAACTTTAAAGACCTATGAAAATTGAAATATCATAAGATGTGAGTTTTGTCTGGACATACCCCATATTTCTTCTCAATGATGCTGTTGGTAACTTCAATCCACTGTGGTTCAGCTGAAGCTTCTTCTGGTTCTTCTGTTACCACCTCCTTCTTTTCAACAATGTAGTTGGTGAGCTCACTGCCGCCATCATCAAGTGGTGGATCCCATTGGAGGTAACAGGACTCTGCTTTGATGTTGGACACTGACAAATTCCTGGGTGGAAGTGGTCGATCTGAGGGAAGGACAGGGGATCCAGAGGATTGCTGTCAACAGACTCATTAAATCCTGCAGTCACATTCTAAACACACTGTTTTTACTCACCTAGCACCATGATGGTGGTGGTGTGCTTGGCTGAGCCCATGTTGTTGGAGGCAGTGACAGTGTAGCTGCCACGGTCGCGCCTGTTGGCTGCTGGGATGGACAATGCAGTCTTGCAGTTCATCCTGCCAGTCGTCTCCGTCTCAATCAGAAGAGTCTCAGTTGGCTTCTCAATCACAACGTCATCTTTGGACCACTCAATTTTAGGGATGGGAAGTCCTACAACTTCAGCAGGGATCTCAATGGGCTCACCCTTCTTTACAGTAATACAGTCACCCTTGAAGTGCTTCAGCATGTGGATCTCAGGAGGCACTAAGAGGAACAGGACACAAACAAACCAGTTCAGGACATAAACAATAACATTACAGCAGACGGTTAAAATCTTAATGGTTTGATCCAATACATTTTGAACAGCGGGTTTAGGCTTGACACCTCACCTTCATCATCTTGAATGACCACAGTCATTGGGATGGAAGGCTCACTCTCTCCAATTAGGTTAGCACACTTGATTCTGAACTCATACATCCAGGCCTCATCCAGGCCCTCAACAGTCATAGTCATGTTGGGGCAGATTTCAGTGTTGCAGGGCTCGAAGGCCTGCTGGTCCTGCCTCTTCTTCTCAACAAAGTAGCCAATGACTGGGCTGCCGCCATCATTACGAGGAGGCTTCCAAGCAAGTGTGATGGAGTTCTTGGTCCGCTCAGTATAATGAAATTTCTCAGGGTATGATGGTGGACCTGCAAATCCACCAAAGAAACAACTACTTTTAAGTACAAATAGGCTTTTTGACCAGAGCTTCATATAAAATGCTACTCCTGAATGCTAACAATTGATCTGGCTGAGTTTTGGGCTCACCCTGTGGGTCCACAGCCTTGATGGGCCCCAGTTCAACAGGCGGTCCCAGTCCATACTTGTTCTTGGCAATGACACGGAACATGTACTCTTGTCCCTCCATGATGCCCACACACTCACACTTGGATGAGGCGGTTTCAACAGGCTGCCTCCAAGTGTGCATTTTGGCGTCTTTTCGCTCCACAAGGAAGCCAGTCAGGTCGCTGCCACCATCGTCCTCTGGGTCATCCCAGTTCAGGAAGATCATTTTACGAGTGACAACAACTGGCTTCAGGTCTGTGACTGGTCCAGGGACATCTGAACATAAAACAGTGTTAGCTTTCACTTTTATATCATAGGATCAATTAATGTGACATTAACTTCTTGGACTTACCCATGACTTCCACTCTTGTCCAAGCTGTCTTGGTGCCACTGGGGTTGCATGCAGAGATCATGTATTTGCCAACGTCCTTCCTCTGAACGTTCTTGATTGAAACAACGCTGTCATTGCCCTCAGTGAGGATCTCCACACGGTCTTTGTCAGGTTTACTGTCATCCTTGGTCCAGGTGATGGACGGGTAGGGTTTACCAGTGACTGTAGCAGGTATACGAAGGTTCTCTCCAGCCCTGATGACCACGCCATTCTTGACAGACAGGTCCAGTTCAATCACAGGCATTTCTAGATGGGCCAAGCACCAACCAAAGAAAGAGGTCCAGAATGAAGAGAGGAGATTTACATCAACACATTTGATCAAATTAAACCAAGTGTCAGTGGGGTTTTTTCTCTCATGTTTCGTTTTTTGGCAAACCTGCAGGATTCCTGACAAACACAGACTCTGTAAATCCTGGTGTTCCCTCTCCGGCAGCATTGCAGGCAATGACTCGGACCAGGTACTTGGCTCCCTCACGGACTCCATAGACGGTGAATGCCCGGTTTTTCCAGGGGCGTTCTGTAGACCTGGACCAGTCCTTGGTACCAGCCATGGCCTAAAAAACAACATAGCTTGAATTGTTAGAGAACAGTTGATTATGTTATGTACTAGAGTTAGCTTAAAGCAAGGTCACAATATAAACAGCAACAGGGCCAAACTAGATAAACAAGACAAGACAACATCTGTCAGGCCATTGAGCAACTGGAGCTCCTTATCTCATTTGCTGGGTGTGACCAAGACACAATTAGAGACAGAAGATAGCTGGAGATGACTTTCTCCAGCTTGCCTTCAGAATTTAATGCAATGTGAGACCTGCAATGACCTTAGTTTAATTCTGGGAGAGAGTTTGGTAAGATGTATTCTGCTGACTTTATTGTGTTTAGAAAGCCAAAGTATTGTTTACTTGGATCTTGACGTGAGAAAAGCAACAAATTCTTTGGCTTCGGGTGAGATAGGTTGAAACAGAAAAAGAAGGCAGGAACCTGAAAACAAAGGTCAAAGGTGACTTGATGGACTGACCTTATCTACATGGTATCCTAGAATCTCTCCTCCACCGTTATCAGCAGGTGGCTCCCACTCCACATCGATGGAGTGGTCAGTTGTTGCCACCACTCGGGGCACTGGTGGTCCAGGAGGCACTGCAGTGTTACACATGAATGCACGGCAGTCATAATTCTGGGAATGATTATTATGTGAATGACATCAACGAACAGAAACCTTAAGAACAGTCTACATACGGATTGGAGCTTGGGCTGTTTTGGGTTCAGAGGGAACACTAAACTTTCCTGGGCCGGCCTGGTTTTCAGCTGCTACTCTAAAGATGTAAGTCATTCCCTCCAGTAGACCTTGAACCTCCAGTTCAGTGTCAGGAACAATAGTCCTGAAAACCAGGACAAAAATGCCATATTCAGAAACAAAACAAAAATGTTCCTCATATAATCGAATCAAATTTTGATATTTCATGAAACATCAGCCAATTAAAACATGATTCATCGCTGCGTTTCCTCACCTGTTAACACGTGTCCAGCGTGAGCTGTTGATCTCACGCCGTTCCACCCAGTATCCCATAATGGGGCTACCGTTGTCGTTTGGCTCATTCCAGGTGACCAGCATGCTGTGGGCAGTGATGTCTTCAATCTGTGGCTTATCTGGAGCCTCAGGAGGTTCTGAGGGTGACAAGCAGATGAGAAAGAAGAAAGAAGTGACTCTCAGTTTAGTTTGTGTTTATTTTCAGGATTAAGAACAAATGATGTCGTACCGAAAGAATTCTTGGCGATGACTGGTTTGGAGACACAGGGAGGACCTGCACCACACTTGTTCTCTGCCACAACCCTGAAGAGGTATTCTTTCTTCTCAATGAGTTTGGGTACGAGATACCGGCATCCTCTCAGTGTGGAAGTGACGCTGCTCCATCCAATCTCCAGCTTGGAGTTGTCTTTTTTTTCTAAAGTGTAGTTGAGGATCTCACTGCCGCCATCATCCAGTGGTGGATCCCACTTGCAAATTACAGAGTTCTTCCTCACCTCCTCGAATTTGAAGTTCACAGGAGGACCAGGAGTATCTGAGGACAGACCAAATTATGTCAGCCTTTAAAATGTACAGAGAGAGATTTCCTCATGAGAATTGTTAACAAAGATGTAGAAAATTTGTGATTTGAGACTTGAGGGTAAATCCAAACCTGACCATTGAGGAGCAGACAGAAGAATGGGTGTCTGAACTTTCTAGTGAATTTGTGGACTGAAAAAAATAGAAGAAGGACAAATTCTCACCAAGCACATTGACCTCGCAGGTGGCGGAGGCAATGCCGGAGGCATTCTCCACTTTCACCATGTAGACACCGTGATCACCGCGTATTGAGTCCCTGATGACGACTGAGGATGTGCCCCGGCGGCTGTTGTCAATGGCCAGACGCTCGTTGATTGTCGGGTAGTCAGACTCCTCCACCTCAGGCTCAGAAGCCTCTTCCTTCTTCATTTCCTCTCCTTCTTTCTTCTCTTCATCCTTCAACTCAACTTCCTTCTTCTCCTCTTTCTTCTCGGCTTCACCTTCCTCCTTCTTCTCTACCCTCTTCTTTAGGGACCTCTCTGGCCTCTTGCGCAGTGGCTCAGGACGGATCTCCTGGTTGTTCCAGTACCAAGTGATCTCAGGGTATGGCGAGCCAGAGATGTTGGCATCCAGGCAGATCTCACACCCTCGCTTCACTGTGAGACCAGACTGCAGGCTGCCACTCAGGAAGACCTTTGGAGCATCTGAGAGGGAAATAAAGTGTATAACATGTTAGATTTAAAATGTAAAAACAAAAACATATGTCAGACTTGGCAGCTATTTCCTTGTTTTCAGTCTCTGTGCTAAGATAAGCTAGGCTTAGATGTAGCTCGAGAGTAAATCTGCCTCAGCTTTGCTCTCTTCACGCTATGAATGTAAAACTGCTCTGGTTGCCAAATGCTGTCAATGTCATTCTTACCGACAGTGTCCGCTGCCTTAATGAATGGTGTGTTGCGTGATGGATCACTGACACCAGCTGCGTTCTCTGCCTTGACTCTGAAGGTGTAGTTCTTGCCCTCTGTCAGTCCTCTGATGGTATAGGACAGGACGGGCACCAGGAAGTCATTGCACCTCTCCCACTTGTCTTCACCCTTCTGCTGCTTTTCCAGGATGTAGCCCATGATCTTTGAGCCGCCATCATACATGGGAGGCTTCCAGGTCAGGGTGACCATGCTAGATGTGGGATTGTGCGTTTCCACGTCCACAGGTGGGTCAGGAGGATCTGAGATGAGACACAGCTTCCATTACAAATTGAATCTGAATCGATTTAGTAAAAACATCTCTAAATCAAACTGATCTAGCCTGGTCCTGGTCTTACGTTTCTGGTCCTCTGCGATAACTGGGTTGCGGAGCTCTATGAATTCTCCTCCTCCAATCTTGTTCACTGCCTGGACTCTGAAGTAGTACTCCCCATGGGGGATCAGGTCTTTGACAGTCCAGCTGACCTTGTTCTCTCCAGACATCATGTTTACGTATGTCCTCCTGCCGGCCTCACGCCGCTGCACACAGACGTGAGCGATATTAATGAACCATCTGGGGTTTTCAGACTCAGCAGAATCTTCCAGGGTATGAAGTCAGATTTGAAAAGATGCATCAATCACTTACCTGTAGGACATAGTGAAGAACCGGGCTGCCGCCGTCATAGTCGGGGGGATCCCAGGACACTTTGCAGGAACTCCTAGTGATCTCAGATGCCACAATCTCCTTACAGGGACCAGGAAGACCTGAATACACAGATGGAGATGTGAGAAAACAATCTGGTCCAAGATATAGACATTGGCATGATGAGGTGAAAACAATGAGTACCGATAACTTTGACATTGATAGTGGCGCTGGCGGCTCCCAGTTTGTTCTCCAGAGTTATTTTGTACACTCCTGCATCAGCATGAAGACTGCTGTCGATCTCTAGATGACAGGAAGTGTATTCCTTTCTGTTAGAGCAGAAAAAATGTCAATCAGTCCTTGCTGCTCACAGCGACTAAGACGACAAGCAAAAGGTGGTCGCTGGATGATTGAATATTTACAGACTGATGATTGGTTGAATCACAGAGAAATAGATCAAGAATCAAGATGATGATTATTATTTTTGTTGTAATGACACATTTGCCATCATGAATTATTGTTGTCACCAGGTCTGATGTTTTTTAGATGGCTAATAAACAGATAATTACCGATGTAAACAAAAAGTTACTAACTTCTATTTCTTAATTCTTCTGTCAATCACACATTAGCCCCGACCACTAACCCCTCCCCTCTAAATGGAGCATTATTTAAAAAATTAACATCATGTTGTGCTGAAGACTGTAAACTAGAGACTGAGACCATAAACGCATCAGGAAAACGTTATTACTCAGGAGGAGGAGGGACATTATCCCATAGACTTAATACAATCTGATTTCTTTTACAACCAGTGGAGTTGCCCCCTGATGGTCCAGGTTTACAGACTGGATCCACATGAAGACACAGTTGAACTGACCTGAAGCCAAGGCGCTCGTCAGCCTTCAGCTCTTTGCCATCCTTGTGCCAGGTGATTCTGGGTGAGGGGACGGCTCTGAAGGGAACTGGGATGTGCAGCTTCTCTGTCTCCACAACAACCAGGTCCAGAGTCTGGAAGTCCAATGTTGGGTTACCTGGAAACACAAATTAAAAGCTTGAACTCATTCATCCATTTCTGTCACTTTGATGATGGATGGATAGAAACTTTGTGGACATTCTTACAGTCAGAGTCTTTGGCGAACACGTTCTCAGAGATGTCAGAGGGGTCGCTCACTCCGACAGAGTTGATGGCCCTCACTCTCAGGATGTATTCCTTCTCAGGAACCACACCTTCCTCCACACAGTACTTCAGCTCCTTCACTGGTCGGGAATTGACTCTCATCCACTTTTCTGTTCCAGCTTCACACATCTCAATGTGGTAGCCGCTGATGGGGCAGCCACCGTCCCTCTGTGGCGGTTTCCAGGCGATGGACAGGAAGTCCCGGCTGGCTCCGGTTACATGCAGCTCAATGGGAGGTGATGGGACACCTGAAGGGAAAAGGTGAGACAGATTTAGACTCTATACACACTGAACCTGAACAGAAACTCCAATGAGTGACTGGACCAACCTGTTGGATCTTCGATGGTAAGGATCTCGGTGGGTTCACTTGGGTGTCCAACGCCAGCCTCGTTCTCTGCTCTGACCTGGAACTGGACTTCTGTTCCCTCAATAACATCTGTAACTCTGTACTTACAGTCTGGACCTGAAGTCTTTCCACATTTAACCCAGCGAGTTCCAAGTTTCTCCTTCTTTTCAATGGAGTACCTGAGAGGCAGAGTCACCTTAATACTGTGACACACTTGATTTTGATTGTAATAAATTTTCTGTCATTGCTGAGTTACAATCTGTTATTTAATTTTTAAAGTCTCCTGAGTACCTTAGGATGGGTCGGCCACCATCGTTTTTAGGTGCCTCCCACTGTAGGTCCACGTGTCTTTTGGTCACAGAGTCCACAGCCACAGCATATGGTGGACCAGGAGTAGCTGTAAAAATAAAAAAAAAAGGTATCAACATCATGAATTGAAAAATGTGAAATGTCCATCACTGTAATTTATCTGTAACTTACTGAAAGTGTCTTTGGCGAGCACAGAGTCCTCCAGCTCGCAGAATGGTCCGAGGCCAACAGCATTCTCAGCAGCAACACGGAATACGTACAATGATCCTTCGTTAAGTGGAGTCACAGCATACTTCAGCTCTTTAACTGTGGTGTCAACAGTCTGCCAGCCTTTACGCCTCACGTCACGTTTCTCCACCACGTAGTTGGTGATGGGTGAGCCGCCATCGCGTTCAGGTGCAGTCCACTTCAGTTCGGCGCTATTCCTGCTGATACCAACAACATCCAACCAGCGAGGAGCTGAAGGAGGGTCTAAGGAGATAAGGACAGAGACATTAAGTTAGCTCTAAAATATTTACCATGTGCATTGGAAATGTTAGGTGGATTCCATGTTTAACCCTTTAACACGGAAGATTTCTATTGTCCATCTGGACTTTTAGCTTATTTTAACCATAAAGTGTCCTGTCAGTACATTCTTTGCCGATTTTCCAAAATACACAGAACCTTCGATATCCAGCAGCTTACAGAATGTTGAAACAATGCATGAATGATTAACAAGGAAGGAACAGATTTACTGACTTCCAGCAACAGCAGAGTGGTGACCTGCTATTCAGAAGCCGCTGCCATGTCTCCAGTAGAGCAATCATTCGTAAATTTACGGCAGTTTGAAGTGTTGGTGTGTGAATACATCACCTGCGTCACACTCAATTCAATAGGCTTAACCCCAACCATGCCAGCTGTGCTGCTAAAAGTTGAAATGAGCTGATGTGAGATTTTCTTACTGAGTCTCTCCTTGCAGAGAACTGGGTCACTGGGCTCACTGGGCTCACTCTCTCCAGCCACATTCACAGCACGAACCCTGAATGAGTACTCCTGCTTCTCCATCAGGCCCTTAAGGAAGTGCTCCAGGCTAGTGATGTTGTCCGCCACAGGGATCCAATCTGTGGTGCCACTCTTTAGCATTTCAATGATATAGCCATCAATTTTTGCTCCACCATCGTGCTCTGGTTTGGTCCACATAAGGAAGCAGGAAGTCTTAGCCACGTCCTTGACCGTAGGTTTACCAGGAGGCCATGGAGGATCTGGAAAACAAATGACCTTGATATTTTTAACTCTCTGAAAAGATTTTAGATCCACAAAACTAAACAAGCGGAGAAATATCTTTTTACCGATTGGATCTTTGACGAGGATTGGATCAGTCTCTTTGCTGGGCTTTCCAGTACCAGCCAGATTCTCAGCCAGGACCCTGAACTTGTACTTCTTTCTGGTTGGAAGACCTTTGACTCTGCAAAGAAAAAGACATTGAAATCCAATCCATTCAACATTAAATTCCTGCTGGACACAAACACTGGACCAGTTCGACTCACCTGTAGTTGGTGTCTTTAATCGGAAGTTTATTGCATCTGATCCACTTGTCGTGGTCGGGTTCATATCTCTCCACCCAGTATCCTGTGATAGGACTTCCTCCGTCCTCATCAGGCTCATACCAGCTTAGAGTCAATGAATCTTTGGTGATGTCTGAACCCTCCAATTTATAAGGAGCTCCAGGGGTGTCTGAGGGCAAGACAAAAAGATGTTTCATTATAGCTGAGCTCAACCATGTGATGATCTACTGGTCTAGAGAAAAATCCTGAACAACTGGAACAACTCATAGGAAACCCAAACATCAGTCCTACCAAAGGGGTATCTGGCAATGATGGATGGATGTTCAGCTGCTGGGCCAATACCAAACTGGTTCTCAGCGAAGACTCTGAAGATGTACTCTTTGAACCTGACAAGGCCTACGGCTTTGTAGGTGGTTTGTTTGATGGTGGAGGACAGACGGTGCCAGACCTCACTGTCGGCACCTCGGCGCTCAACAATATAGTTGGTGACTTTGGAACCTCCATCGTCACGTGGGGGGTTCCAGGCCAGGAGGCAGGTGTCATTGGTAATCTCAGAGATGTCAAAGGCTGCTGGAGGACCAGGCTTATCTGTGTGAGGAAAGCAAATTTAACAACGTGGTTTCTTTTCACACGCATTCATTATGTGTATTTTCACTATGGTTGAAAGGCTGTACCTAGGATGTTGACGTCGACAGTGGCGGTGGCGCGGCCACTGCTGTTTGTGGCCTCAATAATGTAGGTGGAGCTGTCGTCTCTCTTAGTCTTGGCAATAGTGACAGTGGAGTGTCCCGGCTTGGTGTCAATGGTCACCCTGTCATCTGGTTTAAGGACCAGGTCAGCTTTAGTCCACTTCACCCTGGGTTCAGGTTTACCCGTCACCTCTGCAGGAAGTTCAATCTTGCTGCTGGCCTTGGCTGTCAGACCGGCAAGCAGCTTGGCATCGAGTCTGATCTCTGGAGGTTCTGCATGGATAAAAAGGGTCAGTTTTTAACAAGAAGTTAGATGTCTCCTTCATACTACTTGGAAGAGTTCACAGTACAGAATCAAGTTCAGAACTCTATGGTTTCGTGTTGCGATTTGTTTTTGGTCTCTGTTTCCTCATGTTTTGAGTCTGTCTGGAGTTAAATTTGTAATAATATTTTCATGATCATCTTTTAGATTTGTACCTTTAAATAGAACAAAGTGAAAAATGCATTGCAGGTAAAAAATCCTGGTACCTTTGGGATCAACAGCCTGGATCTCATCTGTGGCCCTGCAGGGCCGACTGGCTCCAAGTCTGTTTAGGGCCCGGACCCTGTAGGCGTACCACTGGCCCTCTATCAGGCCAGTCACCTGGCACTTCAGCTCAGGCACCATGTCACCACAGGGCTCCCACTTATCGGTACCTCTCTGGCAACGGTCCACATTGTAGCCACGAATGCTGCTGCCGCCATCATACTTTGGTGGTTCCCAGGTCAGGAAGATGCCGCTGGCAGATTTGTCTCTCCACTTCAGGTTTTCAGGTGGGTCAGGAACAGCTAGTGGAGAAACAATATGGAGGTGTCAGAAAGTTTCTATATCCTCAGTTTCATTAATCATATATTTAAATCAGACTCACTGGCAGGAGAGGAGACGTTGACAGGCTCGTCAATGTACGCTGGCTCTCCTGGTCCACACTTGTTACAAGCAGTGACGCGGAACAAGTACTCCTTCCCTTCAACCACGTCTGTCACGGTGAACTCCAGATCCTGGACACCTGTGGCCACCTGAGAAAGAGGATTTGTAATTATTGTTAGACATTAAAAAAACTACCAATAAACAGTTTTCATTAAATTGTCAAGTGTGATTTACACAAGTGGTTTTCACTCATCTGAAGAAATTATTTTGTCTACAAAAAGTAAGTGTTAGAGAAAACAGCATTAGCTCATTCACTCCACGGTGCTGATTCAGGATGTTGGTGTCATACCTTGACCCAGGTCTTGCGGGAAATGTCCCGTTTTTCCACCTGGTAGCCTGTCAGAGGACTTCCTCCATCATGCTCTGGAGCCTCCCAGCTGAGGTGGACATGCTGCCGTGTCACTTCCAGGACCTTGAAGTCCTTGGGAGCACTGGGCGCAGCTGGAGGATGCAAGCAGAGACACAATGATATCAGAAGCAGCAAATGTTTGTGACAAATCACAGATGTTGATTTTCTTTTCTTTCTTCCATACCGATGACGTTGACCTCTATCTCTCCAGAGACTGACGTGACATCATTCTCTAGGTGCAGAGTATAGATGCCTTTGTCGGGGCGGACGCTTGGTGTGACCATCAGCTCTGTGAATGTGGACTTGGTCATTAGAGAGACACGTTCATCAGCAGTTGTCAGCTCCTTCTCGCCAAAGGTCCACTTGGCAACAGGAGTTGGGTATCCAGTGATGGGGACTCTGATGGTGAGAGGGTGAGGGACGATCACCTCCAGGCCGTCTTTGAAAGCACTCAGGTCAAAGTTTGGAGCGACTGGAGAATGGAGAGAGGGGCATGATTTTGGAAAGGTTAGTTGCATTAACTGTTTTCAAAGTAGTGACATGACTACATTGATAAAGAACATTAAGGCATTTATCGTCTTACAGTGTGGGTCATCAGCCAGCAGAGGCCCAATGATGTTGGATGGGTCAGAGACACCAGCAGCATTTTCCGCAAACACTCTGTAGTTGTACTTGGTCCCGTACTTCAGACCACACACCTGAAGGAAAAAGTTCAAATACAAATAAGTGGCTGAAAACATTCAGATGGGGCAAACATGTATCACTCATCTCATTTTCACACCAGCTGAAAGGCAGCTAAGAGGCTGTCATTCTTAAAACAGATGGAGGTCTTTTACTAAGAGGCATTTAGAAAACATTTCTGTAAGAGTTCTTCATTCATGTGAAAACACAAAGCTTTTGGCATAGCCTGACATGCTAACTTAGCCTCTGCAGGAATTCAAACCTTTCAAACGTTATATCCAAGACAGGAAACAGGAAAAGGGGAAATGTTGCTGGTACCTTGTAGGACAGATCAGGACAGAGGCGGGCATTGCAGCGGAGCCACTTGTCACTGCCGTCCTCACAGCGTTCGATGATGTACCCGGTGATGATGCTGCCTCCATTCCTTAAAGGAGTCTCCCATGTGAGCTGCACAGAGTTCTTGTTTTGGTCCTGCCATGACAGATTCAAAGGGGGACTGGGCCGCTCTGCACAAAACAGACTCAGTTATTCTGTGTTCTTATGCTGATGTCAAACATGAGACATGGGAACTAATCTCCAATTAGATGTGTGGAGGCAACAAGGAGCCTCTGGGGTAAACATGGCTGTAGTTAAACCTTCACCACTAACCTATTTACAGTAAAGACCTGGTTCTAATTTGTTAATCATGTCTCTTGTGTCCTGAATGAAAACCCTGAACTGACTCTACAGGAGGAGATGGATCCTCCCTCAGTCAAACGCACCAATGGGGTCCATGATCTTGACGGGTTGGGAAGCGGCGCTGGGCTTCCCGACACCAGCTTTGTTCTCAGCTTTGACTCTGAAGATATATTCTTTGTTCTCAATGACATCGTTGATGATGGCACTCAGCTCGTCAGCCTTGGTCACCTGGACAGGAGACCACTTCACCGACGTGCGGTCACGTAGCTCAACAATGTAGGAAGTGATGGGTGAGCCACCGTCCGACTCGGGTGGCTCCCAGGAAACAGTGCAACCAAACTTGGTAACGTTTCCAACAATAACGTTGAGAGGAGCCTCTGGAACATCTGAAACACACAAGAGTTCAGTTTTTACCAAATATGAACAGTACCAGTCAAATGTTTGGACACACTTCATTTGAATGGGAAAGTCCGTCCAAACTTTTGACTGTGTTTTGATTATGTATTAACTCTCACACCAGACAGAAGGTGATTCTCACCAAACTTGTTCTTTGCCTGAACCGGTTTGTCAGTCTCTACATTGGGTCCGCTGCCGACCCTGTTTCGGGCGCAGACTCTGAACAGGTATAAAGAATCCTTCTGGAGGCCAGTCACAGTGTACTCAGGAGCATCAGCGTGGTCGGTTGCCAGTGTCCAGGTCTTACGTTTGACATCACGTCTTTCCACCACGTAGCCAATTACCTTACTACCACCATCGTTCTCAGGCTCCTCCCATGCCAGACTGACTTCACCATCAGCAGTGTCAACCACCTGCAGGTTCTTCACAGGTCCTGGGACATCTGGAAAAGAATCCAGACGATGGTCAGCACCATGTGAGCAACCCAAGAATGTGTGAAATTATTCATTTCCAAACACAGAAACCCTGGTTGCTTATTGACCTGGTCTTGGTCAGTAGGGGACCAACTCACCAATGACGTCCAAGGTGATGAAGGCTTCTCCCTCTCCATGTTTGTTCTTGATTATGATCTTGTAGCGACCCTGGTCAGACTTCTTGGGATCTTTCAGCCGGTACTCAGTGCGGTCAGTAGAGGTGTGAACATTGTCTTTGGGCAGACTCACATTGTCGTATATCCAGTCAGCCTCGGCTTTTGGGTAGGCGCTGAAGGGGACAACCATAACAATGGGTTTCCCAGCATCTGTGACGTAGCTCTGGTCTGTTGTCTTGATTTGAGGCATAGCTGGACAAAGAAGGAGAAACCGTCAGGGAAAACTGAACGTATGACCTCCACCAGTTTGACTGACAGAGAGCGTGTGTCCAACAACCACAACAGACACCATAAGCTTTGATGTCTCAGATTTACATTTTGAAGAATATAAATCCTCCTGCTTATTTAGTCTGTGTCTAAGAAACAACTTGTATATATAGAATTTCCACAGATCCTATTTTTTTTTCTTTTTTTTTTTAGAATTGTACTGTAAGGAACCAGTTCACGTGTGTTGGGTGGTCCACACCTGGTCCTGAGTCTGGCTCAGAGTCTGAGGAACGCTGTTGTTGGTTCTGTCAGTTTTGTGTCCGAAAGGGATACAAACTCAGAATAGTTGGTGTTTCATGGGGGGGCTTGTTACCTGCCAGCTCCAGTTTGGCCTTGGCATCTTTGTCCTTGACAATGACTCTGTACTCTCCCTGGTCACGGGGTCTGATCTCACAGACCTGCAATCTGTGGACTTTGCCCTCGCTCATCATCTGGTATTTGTCTCCTTGTACCACTGTCATGTTGTTCCTCAACCACTTAACCTCGACTCTGTCCTTGTTTAGCTCCACCTCGAACACAACATCTGAGCCTGGGGGTTCGAACACGTCCTGTGGTGGTCTGATGATCTCCACAGGGATCTCTGCAGGACAGAGAGAGGTTAGTTTAGAGGTGAACAGAACTGGTTTCTGCTAAAAAAGACAAATCCTGAGGACTCACCTTCAACAAAGAGCCTGGCTCTGGATCTCTTCTCATCCACACCACAGGCGTACTCACACTCATCATCAGGTCTGCACTCCTTGATACGGAGGGTGCAGATCTTTCCATCTTTTTGAAATATGTATCTGGGGAAAACACAGTGACCTCCTCATTCCGGATTCCATATCAGATTAAACCAACCAAGTCTTGGACTGCAACGTACCTGGGTCCTTCTCTGATCTCACGCCCGTTCCTGTACCATTTGACTTCAGCTTTCTCTTTGGTCAGCTTGCAAGAGAACTCTGCGTCCTCGAACTCGGTAATGGTCTGGTCCTTCAGGTTTACACTGAAGTCGGTGGGTGCTTCACTGATGATCAGCTCTGCCGTGGACTTGTTGTCTCCGGCCACAGCAGTGTACTCGCCCTCGTCAGCCATTGTGCAGTCTTTGATGGTCAGCGTGTGCTTGTCTTTGTCCACTCGGTAGACGATGCGTTTGCTGAAGGTGATTTCCTCACCGCCCTTCATCCACCTCAGGGTGGCATTGGGCCTGTTCACCTTGCAGGTGAAGCTGCAAGTCTTCTTCTCTTGAGTGTCGATGTCCTCAAGAGGAACCACAATCCTCAGACTCTCCTCTGAGCAACACAATGAGACACATGTTCAGTTTTGATCAGGAAACAAAGACATTAAAGGAAGTTCGGCGTTACTGAACGTGACAGAACTTTTCCTCTCATCCATTTAATTAATTTACTTTATTTTAATGAATCTAATGTTCTGCATGGAATGTCTTTGCCAACTTAGTTCTGATCCTTTAATGGCTGTCTCTGAACACCAGTTGGTTCTGGATCCAACATGTGGATCCTTCATGCTCCATCTTATCTCAGGATGCATTTCAAATCAGTAATAAAACTAAGATGGCAGTCTGAAGATTAAACTGTTAAATGTGAAAACCACTTTGGTTTAGATTTTTTGCACTTCCTCTACACCGACCTTTGATGGTGAGACTGCAGGCGCTCTTGGCCTGTTCTCCTCTCTGATTGGTCAGGTTGATGCTGTAGTTGGCCTCGTCTCCCTTCTGGGCATCTTTGATCCTCAGAGAGAAGACGTTGTCTCTCTGGACCATCAAGAACTTGCTGCTCTCGAATATGGTCTCCTCATTCTTCAGCCACTTGGCCTTTGCTCCATCTGTATTCACCTCGCAGTTCAGGACAACCTCCTGACCTTCTTTACCCTCTGTGTCCTTCAGCGGTGTGATGATCTTCAGTTTCTCTGCAGGAAGGGATAACTGATGAGGCTCTGCCACAGTCAGGCTTTTATTTTTGCGAGCTCCACTTTGGAGCAGCAGCTAATCTACTAATGAAGCAAACTGCAGAGGGTAATTAATTTAGACTACATTTAAAGTTAAAAATAAAGATTAAGAATTTCTGTTAAACCAGGTTTCAGGTTTTAAGGTTAAAAGCAACAAATAAATTACATTTCACCAAAAAATAAATAAATTCTATTCGTTCAGTTTTGTTTTTTACTTATTTCAAATGTTGCCTTTAAAGTTGGTTTCATTATTTTTAATGTAAGTTGAAAGAAGGTTGATGAAAAAAAAATATTGCAAAACAAATTAGTTTTTTGCAGACACTTCTTTTCTGTCCAGTTTGTGTTTCCAAAGAGGAAACATACCAAGCACAGTGAGCTCAGCGCTGGCTCTAGTTGCTCCGATCACCACCGTGTACCCGCCTTCATCTTTGAGCTCGCAGTCCTTAATGATCAGAGTCCGTCTTTTGCCGTCACTGACCATCTGGTATTTGTCTCCCGCCTCCAACTCTGTGTTGCCTTTCTGCCATTTGACCTCAAATGTTTCCTTGGAGACGGAGCAGGTGAACTCCGCCTTCTGGCCCTCCACCACCTCCTGGCTGCTCGGCCTGGAGATGAACTCAGCAGCAAGCTCTGCAACACATGAACAACTGCAAAGGTCAGGGGTCAATTTACTCTGGACTGCGGCAGGTACAGCTTTGTAGTGACATCACAAAGTTACAGATATCCTGAAGGCTTATCAAACCACAGTGAAACAAGTTTTCCTTCCTCTTTCCTTACCGTTTATCTTAAGGTTTCCAGACGTTTTGTTGCTGGGACTCAACCTGCAGTTGTACTCTCCGGCGTCCTCCATCTTCAGGTCCTGGATGAGGAGGATCCTCCTCTTACCATCCACAATGTGGTCGTAGCGGCCGCCCTCCGGCAGCTCCTCGTCTCCTTTGTACCAGATCACGTCAGCGTCTGGTTTGGAGACTTCGCAAATCAGTTTCACACTGTCCGTCTCGGTTCCCTCCACATTGGACAGATTCTTGGTGAATCTTGCCTCCTCCTCTGCAGTGACAGACAACAAACAGTGTCGGATCACAACTGAAGCCTGAAATGATTTCACAGCATCTCCCCTGAATATTTCCTCATCTTTACCTAGATCTAGATCTAGAAAAAAGGGTTAGGGTTAGCCAACCCTGAAAAAGACTTCATCCTTACCAATGACAGTGAGCATGCCAGAGGACTTGGAGGTCTTTGCGTCACATTCATATTCAGCCTCATCGTCAAACACTGACTTGTGGATGATGAGGATGTGTTGGCGAGCTTGAGCAATAATTTCGTATTTCTTCCCCTTCCTGATTTCACTTCCATCCTTGAACCAGCAGACCTGCGAGACAGCAAGGAAGAGGAGAGGTCAGAGACCAAGATTTGACATTTGTCCTTTCTTCATCTGGACAAAAAGATGGCCAGCGTCTCACTTTGACGTTCTCTCTGGAGACTTCACATTCAAACCTGGCAGATTCCTTTTCCTTCACCTCCACATCGTGCAGTGGCTTTGAGAACTCGATGTGAGGAGCTATCGACACAAACAAAGAGACATTAATAGGTCGATTCAGGTCCAGAGTGTTTTAGAGATGTCAACCTCAGCTGACTGTCCTCAGTCTTACTCCTTCACTTATATATTATAAAAGTCCCTGAAATCATCTGAGGGACTTTAATGATTTGTCCTTTAACCCCACAGAGGGTTAAGTTCCTGGACTGAATCCTCCATTCCTCTACTTCCCTTGTTACTTACTTGGTTCCTTCAAGTTTGTTTCCAATTTGTACTCACGTTCAACATTGAGGAAGCAGGAAGTCTTGAAGTCTTTGGCATCACACGTGTACGTCCTTGAGTCATCCAGAGTGCAGTTGTGGATGAGCAGCACCCTCTTGCGGCCATCAGCAATGATCTCGTACTTCTTGTTCTTCCTGATCTCCTGTCCGTCCTTGAACCATTGTACTTCTGCGTTCTCTCTGGAAACTTCACACTCCAGAGTGGCGGTGGCTTCCTCCTCCACCGTCTGGTCCTCCAGAGGCTTTGTGAACTCCACCGGTGGCTCTAAACAACACAGAGGACAAATGTTTAGTTGACATCAGCCTGCTGTAAACCTCGACTCAGCTCCAAAGCTCCAGATCCTCGTCTGCACATCAAGTCCTTCACAACAAACTAAAGTGGGACTTTGATTACATATAATTTTGTCTGCACTGAGTCTAATGTAGCATTAACCTTTATTATCTTATTTCATTACAGAGCCTCCAGTGGAAAACAGACTAAAGGGCAGCGATTGTCTCACTCAGGTGTGTTTCACCCATTTGGTCAGACTGATGTCACAGTTTCATGTAATAGGTTACTGTGGTTTCTTACCTTTGACCATGAGGTTGGCCTCTGTCTGGAAGTCTTTGGCGGTGAGTTTGACCTGTCCGGCTTCATTCAGCTGCACGTCTCTCAGAGTGAAGCTGTGGACTTTACCATCGGCCTTCAACATCACCTGTCAGGTTCAACACAGTCAGTCACAGAGCGCTAAGCTGTTCCGCACTCTACCACACAGGTTCAACAGGGGCACTCAGGGAACACATGATTCATCTTTGTTTCATCTCTCTAAACCAAACAGACATGTGACATCACAGTATCGACTCCTGGCCAGTGTAAATCTTTCCTGTCATGCTGTCAAATAAAGGTAGATGAATGAGAGCCTCAGGGTTTCCCTCCCTGAGCACAGTCGCCCTTCTCGACTGGTCTGATTTTTCTTCTTCAGAACTTTCGTTTGTTTGATATTTTTTTTGTGATGATGCTGTTCATCAGCTCTGAGCTTCAATAATAGGGTCAGAGTCAGTTTTGGGCTTTATTTCCTTCCTGTCAGCTCCAGAACGAAAAATGGAGACATCAACGGACATTGGGCTCTACAACTCCTGAGCTCTGCCTACGAGGCCCAGAGGGAGTGAAGTTTTCAGTCAGCTGAGCCCTGACAGCTAGAATGAACACAGACAGCTGCTTTCCTTTCTCCAATTTAAACAGTTCGACCTCTGACCCCCGAGGGCTGATTTTACTGCACATCCACCCACTGTAGATCACTAACCCCCTAGCCGCAGTCACGTGACCTGCTGGGGAGGAACCAAACACACAGTCTGTCTGTGGAGGTGCAACTTTAAAACATGGATCCTGATCCTGTTTAAACCTGTTTGGTCTCTGATCTACAGCACAGTGATACCCGATAACTGATCAATAGAGCTCAATAATGTCATAATTTAGAACGAGCTCAGTTTATTAATGAAAAATCCAACATTATTCATTAAATCACAGACTGTTCTTTAACACCGAGAATGTTTTACTTATTAAAGATTTAGAAGCAACTTTATTCTAAACCAGATAAATATTTTACAGTAAACCACAACCACAGAGGCGTCAGAAGAGAGCTCAACCACCATGATTAAGTCTTTATCTGGATTTAATGTTCAGGAGAAGCTGAACTCTGAAATTAAACAGTTTATGTTTGAATCTCTGAACATTTAACATCCAGTCAATCACACTTGCACAACCCAGAGATAGATCATGTGTCTGTGGATGCCTCAGAGATCTCAGGTTACATCCCATAATCAAACTGATCCTCCATTATGAGTGAAAATCAGTCCAGAGCCAGACTCACAGCAAGCTCATAACAACTCTCATTTTGGCAGGAAAACATTTTGGACCAACAACAGCAACAACAACTGTCAAGCTATGAGATTATGGACCTAAAGCTGACAAATAGCTCCTGTTGCCACCTGCCCCGCGTTTCAGCCTCCTGTAGCTGTTAAAAATAACCCCAGAAATGCTTGCGGGGCAGAAAAGCCTCCCTGCCTGTGTTATCTCAAAACCAGGATCACATGCTTAGCTGGAATCCTGAACCTTCAGCAGCAGGCCCATATATGAAGACCAGCTGATGCTAGAAAGGGAACAGGAAACACAGGTTCTGGTTCTGGACCAGGACCGCCATGAGGCCAACCGGTCTTGTGTTTCAGGAAGTGAATCCCTGTTTGTAGGACAGAAACACAGAGAGGACTTACTCTGTCGCTTGGTTCCAGCTTTGTACCCCCCAGGAACCACACAACAGGGATGTCTTCATATGACAGCTCACACTCGAAGGTGGCGGTCTCTCCAGCGGTCACAGTGGCATCCTTCAAAGGCTTCATCAGGCTGATCACTCGAGCTTTGGATTGGGGAGAAGACATAGTTAGTCCCCCCCCAAAACCGGTCAATAGATACCAAAAATCCCCAGAGAGAAAGGGCTAGTCCTCAGTGGCTAATCCTCATGGTGTGGTTGAGCTGAAGGCCCGCCACTGAAGCCGTCAGGACAACTGAGGCCGGACTCCCTGCGACTTGGCCTTGGGGCCAAGCTCATTAGCATACAACCTGCTGTCAGATATACATGGCCGACAGAAACCAGTGAGAGCTGGGGTCATGTCCCAGCCCCTGCCAATCACTGCAGACCTGCTCTAGATAAGGCATGTCGCTTCTAAAATAACCAGGAGCCCTGATTGGCTGAGAGCCCAACTCTGAAAACCCATCAGGGGAGGCCGATCTGCTCCTGTCAATCACCAGCCTGCAATTTTCCTGGAAAAGGAAAATGTGGAGCTCGTCGCTCGTTGAGTTACCCAACGTCACGCTGCAGAAAATGCCGACATCACAGCTCAGCCTGTGTGCTAACAGTGACATGCAACTTTCGTAACAGCCAAATCCAGATCCAGACTGTGAAGTTTGGATGAATACACCACATCAGCTGTTTACAAGAAAGTGCTTCACATGCCTGAACTAAAGGCTGCTGACAGCATTTAATCAGTTGACAAGAAACAAGATCTGGATTCATAAACAAACTGATGTAGCTATTTCACCTCTGCTCAGTTTTAACTTTGTTGAGTTCATTCCGTTTTGATTAAGTGTGAAATTTATAAAAATGTTTCAGTGTGAATCTGCAGATGAATGACATGCTCATGTTTTTGCTTCAGGTGACGGTGGGTAACAGTTTTTAGCTCATCGTTTGATGCATGTATTAGATAAGTTCAAATGTGTGACCCCCATCAGAGTCCACAGTCAGGTCTTTATCAGGTGCAGGACTCTGTGTCTCCTCATCACCTGAACAACCAAAAAACCAGCGAGGAAGAGACACAAAGTCTAACACTGCTTTCAGTTTAAACATGTGAACAACAGATCTAGAGAACCAGGTCTGGGTCTAGTCAGGAACACTGAGAAAACCAGCGAACATCAGGTCTGTCACCTTTGACCCTGAGCTGAGCTGAAGATTTGGCGTTTGCTGCAGAGAAGTCAACAGTTCCGGCCATGTCTTTCTTGCAGTTGAAGAGGATCAATATATGCTGAGTTCCCTCCTCCTTGATGTCAACTTCCTGTTGGCAGGATTCTCAGGTTAGTTTAGTCTGGAAGGTCACCTCAGATGAGGGTTAAACTGTTTAGTTTGTTCGCACCGCAGACGGGTGGAGCGTCTCGCCCTTTAGTTTCCAGGTGGCGTGCAAGTCCTCCTCGGAGATCTCCGTCTCAAACGTGGCCGTCTCCGTCTCAGTGACTTCCACGCTGTACAATGGACGCATAACCTTGATGTCGCGCTCTGTTGGGGTTCAGACAGACGTTAAAGACAGAGCGGCAGGAAGAGTAGACGAAAACAGACAAAATTCCTGAGGATGAGCCAGCAGACACTTCTGGACACACATGTTGAAAGTCATTGATGGTCATCATTCAATAAGGCGACATTAAGTTTTCTCAGGTCTGAACTCCATTAAAGCCTTAAATAATTAAAGAGGAAACCTCAAACATTGCTGCTCAAAAGTCCTCTTGGTCTATAAAACCTGGACTCCTCTCTGATCTACTTGTAAGATATGAAGATCCATTATCCAGATCTTTTGGATCAGGTTCACTCAGGTTCTCAGGTCCAACTCAGGTGAGTTGAGAAAGCTTTAACTTTCTGTGCTTCTCATCTGTGGAACAAACTGAGTGAAGCTGAATCTGGCTCCTGCGGCTCACCAATAAATTAATAATCAAAAGGTTTTTGTCCTGATTTATTCAAATATGTCACCAATTTGAAGAAAATAAGTTATATAACTACTAATTCATATTTTCAAGATGTGTGACTAGTTTTTATACAAGACATTTTTAAAAATTGTACAGAAACTGAGCTCTTCATCTTTAAGTTGGGAAATTTCTTTCTGCCAATGTGTATCTTCTATAAACACAATGATGACATTGACTCTCATTAAAACTGTTCATGGTCCCACTCAGATGTGCTGAGGCATTTCATCCTCAGGTGAGCAGGAGCAAACGTAACAATCAGTTGCAAGACAAAGGACAGTGATGGCTGACAGAGGCAGGACAAACAGCGGTCCATACAGGGGCGGGGTTTAGGTAGGTGGGCCCAGACGCTGCAGACGTGACCAAAGTTCAGTGGAAGGGGCCAGATCACGACAGCTTTTACCTTCAATGTTCAGGTCGGCTGTGGTTTTGTCGGTGCCACAGTCGCAGGTGTAAGTTCCCATGTTGTCCTTCGCTGCCTTCTTCAGGACCAGCGTTCGCTTCCTGCCATCTGACTGGAGGAGGACATTCTTGGAGGGAAAGATTTCATTCCCATCCTTGAACCATCGCACCTCTCCGGCAGCTTTGCTGAGCTCGCAGGACAAAATGACCTCATCCTTCTCAACAGCGGTGTAGTTTTGGAGCTTTGCTGTGAAGTACAGGTCGCCCTCTGCAGGAGGACACCAGTAACAACCAGTTCAACAGTTAAACCACAGAATCAGGGACACCGTGACCTTCCTGATCAGATGAACTGTCAGCAGAATGTATATGGAGTCACAGTATCAATATGACACCATTTACTTTCACTTTTCAATTATCAGCAATAAAAATAAAATGTACAAAAAAGCATGAAATATGAATGAATGAGTCACAGACACTCCTGATGGACTCTGATTATCAGTCCTGAAGATGTGGACTGTGACCGTACTAACCAAGCACTGTGAGCATGGCCTCTGACATCTTGCCCATGGCCTCCACTTTGATCATGGCAGTGTCTTCAACAGTGACTTCCTTGAAGGCCAGCGTGTGGACCTTTCCGTCCTCAGACATGTGCACCAATTTGCTGGGGTGCAGACGGACGTCATTTTTGTACCAGACCACCGGGATTTTTTCATGAGAAAGTTCAACGCTGAACTCTGCAGTTTCTCTTTCCTTCACTGTCACGTCTTTAATCGGCTTGATAAATTCGAGGCGAATACCTAACAAACAGAAATGATTATATATATGATCAGGCTAAAGGAAAGGTGGAAGAGGTCAGGTCTGGGCCAGAGACCTGCACTAAAATACACTGGAAGGAGGGGCTTCGACTTTTTGGCCAATAATTCTGGCTGAGGCTGATTTTGTGACTGACAAGTTTTTGGAAACACTACAGCCCAGAAGGCCTCCACAACCTGAGAGACTGAAATGTTCTAATTACCTTTAATAATCAACTTTCCAGATGTCCTCTTATCTTCAGCATCAAACATGTATTTGGCTTCGTCCTCATATCTGGCAGATTTAACAATAAGTGTGTGCTTCTTTCCCTCCACCAGAAGTTCAAACTTGTCATCGTTTGACAGCTCCTGAGAGCCCTTTAGCCAGCGGAAGCTTTTGGGCTCTCTAGAAATTTCCAGTTCAAACTTTGCTTCATCCTTTTCATACACGTGTACATCAGCCAGTGGTGTAATGAATGACACCGGGAGTTCTGTTGATTCAGACAAATACAGTTAATATCAAGGTTGAGTGATCAGGAACAAAATCTAAGGAGGAGTTCTGTTTAGAAAACGTAGGAGAATCCCTCCACTCATCTCAAAAGACCATACAAAAAACGAAGGTGCATAAGAATGTCCTTAGTGGTGTCAGAGCACCTCATCCGTAAATTACTGCCACATAACATTCATCCAACTGGATTGGGTGAATGTGGTTCATTTAGGTTTGCACCTCCCAAAAAGTTGGAAGACAAGAACAACTTCTAGTAAAACAGATTTTGAAGCAGAAAGATAAATCCATGAGCATCAACTCTGGCAAAAAAGAAAACAGTCAGCACTTTGCTCCAGTTTCAGGAAGTAACTGCTCACCCTTCACTTTCAGGTTAGCAGAACTCTTGGCGTTGGCAGCCGTAAACATCACCTCGCCTGTTTGAGGAACTTTGCAGTTGTACAATACCAGAGTGTGTTTGGCACCGTCCTCCACAATCTCAACATCCTGCAGACGCCCAACAGACCAACAATTCAGCAACAACATGAGGACTCAGAAAAAGAGATCGCAGCGAGACGTGGTCCAATTCACTGTCATGTGTCGGCTAATAAAGATACTTCATGTCATATATGTGAAACTTCTCTACTTTGAACTCTTGATGAAATCCAGATTTGAAAGAGAGTGAATCAAACCACAGCAAAGAGAATGTGTGCTGAGACGTACAGCGGATCGAATGAGGACCTCTCCGTTAAGTTTCCACTGGCCATGGACATCATCCTCACTCAGCTCGACCTCAAATCGAGCAGTTTCTCCGTCAAACACTTCAACACCATACAGCGGTCGAACCACCTTAATAAGGCGAGCTGACATTCAACAGAAGGAACATAATTCTTATTTAAGACGTCCAGACATTTAAACATTGAAATAAACAGAGAAGCATACAGCAGCCATGGAGAGTTTCCAGAAGCACACGTTTAAATCAGACCTTTACCTTCAATGTGCAGCGTTGCCATTGTCTTGTCTGTTCCACAGTCACATACATACTGTCCTTTGTCTTTCTCCCCAACTCTCTTGATCACAAGAGTTCTGCGTTTGTCTTCAGCCGTAATGGTCACCATCTTAGAGGCTTTGATCTCAGCTTCATTGTGGTACCACATGACATTGACGTCTTTGTTGAGCTCACAATCTAGAACCACGTCATCTTTCTCCACTGCAGTATAATCCTGCAGCTTAATGGTGAAGTACGCGTCTCCCTCTGGAATGGGGACATTTTGGGTGACTCTCCAGTGCAGATGGACAACACATGAAGTATGTGGTACAGATAGAAGACAACACAAGGAACACACATGGCAAACAACATAACACTAAAAAGCAGACAAACATTGTTTCACAAAGACAGTATTTTGTGCAATCTGCACTAACATGAACAAATTGTGCAAATGTCTGTGGGGAAGAAGAGACAAGACACACAGGATGAGGACGGACGGTTACTCCGGAGTTACCTATGACCGTCAGATTGGCCATGGAAGGAATTCCTTTGGCCTCGGCCTTAATTTGGCACGTATCATCGAGAGTCACTCCCTTTATTTCTAACATGTGTTTCTTTCCATCCACATGAGTGACCACCATTCTGCTCGGATGAATTTTAATATCGTTCTTGTACCAGGTGACAGGGATGTTCTCGTGAGACAGCTCCAGCTCAAACCAAGCCGTTTTTCCTTCTTTTACAGTTTGGTCCTTTATTGGTGAGATAAATTTGACCCTGATACCTAAAAGTATATTAATAAAGCAGATCCATATGAGTCAGTTTGAAAGAGGAGGCAACCAACTCAATGAACAGTCATAATGATAAATGATCTGCTCGTGTCCGGTTCGAGTCCAGCACTTACCCTCCACTGTGAGTCTTGCTGTTGACGTTTTGCCCAAAACTTCAATTGTATATTCATCTTCATCATCAAACTCACAGCAGTTTATGACCAACATATGCTTCTTTCCATCATCGATGATGTCATACTTTTGGTCTGGGGTGACGATGTCAGACCCTCTATACCACATGACCTTAGAGACATCCTTCGTGATGGTGCATTCAAACTTAGCCTGTTTCTTTTCAGGTACAGATACGTCCTTCAGTGGGACGACAAAGTCCATTTCGATTTCTGGGTTAAAAGATGACACAAGTACAGAACCTGAAGAAGACAACAACGCAAACCAACAACACAAAGGTCCACAGCCAGTGGCCAGTTTACCAACCACATCTTTACATACTGTGATGGGTTTTACCCATCCAGGCTTAATGAATCAAACCACTGGGGTGTGTTTTGTTTCCAATTGGATTATAGTTCACTGATATAAACACTTAATGACAATCTACCAGTAGAAATGCATTGGAGACATCTTCAGGTTGTCAGAACAAAATGGCATGTTGCCATTTTAAGAAGCTGCATTGTGTTGGTGTCTTCTTCACTGGTGTCTTGTTGGTCTTGTCTTCTTGTTAGCTTCTTTGTGTTTTGGATTAGCCTTGTGGGTGTATTTATGTTTAAATGATTGCATGTAACAAAATTGATGGAAAGTGAACAAGATGGTGGACTCTATCTTGTCAGAAGGGTCTTCTTCCTTGGGTCGTTCTCCTTTCCACATTGTCTTCATCAAGTCTTCATCTTTAGCTCATAACTACGGGATTGAGTCAGCTGACCTTGTTTTAGTTCACACTAAAGCAGTGTGACTTTATGTCTGATAGAGTTAGCCAACCTGGTGTGGGATTTATAAACTGGCCACTTTTCTGCTGTAACCTACAACATATAATCCCAGAAAATAGAAATGTGACATCACAACACACATTTTCTCATGTCACAGACACCAAACAAACATAATGACAAATACAGGACACTGTTTTGTCCACCCAGAAACATTTGGGATCCCCATTAAAATTCCTTTTGGTATTGTGGAGCAGCATAAAGCCTCAATGAATAGTACACAGTAGATAGTACAAACAGTCAATCATCCATTTAAATAAAGATTTAAGGTCTCATGTGCCATAAAGCTTTATTTCAGCAACCTTATTTCTTTATTTTTACAGCCACTGAAGTAAATCTTAGCATCCTGGAGCTCCTATCGTGAGTCCCAGATATGCATCTTACCTTTGACATTAAGCATTGCGTTGGTTACAGCATTCAGCGCCTGGTAGGACACTTCTCCAGCCTGATCCAGCTGGCAGTCCTTCAAGAGGAGCTTACGCACTGTTCCCTCCATCAGGATGTCGCATGTCTGATGAACATAACACAGAATGTTTATGTACAGGAAACAATGAAACATTCAAGTGTAGACGTTCACGCATCAATGCTTATGTGCCACATCCATGTCCAGTCTTACCGGGGATCTGGTCAAAACCTCTCCTTTGAGTTTCCATTCTCCTGGAACATCATCCTCAGAGATCTCCGTCTCAAATGCAGCGTCTTCCTTCTCAGTCACCTCCACACTGACCAAAGGCCTCAGGATCTCTGCCTCCCGCTCTGAGAAAGATTTATTCAAACTCATAAATTACAAACAAAAGATTGAAAGATAGTTAAAACATTCAAGGGGTTTGTGTTTTGAGGAAAGTAATCAGGCAAATAAAACCTCCTAGCGTTAGCTTGGCAGTGTAGACACGTCCTTCCACCTCCACGGAGTATTCTGCTACATCCTCAGGCTGACAGTTCTTGATGGTGAGAGTCAACTCTTTTCCATCCTTCTTGATCTCAACCTTGTCAGAAGGAGTGATCTCATTCTCTCCTTTGAGCCACTTCCAGTTGGGGGTTTCCTTGAAGAGCTCACATTTAAATACAGCAACAGCCTTTGGCTTCACATGCTGGTCTCTCAGGGGTTTCACAATCCAGTCTTTGATGATTTCTGTTGGAGGTAAACATTATAGACACAATGTGCAATGAAACAAAGCCCAAGTTCTTGTGTCCAAACCTTGAATATATAAACTCTAAAACTAAATAAACTCTACAGCAGGATATTTTGTTACATCTACTTTGACACTAAACTGTAAATTCAGAATTTGTTGCTCATCTGAAAAAAATGAATGAACATTTGTGCCCTCATCAATCCAATGTATGTTCCTTAGGGAGCATGTTCAATCATCTCTTCTTCTTACCAATCACTTTGACACTCGTTGTGGTCTTGATGTCCTCCTGACCAGACACCTCGCACGAGTAGGAACCAGCATCATCCTCTGTTGCGTTCTGGATGGTCACAGCATGCTGCATGCCGATGATATTGATCTGAACCTTGTTGGCCTTTTTCTTGAGGACCTCACCATTCTTCTTCCACACCACGTCTCTCTCTTTATTCAGCTCACAGGTCAGGTAAAGAGGTTGACCCTTCAGAGCAGAGGTCTCCTCCTCCAGCTCTTTGATCCATTTCACTGGAAGCTCTGTGAGTGGACAGAGAGGAGATAAGCATGTTGACAGCGAACAGTCTTGATAAAGGCTTCAAAGAGATTCTGATGGGAGGTTACCTTCAACAATGAGCTTGGCTGTGCAGGATATTTCCTTGCCAGCGTTTTTGGCCACACAGGTGTATTCCCCAGTGTCGGACAGCTGGACATCAATGATGTTCAACTTGCGATCCTTCCCATCAGAAGTGAACTTGTGCTTGGGGTCCTCACGCAGGTTGCTGCCATCTTTCATCCATGACGTGATGGCAGTGGAAGGTGAGATCTGACACTCGAACACAGCAGAAGAGCCAATAGACTCGGCCTCTGTCAACACAATGTCCTGGATCTTCTTGATGAACTTCAGAGGGACAGCTTTGAGCTTGAATCCTCCGAAGGGATCCTCCGGAGGTGATGGGCCTTTTCCACCGGGCCTCAGGCCCCGCCCCCTGCCTTCTCCAGGGGAAGGGGTCTGTTTGGCTGAAATTCAGATAGAAAACTGTCAATTCACATTAAAATTTCAAAGCTTTAGTGGCATCACCACCCAGGAAGAAGAGCATCATAGAGTTTTCTTGCTGAGACATCCCAGCTCACTTACGTTTCATCCCTCTACCTCTCCCTCTTCCTGCCTCCTCAGCTGGTTGCCCCTCTGTTCAGAAACAGTGAAAATAAATTTGCAGCACAAAAAGAAATGGTAAATCACTTTCTATAAAACATGCCGTGAGCAGCAGATGTGATATGAAATGATTGTGATGGTATGAAAATTATGTCACAAAGTTTTACAGTGTTGAAGCTTTCACACCATGAAGAGATGGAATAAGGAACAAAGAAAAATGAACAGAAACAGAAAATGCCGTGTTGGACAGATGAGAGCGGTGTGATATGAAATGGAAAACACACAAATGACACAACAGAAATGAGATGAGGCGATGAATATGACCAGACAGTGTGACGGAGAGAATGGTCATTAACATAATGAGACATGAAGAGATGCCGTCAATCGCGTCACATGTGAGTTGACGATTGAAATGGAGGCATGATGGTGCTAATGGGTGAGATTATTCAGGGTATGAAGGCAGGTTTTTCTCGGTTGTCACCCAATGAGTTGCAGCCACCACCATCTCACCTCTCCTGGTCACTCCTGGAGCCTCCAGAGCTCCTTCTTCTCCTTCCCAGTCCTCTGACCCATAACTCTCAGTGGGAGCTGCCTCCCAGGCCTCTTCCTCAGCTTCAAGTTCCTCTTCTATTACGTCCTCCTCAGGCTGGGTGGGGGCCTTCTCCCCTGCTTCAGGAGAGATCACCTTGCCTTTCTCAGGTTTTGCCGGTTCTGCACTTTTCTCCTCTGGCGATGGCTTCTTTGGGATCTTTTTAAGAACCACAGCTTCAATAGATTCTTTTGGTGAAACAGTTTTGGGAACCTTTTTGAGTCTATCAATACTTGGCTTCTTTTCAATGGGTTCTGCTTCTTTTAGCTTTTCAACCTTTGGAGATGGTGTCTTCTTCAGCTCAACCTTCTTGAGCAGCTCCACAGGCTTCAGAGCAACTTCTTCCTTCTCCTCTTTTGCCTTAGGTATGACTCCCTTCTTCACCTGCAGAGGTTTGGGTTCCTCAGGAGCCTTCTCTGGTTTCTTTACAAAAGCTGGAACAGGAGAAACAGTCTTCTCTGCTGGAACTGCCTCCAAATCCTTTGGTTTCTCTGGCTTCCTGTCTGGCATCTGTGGGATCTCGGGTTTCTTTGGCTTTGCCTCTTGCTCTTGTTCTTTTGGTTTTTCATCTGGGCTTCTCTGACGGCGATGCAGGTCATCAGCTGGCTTCCTCTCCTTCTCCTCTACAGGTTTCTTCTCAGGCTCTGCTGCCTCTTTGGAAGGCCTGGAGAATGGCTTCAGCTTTACAGTCTCTACTTCTTGTTCCTTTGTTGGGATTTTCTTCACCTTGATGGGGGGTTTCACCTCCTCTGGCTTGGTCTCTGGAGTTTTTGTTTTATCTAATGGCTTTTCCACCTTGGCTGGTGGCTCCTTTACCTCAGGAAGTGTTTTCTCAGGTTTTGTGGGATGCTCTTTAGTTTCCACCTCTCTGGGGATCCTCTCTCCCTTCTGGAAAGCCACAGTGTCCCTGTCTGGCCTCTCCTTTTTATCCTTCTCTGGCTCCTCAGCTGGTTTAACAGGCCTTTCAAATGGTTTTAACTTCACTACTTCTGGTTCCACTTCTGCTGAAGGCAATTTTTTTACTTTCTTCAAGGCTGCACTAGGCGGTGCAGCTTCCTCTTCCTTTGGAGTCTTGGGAGTTTTCTTAAGAGAAATCTTATCATCTGGTTTCTCATCCTTTGGGATTGGTTTCTGGCGGGTCCAAGCATCTTTAGGAGTCTCTACCTCTGCCTTTTCTTCATGTGTAATAACTTCTGGCTTTTTCAGAACATCAGCCTTCTCACGAGGGCTCCACTGCTCCACTGTTCTCCGGGTGGCGACCGACATCTCGATAGTTTCCTCCTTATACACCATCTCCTCGACACTGAACACAGTGGTCTTGGTGACTTTCTGAGGTTTTTGCTCTTCTGTCTCTTTAGTTGGAGTGGAGGGAATCTTCTTCAGTTTGATCATCTCCTGTTCCTCTTCCACTTCCTTCACAAATCTGGGTGTTTTCTTCAAGGTGGGAATCTCAAATGTTCCCATTTCTTCCAACTGAATTTTACCTTTTTTGACCAGAACTGTGTCTGAGGTAACAAAGTTTTGACATTACTTTCTGACATTTATCTCACACCGCAATATGAACAAACACACACTGGAATAATGATGCAAAAACATACAAAGAAAATAGAATAAAAAAATCTCAATAATAACAGTTTTACTACTTCTTGACATAATTGAAAAACAACTTCAGATGATGCAATGACAAACGTACAAGAGGACAAAAACAAAACAACTCAGGAAAACAATTTCTAAAGAAAAACATGTATGTTTGCGTGTGTGTGATGTGAGACCAAACATAGACTCCTGATTGTCTTCAGGTGTCTATTGTCCTAACAGTCCAAACAGATGACTTGAAAGTGATCAGTGAACCAGGTGACATTTTACATTTATAGTCTGTTGTTGTATGTTGGTGTGAGGAGGTGAAGGGAGATGGAATCGGTGCTCATACCTTTCTTGACTCCTCCTGGTGCTTGGACGGGTCCTTTGGTTTCATCTAGTACAGGGGTGAAGTTCACAGGGCAGTTAGTTAGGTCACCAACAAAGTTTAAAATGAAAGACTTTAAGAAGCTGCATTAAACATTCAGAAATAAACAACATTTCTGATGAGAAGGTGACAGGAAGTGTCACGGAGAACAAAGACAGATACAAAATTAATTTGTGTCAGCATGCTCGTGTTTAGTGACCAAAAACTGGACACAGAACATGAAAAGACAATGGAAGCTGAGTAAGTCAATATCACAGCTCACAATGGTGAAAACACACATTTATATTGATAGAGGAGATGTGAAAAAGATCAAGGTGACCAAAAAAGACAAAGATGAGTCTGGCTTCTCTTTACCTACCTTTCTCAGGAACTATCTTTTCGACCACGACTGGTTTTTCTTCCTCCACAGCTGTCTCGGTTGGCTTTAGAGCCTCCACAGCAGCCTGTGGTTTGGCCACTTCAGGTACAAAAAAAGAGGAATGGAAGTATGCAGAACAATCGAAACACATGGTCTTTAAAAATTGCACAGGAATGTGAGCTGCTGTCTGGATACCTGGCCGAGCTTCTTCCTGTGGAGGGATTCTCTTCTCTGGCTTCTTTGCTTTGTCGGTGACTTCAGGCTCTTTGGCAGCTTCTTGAAATTTTACAGGAGGCTTTAGTTTTTCCTCTTAAAGAACAAGTACATAAATAACAGGGAGTTTACCAAAGACATTTAATTTTAGTTTCAGTCATCATGTTTATGCCTATAATGGATACTTTTTGTTCTCTTCAGTGACTTCAGTTTCTTCAGAATAAAGTTTCAAAGATTCATGTTTGTTGAAGAGTGACATTCTGTTAGAACGTCTGAAGAACCCCCCACAGAAAAAACACAGATGTTAACACCAACACACACTCGAAGAGTTGGGTACCTTCTGGAGGAGCAGCTGGCTTTACCAGCGGTTCTTTGACTTGTGCTGGCTTCTCCTTCTCCTTCTCCTTCACGGGAACTTGGAAATGAAATTTTATGACAATCAGAACCTCAGTAAAGTCAATGGCATGAGCAGTCAGCCATGCAAAGACCAATCACAAAGAACTTACAAGTTACAGTGAAAACATGGAAGCCAACATAGAATGTTATCGCAACTTGTCTGTGAAAAACATTTTGTCAGGAAAGTGACATACAATTGATACAAAATCAAACTGGGGGTTTAGAAATCTGCAATGAGAAAACCAAAGAAAGCGACTGTCTGGGTCGACACGGCCATTCCTGTGAGCAAGAACACGGTGCCCAATCAGAAT
The DNA here is from genome assembly GCF_900963305.1 of Echeneis naucrates. Classification (NCBI taxonomy): domain Eukaryota; kingdom Metazoa; phylum Chordata; class Actinopteri; order Carangiformes; family Echeneidae; genus Echeneis; species Echeneis naucrates. The sequence goes on along the minus strand of NC_042531.1, from coordinate 473,150 downwards.
GGGTGGTATGACATGAGTGTCCTCAGAGGAAGGGGGTGGGTCTGGTGATAAAGGGGGGTGCTCAGATGAAAAGCAAGTGCTTGGTGACAAAGACAGGCTTCCCTTTATACCTCTGGAAGAGTGTTTCCCTTCTGGGTCCAAAGACAGAACGTTTATGTCTATGAAGGTCTGAAGTTGTTGAACTTCCTGAGGACCGGTGTCTTGGATACCCAATAATTCCCAATAATGTGGAGCGGCTGTTGTGTAGCGGTCAGTCTTCCTCATGTCTGCCCTGGTTGTGTCTGTTACTGAGGGTTTCTGGACTTTGGCCTGAGGTGTCCCATCTGCAGGAACCTTCCTCCCTTCATCCTCTCTCTCTTCAGATTGGTTTGTTTCCTGACTAACTAACTGCTCATCTTTCATTTGTTGGCACTCAGCAGCTTTGAGGGTTTTGCCTTTCTCTGTCTCAGGTTTAGTCTGTTTCAGGTGTCTGCCAGGATCCTCTGATGTCCGAGTTGTTGTTGCAGTATGTTCCTGTTTCTTTGTCTTTTCAGTGTTCTCCTCAATAAAGCCTATTTTTGACCGTTCATGATGATCTTTAGTTTCTAATTCATCAGATGGAGTTATTCTGATTTCTGGTTTCGTTGTGATTCTGTCTGTTTCTGCTCTTCCATCCTCTGTGAGTGTTTTTACTGTCTCCTCTGCTGTAGATGTTAGCTCAGCTTGGTTTTCTGTTTTCTCCAGTGTCTTTGTTCCTTCTGTTGGACTAACTGAAGCTACTGTACGAACTTCTTCTGCAGCCTCCATAGTTCTGCTGTGTTTTTTCTGGTCACTTTGGCCTTGCAGTGATTCTTCAGCAGTGGACTCTGCTGTGGTTTTGTCTCTATTTATTTCAACCTTCGAAGCACTTTCATGAAATGGAGTGTGTTTGGTCTGGCGCGTTGAGCTATCTGAACCGTGAAGCTTTTTTTCAGATGAAATGTCTTTCACTCGATCATCGGGGGAACTACATCTAAGAGTATCTGTTATATCTTGCTCTTTTCTACTCATTATTTTTTCATCAGCAGCATCCATCACAGGTGTTTTTGAAGCTTTTCCTTCAGTCTCTTTCTGCTCTCTGCCTGCGGTTGGACCAACCGTTTTAGGCCAAATGCTTTCAACTGGAACTCGTTCTGGATCCTTCAGAAACACTCTCTCCTGACATTTTCCTTCCTGGTGCCTTTGTGTGTCTGTACTACCTTCAGCTGTTTCTTTCAGCTTTGTTGTGCTTGGATTGGCCACAGCTGTCAATTGACTTCCTCTGGCTTCCTTTAAATGAGCATGTTTTTCAGCACTTCCTTCTGCAGACTTCAGACTTTCTGAGTGTCTGAATGAGTCCTCAGACACACAAACCTCCTCTTTCCTTGATGAAAGGTCTTGTTTCATCATGTCAGGAAGAAGAAATCTTTGGAGAGAATCTGATTTCAGATCTTGAACTATGTGACATTTTTCAGAAGCGACCTCCATCACAGGTGCAACCGAATTTGTTCTAACAGCTCCTTCCTGTTTTGTTTCTGATGAGTTAAACAGAGAAACACAAACATATTCATCACTAACAGGCTTCACTCCTTCATTCAACCTCTGACCTTTTTGAGATTTCGAAATGTCTTGGTGTCTAGAATAATTCGAACTGTCCAGTGTAATATCTCCATCTCTCACCACCTGAGTTCTTTCAGAAGCAAATGCAATCACAGGAGCCACTGAAAGCTTCATTGTGGCTAATTTATGTTTTGTGTCAGTAATTTCAAATGGAGTTACACAACCAAATTCATGCTGCACTAGAACTGTCTTGGACTGAACCTCCTCAGGAGTGATAACTGTGGTGTCATCCGAAGTCTGGTCTCTCTCTGTCTGGGATCTGGATTTGTACGATTCAGGAGAAACTGCTTCTCTTTTCTCTTCAACAGGGAAATTTGTGTTAGTTTTGTCCTTCGTGCTCAGGTTTTCTGAGGTCTGTGGAGCTCTGTCTGTTTCGGTTTTCTCCAGTTTATCTTTGACTTTTGTGTCTTTGGTCTTGGCTTGTGGGACAGTTGTGTTTTTTGTGTGTTTGGAAGGAAAATGTGAAACTCTTGTCTCAGCCTGGATCTCTGCAGTGGTTTGTTCTCTAACAGAGGCTGTTGTTCCCACCTCTTCTCTCCCTGCTGGTTTGGATGGAGGGGTTCGTCCTGTTTCTTTTTTTGGGATCTTTTGAGGTTGAACTTGTGAGCTGTCACTTGTCTTATCCTCTTTCTCTTCATGCTCAGGTGAAACTTCTATGCTTCTTTCACTTTCTTTCTTTATTTTCCTCTCTTGAAGAGGAAGAAATTTAACCGCCTCATCTTTCTTTGTGTCTGAACGTGAATATAAAGTTTGTGAATGAACTTCTTCTACAATTGCTAACTTTTTTTTTGTCTTAGTGAATAATGTTTCCTTGTTTAGAGGAACAGATTCAAACTGACTGGTGTCTTCCTCTCTGGTCTCTCCACCACCTTTTTTAGGAGAATGAGATTCTGTGAAGGCGACTTCAGGTTCAGTTTCCTCGGAGAACAAGCTGATGTCGTTTTCTTTACACTTTTCATCTGCATCTTCTTCATGAGAGGCAGATTTTAATAAATCCCTTTGGTCTCCTTCTTTAACTCTCAGCTCCTTTTCCTGTTCTGCTTTCATGACTTCAGTCAGCAGGGATTCTGAAGACTTTGTTTTTCCTTCTTTACTTGGGATCAGTTGATCTTTAGTTTTGGTTACATTTAGTTTGCCTGCCAGGAGAATGTTCTCAGAAACTACAGTAGATTCAGTTTCTGTACCTTCAGCATGTAGTAGTGGTTCTTTGGCGGTTTCCCTCCCTGCAGCTGTAACAGACTCCTTTCTCTGAATTTGTTCATCTGTTATTTTCACTTCTTTAAGAGAAGGAGCTTGAAAAGTTTCTTTTCTAATTGTGCTGATCTTCAGGAGATCTACTTCAGTTAGAATCTGTTCAGGTCCGCTCAGGTTCTGTTGGGGTTCTGACCTTCTCTGTTGTCTTTCTTCTGTCGATGCCTTTTCTGTGAGGAGCTCCTTTCTTTGTTTTGTCTCTTTAACTGTGCTCCAGTTTGACTGAACTGACTCAACAGGAGTATTTTTCTGAATAATTTTTGTTCCTAATTCTGTTTTTCTTTGAGGCCAGTCCTGTTTTCTCAGCTCATTTGGTTCCATTTCACTGTCAGGTGGCGTTTGTTTTTGCTCTTCAGAACCAGTTTGTGGTTTATCGTGTTCTCTGGTTTGATGACAGGAAATATCTTCCATCTTTAATGAAAATTTAACATCCAGTGTTTCACTCACTTGGTTTGGTCTTGATTTTGTCTTTTCTTGCGGACTAACTGATACAATTTCACATTTTTGTAAGGAATCGTCAGTTATTGCTTCTTTTTCAGAGAGCGACTCTCCATGTTTGAATTTGCTCACTGAAATCTTGTCGGTTTTTTTCGGACTGATGTGGACTGACGTGGGTCTGTTAATTGCACTCACACCTTTCTGCATTTTCTTTCCAGACACCTTGTTGGTTATTTCTAATTTCTCAGATTGTCCCAAACCTTCTCTCATGTGTTCTTCAGGTGTAGTGAATTTTTCAGAATAGTCTGCTCCTCCCTGCGTTCCTCCTGTTTTTCTGTTTGTAATCTTTCTGGGCTCTGAGTCTGGTTCTGGTCTGAGTGGTTTCTTAGTTAATGTTTCCTGTTTGGCAGACTTGGCCTTTCCAGTTTTATCTGATTGGATGTTCTCAGCAGAAAATGGCTGCTCTGCTTCTTTGCTGTGTCTGATTGTGGGTTTAAAAGGTGCCATCTCTGCTGAGTTAATTTCTATGATTCCACCCTTGAACTCTTTCTGCTCTCTTGTCCTGATGGATAAATCAGGCTCTGTAGCTGATAATTTTGGTTGATCTTTGTTATCAGTCACGCATTGATCTCCTGTCACCTGCTTCTGATCAGCAAAACCTTCAACACAAACTGACTCTGAACTCTCCACTTCTCTTTCTTTAGAATCTTTTTTCTTGTCTTTTCTTTCTACGCTCACTGTTTTTGATTCAGTTGGTTCATCCTCAGCTGCCATTTCTTTTTTTTCTTTGGTTTTTGGGATGATTTTCATTTTAAGGCCCTTTGTCCTTAAACCCTCAGTAACATTCATGTCGCTTGTTTCTGCTTCTGGAGTTTGATCTTTATCTCTGTGGTGCATTTCAGCTCTTCCTTCATCTTCTTCTTTTATGACTTTCTCTGAAGAAGTTGCTTCATCTGACGTGAAATGTTTCAGGATCTTCAGAGATCCTTCTGTCTGCTCAGCCTTAAGGAGACCAGTGATGGCCCCTTTAGGACGGATGAGTTAAAGAGTGGTGAAGGAAAAGCACCATGAGTGGTGCCAAGAGATTAGAAAAAAAACAAAAAACAAAACCAAAACACAGACAAACATTTGGAGCTAAAGAAGACAAAGAGATAAGCAGAGAAGAAGAAGAGAAAGAAGAGCTGGCATGGAGTGTGCTGCTGCTGTTGTACCTCGTTGTGGTGTTCTTCCTTTTATCTCCACTTGTGTTTCAGAAGATGGAGCAGCTGGAGCAGATGTAGAAAAGCTCTCCGTCTTGGTCTCTGTTTCTTTAAAGATAATTAGTTGTTAAACATAAATATGAAGATTTGTAGAGTAAAAGTAGAACACAGACCAAAGGGACAGAAAAAAGAAGCCCTTTAAAAAGACAAAAACATTCACAGATGAGGTGAGATGACTAAAGGGTAAAAAAGAGCAGAGACACAGGGTGTTAGCACTGAAGGGATGTTGTTAGGTTTGAACTCTGTACCTCTGGCAGCTGTTTTCTCTGCTTTTGAAGGGATTGAAGGTTTTGTGTCTTCGACCGACTGAACTTCAGATTTCTGTTTGCTCCTTTCTGCCTTCTTCAGGTCATCATCTGTTACTGACTCTGTTGGTTTTTCCTTGGAGGTCAACGCCACCTCAGATTTTGTTGTCTTGTCAGATTTAAGCGGCATCTCTTTTGTCTTTTCAGTTATTTCATGTCTCTTTTCTGCTGGTTTGTCCTTTCTACTCTTTTCCTCATCTCTTATTTTCACCTGAGTGATGGAAACTTTTGTTGGTCTGATTTCTTTCCCCTCAGTTGTATCATCTGTGTATTTTTCCTCAGCACTAACTGATAATTCCTTCACATTATAATCAATTGATTCTTTAAAGGTCATAGTCTTCTCTTCAACTTTGACCCTTTGAGATTCTGTGCTGATTCTAACAGTCGATGGTTTTGTTTTCTCTCTCTGCTCTATTTCTTCTGTCCTTTGTCTTTCTCTGCTTCCTTCTTTAATGCCCGCCCCCTGCTGGACTGTGACTCTAGTGTCGTCTTCTTTACTGTGTCTGAATGTCGAACTGTCTCTCCCCTCGTCAGTAGTTTCTTCTGGTGGCGGCCTGATTGTCCTGACAAAAACCTCCTGAGATGTTTCATCCTGTGATGTTATTACCTCTTGACCTTTATCAGAGTCACGCTTGTGGACTTCAGTCATAGTTTGTTGTGTTTTGGGGAGAACTGTGTGTTTGGCCACTCTGGTTTCCCTCCTTGAAGTGTCAGTAACAGATATTTCACCGCTCAACTCAGACTTTTTCTCACTTTGTGTCTCTGATAAGATCAGTCTGGTCTGGTCCAGCGGTGCCTCTTCGTGTCTCCACAGTTCTTCTTGGGGAGAAATCTTCTCTGTCTCATAATAAACTTGTTGTATTTTCTGAGTTTCTCTCCTTTGCTCGAGCTTGACAGGACTTGGAGCTTCCAGATGTTTTAAGAGGTGGAGAAGAAGAAAGGCGTCATGTGGCGGCGCCAAGAGAGGACAACAAAACACAAAGACAGTCAACAGTGTTAGAGAGAAACGACACAGATGAAGGTGATCATCCACCGGTTAAAGAAAGAAAAGGTTAAAAGACTTCAGGCGTTTTCAAATGTTTGTACCTTTTTCTGGAGGAGAAACTTTTTTCTCTGCGAGCTGAATCTCCTCTATCTTCTTAGTTTCTCTCACTTATAATGAATGAGTTTGTAATCCAAGAGAAGAGAGTTCAGACAGTGAACACACAAAAGAAACAGTCGTACATTAAATGACACTGAACACAACAGTCAGAAATTTAAGATGCAAGATTTGACCAAATCCCGAAGAAGGAAGCAGCTCTGTTTATGTTTCCAGTGAATCTCAGAAGAAACATCTGCAGTCAACTCAGAAGATGAAGCTCATCAGTAATGTTTTCTTTTTGTGTTTTAACGATAATTAAAACACTCACTGGTTTCTCTTAAGCACACAGTACACTGCAAAAACATGTTTGGTTTCAATTAATTTGGTAAAAACTAACAAAAAGAAATCCTTCCATTGAGTTTATTTTGGAGTTTCTCTCATTCATTCAGCCTTCTATTTGATATTTGTAGATTAAAGAGTCAGTTGACTCTCCTGCTGACTTTCCAGATCTGAATGATTTTCCATATTTAACAATAACGATGTTGATGGTCACTCATAGCTGGAGGGATCAGATAATGCTGAGCAGCGCACTGTGGGATAAATGGTTCATTTTTTGAGCGGACATGCTGATGCTGCTGATTCACCGTGAAGTTCAGTAACAGCTGCTGCTGAGGGTTCATGCATGAAGAGAAAGATCTGAGATCTGCTGCTGTACCTTTAGAAAGAGGTTCTTCAGGTTTAGCTGGTTTCTCTACTGGGATCTTCACCTTTTCAGGTTTCACTTCCTCAACCTTCACAGGAAGTGGCTCTGCTGTCGGCTCTTCTTCAGCCTTCGAAGGAACTCTCATTGGTTTCTTCACTGGAGGAACCTTCTCTGGCTCCTTTTCCTCGGCTGCTTTTGCTGGAACCTTTGTTGGCACCATCTTTGGAGTTTCCTCCACTTTCCTCGCAGGTGCTGGAACTTTCTCTGGGATGATTTTGTGGGCAGGAAGACTCTCGATTTCAGGTTTCAAAACAAGTGCCTCTTCAAACACCTTCTGAGGTCCTTTATCAGGCACCTCCTCTGGTACAAGTTTAGGTTTGGGCTTCAGAGCTTCAAGAGGGTTTGACACAAAACATGCACAAGACATGACAAAAGAACCGAGCTAAGTGCTGGCGCACAATTTAACAGACATGCAATTTAACAGTCCTGCTGAGAAGAAATGAACAAATCTTCTGTAACGTCCTTATTTAAGATTTTTAACCTGATCAGTGGAAAGGTCACAAAGTCAGGGTTCACCTTCTGTAGGCCAAGAATGAGATCAGACTGATGCTAATCTTTTAATGCAGATGGAAAATTTTTAGGTCAAAATTGTGATGGTGAGACCAGAAGAATCATTCTCTGGGGACCCTGATCCTCCACTTCTTATCATAGACGTTAGATTTTGTTTGTTTAAACCAAAACACAGTCAAAAGAAAACAGAAACTGTTTGGTACCTTTATCTTTCTTTGCTGGTTCTTCTTTTGGAGGAACAACAACAGGCTCTGGTTTCTTGGCTGCTTTTGGAGGTTCAGGGATTTTTTCCTCTTGGGGAACTTTGAAAACATTTTACATAAAATTTGAGTCTTTACAGGGAAGTCAAGAGAAGAGTCTCAGACATGAACAAACCAACAACAACTCTGTCGAGCATAACAAAAACTGACGTGCAGCCCCATCGTGACATCACAGAGAGGTTAGATGATAGACACACACACACTCTGAGTTGAAGACACTTCAAGATCGTGTAAGAGTTTAGGTGTTTAGTGGGAGGAGCTTCCGAATGACTGGCAGTCGGCTGAACTTCCGGTACCTTTAGCTGGCACAGGCTTCCTCTTCTGTGGTGCCTCTTCCTCTTTCCTCTTCTCCACTGGAGGTGGAGGGGGAGGGGGAGGGGGATGGGGAGGTGCAACTACCTCCTTCTTAGTTGGTTCTGGTTCTTTGAAAGAACACGTTATGTTTCAGGTGTTTGACAGTTGAACTATGTTTACAGTCAGAAACCAATGAGTCAAAGTTTTAGCGATGTTAATGAGACATTTGGACAGACAGTCAGAGACATTTCAGAATTCACATTGGCAGCACCTGAAAATGATCATATTCCCAGCAGTTAAAGAAATAGGAGTTTGCTTGCACAAACATCTTAACTAGACACAAAAGGATCAATAAGCAGGAAAGAAAATGAGTTAAAAGTGGAGTTAAGAAAAATAAGAAAAACTCCAAAGCTGCATCTCGACAGAGATGGTTTATACCTTTTTTTGGAAGTTCCTTTGGTGCATGTGTTGGTTCCAGTTTGGTCTTTGGCAGTTCTGGTTTTGGCACTCTCACTTCAGGCTCAGGTTTTTTCACTGTCGGTTCAGGCTTTGGAACTGGAGCTTCTGGCTTGGCCATGGTTGGTTCTGGCTTTGGCACAGAAGGCTCAGGTTTACGAACCTCTGACTTCGGTTTTTCTGGTTCTGGCTTGGTTACTGCTGGTTCAGGCTTGACCTTTGCCACTTCTGGCTTTGCAGGTTCTTCAGGGACTTAAAGCAACATTCAGATTGGTTTAGGTTTGAGCAAAGACAGTCAGGACACACAGACAAAGATTCGCTTCCACACTTGAAGCTAAGTGAACACACTCTCTCTTTAAAACCCAACACACACATCCAAACATAACAGGAAATACCTTTGGATGGTGGTGCCGTTGGCAGCTTCTTCTCTGGCACCAGTTTAGCTTCAGGCTCCAACTCAATTTTAGCAGGTTTGGCTTCCAGTTCGGCTTTGGGAGCTGGTTTGGGCTTAGGCTTTGGTTCAGGTTCAGGCCTAGCTGCTGGTGCCACTTTTTTGGGCTCTGCTGGTACTTGAGGCTTGGGCTCATCTTCAAGTAGGTAACACAGACATTGGCTAATATTAGCATGAAGTTGTGTGAGCATCTAAGAATTATCAAGAGGTGTTAGAAGTGTGAGCTGACATCGAACAGGAAGACACTGAGGTGGACAAAATCAGCAGCAGCACGTTGTGTCGAACAGACTTGAATTACAAACAGTGAAGTCAGAATGAGTCAAGACGAGATTTTAAGAGGTTTGAAGCTGCGAAGAAGAGATGACTACTGAGGACTCAGACATGAAACAACAGGAAGAACTGATAAAAGTACCTTTCTTTTGCACTCCAGGCTTCTCAGCAGGCTCCGAAGCAGCAGCAGGCGTCTTCACCTCCTCAGGTTCTTTTTTGATAAACAAGGTGATAAGAGGAAAAGAACCACATCTGAACAGCTAGAACTGTTAGAAGACACCAGAAAATGTTATCATATGAAAAGAGAAGATTAAGTTAGAAATCAGGCAGCTCTACCTTTGGGAGCAGGAACTTTCTTCTTCTCTGGGACTGAAACTACTGGAATCTTTTCCTCCATTGGCTTTTTGGCCTCTACCACTTCAGTATCAGTAAAATATTACAGCAAAGTTCAGGTTTACACAATCTCATGAAAAGTTAAAAAAGCAAGTAAAGCTACAGATGAGGCAATATTAAAGGCATGTGTTGGTACCTTTAGGTGGTGACGGCTCCTTCATAGCTGCTGTTGGTTTCTCTTCAGGCTTTTTCTGAGCTTTGGGGACTTAAAAGACACCAACTGTGTTAGGCTTGAGAGATTCTGTGCATTTGTATGTGAAACAGAAGTTTAGAAAAAGACAAAAGCAACTACAGTAAAAATAAGAGTAACGTGTTAAAAAACAAGGAAGATGAAACAGGAGGACAAAACGATTGAAAAAGTTCAGTAATGAAGGGGTTTGGTTAGGAATACGTTTTTGTATGGTAGAACATTCAGGTCTCTGGTACCTTTTGCTGGGATCTCCTCTCTCATTTCAACTTTCTGGGTCTCCACTGTCTCTTCAACAGGAACTCTGATGGCTGAAACACACAGAACATCATCATCATCACTGGCAGAAGAAACTGACTGAAACACACATCTTACAAGAACACAAAACAACATGATAAAAATAAAATAACTAATGAAGGCTCATTGCAAACTGGTGACCAATCAGAAGTTAGGACAAAGGAACAAGATAACCTGATAATCTGCACACAAGCATTTATGTTAAATGAGTAAAGAGAAGATGAAGAACCACAAAAGATTCTGATGATCCGCAAAAGGACAAACAAAAAGACAAACATGAGGACAGACACGTTCTTCCTGTGTTGCTCTGATACCTTTGGTGATGGACACCTCTTGTGTTACCATCTCTTCTGTCCAGCTCTGATACTCAACTGCAGGTACAACCACCACAGAAATGACAGAAGACAACAAATGTGAGGCAAACAGTTTGTGCTCAAAAACAATGTCAAAAACTCATGACGCCATTTCACAGTTTAATTAAGTTGCCGTCCTTTCATCTTCTCAGCGGAGGCAACAGGACAAAAAGCCGTTTCAGAGGAACTTCAGTTCAATCCTCTGAAGTGAAGATGGAACCAGACGTTTGGAGATTCAAATTGGTTCTCTCTAAACTCTGTTCAACTGAATTCAGAAGCTCAAACTGTGAAATACGACACGACTGTTGGTGAACGTGTGATGGAGAAATTATGAGATGAAAGTTAAAGGGTAAAAAAAGAACGCATCCCAAACACACAAGAAGATGAACAACAAGCATGTTATCTACAGTCAACTTCCTGCTTGGACAAAAACAACCTTCACAAAGAGGTGAGTCACATGACACGATGATGATGATGTTACAACGAGGAACCACATCCATCAATCCAGATGACGATACAGATGATGAAGATGATGAGGGGAATGAAGATATTGTACCTCCCTGCTCGACCACACGCTCTTCTTCATATTGGTACGTGTATTCAGGCGATTATTGAAAAACAAAAGTGTTTTGGTTCTTCCAGTTACCAAGAAAAAGTACAAACGGATTCTGTTAGTCTGTTAATCATCAGAGTGAAGGAGGGATTACCTCGATGTTCCAGCTGTTCTTCATAATGATAGAACTCAGCAGATTCTTTAAAAGACACAAACATGTTGGATTCACCTCTGATTGAGGGACTCACAGTATTTGTCCCTGGAGTCAGTCTTACCTTGAATTGCCACTGATGAGGGCACTTCAGGCCTCTGGACTGATGAGTCTGGGACATCTACAGAATGTGGTTCAAACCAAAACTTTATTTAAAAGGACATCTAAATTAGAAGAGTATTCAATAACATAAGATTAATAGATGTCAATCCGGCAGTTTAGAAAACCCTCTTGCTACAATGTCAGTTCAAGACTCTTCAGTGCTGGCTTCACTTTACAGACCTGAAGTCCCCAAATTTAGACCCCCCAACTGAACTTCCTGTGCATCTCAGTGAACTGACTGTAGACGGAGAACAAAAGGAATTCCTGAAACGTCCCTGAGAGACAGTTAAAAAACTAGAAAGTAAAGTACTCACCCAGCGGCACCATTGCTAATTCAATTTCTGTGAAAAGGGGGAAAAGTGAAGAACGTATTAAAGACCAGAACACACAGAAGCCAAACAGAAGAGGAAAAAATACTGCCTGACTGGAACTGTACCTTTGCCAGACAAATAAAGCTCAGCTGTGCTCTTAGCCTCTCCCCTGGGCTCCAACCTCACAATCACTGAGTACACGCCTACATGGGATTAGTAATGAAGATGTTTAAAACTCAGTTCATAAAAACAATTAGAAAAAAATTCTGTTGGGCCTTGTGATGGGCTTTTGGGTTCGATGGTGCTCTACACACCTTCGTCTTCGATGGTCACGTTTTGGATGACCATGAAATGTCTTCGGCCCTCACTTCTGAAGTTGTACTTAGGGCTCTCTTTCAGTTCCCAGGTGTCTTTATACCATGAAACAATTGCGTTGTCGAAGGACACCTCGCACTCAAAGGTGGCCGACTGGCGCTCGTTGACTTCGACATTGTGGATGCGTTTGGTGAAATGAATTTGTTCAGCTAAAACAGATAAAGATGTGAATGGGTAAACGGGTTTGGCTTCACAACTGGGAATGTATGACAACAGCTGAACACAACATCCACATGGTTAGAGCTGAAGATCAAGGGAATGTTTACGGGACGGTTATAATTACGGTGGTTTTAGGGTGGGGGGGGTGGGTTTGAGTCGGAGCGGATGTAAGAACACAACGGATGAAATGGTCATGGTCGTTTTTGGAAGAGAATATTAGAGTAGTGAAGAATGTTAAGACAAATTTAAATCCAACAAGAAAGAGACAAAAAAGAAAAAATCTTCAACATTAGTGTCAGAGTTTGCCGGGGCGGCCCAAAGAGGTTAGTGAACAACAGAACATCCGCCACGGCTTCCAGGTACAAACCTTCTACCCAGAGGTCGGCTGAAGACTCCAGTTGCTGGTACCTGCAGCTGTATCGACCCTGGTCTTCAGGCTTCAGGTCCCTGATCAGAAGCTTCTGAATCTTGTGTTTCACTTCAGATGTGTATCTGCCCTTCATCTCTAACTGGTGGCCATTTTTGAACCACTGAGCCTCTACATTAGGGATGGACAACTGACAAGACAGCGTGCACGTCTGTCCCTCCTTACCCGAAGTGTCTTGCAGATGCTTCTCAACCTCTGGCTCTGAAAAAGACACACACCACAGAGACAGGAGATCTCATCCAACATGTTGCCTCAAATGTCTTTTTGTTAAATTAGTGCAACTTGTGTTTGCAGAACTCCCTATCATGGGAAATGACAGATTAAACACTTGGTTCACGGTCTGAGGACTGACCCATGACGGTGAGCTTGGCACTGGAGATGTGTGGCCCACACACCACTCGGTAGTTGCCCTGGTCGGACAACTGGCACTTCTTGATCTTGAGCAGGTGGCGGTCGCCGCTGATGCTGATGTCGTACTTGTCACTGGTGTCCAGTTTCTGCGTGCCCTTGTACCAGGACAGTGTGATCTCCGGGTAATTGATCTTGACCTTGCACTCAAACTCCGCCTCCTTGTTGGTAAGGACGGACTGATCGGTGATGTCCTTCAACACAGTGACGGGCTGCAGGAGCAACAAGAGGATTAACTCTCTGACATAATGGCAGGCGTAAGTGAAAGCTGGTGAGTATGTCCTGACCTCCGTCCGCTCCATCCTCTTTTGCAGGTCAGCCACCAGTCGGGCCATGTCCTCATCAGACTCTCTGTCTCCACGTTCCAGTTCCTGTCAAAGAAAACATGGTTCAGCACATAACAGACACTGACACACCAGAGATGCTGCAGTGGAGACTGTTACCGGTCTTCCACTTTCTTCAGCCTTCTCCTTCTTCAGCTGCTCAATGGCCTGCAGCAGGCCACGGTAGTCTGTGATGCCATACATCCGGGCGTATTTTTCATACTCTTTAGGGTCCACGTTTCTCAGTAACTCAACAATATCAATGTCCTTCTCCTCCTGTGGACTCTTTTGCTTTGATGGCGTCCTGAGAACAAGTCACAGAAGACACTGTGAGTTTGTAAAGGATTCAGGATCAGAGACTCAGCCGGTATTTGAACCAAGTGTCATGTATGTTGGTGAGCTGTCGGACGATTGTGTTACTCACTTCTTAAGTTTGGCTCGGAGGTCTCCCTCCAGCTGTACCACCTCTTTCTTTTCATCGACACGCATGTCGGCGCTGCACTCGATCTCTCCATGCTTGTTGGAGGCGACGCACCTGTACTGACCCGAGTCAGACTTGGTCACCTCTCTGATCTCCAGTTTGGACTCCTGACCCTTCTGCGCGATGGAGATCCGGCCACCGTGTGTGATCTGCCTCCACTTCCCCTTCATCCACTTGACACTGGGGATGGGGTCGCCACCGACCTTGGCAATGAAGGTCGCGGTGCCCTCTACGAAACAACAGGAGGAGGATTAGGACTAAACTCATTCAACATCTACGTTGAACTTCATGTACAGTGTGTGCCTCACTCTCAGTGACGTTTATGGTTTTAGGCTCCTCAATGAAGAACAGGTTGTCCAGTTTCTTGGTTGGAGCTGCAGCTGGAGCTTCAGCAGGAGCTGGAGCCGCTCCGGGTTTCTCTGCAACACAAAAGAAAAAGGGATTTTTTTCCTTCAAAAGCAAAAACACAAAGACAATGTTTCAGAGGAAAAGTCAGTTTCTGGATTTCAGTTTAACAACCATCAGCAGTCTGAGAGGCTGAACACCATCAGAGCAGAAAAATGGCTGAAGTTCATCAGTCTCAAATATCTTTGACTTTTCAGCAGTCAACAATATGGATGTCAGAGCAGAGAGAAAAGGTCTGAAATTCATAAAAGTCCTGCTGGTTTGGTCCCTGACTGATCAGCTTCCTTTATTTGGAATTACGTGACATCAACAGCACAGGGAGTCTCCTTCCTTCATCCCTTCTGGTATAAAAAGAAAAAGGACAGTTGTCTCAGTTCTTACCTTTCATGGTGACTTTGGCTTTGCAGAACTCGCTGCCGGCATCGTTGGAGGCCTTGCAGAGATAATCACCGGCGTCGTGTCTGGAAGCTGCGCTGATCTCCAAACAGGCCATCCCATCGGAGAAGCTGATCCTGGTGCTGCCAGCCGATGTCAGGTCTTTCCTGTCTTTCATCCACTGGATCTTTAGAGGGGGAGACCCGCAGACATGACACCGGAGGCTCAGTTTCTCACCCTCTGACACTGTGACGGGTTTTAGAGGGACATCGAAGACTGGAGGCTTCTTGGCTTCTGCAGGAGACAAAGGGAGTCAGCCGACCAAACTGGAATCTGGGAAGAGCTGGTCCTGGACTTATCAACATCAGGCTGTAGACTTATTAGTATTCGTACCAAAACACAGGTTACCAAAAAAAACAGATATTTAATGAAGAGTTGAATCATAATGATCTGATGATGTTTGAATATAAAAACCTGACAGAATGCCTACAAACAGCCAAGGGCCGACCAAAATGCTTTACAGTAAAATAAATATAGTAAGACAATAATTAGCATAAAAAGAAATGACACAATAGTAAAAACTCTGAAAGAACAAAATTTAATAAACATTAAAGAGGAGTCGGGACTCAGCCAAAGGCCAAGGGGAGAAAAAAAATAGTCTTTAGCAGTGCTTGAAATGTGGAGAGGCTATTTGCAGTCCACACAAACTCTAGTTTTTAACAAAGTTCGAAGAACATCCAAAATCATCTGGTTTGCTGACCTAAAGGCCCTGAAGGCCAGTTAGAGACTTGCAACAAATGAAAGAATCTTAAAGTCAATTTTATATCTGACTGATCAATGCCCAAAGACAAGATAGTAACAAGTAATAAAAGCATGAATAACTTCTTCAAAGTCTTTCTGGCATAATTAAGGTTTAACTTTAGCTTGGAGCCTCCGCTGAAAAAAGCTAGGATAGAGTGGTTCTTTTTTCAGACCAGGAGCTAAGACTCTCCCAGTCCAGCTGGAGGTAGGGGATTCAAACCACTGGAGAACAGAACCAGACAGACCCTCCTGGTCCCAGGTTAACCAATCCAGACTGTGCTCCGCTAATGATGAGTTGACCAGTGTCAAGCCTGGGGTTTGTTTTGTTTCAGTGTCTCCTCATTTTCACCTCATCTATTTCTTTTTTTTTCTCATTTTGCCGTCAACCGTTTATCTGAGCTGTTAAAGTCAAAGAGAGAATGAAGAAGCGTGTCAAAGGACTGGTCCTTCATCAGGAAACCCACCTGTGATGCCCACAGTGACGTCGCAGGAGGCAGTTCCAGCCTCATTAGAGGCGTGGCAGGAGTACCTGCCACTGTCGCTCACCCGGCTGTTTTTGATGCACAGAACAGCCACGTTGCTCTTGAAGCTGATGTCATACTTGTCTGAGCTCTTGATCTCTGTGTTGTCTTTGAACCATTGGATGGACATGGGCTGTGAGCCGGACACACGGCCCTCGATCTTCAGAAGTTTGCCCTCCATGTCCTCCATCTGCTCCGAGGGCTTTTTGGTGAACACCGGGGGATTTCTACGTTCTGAAAAAACAATATAAGGAAGTGAAGTGAGGACGGAGGTTTTGTCCGTGTCACAAAGAGACACCCGGCAAAGGGCTGAGATGTAAGAAGAGAAACCCAAGATGGCTGAGTGTGGCCCAACATCAAATACCTTTGACGGTGATGTCAGAGGAACAAGAGTCCTTCCCCATATCATTAGAGGCATGGCAGAAATATCTGCCTGTGTCGCCTTTATCTGCCTTCAGAATGGTCAAGTGGGCCGTGTTTTCCACACAGCTGATCTTATAATTGCCCCCAGAGCGAATGTCTTTATGGTCTTTGGACCATGTGACTTTAATGGGGGCAGAGCCTGTCATGTGACACTCCAGCTCAATGCTGTCACCGACTGTCACCTCCTGTGGTGACAACTTCCTGTCAAAGACTGGAGGGTATCTTGGTTCTGAAAGTCCACAACAGGTAAGACAATGTCCAGAAGAAGCAGAAGAAGAAGAAGAAGGGGAGGAGGAGAAGAGGAAAAGAGGAACAAGATTAAATCTTTACTTGAAACATTTCAACAGTTTGATCAAGCGCCTGACATTGTCATCATCATCATCATCTACTCTGCCTCTGCTTCCTGTAGCAGGTCATTGAAGGTGACATCACGACCTGGACACAGTATTTATTTCCCATCATCCACCACTGTTTCAATCACCAAACAATCAGTGGCGCCCTTGTGCTTCACTGACCTTGGAGGGTGAGCTTGGCTCTGCAGGAGGCTGAGCCCACGCTGTTGGTAGCGACGCAGGTGTATTCCCCAGCGTGCCTCATCTTGCTGCAGTCGATCTGCAGCGCTGCCGTGTTGTCATCGTACAGCATGGAGAACTCGTCTCCTGGCATCAAAGGCTCACCGTCTTTCAGCCACGACACCTCAATGGGTGAGGAGCCGGCGACGCGGCACTCGAACCTGACTGGCTGACCCTCTGTCTGTTGCAGGCTGGTGATTTTCTTCGGGAAGGACGGTGGCGTTTTGGCCTCTAGAGAAGTTAAAGATACGACAGTGAAGAGTTTGTTTTGCATCTTAGATGTGAAACAACTAATTCTTCCTTCCCTTGAGTTTAACATTCATCCCACTGATCTCAAAGTGTCATGTAAAGGCGAATGGTGGGAGGTTTACCCAGCACGCTGAGTCTGCAGGTGGTGGAGGTGAAGCCAATCTTGTTCTCCGCCTTGCAGGTGTACTCTCCAATGTCACCCTTGGTGGCTTTGCTGAGTTTCAGACAGGACACTCCTTTGGAATATTCCAGTTTACAGGTTGGGCTCGACCGGACTTTGCCGTCAGCCTTGAACCAGGAGACCTTGATCTCAGGTGTGCCAGCCACCTGACACTTCAGGCATACAGCGTCTCCAGCCGTCACCTCCATGGGTTCTAACGACTCCACAAAGTACGGTGGCTCTGCAGGGACACACAAATTTTAGAACAAACCAACGAAGCTGACAGACACACCAATCAGAGCCAGGACCTCTGTGTCAGTGATGTCATTACTGTCATAATAAAGGAAACTTAACAACGGCAGAGCTCTTTGTTAAGTTCTGCAGCCTCTGTGTCTCTGGAGCTTTAGTGTCAGTTTGGATTCAAGTCACCACTCGAGCTTCTGACAAACTTCCTGTTGCCTGAACACACTTGCTGCTCTGAACCTCTGCAGTGTGAACGTGGTGATAATGTTGCTCCCTCACAGGTCCTCTTTCTGACAGATCTGACCAATTTGAAAGATTCGTGAAATATTCAGAAAAGCCTCCAACGGGGCCACCTGATTATGAAACGCCCTTCGACTATAAAATAAAGTTGGATGACGGCACCACATGAGGATGACTGAGCAAGTTCAGGACTCTGATTGACCACAGGGGGGGCAGCAAGTACACAAAAACACTACAATTAAAAATGGAAGTTACAGCTCACACACCTGCAGGGCTCAGTCTGAGACCACCCCAGAACCAGAACCAGATGTTTGTATTTGATGTTAATTCTCTGCATCTAATTATTTAACTTAATTCAGATTAGCCTCAAACATTAAACCAGAAACGAAGTGATAAAATCTGGTTTAATGTCAATCAGATGTTGAACTGACCGAGGATGGACACAGCTGCCTCACATGTGTCTCTTCCGGCATCGTTGGACACTTCGCAGCTGTAATTCCCAGCAGCCTCCTTGTCGTCAGTGCTGAGACACTCCAGGATGCAGGAGCTTTCAGTTGTGGTGATGTTGTATTTGTAAGAAGCAAAGATCTGCTGTCTATCCTTGAACCAGTTCACTGTGATCCTGGGGGTTCCAGTGTAGGTGCACTCCAGTGTTAGAGGCTTTCCCTTCGTCACTGATACGTCCTTCAGCTTCTTGGAGAACACCGCAGGTTCTGAGAGACAACATCCAATACAGACTTTAGTTCATCAAAGAGAAACATGAAATAAATTTTCTGATAGAAAGATAGCAACCAAACTTTAATCTGTAAATTTAAAAAACTGTGAAAGAATTAACTGAAAATAAACAATAAAACCTACACGTGATCTGTTAAACACAACACATTACTTTCTTCTGATGAAGCTGTTCTACTCACTAACTTTACCATTTTTGTCAATAAAGACACTGAACAGGATTAAAGATAAATAGAACTTGATGTTTCACCGACCTTTGACAGTGAGATTAACGGGGAAACTCTCCTTTCCTGCGTCATTAATGATCTGACAGGTGTACTCTCCAGCATGAGACCCGTCCACCTTGAAAAGCTCCAGAAGAACCTGGTTGTCCTTCAGTGAGAACTCACAGCTGTGTCCAGACAGGATCTCCTTGGTTCCTCTGAACCACTTGAGTCTGAGCGGGGCGCTGCCCTTTACCACGGCTGAGAAAGTCACATTGGATCCTGGCATTGCCTCCATCGACTGCGGTGGCACCACAAAGGAAGGAGGCTCTGGGTGCAGAGATGAAACATGATAAAGGCTACGATTACAAGCGGATTTTAGTTTGACTAAACCTCTCTTAACCCTGCAGAGTCTGGGATCAGGACTCTTAAGTTCTGCTAATGTGCATCAGACTCAGCAGAGGCAGAAATCGGTGATCTTCACTGTCTAATGTGTCCCATTCATGTTCATCTGAGAGTGAGTTCATCTCATCAGCTTGAATTTCTAACTACTGAGACAATAAAGACCAAGTTTTGATTCTGAGGTCGGTGTAACACGATGAACCAAAGGTTCAACCAAACTGTCATGAATCTCTTCCGTTCACCAAATAAAAGATTTCTCATAAAAGTTACTTACCTTGGACGACCAAGGAGGCTGTGGTCTCGCTGGATCCCGCCTTGTTCACAGCTTTACATTTATACACTCCAGAGTTGGACATTTTAAGTGTGGCCACTTTGAGCATGCAGCTGTTGTCGCTGAATGAAATGTCATAATTTGGTCCACTCTGTATCTCCTCCCCGTTGTGGTACCATGAGATGGTAAAAGGTGGAGAACCTGAAACTTTGCACTCCATTTCTCCAGCATTTCCAACAACACTGTTACAGTCCCTCAACTTCCGCAAGAACGAAGGAGGGATGATCTTATCTGGTGTGGAGAGAAAGAAGCGTCAACTGTTAGGTCCGGACAAACAGACCTGAATGTGCCGTTTTCAGTCTAAAGACTGTTGTTGAAATGGCTCAGGTACTGATTCTGACCGTGTGGTCACATTCAGCAGCTCTTTTGTTGTGTGTCTTTGTGTTACACCAGATTTAAAATCAGATGCTCAAGTTGAATATTATGAGAGAAATAAACAGCAGACACAGAATACCAACCTAAAACGGTGAGATTAATTTTACTCAGGTCCTTCCCGACCTCGTTCATAACCTGGAAGATGTATTCTCCGGAGTCAATCTTCTCAGCAGAGAGCACATTCAGGCTGGAAATCATCCGAGAAAAGGAGATCTTGTACTTCCTCCCAGAGGCCAGTTCCACTCCATCCTTGAACCATTTGGGTACAAGCTCTGGGGTTCCACACACTTTGACCTCCAGGGCCGCGATATCACCTGCCGTCACGCTCAGAGCATCAGGCTTGTCGACGATCTTAGCAGGTTCTGGAATCAACAGAAGGTGGAGAAGATGTTTTTAATCGAACCTGCAAGAGAAGGCTGGAAAACAAAACTTCAAGAGAAAGAGAGAATTATATGATTACAAACCTAGAACAGTCAAGTTAGCGAAACACTCCACACTCCCAGCATTGTTTCTGAGTTGGCAGGTGTATTTGCCTGCTGTGGCTGCATCTGCCTTAAAGACTTTAAGAGCCACCTGGTTGTTCTCAAAGGTGATTTTCCTGTTGTCACCGTCCCTGAGAATGTGATCCTTGTCTTGAACCCAGGACACAGTAATGGGTTCAGAGCCTTTAACAGTGGCCACAAGGGTCACCTCCTCTCCCAGTATCACTGTCATGTTTGACAGTTTCTTCACGAATGACGGTGGCTCTGAAGAGAGGAGAAAAACAGCGCAGAGGGAAAGTCAGCAGGGTGACAAAAGTCATTTGAAAATCCAAAACTAATGATTTTCATTTGAGAACATCGCAATTTCTACTGACCTCTGAGTTTAACTGTTGTCTGGCAGGTGTCACTTCCTACACTGTTTGACACTTTGCACTCATATTCGCCAGCATCGGAGGGCTCAATCCCAATGACATGCAGTGTCGCTGAGTTGCCCTCGCTCACCACCTTATATTTCCTGCTCTCCATCAGAGGTTTCCTGTCTTTGAACCAGGTGACCTGAAACGGAGCTGTACCGCTCATCTCGCAGTACAAACTCACGTCCTTCCCCTTTAGCTCCTCAACAGGCTGAGGTAATTTGACAAAAGATGGGGGGTCTAAAAAAAGATTAGGAAACTGTTAATGAGGCATTAACAGGGAAAATCCATCTAGATATCTTAAAGCTGAAGCCCGTAACATTTCATGTGGTGTTGTTTCACAGTCTCAGAGCTGTGTTGTCGTTTATGGCCTCAAAGATCAGAATTCTCTGTGGGGGCTTCTAAGAAGTACAACTAAAATGATGGAATTTCTGTGGGACATTTTAGGAACCACGACTAAGCTGGCAGCTGTGCTATTAAGGATGGACGGAGCTACAGTTGATCTGGAAGGCTGGACGGTGGACAGTGGACAGACAGCAGTCAAAGCTGCTGAGCTGTGAATATTTGTTGGTCGACAGTTAAACTGTTGAACTGATGTGAAGTTTGACTGAACCGCAACTAGGATGGAAGAGCAATAGAACTGAAGCTACAGGGGCAGACTCAGGGGTTCAAAGACAATGAAAGAGATGTGGAATGTTGCTGAAGGTTGGAAGAAATGATGTATTCATCTGTTTATTATGTTTATTATTTATGACACATAATGTCGCCGGTCTGCTGGCTCTGAAGAGCTGCTCACAGTCTCTAAATAGCAGAAAAAAAGAATATCAAGCTGAGGCTAAGGTGCTGGTTGTGCTTTCGACAACGCTCATTCCACCACATGGACAAAGAAGTTTTAAAAATGTTACGGGAACCAGCTTTAAGCTAAATAACAACCAGTGCATCAGACTGCATAAAAACTGAGCGGCTGACCTTTAACAGAAAGTGTGCTGCTGCAGCTGACACTGCCAGCATCATTCTGAGCTTCACAGGTGTAAACTCCATCATCATCAAAGCTGGCAGAGAGCAGTTCCAAGACTGCTACAGAGTCAGAGAATGATCTCTTGTAGTTGTGCCCATCAGTGACCTTGGTGTCCTGTCTGTACCAGGCCACCTTCAGAGGAGCTGTGCCACTGACTTTGCACTCCAGGCGGAGTGACTCACCCCGCTTAACAAACTTAGTTGCAGGTAGTTTCAGCAGAAATTCTGGCGGTTCTGGAAAGCCAAAATATAAAGGAATTAGCTGCTTGGAGCAGGTAGGGACACTTTAGATGGAGAGTTACGTCAGTCAAGAAATGAGCAGATGAAAGAGATGAGATGACAGCGAGCAGTTAGCAGCAGCTGCAACATACTTCTTGATGAGCAGCAGTGAAAAAAGGCCTGAAGCGTTTTGATAACAATGAAATACTGCCAAGCAAAGACAACATCACAGAGAATTACTACTTTCAGCCAGAGATGCAGGACCAGAATGAATACTGCCACGCAAGAGTTGATTTGAAGGATGCAAATCTAACCTTTGACTGTCAGGTCAGCTGTACAACGTACAGAGCCGGCATCATTGCTGACTTGGCAAGAGTAAATTCCACTGTGGGTGACGCCCACTGAGTAGAGCTCTAAGAAGCAAGATGAGCCCTCCAGACCCGTGAAGCAGGTTGGCCCGGTCATGAGCTCTGTGTCGTCCTTGAACCATTTGACCATGAAGGGAGGAGTTCCCTGAAATGAGCCTTTGAATCGGACAGTAGTGTTGGGAAGAGCCACCTGAGACTTGGGCAGCGTCACAAAGCTTGGAGGTTCTGAAGAGAAGGAGGGGGACCAGGTTAAAGAGATACTCACCTTATGGGCTGGGATCACATGACCAATCATGGTTGGAGCATTTTCTAACCTTTGACCAGGAGGGAGCCGCTGCATTCGCAGCTTCCTGCTGCATTAGTCAGTTTGCATGAGTAAGATCCTGCGTCAGATAGCTCCAGCTGCTCGATCTCAATTGACACGGCATTGTCCTGCTGGATGAGTTTGTGTTTGACACCACTAGAGATTTTGCTCTTGTCTTTCTGCCACTCCACACTGATGGGGAGGGAACCAGATATTTTGCAACATATCTGAACAAAGGAGCCCAATACTTCCTGCATGTCTACCAGGGGTTTGATGAAGCTCGGAGGAATGACTTGTTCTGTTACCAAGACAACAATAAGAAAGAAATTAGAGTTTGCTCCATGTGTCTTGTGGACTACATGACTCTTCTGATCCTCACCGACCTGATACAATCACTTTGACTTTGCAGGTGCAGCTGCTGATGTGGTTTGCCACCTCAAAGACGTAATGTCCTTCGTCCTCCCTCTGGGCAGACTGAATCTTTAGGCTGCTGACATTGTTCTCAAAGCTCAGCTTATGCTGCCTGATAGACTGAAGCTCTCTGCCATCCTTCGTCCATCTGACTTTGAGCTCAGGGGAGCCAGTCACCTTACAGTCAAGACTGACTGGATCTCCAACTGTCACCCTGATCACTTCAGGTTTCTCTGTGATCTGAGGAGGCTCTACAATGCAAAGCAAAGTCCACAGTTCATAAAGTGTCTGACTGAGACCCTGAAAAGATCAGTGGAGCTCAGGTATACCTTGGACTGTGAGCGTGGCAAAGCATTTGTCCTGCCCGGCCTCATTTACCACCTGGCAGGTGTATTTCCCGCCGTGTGTTGCCTCACAGGCAGGAATCCTGAGAGTGGCCACGTTGTTCTCAAATGTCCTCTCAATCTTTGCGTCCTCCAAAATCCAGTTCTCATCTTTTTGCCATTGTACAGAAAGAGTGGGTGAGCCCGACACCACACAGTGAAACACAGCCATTTTACCCAGAACGGAGACTGTGTTCTCCATCCTCCTGGTAAATGTTGGTCGTTCTATTTGAGAAAACCAATGAAATGGTTAGTTCCCACCTTGACAGATCAGCATACTGATGTGTAATTCTGCTTGGACCGACCTTTGAGGTTGAGCGTAGTCTTACACATACAGCTTCCCACCTCGTTAGCTACAGTACATTGATATTCACCAACATCTCCAGTGTCACATTTGTGCACTTCCAGACCCAGAATGTCGTTGGTCTGGGAGAAACCATGTTTAGCACTGGGTTTGATGGCCTTAGCATCTTTATGCCATGTTATCTCAAATGGACCTGTCCCAGAAACCTGACACTCGAAAGAGGCACTGGATCCCTTCACAACATCAGTGGGAGTCAGCTCTCTGATAAATGATGGAGGCTCTGAGATGAGATGAAACAAACCGTCACCTACATTCAATCATGTGAACAATTCCTTCCAGACTCATTAACACCTGCATGACTAAAAGCAAAGTTTCCATTGAAAGTGACAGAATTTGAAATAATTCAATAATCTGAATGATTCCCGCCTTTTCTTTAGGAAATCGTTGCTTACAATCCTACATTATGTTTCTTCTGACAGGGCTGACCTTTGACCTTGAGCTCCATGCTGCAGCTCTCACTTCCAGCTTCATTACGAGCCTCACAGTAATAAATCCCACTGTCTTTGGTTTCAGCTCCACAGACTTCCAGAGTGGCCACCGAGTTAACAAAAGCCATCTTGTAGTGATCACTGGGGTTGATCTCAGAGCCTTCCCTGAACCAGTAGATGTCTATCTCAGGTGTGCCGGTCACCTGGCACTCAAACACTTTACTCTGACTGGGACGGATCACAGACATACGAGCCGGTGTCCGTGTGAACTTAGGAGGCTCTGGAGGACAAAATAACATCAAACATTTAATCATCAGATTAGAAGAAATCTGTAGAGATTGAACAATATCCATCCCAATGTTGCAGTTTAAACAAATAACCTTTGACAAAGAGGTTGGCCTGACAGGAAGTGGAGCCCACATCGTTCTGGATTTCACACACATAGTCTCCAGAATCAGAGGTTTTGGCGAAAAAGAGCTCCAATGAGGTTGAAGTGTTGTCTTTCATCACATAGCAGTCAGCGCTGGAAACAATCTCTTTCTTGTCTTTGAACCATTTGATGGTCAGAGCCGGCGTGCCAGAGAGCAGCACATTAAACTGAACCTTTGACCCCGGCAAAACATTCATGGACTCAGGCTTTTCTAGAATACAGGGCGGTTCTGGAAGAGAAAAACAAGTCAGGTTCTGTGAAAGCTGCTGTCGGCGGTGCAGCTACATCCAGCAAAGAGAAAGTTTGTTCAAACCTTTGACAAACAGGGTCCCTGAGCACTGGACTGTCCCTGCCTTGTTTTTAGCAATGCAGGTGTAGCTGCTGCTATCTTTACTGCCAAGATTAGAGATTTCCAGAAAAGCAACATTCTCAAAGAATGTGCATTTGTATTTGTCATCAGTCTGGATCTCCGTCTTATCTTTGTACCACTGAATGGTTATCGGCAGAGAGCCTGATATGAGACAGTCCAAGTGAGCAAACGATCCTTTGATACCTTCCGTTTGCTTCAGTTTTCTTGTAAAAGATGGCGGAATTATTTGATCTGAGATGGTAAAAGGAAAAAGAGATGAGAAGTTCAAAATAAACTAAACAAAAAAACCCCACAACATTTATGTCAATAAGGAACTAACCCAGAATGGTGAGCGTGGCCTCACAAGAACTTTGTCCAACATCATTAGAAACCCTGAAGGTGTATTCACCGCTGTCACTTTTCTCCGTTTTAATAATCTTGAGCACTGAACTGGTGTCTGTGGTCTGGACTTTATAGCGCTGGCCTGAGGTCAGCTCAGTGTTGGCTTTCAGCCATCTGGCCTTCAGGGGTTTTGTGCCTGAGAATCTGGCCTCCAGCGTGGCCGGATCCCCCTGAGTCACACTGATAGATTTGGCCTCCTCTGTGACCTTGGCTGGTTCTGAGACATCAAAGAAAACAGTCAGCAAAGACTGAGACTTCCTGCTCCAAGAACTGGACTGAGAACTGAAGTCAGACAAAGATGCATTTGATTTTCATCAACTCCTGAAGGCACCAAAATGGAAAAACTTTGAGTCAATATCAGTGTTTCATTAACGTCATGAGGAGGATTAGATAGAATGAATTGTCAGTGACTGGGCCGAGTCTGGATCTAGTCCCAGATTAACAGTGGGATTTTATACTTCGGTGGCTGCAAACCTAGAAAAGTGTGATTTCATGAGTTGATAAAGATCACCTGAACACACCTTTGGAAAAATTCAGTTTCAGGAGTTTATTGTCCAATGCACCATCTTGAGTATTTTAAACAAACCTTTGACTGTCAAAACAGCCGAGCATGTTTGGCTTCCAGCCTGATTCTGTGCCTGGCAAGAGTATTTGCCGCCATGTTTGCTCTGTAAATTGGTGATGTGCAGAAGAGCCGTCCTGTTCTCATATGTGATCTGAATGTTTTCAGCCTCTTTGAGCTCATGGTTGTCTTTCAGCCAGGACACAGTCATGGGCTCTGAGCCCTTCAGGAGGCACTTCAGAGAAACCTCGCTGTCCACCAAAGAACTTTGGTTGTCCAGCTTTTGCACAAATGATGGTGGTTCTAGAAGGAAACATTCAGATGGATGTTACTGAGCCTTCCTGTTCAGAATTCTGTGTTTGTCACTAAATTCTGGAAACCAGCTAAAAAGGGTCTGTTGAACCTCAATCAGAGAGCTGCTATCTGATCTCCAACCTCTTGATCCAAGAGAGTTCAATTATCTTCTACAGAAAATGAAAACGAAATGAGCAGCTTCATCCTTTCACTGAATAAGAAGCTAATTTTGTTGGCCAGTTAGGTTAAATCCTACATTTTCAATACCATGTTTGTTCAGTCAGGAAGGAAATATCTGCCTGACGGATCTGTGAGTCTATCTGAGGAGAAAACTGAAAATTCAAGATTTCGAAATGGCAGCAGACATTTCTTAACACATAAAGCTGAACCAACCTTTGAGGGTCACCTGACAATCACAGGAGACCTTCCCCACTTCATTCTCAACCGTGCACCGGTATGAACCAGCGTCCCCTGCCTCCACTGCCAGTACCTGCAGGGCCACCAGGTCATCCTTAACTGTGATCCTGTGTCTCTTGTCATTCCTAATCAGCTTAGTGTTTTTAAAGAATGACACAGTGTATGGGGCAGAACCAGTGACTTGGCCTTCCAGCATCATCTCAGAACCTTTAACCACATCTTTGGGTTCCAAGCTACGCACAAACAAAGGTGGTTCTAGAAGAAAACAACAGGCGAGATGACAGCAGTGCATCAGAACAAAACTGGAGCTTGGCTCAGACTCTTGAGTTGTTCTAATAACAGAATCTTCCATTTTACGCCCCATTTTAGGCTTCAGTGTTCCACTTTATCATCTTAACTGAAGAAAAGCTAAAAGCCTTCATTCACAGTGAAGCGTAAACAACCTTAAGTAAACCAACCTTTGACTGTGACTGTGCTGCTGCAGCGGTCACTTCCAGCCTTGCTGGACGCCACACAGATAAAATCTCCACTGTCCTCTACTGAACAATTGACCATTTCCAGGGACGCCACTAAGTCATCTACGGCCATCGTGTATTTAGCACTGGGGCTGATCTCCATTTCATCTTTGAACCATTTGAAACTGATTTCAGGGCTTCCCGTCACTCTGCACTCCAGTCTGATGGTGTCACTGCTGGTGACCAGCTTGGTGGCCTCAAGTTTCCTCACAAACACAGGAGGTTCTGAGAGAAGAGGTTAAGATTCAGTCAGAAGATATTATGTTAGTGACAAAAGGACATTTTTCATGCAGCTGCAGACGTGACAGAGGACGGCACCTTTGACAAAGAGCACTACGGTGGAGTCCACCTTCCCAGCATCATTGGAAACTTGGCAAGTGTATTTAGCGGAATCACTGGGCTTGACAGAGTGAAGCTCCAATGAGCTCGAGGAGGCATCTTTCTTTATGAAACATGTGCTTCCAGTTACAATCTCTTTCTCCTCTCTGAACCACTTAACAGCCAACGGAGCCGTTCCAGTGAAGGCTGCTTTGAAGGAAACGGTGGTTCCCGGAATAACATCCTGGTTGTCTGGCTTCACAGTGAACACTGGGGGCTCTGGGGGCCATTAATAAAACAAAATTTGCAATTCATATTAGCACAAAATCATTTCAGGATTGTACACAGCACAGACACACAATGTGAGGGAAGCGGTGGTAACCTTTGACATAGAGCGTGCTGCTGGTTTCTTTAAAGCCGGCTGAATTGGTGGCTCTGCATTTATAAACTCCAGAATCTGCCTTTTCCAGCCGGATAATTCTTAGGGTGGCAGAGCTGTCTTTGAATTCAGGCTGGAATTTGGATCCAGACATAATCTCCTGGTCATCTTTGAACCAAGATATCGTCATGGGTTGGGACCCAGACACTTTGCAATCCATGGAGACGTCACTACCGATGTTTCCATCAACTCTTTTCAGGGACTTGGTGAACGTTGGCGGCATTATCCGATCTGATTGTTGAAGAAAAATCATCTAATGCATTAACAGTTTCACTTTTTGAGCAGATTTGCTCGACGATATGACAGTCGAGTCTACTTCCAAACTTTAATTTAAAAAAATTAGATTATTGCCCCAAACCATGTGAATACAGTTCTGTCTGCTTCTTTGGATTTATCAATAAAACAAAACTAAGTGTATATTTTTTTAAGAAACTATTATTGACTTGTGTAAAAGAGGCAGAAAGTGGGAGCTAACCTAAGACAGTGACTGAGCATGTGCACTCAGCCTTCCCGACTTTATTTGACACTTCAATCTTGTACTCTGAGGTGTCTCCTCTTTCTGCCGTAAGAATTTTCATGGTGGCAATATTGTCTTTCAGAGTCATCTTATATTTTCTTCCACTGATCATCTCCTTTCCATCTTTAAACCATTTCACTTTCAGCTCCGGGCTTCCAGAAATTGTGCACTCCAATGTGGCTGAATCTCCAGCAGTCACACTAATGGATTCAGCAGGTTCTACGATTCTGGCAGGTTCTGGATAAGACAAACCTGTTAGTTACTACAATTTAAGAGTTACAACAACCAAAATGATGTCTGAACCAAAGATCTGACCTTGCACAGTCAAGGTGGCTTCACATTTTTGTTGCCCAGCCTCGTTCTCAGCGTGGCACAAATACTTCCCACCATGGCTGATGGCCACAGTTGTTATTGACAAGTTGGCAACATTATTCTCAAACACCATCTTGATATTTGGATCCTCATCTCTCAGTATTTCAGAGTCTTTCATCCATTTTACAGTGATGGGGGCCGAGCCCTTAATGGCTGCTTGGAGTTTGACTGTATTTCCCACCACTGCTGTGGTGCTGTCAACCCTCTTTGAGAAAACTGGGGGCTCTATAAAAACACATTATTAGTTAAACGTGTTTCTGAAGGAGATTAAACCTCCATAACCGGTTTACCAACCTTTAAGTTTGGCTAAGGCCTTCGTGGTGACTTTCCCCACATCATTGGATATGACACACTGATAATCTCCAACATCTGCACTTTCAAAGGACTGGATCTCCAACCGTGACAAGGAATCCTGGGAGATTATTTTATATTTCTGATCACCGGTGATTACTTTCCTGTTCTTTAACCAGCTGATTTCAAACGGAGCTGTTCCTGTGACCTCACACTCCAGCTGAGCTGCTGTTCCCTTCACCGCCTCCAGAGTCTGCAGCTCTTTTCTAATAGATGGCGGTTCTGGATTTGAAGAATAAGTATACAGTTTAAAACCGAATGTTTCTAAATTGAACAGAAAGTGTAAAATAATATTTGACAAACCTTTAACGGCTATAAGGGTATTGCAGCTTTCACTGCCGGCATTATTTGACACCTCACAGGTGTAACTCCCGCTGTCTGAGACCAAAACATTCATTATCTCCAAAGTAGCAACTCCGTTCTTAAAAGACGTTTTGTGTTTTTCTCCATCACTGAGCTCTGTCTCATTCCAGAACCAGTGGATGTGAAGCTCAGGTGAGCCTTTAATGGTGCACTGTAAACGTGCAGCTATTCCCTGTTTCCACGTAAACTTAGGATCCATTTTCTTGACAAAGGTCGGGGGCTCTGAAAGGAGTTTAGTTAAAAATCACCAAGATTTTCAAACATAAGCAAAAGAGGCAATCATAGAACATAATCACCAAGACAGAAGAGTCCGAAAGAGAGAGACAGAGGATAACACACAGAGATAGCAGTGCACAGTGTTAGCATCAGCTAGCAGTCGGCTGAGAACAGTAATAACCACCGGCTCATTTCAAGAGGGACACGACTTCATCACAGCTAATGAAAAGATCACTGTCAAGATCTTACCTTGAACTGTCACCACAGCCTCACAGGATGAACTCCCAGCCTCATTTGTGGCTGTGCACACATATTTCCCAGAGTCCTTCACTTTGGACTTGGGTATCTCAAGAACAGCCACCTTGTCCTCAAAGGACAGTTTACAGTCCATGCTCTGGTGGACTTTTTTGCCATCCCTGGTCCAGGTGACTGTAACACCAGTGTCCTCGTCCACCTGGCTCTCCAGCCTCAGCAGGTCATTGATAGCAGCTGAGACCGGTTCAATGGTCTTAACAAAGTTGGGCTTGTTGATCACCTTGAGTTCTGTGGTGAAGGTTGCTGTGCCGACGCTGTTGGAGGCCTTACATAGGAACACTCCCGCATCGGTCAGCTCAAGACTTTTAATGTGAAGGGAATACTTGTTCCTTTCACATTTTATGACATAAATTCCTTCAGAGGAGACGGCTATGTTGTCCTTGTGCCAGACAACGTCCATGGGTGAGGATCCAGTGAGTGTGCACTGAAACACAGCTGGTTTGCCCACATATAAAGTCATTGGCTCTGCTTTCGATACAAATACTGGCGGGTACATTTCTATGGAGAGCAGGTAAAACATGAAGAAAAGTTCAGAAAACATTTTTTTGCGTTTTTTTTTTTTAAAGAGCAAAAATCCAACAGCACAATAATATACCCTGTGCCATCCCGTCGTGGTGATGAATGTAATCTTAAAAATGACAATATTTCATTTGCAGCATCATTATATCGTCGCCAAATCTTCTATGCTGTGGTGCAGTGATACTGGGTGAAGTGCAGACGTGCATATAATTCTCTCTCTCTCAAACACATATACAGGCAGACGGATCATTTAAGAGCGTTCCCACTGGGATCTTACCGGTGACAACGAGCGAGGCGGTGCAGCTGTCAGTGCCATGCTGGTTTGAAGCCTTGCAGGTGTAATTGCTGCTGTCTGCTTTGACCGGGTTCAGGAGCTCCAGAGAGGAACTGTTGTGGCGGTTGAGGATCCGATACTTCTCACTCTGTCGGATCTCAATACCAGACTTGTACCATTTGAAGGTCACGTTTGGAGTCTCCTCAACTTCACATTCAAACTTGGCGTGGCTGCCGATGTTAATCTCCAGAGGTGTGATTTTCCGGCTAAAGACCGGCGGCACTGCAGCGCACAGACAGAATAAAAGAGAACTATTAATCATGGAATGAATGAAATAAATAGTTTGTATTTAAAAAACTGACACAACAGAATGGTGGCATGTACAGCAATGGAGGAAGGAAAGTCAGAAGTGACTGTGAAGAGGAAAAACAGCAAGAACTTTAGCCCCATGGTTTTACACAGGGAGCCTGAGAGAAGGTGCTATGACTGTACATGACTCTCATGGGGCTAGGGTTCCTGCTAAAGGGAGGAGAAATAATGTGAAAGATGAAGTGATGTCAGGTTGAAGCCCTGAGACATGCAGAGAGAAACTGCAGATGTGGAGAGAATGTGACAGAAGAAATCTGTTGCCACCGACATGCCAAAGTGATTATGGGAAACCATGAGAGACGCCTGAAGGCCAGACTCAGAAACATCACAGCGAGCTGCTGTGACCGTTCTGGTCTTCAGGCCATTACTGACCATAAAGTGAAATGACACAAACATGAGGGTGAGTTAGTACCATCCAGCGCCCCCTGGTGGCTCATGCTGAGCTATGAAATGAATATAGAGACGAAAGTGACATGAACAAATGTGTCATTTCATGTGAGGACAGAGGTCTTGAATGATTAGTGATTCTCAGAGAAATGGATGAATGAATGACACATTATTTTTTCTGTCAAACCTCTTGGGACCACAGTGAGCCTCGAAGACGTTGTAGTCCTGCCAGCTTCATTCTCAGCCTCACACACATATTCTCCTTGATGCTTCTCCTTCACAGTTTTGTTGATAACCAAAGTATATGTGTCGTTGTCTTTGGAACACTTGAACTCTTTGCCAGATTTCACTAATTGTCCGTTAAAAAACCAGTTTACATTTGTAACATACTTAATGGTGGTGCTAAAGGTTACTTCACTGTCTTCTTCGACAGACACATCTTTGAGGGAGCTGACTGTTACAGGCTGCTCTCTCTGTTCTGGGCTGGACACTGTGATCTCCTCTGTGAAGATCTCCCTGTGCTCCTTCTGGAGGCTGACATGCTCTACTTGTTCTACAGGAACGGTTGTGGGAGGCAGGGACGTGGTAAAAATAGTCGAACCAATATCTTTTTCTTGCCTTTTTGTCGCCTCTGACCTGACTTCCTGTCTAGACACCTGGACTGACTGCTCAAACGCCATGTGATCCTCAGTGGAAATCTTGATCTCAGATGAGATGGATTGTTCCACCTTTGCTGCTTTGGATTTCTGCACCACAATCTGCTGGCCTGTTGCAGCTCGTTCAACAGTCATCTTAGACTCTGTCTTAAGCGCAGCAGCATGAGACTTAACAGTAGTGAGATCCATCGTACTCTCTGCAACATTTACCGTCTCGACCATTGAGGACAGCATCTGTTTAGAGCTGGCTGAGGTAACCTGCACCCTCTGAGGTTTGTCTAGCTGCATGGTGCCTGGCTGCTCTGATGTAAGAACATGAGCTTCCTGGTACACGATGGAAAGGAAAGCTGCCTGGAGTTCAGTTCTGAGGTCGGCCGTCTGAGGGTATTTGCCCTCAAAAGCCAGAGTGATCTCCATTGGGGCGCCTGTTGTTGTGATGAGGTACGTGAAAATGGCCCGTTTGGGCTCTCTTTGAACCTTGACTTCCTGCACTTCTATGGCCTGTAATCTGCCTACAACATCAGCCAGTAGCACCGGCTGGTCACTGGCCACTGCGGACTGAAGAGCGTCTCTGAGCTGACGCCGAATATTAACACTGGATGGTTTTGGGATCTGAAGCACAAAGGTCATTTCTTTAGGAAGAGCTGTGCTGTCTTTGGATTCAGATATCATGAGGGGTAGTTTGGGCTGAGTGCTTACAACCACTTTACTTGACTCAGACTTGGTGATCTCTTGAGATAGCTCACCTTTGAGCACTCGCTTCTCATCCATCACTATGGATTGTCTGACCGACTGACCCTCTTGGATCTGAACAGCAAAGTCTTGTTCTGCTGCCTCTAGAAGCACACTGCTCTCAGTGGAGATCTCTTTCTCCTCGACCTGGATGGGTTCCGAGGGAACTTTAGGTTCTACTGCCATTTGGCCAGTGAATTTGTCCACATCAGTGAGACTCTGAGTGTGACCCTCCTCTAAGGCCTGACTTTCTGCCACACTTGTGACATGCATCACATTCCAGCGATCCTCCTTCTGCACCAAAGCTCGCTGCTGCTTGACGTCAGTCGTAACTGGCATCTCCTTTGGCAGCAGCATTGGCTGGTAGGAGAGCTGGAGGACGCTCTGAGGACTGGGTTCAGTCCGAAGGTGAGACTGAACTCCAGTCACAGACAAATCCATCTGTGTGTGGTAATCTGCTGTGAGCGGCCTCCTCTCTTCAGTGATGGCTGCGTGGCTTTTTGTCTTTTCCTGTTTCTGTGCTGCCACCTGCTGGTCGGGCTTCTCCACTATGAGAACACCCTCTTTAGGAAGAGCCTCCACAGGTTGGGCTGACTGCACATGCAGCAGACTCGGAGGCTCTTTCTGTGGCTGAATGTGCATGGCGCTGGCTTTGGCCTCAAACTCGGATATGTCCCCACAAACCACTGTCCTCTGCTCATCCTGGCTTACAGTGTGAAGCAGAGTGGGACTCTTCCGGCTCCCTGCCTGCTCTGGTTCTGGTTTCTCACAGGTGAAGCTCCTCTCAGATGGAAGGAGGTCCTGGTCTGTGATGACCTGCAGGTGTAACACCTGCTCCCCTTCGACCTGTGACTGAATGGACATGGCGCTGTCTAGACTTTGCAGCTGCTGCGTTGGCTCGGCCTGCAGCATTTGCTTCTCTTCAGCCATGAGTGCTGCCTTCATCATTTCATCTTTAGACAGATGGGCTGTCTCCTCAAATGGCCGGTGCATAGAGAATTCAGACTCCTTGGAAAGAGTCTGTTTGGACTCGCTCACCGAGGCCATGATGGTTTGATGCTGTTCTTTTCTAATGGAAGACTTCACAGCAGAATCTGCTGTTGCTAGTTCTACTGTATGACCTTCAGATAGAACTCGCTTTTCTGCAGACTGTGCTGAGTATAAAATCTTAACGCCTTCCTTCACCTTGTAGCCCTTCTCCTCCTGCGCTCCGGGAATCTCCTGAGACTGCTCTTTCAGGATGGGTAGCTGCGACTCAACTTGATGGCCACTCACAAGATGTTTGGCTTCTGAAGTGGGTATGAGTGTGGCAGACTTCCTGTCAGCCAGAGCCTCAATGCTAACACTAGAGAGTGGGGTGAGCTCCTCAGCTATGGCGGACATCACCTTTGACCTCTGCTCTCGAGCCACCTGAAGCTTAATGACCTCGGGGCTCTGAATGCGATCACAGTGCTGCTCTGTGACATCCTGACTCTCTTGAACAGATGATGTGAATGCTGCCATATGAAGCTGTTTTGCAGGAACAGCTGAGACTTGAGCTGGATGAGAGGAAACCACAGACACTCTCTCCTCTATCTCATGAGTCTGGAGAATGGCTGCCTGGTGGGTCAGCTGCTCACGATGGACTGTTGCAGCAGAAATATTGAGATCTCTCAGGGACGCCACCTGCTCACTGGGAATGATCTGTCGGTCTTCAGTGCCAATGGTATAAACCATCTGGTCTGACCTGATCTTGTCCTGGCCTGGAAGGCTGACCTGGTACAAGCGAGACTCGGTCGCCTGCTCCGTCACTGACACCTTATAGCCTTTCTTCTGCACTACTGTCTTCTGTTCCTGTTTGTGAGAAACTGAGACTGGTTCCCGAAACACAACCAGTTCAGCACCACAGGACGCCTCCCCAAATGTGTTGGAGGCCTTACAGGTATAAAAGCCAGCGTCTTCCTGTTTCACACTCTTGATATTGATTGAGCCAGAACCATCTGGGTTGGTTGTAATAATACAGTTTCTACTGCTCTGGATCTGGAAAGCACCTTTGAGCCACTTCACATTGGGCATCGGATCACCACCGACTTTGTAACTAAAGCAAACCTCTGCTCCCTCTTCACTCCTGACAGGCTGGATCTGAGCTGTGAAATTTGGTGGCTGACCTGTGACCTTAAACATCTTCTCAACCCATTTTTCTGCCTGACTAACATCAGTCTTTTTCACTTCGAGGTATGCAGTGCACGTTGTTTTTCCAAATCTGTTGGTGGCAGTGCAGGAGTACTCGCCCTCGAACTCAGTCGTAACCTTGGTGATGACTAACGTGTACTCCTCCCTCTCCTCTATAAGCTGATATTTAGTGGAGTTCTTAATCAGGTTTCCGTTGTGTGACCACTGAACGGTTGGCTTTGGTAAACCTGATACTCTGACGGTGAACCTGGCTGTTTCTCCGCTGCTTACAGCTGCCGGAGAGAGCTGGCTGAGGAAGACTGGCTTTTCTTTTTTCCTCTCTAAAGAGGAAGAGTAACGTTTGGACTCTGGCTTGAGTTCAAGTGTTTTTGTTTTCTGTGGTAACTGGACACCAGTGTAGAAGGTTTCCTCTTGCTCTTCAACAGTGGTGATGGTGGTGCTAGAACATTCTGTCAGGAAATATTGAGTAACACTGATGACAATATTCACAGGACAAAAGTGAATTCATTACAGCACATCTACAGAAAGTGTCCGTTTCAGTCAGTTTTAAACACTCATTAAATAAAGAATTTGGCTCTCTGCTTTTTACGGATAATTGACAGCTCATATCTAATCCCCAGAATCCACAGAAAATATAAATATCAAATTTGAGATTCAAATATTCTAATTACCTGTTTGTTGACTAAGTCCCTGAAGAAGGACAGTCCTACTGGACTCAAAATCTAACTAAATAACATGATAATAAGAAGTGATTCTTATTAGTGGTAATGTGTAATCTTTAAAAAGGGAAACAGTTCATGTGAGTTCACTTTTTTTTTTTTTAAGAATGACAGACGGACAAATGAAACGGAAGAAAACTTCCCCCAAACGAATATTTGACAAATTAAAATTTTCCCATCTGAAGAAAGGGATTTCCCTGCTTTTGTATTACAATCGTTGTGATAACACAAAAGTTTGTGTTATTTCTCCATTAATTAATTATTATTATTATTGTTGTATTTATTGAAATGGTAAAAATAAAGCAAAGAAACAAACAATTTGAATCCCAGAGAAGTAAAAAATGTCAGTGATGTGTGTGTACTTATAGTAGTGAGGTGGTGAAATAGACCGGATGTTCACTGAACACCTCATCAGAGGCTGAAAATGACACAAAGCGGTTTGTTCTGCTTTACACCAAACAAATAAACCAAAAAAAAAAAAAAAAAACAAGCTCAGATTTCAGCCTTAGACATATAATATTTTATTATATAAACTTTGAGACAAACCAACATGGCATCTGTACAAATAAACCATGAATTTCCATCTCAATGCAGATTTTTTTGGCTTATTTTACTAATAAATTCTACTCTGCACCACTAAAATTACACATATTTACAAGACATTAAAACTTTGAGTTTTAGAAAAGTTTCACAGTATTATTCATTTTCAAAAATTGTCTACTGGAAAATAACCGTCTTTCCTTAAGATCACAAACACACACACTCACACAAAAAAAAAGAAAATGGCAGCACAAACTGAATCATTCCAAAAATGCAACATTAAAATATATTCTTGATATTCCTGATGTCTGATTTGAAATGACTGGTTTCTTTTTTTACTTTAGTCCCAGCTTGGATAGTCACTCTGGTGTATTCTTGTATTTCAGGCTCAATATTTGGTGTATATTTTTAAGAAGTTACCTCTCAGTGAGGAAACTCACTTCAACAAAAAGGTGTTATTGTGAATATTTTCTGTTTTTGTTTTGTGAGATTTTTCCACATATATCTAATATTAAGAGTTTGAGCTGTTATTATCTTTGGTGCAACCACGATGTTAAAAACAGACTGCTAACTTTTTTCTTCTTTGGCTAAAACACAACAGAAGCCCAAAACTGTTTTTCAAAGCCCACATAAAACAAACTATCTATCTATCTATGACAATTACATAGTTACCCAGAAATCATTTCATCTCTCCTGCTGAATGTAGCCTATGGTAGCTTTGAAGAAAATAACACTGACCGTCTACACTCAGCAACAGCTTCAGTCTCAGTGAAGACAAAGAACTGCATCAAAAAACAAAGAACACTTTTCAACAGCTGATAAAACTTACATTTTCTTTTCATTTTAATATTTCACTTCACTCCTTAGAGAAGCCAATGTCGAAATTATTTCTCCGGCCATTTTCCTTTCTCAGGAGACTGAAACTGATACGTCTGTTCAGCCTCTAAAACACTTTGAGCAGCGCTGTGCTCTCGATGCAGCCGGCTGAGTTTTGGATTCTGCACTTGTACTCGCCAGCATCACTCTGGGTCACGTTAGTAATGAGCAGGTTGAAATGTCCTGCAGTTTTCTCCTGGATGATACACCTGCTGTCTGTGACACGATATCCGTCTTTGTACCACTCAGCGGTGGGGTTCGGTTTCCCGGTAAACAGACACTGAAGGATAACGGGCGTCCCAACTGCTGCTGTGACATTAGTCAGTGGGATGACACATTTCGGGGCGGTCTCTGTCACCTGGAACTGGAAACTACACATATCAGAGGACTTTCCTTTGAATTCGATCTTGTCATCTTTTGCTGGCTCAGCAAATACATCAAAGTTAATGCTAACATATTTCTCTCCCTGTTCACTGGTTTTGTTGTCGGTGTTGGCCATCAGCCTGACGGCCCGCTGAGACTCATCAGCTTCCTGCTCAAACTCAAACTCAAGCTCAATCTCTGACACCTGTTCACCATCAAATGATGTGTTGCCAACCATCAGGTCAAATTTCTGAGGCTGAACTTTGGCGCTTCCTAGAGACACGGCAGTCAACTCTCTGCCTCTGGTCTTCCCTGAGAACATTTTGGCATTGAGCACCACCAAGGAGGCCCTGCAGAGAGTCTCCCCAACAACGTTAATTGCTCTGCAAGTATAAGCTCCACTGTCCTGTGTTGACACTTTACAGATCTTCAGGAAGTGGTTGTCTCCATCTGATGAGTGCAAGTATTTTTTGTTGTCGTGAGGAATTTTCTTGTCCCCTTTGAACCAGGACACAATGGGAGATGGGATACCCATGAGTGAGCACTCAAACATGACGGTTGTTCCCTCCGGGCCCTCCATGTCACAGATAGGATTAATGAATCTCGGAGGCATTTCTGTCACCTCAAAAGCTATTTTCAAATCATTGTGCTCCTGGGAGACAAAGTCAACGGCGCCCTCCTCATAAATGCTCGGTAACACATCCAAAGATATAATCATGCTCTTGTTGTCAGCAGTGTACTCGGGAATGGTGATGATTTTTACCTGTTTCTCAAATTCTTTCACCTCATTTTCATCCAATTCTACTTCAAGCAAAATCTCCTGAGGAGATGGAGAACGAGATGAATCCCCTTCCTCCACATCAAACTCCATCACATGTTGATGAGTGACAGCAGGTGGGGCAGGCATGAGCCTCACTTCCTGTGATACAACGACCACTAAAGTAACACTTCTGGCTTCACCAACATAGTTCACAGCCTCACATATGTACTCGCCCTGATCTGCTTTAGTTACATTAAGAATTGTCAGAAAGATGGTATCACCATCTCTCTCCATTTTGACTCTGCCACCTGCCACCAGTTGGGTTTTGTTGCAGAACCACTTGACCTCAGGAGAAGGAAGTCCAAACACCTCAGCACAGAACGTCAGGGAGTCGTTTTCAAACACTCTTTTCTTAATGAGAGGTTTGAGGAAGGCGGGAGGAATTCCCTGTACTTTCTCCTGAAGGCTGGACAGAGCTAACGACCCCCTACCCCTGCTAAGGGACTGACTGTCATCCACATGTACTCCAAGCGGTGTCAGTTCCATTCCCTCATCAGCAGGAGATGTCAGGAACTGAACCGGCGAAAAGAACATCTCACTGGAGTCTCCAGTGGAGGGTCTCTTGTGTTCCACAGGGGAGAAAGGATTCTCCTGAGGAGTCATAAAGCCACCAGGTGTATCAGAACTGGGAGTGTGGAAGGATTCTGCGATTGGCTGGGAGGCCTCGGTAGATGAGCCCGGAGTGTAGAACCTCTCAGCTACCTCAGCTACTTCTTCACTCACAGTGCTGCCGATCTCTATGGACATCTCAGACTCGGGGGACAGGGGTCGACCCCAGTCTGTTGGAGGGTTGTAGTAGTCGTACACAGCACCAAACGTGACCTCCTCCTCTACCATGGAGCCGACTACTGCCGCTGCTCCAGCTTCAGCTGCTGAGGCCTTTTCTGAAACACCTCTCTCGTGTCTCTGGCAAGCAGCGTCCGCAGACAGACTGACTGGCTGAACTCTGCCAACAATGTCTACTTTATGTTTCACAATTAGTGGCTGAGGTTCTGCCTTCATCTGAACATCATGATCCACGATCTGTGAATGAGGCTGAACGACATCTTCAGCCACCAACACCTCTGCCTCTCTAGTGATGCTGGCTTCGGAGTCTGCCATACTGAGGAAGACACCACTGTCCAAAGAGGGCTCTGGGGGTGAAGAAAGTTCAGTCCTGATGGGTTTGTCCAAAGAGGGCTGTGGGATGACCATCAGCTCCTCACCAACAGATTCGAGTTCCTTACTAATTTGCATGCCACCAGGGGTCAGAATATCCCCCTCAGCACTTCCTTCAAGGCCTAGTTTATCTTCCACTTCTGTTGACTCCTCCACAGCGCCAGCCACTCTAACAACAATTTCTCTAACAATTTCTGCTTCACTGTGAGTGGAAGGAGACCCTGCAGGTGCACGCTGTCTCTGATGTTCAAGGGACTCAGGATGTCTTTTAGACTTAACTTCTTGAGCTAGACCTGATGTTCCAACAGAGCGTTTTACTGCAGGAACTTTTTCTGACTGGAACTGAAAGAAGCTGCTGGTCCTATCAAAGTGAGTCGGCACAATGTTCTCTCTAAACAGCCCCCCTTCAGCTGCCTCTTCCTGCACAGGTGAAACAACAGGTTTCTGTGGCCTCGGCCTGACCAGCTCTGGTGACTCCTGAACTTCCCCCACAAACTGTTTAACTGCACAATGTCTTTCTTCTAAACGTCTTCCCTCTGCAACATCACTAGGTATCACACCAATTTTACTGTCTTCCCTCTGGGAGGTAGGAAACTCAGAGACAGATTTGTCTACAGGAATAGATTTAGTGACATCAGGTGCAGCTTTGCGAGAACACGGAACTCCTGATGTAATATCTTCTGCACATACCGGTTCCTGTTGACTGGGGGAGTGGGTCACTGCAGGAATAAACTCTTCAGGGAAAAGTGTATCTTTACTCTGCTCGTCTGGAGAAACTGGATTCATCAATGCAACTGGAGAGTCCGACTCAAAAGCTTGTTTAATCTGAGAAACTTTAATAACTGCAGCAGATGCCTGCAGACCACAGCCAGAGAGAATTGGTGGGTCTCTGGATACCCGGGATCTGGGTTTTACCACTTTGGCTGCTGCCTCTGAAGTGGTTTGTGAGCTCACAGGTTTATCCCTCGTGTGAATGATCCCATCCTTAGCAGGAGCTTCAGGAAACACATCATCCCCATCAGCTTCAACAGCCTTTGAGAACTGGACCGGCTCTGTCACTTGAAATAACACATCAGAGATGTTTGTAACTTCCCCCAGCTTATTTCTAGCAACACATTTGTACTCTCCAGCATCAGTGTACGTACAGCTGTTGATGTACAGCCTGCTCACTTTATCATCTACCTCAACTCTGTATTTTCCACCTGACACATCAAGGCAAACATCGTCAAAATACCATTCGACCTCAGCAGCGGGTTCATCAGGAATTATACACTCTAACAAAGCCGTACTTCCTTCAGAACAGACTTTGTTCTGTGATTCACTGATGACGTGAGGTGCTTCACTGACCACGTCAAAGGAGAAGGTAAACTTGTGTTTAAAATCATCGCTTGGCACCCCTGCAGTTTTCTCTGGAAGCCAAGGTTTGTCATCACCGCCTTCCTCCATCACCTCAGGGATCGGAGTAGGGGCAGTGATTCTGATCTCTACAGCTGAAGAGCTGAGAGAATCATCTGAGAACTGGCGCCTGTGAATCACTGCCTGAGGCACCTGAAGCGTTTCCTTCCCTGAATCCATGTAGGACCAAAGTTCCTGCTCCTCCATGAGGTTGTCCTGGTTTTCCTCTTCCTTCTCTAGCTCCTGTGTAACTACCACCTGCTGTTTGACATCCGATCTTCTCGTCACCTTTTTGTCTGATATCCGGAGAGAGGCACTGCAGATGGATTTGCCGAATTTATTGGTGATGACACAGTCATACATCCCTTCGTGGTCGGTGGTTGGATAGAAGATAGTGAGCTTTGATCTATTAGATTTGCTCATGATGTTGTAGTCAGGGTTGTGAGCTAATGGGTGTCCATCTTTGAGCCAAGTGACGGTGGGTTCAGGATCACCCTGGAACTGACAGGTAAACTCTGACATCTGACCAATTTTTACTGTAACTGAAGACATGTCTGTGGTGAACACTGGACATGAGCCTCTCACACTCGTGTCTCCTTTAATATTCGACTCCAGGACTTGCTCCTCCTTCTTTATAGCTCCAAAATCAAGACATTCTGCACTCACTTCGCTGCCCAATTGTTTTTCCAGCTTTTCACTTCTCAGCTCTCTCCTTACACTTGCTGAACCCTTCTGTTGGCTCCGTTCGCTGCTCTCTCTAGAGGTTCCTAATTCTTCTCCCAACCTTCTCTCCTCTCTCATTTCAAACTGATAGAGTTGACTACTGGATTTATCAAAAGTCGTAGTGGACTCCTCCATGCTCTGCCTCCTCACTGCTTCTCTTTCCATGTCTTCCGGGCAGTGTCTCCTGACCGAGGGACACTCTTGGGAAGGTTG
Source organism: Echeneis naucrates (assembly GCF_900963305.1). NCBI lineage: Eukaryota > Metazoa > Chordata > Actinopteri > Carangiformes > Echeneidae > Echeneis > Echeneis naucrates. Next base: position 431,418 of record NC_042531.1, on the reverse strand, counting down.
AAGAAGGCTCGCTTCCTGAGCAGAGGCCACTTCACATTGCTCAAAAGGCAAACTGGGTGTTTTGGTGGCAGAGTGTCTCTGAAGCCCTGCAATGTTTTTGGCAGGAGTAGGAGTAAAATCAGTTGAGACAGCTGTGGGCCACTGTAAATCCAGATGTGCATGAGAATATGTTGGTGCAAAAGGGGGCTGATGAGTAGGAGATGGTTTGTACCTAGCAGGATGCTGAAGATTTGGAGATGTTTTTGTTGCTAATGTGTGTGGACACTGAAGGTCAGTGGGTTGACTTTCAGCAGAAACGACACCTTGGTGGGGGGGCTCACTATCAAAGGGGGAAATTGTGTCAAATGGTAACTTAGCACCAGACGGTTTGGCTTGAGCATCCAAAGCCCACTCAGTCTCTAGTTCAGTGACATCTTCTTGTTCTACAGCATCTTGTTGCCACTTTAGAATGCGCTGAGCCAGAGCTTCCTCCTCACTAACGAAGTAATCGCTGTCCCTTTGCAGCCTTGTTTCACGGCCCTCCGTCGGCAGCTCGCTGGGAGTTTGCCACTGCAGAACCTCATCCGGCTGATCTTGGAAACCTGCAGGAACTGATTCAGTCAAAAGGAACTTTTCTTTGGCTATTTTCTTCGAGGGGGTTTTGCTGCTATAAACCACCTGAGGTTGTGGAACTGATTCTGAAGCCTCAGCAACATTTCTTCCAACCTCAAAAGTTCCTTCTATCTGTAATGGGGAGTAACGGCCCACCCAACCAGCTTCCGCCTCCACAGTTTGTTCTTGCTCCATCAAAACATCCTGTTGCCATTTCATGATCCGCTGAGTTAGAGCTTCTTCTTCACTGACAAACGTCTCACCCTCATTCTTTAGTTCGGAGATGTTCTCCCTTGACAACTGGAGCTCACGCTCTTCTCTCGTTTTCTCAAACAACATCTTCTCTGCTCTTGATTTTGTTCTCGGTGATGACTCAGCTTTAACGTCTACTGCTCTGGCTTTTATTCTGGGGGATTTTTGTGCCAGCATGATCGTGGCTTCATCCTGATCGCCTCTGATTTTGACTTTTGTTGACTTCATGCTCAGCAATGGAGCGTGGCCTACAGCTTCTCTATTCCCCACCACTTCCTGTTGGTTGTAAATATTCCCTTCAGGAGCAGCATACAGAGTCTCTGCCACCATGGGAAGATCACTTTCAGGTTGGACTGCCTCTTCTTCTGACATTTTCATACCTTGCTGCCATTTCCTGATCCGCAGGGCGAGAAGTTTCTCCTCACACTCCATCCGATCAGCTTCCAGGCTCTCCTCATACTGAGCCCTCAAAGACCCCGAACTCTCCTCCTCAAAGGCTTCTTTAGGTGTTACATCTTCACTGAGCAACTTCTCCTTGACACATCTGACTGGCCTTGTTCTGGGCAATCTTTGTGCCATGGTGAGTGGTGCCTCAAATTCTGTTTTCTCCAATTTACTCTCCATAGTAACTGACTTAACAGGCAGGTAGGGGGCTGGTTCAAGGTCTCCTCTGGTTTTTACTTCAGGTGGCTTTGGTGCTGATGTGATTCCAACATCTGGATCTACTAACTTTGTCTTCATTGGAGGGGCTTTATGGAATAAAAGAGGCTTGACCTCAACGTTTACAGTTGCTTTTTTCTTGATCGCTTCCTGTTGGGTGTAAATGTTTTCCTCAGGCTCCATATACTGAGTCTTTGCCGACAGGGGCAGATCAGTTTCAGGGTGAAACATCTCCTCAGGCACCCTGTTCCCTTGCTGCCATTTCCTGATCCGCAGGGCAAGAAGTTTATCCTCACACTCCATCCGATCAGCTTCCAGGCTGTGTTCATACTGAGTCCTCAGAGATCCTGAACCCTCCTCTTCATACAACTCACCTGTTTTGGAAATGCCTTCTGGAGTTACTGATTCTCTGAGGAACTTCTCCCTGGTAAATGTGATTTGCATAGGCCTGGTTGACTCCGGGAGGGTGATTTCCTCCTTGGCCGGAACACCCTGGACAGATTCCCTGCTGTCTGTGTGCGCTGTAATTTCTGGATAACCTGTTTCAGAGTACAAGGCTTCGGATTTTGTAGCCCCCACTTTGTGCTCAGCAACAACACTGTGATGTTCACTGACCATTGGCTTCAATCTAACATTAGCCTGAGATTCACTTACACTCTCAACATTTTTCTCTTTCAGAGAGTGAGCTCCTTCTGATTTCCTCTCTGTCTGCGACACCAGCACGTCAACCAGTTCCCCCCTCATTAACTGGATAGCCCTCATTCTCGACTGAGGCTCAAATGAATGTCTCACTCGAGGCCGAGCCGGATCAGAGCTGAAGGTTTTAGCCTGAAGCTCTCTGTGGCTTTCTCCCAAATCTGAATGTCGACTGAAATGCTGGACTTCAGGCAGAGAGGTAGGTTTAAGCCTGAGCTTCTCCACATACTCTGCATAGCTTGACTCGCTAGCAACCGACTCCAAGTCAAACTCAGACGAGGACATGGTGGAGATGGAAAGCCTTTTCTTCTGTTTTACAGCTTTTTGGAGAGTGGTCAGTTTTGTTCTGACCTCATTGTGAAGACTCTCAGTGTCGCTGAACCGTTCGCTGTACCTGTCACTGCACCGGTCGCTAAACTTATCGCTGAATCTGGCGCCAGTGCGCCGGTCACAGTAGATGTCACTGAATCTATCGTGAAAGTGTTCAGACCTGTCAAACATGAGGGGAGGGGAGGGGGCACGCTCAGATGCCGTTTCCAAGCGTTTTGACTCTTTCTCTGTCTCTTTTTCCTTTGAATGACCACCAGACCGAAAGTACACAGTTCGCACCAAAGAACTCTTAGAACGAGAACGTCCCTGATGGACTTTAGACATTTTGTCGAACGGAGACCCCACACACCTGAGGTCAACCCTAATCTTCCTCTCTTTCCTCTGCTCTGCCATGTTGTCCACACTTTCATGTGCTTTGGCAGATCGTTTCACAAAACCCAGGTAGTTCGCAGATTGTTCTTCCCTCAGTGACACTAAGAGTGATGCTGTGGACTCAGCAGAGCCTTCTGTGTTTATGGCCATGACCTTGTAACTGCCTGAGTCCTTGTCTTTAACACTATCTATAACCAGACTGGTGGTGTGCATGTGCATTCTGCTGTCAGTGCAGATCCTGCGTCTACGCTCTTTAGGAATAGATCTGTTATTAAGAAACCAGAGGATAGTAGGCGGAGGGCAAGCTATTAGTTTACACTTTAACTCAACCAGCTCCCCCTCCAGGACCGACTGGAACTTTAGTTTTTTGGTGAAAGATGGTTTGATGTTGTCTGTCCATGAACTGATGGACGATGTTCTGCTGGAGCAGCGATTCGCCGACACCAGGCCGTGATCCAGAAAGTCCTCGGTGTCGGAGAAAGCTGCTCTCAGCTGTCGTGGGCCGCTGATGGTGCCTTCTTTGCTCTCGTGGTAAAACAGCTCTGCAAAAAGAAAGACAAGTGTCAGAACAGTACAGCCTCTGGGATAAAAACAGAGAAAAGGATTTCAATGAATCATTAATGGAAATATTAAATGCATGCGGGGAGTCACAATGCTATAAGAAATAATTTCACTCACCATATTTGTTCGAATAAACGCAAGACTTGATTCTTTTTATTAGAAACCTGCAGGAAGTTTTGATCCTTCGTCTGTGGAAATTTCTTCAGAACATAAATTATTTTATTATTGTTAAAAATGCATATTTCCCAGATGGGCTGCTAACATTCACTTGTTTAACTTTTTGAGAATTGCTTTGGTTTTATACTAAAATATCCCTTACCTGACTTGCAGACAGGAGAATAAACGCCCTTTCTAATCCTTCAACTTAAAAGGAAATAAATGATCCACAAGTATCAATGAGAAAGCAGAGCTCTCCAGAACATATGGAAGACTCCAAAACTTCAACAAATTAAGCTGTAAAGTTGGGTGAGAAGGCGTTTATTCGAACTAATATAGTTTACTGGTGTTATTTAGAATGCAAACCACAGGAATCACATCCCACTATCTGCAAGCCAGACTAAGGAATATTTTGCAGGAGGAAGGTCTCAGTTCCAGATGCAGTGCACCTCCATATCTTTTAAAGGACTTTTCAAATCCAGGAGCTTTAAAAGATACATAGCTTGTGCCTTTTCTGGGAAAAGATCAGAGGAACCTTCATGCCAAACTGAAACGGACTTTTGGATGCAAACCGCAAGTGTCAAAAACCGGAACAAGCAAGTTCATCAGTGCTTGTCTGGGGGAAACCAAGGAATATTATCAAAGAAGAGCAGGGAGAATAAAACAGACCATGATATTTTTCATCACAACACATGAAGATGACATGCAACTGTGGAAATTGAGACTATTTAAAGGGACAGTTCAACATAGCGATATTTACAAATTCTAAAAGTAGTCTGTTGATGCAGGTCAACTGGAATCCAACTCATCCATACAACATGCATCCACACTATCCGTTTTCCATCAGCAGTTTCTCCTCATAAGAACCGTCTTCGGTGAGTCAAAGTCAAGTCAACCGCTGACAGACTACTTTCAAACAAAAACAAATCAAGGGAGTGTCTCTGAAGATTCTCATTCATCCAGGTCATTGTTCTCTGTCTCAAAATTGATTCGTAGGCAACTGGACTTGTATTTATCTATGAAGACGCTGAAGACATTTCGCCTCTTATCCAAGGGGCTTCATCAGTTCATGGTAGTTGGTTTACTGGTCCGCACTAGTCTGACCAAGACAGTGGAGAAGGACCCAGATATTTAACCTTTTTTTTTTCCACTTTTACATAGATGGCTTCTTTTACTCCTCTTTCAAATCATCTGTCCTCTCTTTCCAGGATCTTGACGTTGCAGTCTTCCTTTAGATGGGAATAGACAGCTGAGACTGGACCTGAGGAGTTTCCCCTTCTGTGTTGGGCCATGCGTTTGTGTAAAGGTTGTTTAGTCTCCCCAATATAAGTCCTTGCATTCTTCACTGCATTGGACAGTATATACCAGGTTGTTTTTTTGGTTGTGTGGTATCTTGTCCTTGGGACGTACCAGTTTTTAAACTGGGTATCTTATTTTAAGTCCTTCTCCACTGCCTTGGTCAGACAAGTGCGGACTAGTACCATCTAACATGAACTGATGAAGCCCCTTGGATAAAAGGCTAAACGTCCTCAACATCGTCATAGACAACTACAAGTCCAGCTGCCTACAAATCAATTTTGAGACAGAGAAATCGAGGGAGTGAAACCGAAATCTGGTCAAACTGTCTCTTTTCCAAATGTTTCTCAGTAAAATGGAGGTTCAACAATGATAAATTAACTGATGTGATCTTACCTTTGACTTCTTCCTCAATTTTGGCTTCAATCTGCTCTCTCACATGAGTCACTGCAGGAAGGAGAGAAAACAGTTCATCAGAGGGCCGTCCACAGAGAGGACAGAGACATTGATGACCTCATCATGGGAACACACTATGGTCATGTTAGTGATGACATCAAACAATATTTTTCTGTCAGTGACGAGACACAAATTCATCATCTGAGGTTTAACATCAAACGGGATGTCTGGAGGAGGATGACAAGGACAGAGGCTGAAGAAGGGAGAGGAGGTGAGTTTGTTCCTGCAGTGGTGAGGAGGTGGCAATGTAAGGATTCAAAGTGGAGTGCCTCTCTGGAGCAGAGGATTAGTTGGACCTGGAGGAGGAGGGATGTCCCAACAGTTCAAAATCTACAGACTGATTTTTTTGATTTTTAATGAATTTGTAATTTTTTCCCTATTTTTGATGCTACATTAAAAAAAAAAAGAAAAAAAAAGAAAAAATAACAATAAAATGATATGAAGTGACGTTCCTGACAGAATATTTTGAAGGTCTAGTTTTGGGACATCCCCTTTCAGGAAAGTGGATTAAAGTAAAGGAAGGTGTGATGTCAGAAGGAATCTGGCTGCAGACAACAGATCCAGAGGTTACCTTCTTCTTCGGTGCTAACGGTGAGGGTGGCCGAGCATGCCGCTTCTCCAGCATTATTGGCCGCCCTGCAGGTGTACTGCCCCGCATGCTCAGAGAACGTGTCCACTATGATGAGTGTGGCGGTGTTGGTCACCTCGTCAAAGTGAAACACCACGTTCTTAGTTGGCTGTACCAGCTGCAAGTTATGGAACCAACTGATCTCCGGCTTCGGCATGCCCGACACGCAGGCATGAAAACGGGCCACCTCCCCATGTGGGACCACACAGCTTGTGATTGGCTGAATGAAAATAGGCTTTTGGCCAATGGAGGGTTTCTTTATACTGGTGAGGCTGGTAGAGATCCGCCACTGAGTCTCCACAGGACTGTCCACTGTGTGAGTTCGTCCTGAAAGGTAACAGGTCTGTTGACTTCCTGTTCTTCACTAAATCAACACCAGGACAGATTGGAATCAAGCCCACAACGAAGAAACTGTCCTCATCGGAAAACCACAGACACAGAGCTACCACAAAGAGGGACAACACATTTGAGTCCGGTTTGGTATTTTGGCTGCACTGTATCTCAACCTGTTAGTTTTTAACAGTTTGAGTCACTGACCAAAAGCTCCTTATTCTCCTTATTCCAGGAGAACAGTGTCCCCTCAGGAGAGACGGGGAAAAAAGTGACAATCTAGGACAAACTTACTGTCAAGACTAAGCGTGGCAGAGCAGGAGGCCGTCCCGGCGTTGTTTGTGGCCACACAGCTGTACTCGCCCTCGTCCTCAGGGTAAACCTTGGAGATCTCCAGCTGACAGCTGTCCTCAAATTGAGACATCCTGAAGAAGTCCGACTGCTTTATCTCTTTCTCCTTGTGGACCCAGCTGATTTTCAGGTCTGTACGGAGACAGCAGGAAGTTGGTGGTTTATTTATCGCAGGTTTGGAATCTGACCACAAAGGTGAGAGTTCTTACCATCTCCACGGACTCTGCACTGGAAGCGAGCCGGTTCTCCCTCACGGACTGAGGCGCTGGTGATGGGCGAGATGACGACCGGAGGAGCAATCGGGGCACCCGAGTCGGGAGAGACCACCTCTGAGACTAAGACACAAACACAAACCTGCATCAAGACGTGTCAGTCCAAGATGTTTCCCATGTTTGTCCCCATGATGTAACTTCCTGCTGTACCTTCTACGTTAAGTGTGGTGGTACTCGTGGCGGTGCCGTAGTCATTCTTGGCCTCACAGTTGTAGACGGCAGCATCCTCAGGGAAGACTTCAATCAACAGCAGTGTGTGCTCGTTGCCGTCGTGGAGGAACTTGCATTTGAAGCCCGGTGAAAGAGCCTGGGAGTCTTTGTACCAAAAGACCTGAGGCTGAGGAACACCACTCACCTGCACCGAAAAGCGAGCCGGTTTACCCGCCTCCACCGACTGGGGCTCCATGTGGCGAAGGATCTGAGGAGGCTCTGGGACTGAACCAGGCAGAAAATACATGAAGGTTCAAAGGACCGCAAAAGTCACCACATTTCAACTCATGTTATTCTCTCCGTCTCTCCTGGACCTACTTTTGACTCTCAGGTTCATGGTGCTCCTGTTTTTGCCAGCGATGAAGGTGTACTCGCCGGCGTCGCTCCTGTAGGTCTCAGAGATGGTGAGGCGGTGGATCTTCCTGATGGCCACGTAGTTGAACCTCTCCTCTGCTGAAAGCTGGATCTCCATGCCGTTCCTCAACCAGCGACCTTCCACATCCTCCTCGTTGACCTCAAACTCAAAGGTCGCTCTGTGTTTTTCCAGAACCTGAGGAGGGGGTGGAGTCAGGCGATGATTAGGGTTATTGAAACCAGCACTTTTTATTTTCTTGTTCTGTATGTTATGTCTGTACTGTATTTTAGCATTTTTTTTATTATTCTCATTTATTATTCTTGTTTTTATTGAAATTCAGATTCTGACTGACCCTAACCGTAACCCTTTATCTGAGGTCGTAGTTTAACACTTTGGAAATGTAAATGTAAAGATGAAAGCCAAGTCACTGAAACTTCATAAAATAAATGAATAAAATGAGCGGTAACTTTTGTCACGACCTTGTTCAGTCTGCCTGCCTGTGTCTCACTGGTCTATCTCTTACAGTTACTGGGAGTTGGCTGGTAGGCAGAGCTGGGAGGGAGTGCCTGCTGGTACACACCCTTACATGACTGATACTCTTACTACTTACACATGCCATCGGTTATTTACTTTTGCTGATTTGTTTGCGTTAAATAAATATGTGTGTGGCCTCCCTTTTGTTGCTGGCCTTGAGCCAGTTGGTAACACTTTGCATTAGAAGCTCAGACTGACATCCTTTAAAAGTTCCTGGTTAAATATTTCCTCCCTGTCACATCTCAATGGAACAGAAGCCAAAGTCTCACTGTGATTTCCCGCTCCACGGGCTCAGAAATGCGTATGTCACGACCCTCCACGATCAGCTGCGCTTTGGAGACGCTGGATCCAGCCACCACCGAGTATTCTCCGGCATCAGACATGCGAACCGTCTGGATCATCAGACGGTGGACATACTTCTCTGCTGTCACAGTGTACCTGTGATCACAACATTCATATTTCACCTCTGAGGACACTTTGGTTCATGTCATTGTTAGAAGAAGAGCTTGTGTCCCTGAACGCACCGTTCCTCAGACATGTCCAGCTCCTGGCCATCCTTCATCCACATCACCTGGATGTTTGGCTCAGAAACTTCACATTCAAACATGGCTTTCTTCTTTTCTGTGATCTTTATTTCCTTGATTTTCTTGGTGAATTCAATCACACGAGCTGAAAACAGCAAAAACATTAAAAATACTGCAGACTTCACAGCATGCTTTGCTGCAGTGGTTGCAGCTTAAAAATTTAATTAAAATTTAAAATTAAAAACAGAAAAAACCTGGACATGCCTCTAAAAGCACCACCAACAAAGATAAAGGCAGTTTCACTCAAAGGACAAACTTTTGTATTAAAAGAGACTTTACCTTCAACGAACAGGTTGGCGGCGGTGGCAGTGGAGCCGGCCAAAAACTGGTACTCTCCTCCATCACCAAAGTGGACATTTCGGATGGTGAGTGAATGCGTGAGCTGCCGGCTGCGGACCTGACATCTGTCCGACGACTTCACTTCCACACCGTTCTTCAGCCACTTGTATGTGATGCCTTCGTAGTTGACGGTGACCTCAAAGGTGATGGTGTCTCTCTCCTGAGCGTTCAGGTCCTTCAGCATTGAGGTGACCATGATCGCTGTGGGGGGCGGTTAAGAGTTTGTGTCACATTGGTATCACATTGTATTTCAGTGAGCTGACAGGATATGATGCTTTCGTGGTCTTACGGCTGACGGTGAGCGTTGCAGAGACTCTGTCGTTCCCACAGATGAAGGTGTACTCTGCAGAATCGTTCTTGCTGGTGTTCATGATCTTCAGCTGGTGGAGTTTTCCTTGGACCACGATCCTGAACTTCTCGCTCATTTCGATCTCCACGCCGTCCTTCAGCCACGTGGACGGGACGTTGAAGTGAGAAACCTCACACTCGAACGTGGCCACCTGAGTCTCTGGGACTTTCACGCTCTTCATGGGTTTGGTGACTCGGAGTGCTGAGCAGAAGACAAATTTAGTTTAATAACAATTTTCAATGTAGTTTGGATTTCTTCTATTTAAGAAAATTATAAACTATGAAAAAAAAAATCTGTTATAACAAATAAAGTGTGATTTTAAAAAACGAAAAACTGCAAATATTACAACAAATGGAACAATATGAATTTGCACTTACATACAACAAATTTGCATAAAACAAACAAACGATAGAAAACTGAATGATATTATCACATGACCACTTTTTGTAATAATTTTAATAAAAGTTGAAATTTCACAAGTTTACTTTCATTAAATTTCAAGTTGTTACTTAGCACTATATTATTACCCATACGTATGAAGTTGTTTTATTGCCTGTATTATTGTGTAAAAAAGTCGTACCCTCCACGGTCAGCGTGGCGCTGCACTGTAGGTGTCCAATCACAGCCGTGTATTCTCCTGCTTTGCTGCTGTCGATGTTTTGCAGGATCAACTTGTGTGCCTTCCTCTCCGACAGAATCTTACACTTGTCGCTCGACTTCAGCTCCGCCCCTTTGAACATCCACCTGACGGGGATGTTGTCATGTGACAGGCTCATCTCAAAGGAGGCGGTGCCGTCCAACAGGGATGTCACATCTTTAATCTTCTTCACAATCTTGATTGCTGCAATAAGTGATGAAAAGTTAAGAGTAAAATGGAAAACTGTTACACAACAATAATTTGTACATTTTTAACTAATATTTTCTTTTTTTGTTAAATTGAATCAAAGAAGCTGATTGCCATTTTTAAATGTGACTCACTCTCTACGTTGAGTCTGGCATTGGCCAAAAGTTTCCCCAGTTTGAAGGAGTAGACACACTCATCCTGTGTGCTGCAGTTCTTGACCTTCAGGGTTTGGACCAGGCCTACAGAGGTGATCTCGTACTTATCGCTGCTCTGAAGTTCCACCCCGTTCTTGATCCACTGGGCCCCTTTGACGTCGGGGTGGGTGAGCTCCAGGGTGAACACAGCCTCCTGAGTCTCCGTCACCGTTTGGTTCCTGAGCGTTTTCTTGATCTTAACGGCTGTAAAGAGGAAGAAAAGAGCAGTTTATTTTAGTTGAATTCCTCCCCTTCAGATATATCAGAATGAGAAGCCTTACCTTCCACTCTGAGGTTGGCAGTGGTCTTGGAGTTGGCCACCTGGTAGGTGTACTCCCCGATATCCTGCGGTCTGGTGATGACGATGACGAGGCGCCTGATGGCTCCATTCACTTCACTCACCACGTTCTCATTGAAATCCACGGCCTGACCTTCCTTGAGCCACTTTCCCTCAGCGTCAGCGTTGGCAACTTCACACTCAAGCTCAGCGGTCTGAGACTCTGCTACCGTTACGTCCTGCAGGGGCCGTGTGATAGCGCCACCTGGTGGCAGGACAAGGAAACCGAGTCTAAGTCCCACATCTCCCCGCAAATCACATGACATGAAAACTGACTTGTTTCGGTGCAAAAGTTTAAACATATGACAAAAATTAATGATGAATATTTACATTAAATTAGAAAGACGTTTCAGAAAAATTTGAAATTCTGCTGATTGTTTGAATATTTGGACATTTTCTCCAGCTTTGACTTTCACTGTCCCATAAAGGTCTCATCAGCTGAGACATCAACTGGATGGGACTGTTTTTTGAGTCATTGACTGTTTAATGTGGTTCATTTGAATTATCATCTGAAAAACAACCTTAAGAAGACAGGTACTGGTACTTAGACGTACCAGAGACAGTGAGCTTGGCGCTGGACGTCTTTTCACCAGCGTGAAACATGTACTGGCCCTCCTCATCCTTCATCGTGTCAATGACCATCAGGGAGTGAACCTTGCCCTTCGACTCCATCTTGTATTTGGGTCCAGGTTTGAGCTGATGGCCCCTCAGGGTCCATAATGGGTCGATACCAGTGTGGGAAACTTCAACACTAAATGTGACATTCTGGGACTCAGAGCACACTTTGTCCTCCATTTGTTTCACAAAGTGTACCTCTGCGACAAAAGACAGACGATTAGATGATGAAACTGACGGTGGAGACTGAAAATAGGATGAGAGATTAAAACAAGTTTTACCTTCGACAGTCAGATTGCAGCTGGTGTCGACTTTGCCAACCACCAGTTTGTAGACTCCCTGATCGGAGGCGTAGGTCCTGGTGAAGACCAGACGCTGCTTGGCTCCCTTGGCCACCATCTGGATTCGGTCACTGGGTGTTATCAGTTTGTCGTTGTGATACCATTTGACTGAGCTGATGTCCTGAGCTGAGATCTTGGCCTCCAGAACAGCTTTCGTTCCTTCGATGGAGGACACATCCTTCAGTGGCACCACAATGTCAATAGCTGAGAGAAAGGGAAAAAAATGATCATCAAAGACATATCAAGTACTGTGAGCATTGCTTTGACCTGAATCCAATCTTGACTCTTACTTTGAATGTTGAGTTTTCCTGAGGTGGAAATGTCTTGGGCAGGAACCACAAAAGAGTAGGAGGCAGCATCGTCTCTGCTGACATTTTCCAACAGCAGCTTGTGAACCAGTTTATCGATAACAATATGGATGCGATCAGAGGTAGAGATGGCCTGGCCATTCTTCATCCAGGTTCCCTCGACGTTCTCCTGAGAGAACCTCACCTCCAGCTGAGCAATATCCCCCTCACAGACTGTGAGGTCGGTTAGAGGCTGCATCAGGGTCACTGGGCGCACTAAGGACACAGAAACCTCATCATGATCACGTCACACAAAGTTTTACATTCATGAGGCAACTGTCTGAAGTTGCTTACGTTTCATCTTCAGTGAGGCACCGGTCCTCAAATCTCCACATACAAAGGAGTATTTGCCCTGGTCATCCTTCCTGACATCTTTGACAGAAAGGGTGTGTCTTCCTCGGCGGGAGGACATGACGTATTTACTGCTGGGAGAGAGCTCCTTGTCTCCAAAGAACCAGCTGCCTTCGGCATCCTCACGAGACAGCTCGACCTCAAATTCTCCAGCGTAGGTCTCCGGTACTTCAATGTTCTCCAACTGTTTGATGAGCTCCAGGGCCGCGCCTGAAGACAAAACAAGACCAAGAGTCATAATCTCCCAGTCCACCCGATCAACAGAGAAGATGGGAAGATTCTGGATGAAAAGATTACCTTCAACATGGAGCCTTGCAGTCGTCCTGATGTTCTCATCTTCTGCAACTGCACAAGCATATTCAGCATCATCCCTCATTTCAATCATCAGCACAGACAGGAAGTGGACCTTTCTGTCTGAGTGCATTCTGTACTTGTCTCCAGAAAAGATCTCTGTGTTGTTCTTGAACCACTTGACTTTGACGAAAGGTTCATTGGTTTCACATTCAAAGGTCACCATTGTGTCCTTCTCACAGGCACTAGCATCTTCCAGGTTCTGGGTGAAGTTCACCGCTGCCTTGGCTGCAATGAGAAAACACGATGTGAGACTCAGGAAAATACAACGAGAATGTTGCTGGAGGGGTCTGATATAAAGATTCTATACCTTGCACAAGCAAGAAGGCGTGACTTGAAGACTCTCCAGCCACATTCATGGCTTTGACCATGATGCTGGCAGAGTCCTCAACTGTGACCTCCCTGATTACCAGTTCACACACGTTGTCTTCAGGCCAGAACCAGAATATACGCTCTGACTTTTCCACCTGAATGCCATTCTTGAACCACTGGCACTCTGGTTCTGGTCTACCCACAACTCTGAGTCGGAAACGAACCTCATCCATGGGAGCAACAGTCTTACTGGCGATGCGTTCCAAGATCTTGGGTGCCTCCATGCTGGGGGACAGCTGGACTCTCTCTGGTTTGATTGTGGGGATGGTGATTTTTCCCTGTTCCTCCAGCTTCTTCTTCTCTGCCTCTTCTTTCTCTTTCATATGATGAAGCAGCTCCTCTTTAGTCTTCTTCAGAAGATCCTCATAAGATTCATCCCTCTTGCGGGACTTGAACTCCACAGCAGAGATGGACTCATAGAAACCTTCCTCAGTCCTACGCTTGAACTTGCTCTTCAGCTCCTCTGACTCCTCTGAGGTTTTCTCATGAACAATTCTTTGTGTCTTACGAAGCTTTACAACTTCCCTGTCCTGAGAAGCATCGGCCCGCTGGTCGACCTTTACAACATCAAATCCAACTCTTCCAGGCTCATGTGCAGCCTCTGCAGCCTTTGCTTCGGGAGCACGGCGCAGGACCGCTCTAAAGTCCTCTTTCTGTTGGATCTCCAGCTTCACAGTGTGTTCTGTTGTACCTAAGGGATTGTCTGCAACAACCCGGACCTCTCCGGCATCGTAGGATTTGATATCGACAATCTCCAGATAGTAAATACCATCATAACGAAGTCTGTATCTCTTGCTTTTGCGGATGAGTTGCCCGTTAAGGTACCAGTTGACCTTAGGTGCTGGATACCCGGTCACCCTACAGCGGAATCGGGCAATGTCACCCTCCAGCACTCTAGCTGGTTCTGGTAGAAGTACAATTTCAGGTTTCATTTTCTCAGTTTCTTCTTCAGCTGTAACTCCATAGGGTCCTCCTTCATGAGCCATGCGCTCGATCTCATCGATTCTGTGTGCTCCCTTCCTGCCTTCAGGAAGCTGTGTTTCTTCAACAAGACCCTTCTCATCCTTGACGATCAGGGTGGCCGAAGTCTGGTCGACTCCAAACTTGTTGGTGGCTCTGCAGGTGATGACGCCGCTGTCTCTAGCGTAAGCAACTTCATAGTCAAGGCTGCAGTAGCCAAATTCATTGACCATGCGCAGCCTGTTAGCAGCTGCCAGCGGTTTGCCATCATGCAGCCACTCCACTACCATGGTGGGGTCACCAATAGGGGTCAGTCTGCACTCAAAATGAGCTGGACCAAAACGCTTCATTCTGACCGAGGTCAGCTTCTTCTTGAACAGAGGTTTCTGCTGCTTCTCTTTGTCATAAAGGTCGCCCTCCTCCCACTGCTCTTGGCCGTATCGCATGTGAAGAGGCTCCAGCTCTGGAGCTGCAATCTCCTTGGCCTTGTAGGTTCCTTTGGGAATAATGAGCTTCCTCTCAGCTTGAGGTGCTGTAAAGTCCACCTCAACGTTGACTCTGCAGCGAGTCGTGTCCCTACCAGCCTTATTGATGGCTGTAGCTGTGTACCAGGCACTGTCTGAGCCTGAAGCTGAAGGAATCTGGAATTTGGCTTCTCCTTTAGTGCCATCGATCCTGGAATAGGAAATTATTCAAATATATTAATCAGAGTGTTTAAATCATAACTCTACTGTTTTAGATCTGCTTCAAAAGTTCAGAGTAATTTGTAGCTAACATACCTGATATGTGGGTGCTTCTGTGGTGTGATGATGTCACTGTTTTTCAGCCAGACGATGTCAGGCAGGGGGTTTCCAATGGCTTTGACTGCCAGTTCAACCAGAGTGCCCTGTTTAACACTGATGTTCCTCAGCTTCTCAGTGAACTGGGGGCGGGAAACACTTTCGCGGGCTGTAAATAGGGAAATATGAGACAGGTTTCAAGAACAGATAACAGTAAAGGTCATCTGATTCACTCTAATGAAATGTGCTGCAAACTTACCATCAACAGTGAGTGTGACAGAGAGAGAGGTCCGTCCAGCTCTGTTCTGAGCCACAACTGTCCACTCTCCAGAGTCCTGGGGCATGGCCGGGACGATGATCAGGGACTGAATACCATCTTCTTTCACCACTATCTTGTGGGTGTAGTCGTTTACCACTTGTTTTCCTGGGCACAATAAATGGTTTTAATTAGAATTAGAATAAGCATGGTAGAACATCCTTGTTCTACCATGCTTAAGCCTTGTTTTACTCACCATTGTGGAACCAGTAAGTGTCAGGCATCGGTCTGCCAACAACTTTTAAGTCAAATCTGGCGGTTTGCCCTTCAGAGCATTTTATTGAGGAAGGCTTCATGACAAACACAGGTTTGTAGAGTCTTTCCAGCTGAGCCTCATCTGTCTCTTCCAGCCTACGGGCAGGAGAACGTCCAGGAGAAAGGCTTGGGGAACGGCCCGGAGAGCGGCTCAGAGAACGGGGAGACGTGGACCTGATGGTGTTTTAATCATCATTAGTGTCCAGGTGTTCGTGACATTAAACTTTTCATCAATCGCGTTTCTTAGTCGTGTTTAGTCTTACCTGATCCTCTGCACTGCAGGCTGTGGTGTGTATCTCTGAGGAGATACAGCTCCAGATGGCTCAATATAGAGCTTCCCAGAGCTGACGGCGTTTCCCTTCATATTCGCAGCGAAGGCTGTGTAAACGCCCTCATCCTCAGGTAGAACGACGGGCAGTCGAAGGGTGGCTCGTCCGTCCTGAAGAAACTCCATCTGGCATCGACCCCCAGCCCTGATACGCTGGCCATCTTTGTACCAGGCAATCTGGGAAAAAACAGAGAATCGTTTTATGTAAGCAGAATACCTCTCAGTATCGGGCAGTACAGACCTGTCTAAGCTTCATCAGTCAAAGCTGCTTCTCCAAAACTGAAGGAAGGACACTGATGTTAGATCTCTCTCTAGAGAGTCATACATGTCCCTCATAAAGCCAGAGCCACGATTCACACCTGGATGTGAAACTGAGTTTGAACAAAAACCAAAACTCAACATGGACATTAGCTGAAACCAGGCACACTCAGCAGGGGTCCCCGGTGATGTCATTCAGGTAATAAAGACCCTCCTCCGGGCTTTTTCCCAGTGCACCGGTTACAGTGGAGAGCTACTCCAAGCTTTCTCTACCAACACCTCTAACATCTGACTTCCACCACTGTAAAGCGGAGGTGAGACGGGCACATAGACTGTGGTGGTTATTCTTTTTGGACCGGACGGAGAAACTGTGCCATCAGCTGAGCACAAGTACGACCACAAAAGGAACACCAAACTGCCCTGCCTCATCACATCGGCTGGTGTCTAGGCAGAGACAGTTAGCACACGGCAATTTATCTGTATTTTAAAGTTTTTTAAAGCTGTGATTTGTTTTTCTTTGTGGTCGGTTGTTCAATCAGCTGATCAACCAATCATCACCAGTTTAAGGACCAATACCGGGCCGGGTGACTCCACCATAGTGATACTGTCTTTATCAGCTGTAGTGACGATCTTTGTTGACCCCCCCCCCCCCCCCGCTCCTCAATCACACACCCTAACCCTATCACAGACATTAAAGTTGCTGTCAGGTGTGGTCGCATGATCTTGAGGTTGCCTTGGTACCACATAAAGCTCCCCCCTTTTCCTTTGTGCACCCCAACCACATCTCGCGAAGAGTTGCCTACATCACTCCGCCGCCGTCTTGGCTCCTACAGGCACGTCACCCACGTGACTACGCCATTTTCCCTCTAACTCCTCCCTACACACATATACGCATGCACACACAACACCATTGTGACTGCTGTTGCTACTGTTGTTGCTAATGCTAATGCCATTATATGTATATTGCCTGTTGTAGTTAGTAATCAATGTTTAGCTTTTGGTGATTTAATTGTAGTTGCCTTTATCCAAAGTAATGTTAGTTCAAATGGTCATTACTGTGAATAAATCCTATTATGATTTAATCTGTTGTTTGTAATTATTGTGGTTATATCATTGTGACAGCTGCTGGATTCATAACAGTCAGTGCTCCAGCTCCTCATTCAGTTTGTCAGTTTGGTTATCGGCCCCTGATGACAGGGTGATGACCTGAGATATTCTGATTATCAGTAATTAGTCCCCTCAATTATTAATATTAATTGCCCCGACTAGTGCACAATACTGTTGCAGATACAAAACTGGATTTTACAGCCAACATTATTCTGCAACATTTTGACCTCACACCTTTGGCAGTGGCTGTCCAGCCATCTTGCAGTGGAAAGTGACGCCCATTCCCTCCACAATCCTGTAGTTTTTGACTGGAGTGTCAAAGGCCGGCTGCACGGCCTCGTCCTCTGCTGCTGTCACCATCAGCTCTCCGTCCTCCGTCACCAGCTCTCTGTAGGTGATCCTCATGATACGGAGCTCAATCTCCTGGATGATCCTCTCTTCAAAGGCTGAAATGAGGAATTCCTGCCAAAAGGTGTTAAAGATCAGAATCAGTATCAGAATCAGCTTTATTGTCCAAGAACATACAAGGAATTAGACTCTGGTTTTTCATTGCTTGCTGTACTTAAACGTGAACATGAGCAAAATAAATAAGCATAACTTACAAACATTCAACAAAGAACAAGGAAAACAAGAACAATATCAAATGTGAGCTGGGATTCGTTCTTTACACAGAACGTACTGATTCTGAGACGAAGCTCATGGGAGTTTTCACCATCTTCTGCTCCAGCTCATATTGGCTCACGACCACAGAAGGTTCCTGAACCATCGTCGTCGTCACCACTTCAGTTTTATATGTCACATCATGCTGCTTCATGTAGGTTTCATATTCCTCTGTTGAACAGATGCAGAAAGGTTGATTTATTTTGGATTCTGACTGATTTCCAAAAACAGATGAAACCTTTTGAATCTGGATGATCAGATCTGACTACCTTCCTCTAGCAGGGTGGCAGAGGCTGAGGCTTCCCCGTGGGGATTCTTGGCAAAGATGGAGTATTCTCCAGCATCATCAGCAAAGGTCATGGAGATCTCCAGCCTGCATTCTCCAGTGTCCTTCTTGTAGGCAACTTTGTATCTGATGGCAGAAAACATTCAAGCTCAATTAAACTGCCAGACATTTTATTGGTCAGACATTTGTTATATAAAATGATAGAAAGTGTTTTCCTTGAGTCCAAGATGGCGTCAGAAAGAGGTTGACAGGTTTGTACCTGTATCCGGTGGTGAGTGGTACTCCACTCTTCTTCCAGATGATGTGAGGTTTGGGGTTTCCTCCAACTTGGCACTCAAAGATGACGCTTCCTCCCTCCACTAGCCTCTGAACGCTGGGCTTCTTGATGAAGAAGGGAACAGCAGACTCTCCTGTGGTGACCTCCGACACCGTCTGTTCCTTTGTCTCCACGGTGACACTGAAGTGAAGCGACACTTTGTCAGGATGTGGATGGACGAGCAGCTCGACAAACATGGAAATATAAATCTGTGACTCACGTTTTTGCTTGTGTTACTCCAACTTCACTGACAGTCGTCTCCTCCCTGCTCTCAATTTCTTCTGACACTACAACAGAGGGTGAAGTTTATATTATTGGAGCTCTGTAGTGACACTTTGGTCTAAAGGTCCAAGGCTTTTGTTCAGGATCTTTCTATTACCTCTGACAAGCAGGTAGCAGGAAGTGCTGAGGGTTCCCGCCTCATTCGTGGCCGTGCAGGTGAAGCGGCCGCTGTCTTCGGCAAAGGCCTCACGGATCACCAGTCGGGCCAATCCGTTCTCGTAGCTGATCTGGAAATCGATGGAGCTCTCGATCTTGTAGTCTTCTCTGAACCACATGATGATTGGAGCTGGGTGACCACTGATCTGGCACTGCAGCGTCACAGACTCGCCCTCTGTCACCGTCACGTTCTTCAGGCCCTGGGGACAGAAGCGGTGGAACTGTTAACCTGGAGACACTGAGGCACTGGCTGATCATTCAGTCTGTAGGCAGACAGGAAGTGGGCAGGTGGAGGTACTTACAGCAACAAGAGTGGGAGGAACAATGGGCTCCTGGACTCTGCTGGGCACAGCGGCGGTTTCCTGAAAACAACAAAGACAACATTTACGCTGTCAGATGAGAGCAGTTTGTCAGCAGACGTTCTGTGAGGATGGCAGGACAGAAGCTAGTTAGAACAGAGAAAACCCTGAAAGAGAATGGATTGATCGACAGGTGAAGACAGGAAGAGGAAGAGGATTCTTCATGAAGGCAGCGTGTGATTGGCCGCGGGGAAAAGGGGGGCGCAGGTGACCACACAGGGTTAAATGGGGGGAAAATGGAGGGGGGATGACAGCAAAAGGGCGTCAGACCAACCTGAGGTTCCCAGTCCTCAAACTCCTCTTCACTCATTGCATAAGCTCCACCCCTCTGCAACTCAACCTGACTCTGATATCTGACGTCTTTAAAGGGCGGGGGGAGGGGCTCTGGTGTCACTCGTACCTTCACCGTTGCCCTACGAGACGGACTGGGAGACTTGACGGGTTTGGTGATCTTTCTAGGAGGGATGGGGGAAGAAAGCTCTTTGTGCAGCGTGGCGATGGCAGAGCCGGCGATGGACACCTGACCGAGCCAACGAGAAGAGCGTTAACCACGGTCACAGGCAAACACAGGTCAGAGGTCAAGGGTTAGTGCGAGGAGCCGTGGAGTCAAAGTGGGAGTTCATGTTCATCTTGTCTCAGATCAGGTCTTCCTCAAACTCTTCACTTCAAAATGCTCTAACATCCTGACCATTATTCTGATTTCATGAAGGTGCCCATAAATCCTGATAAAACATGTTTAAAATTACTATGATTCTTTTACGAACTGAAAAAACACTGAACCATTACATCAGATTTATTGACATTGACGGACTTGATCTTAACTTGATGATTCATCTGTGATCTCAGTGCCAGAGAGATAAATCCTGCTTTATATTTTATTTCTCTTATTTTGAGTTTTATATTTCAGGATCATAATGTTCTATAATATCTCATGAATGTGAAATTTCTGCTTGTTTCATCTTGAATTTCACTGCATCTTATTCTATACTGGATGAGACCGATGATGTCACAGAAGTTGTGTACGCATCATTTCTACATGGAGATCTGATTGGCTTTGATTGAAATGACGTAATGTGGTTTGGTCCTTGAAGGAACAGGATGATGGGATATTCTATCAATGGTGACTGGCTCAAAGTGAACCACAGCACAGAGGAACCCAGTGGAGCCTGAGTGTTAAGATGCATGTGAGTTAAAGATGAGATGGAGATTTTTGGATGACGGCGGCCCCCCTTACCTCGGAGGTCGGTTCATGTTTAGGAACAGAAACTTTAGAGACAGTGAACTGAGGGACTGTGGACGAGGAGACACCAGAGTCCACATGGGAGGAGATTTCTGTTGTTCTCTGAATCTGGAGCAACCAACAGAGTTGATGCAACAGTTAAGAAAGCTGAACCTCGGTCACAGTCAAACATCACATCACTGACATGAATAAACTCCCCGACCTCTGACACCTGGACCCGGCGCTGCTCTGAGGTCATGGCGACAGTGGCCGGCGGTTCAACTGTCACTGCTGCAGCAGTTTGTTTTTCTGTGGTCACTACCTCCTGCTGCCTCATCATCACCTCTACAGCCCCCTCCTCTTCAGCTCGACCGCCCTCCACATGCACAGGCTGACGTACACGGGCCAGGTCGACGGCGGCCACCACCGTGGCCACCGCCCCGGCTCTGTGCTCTCCCCCAGCCTGGAGACACAACCAGCAGCACATAGATCTCAGGACATCCATGGCAACATCAAACCAAGTAGACATTCGACCAGAATGGCCAAAGATGAAGAAATTATCAGATTATAAAAACACGTCATCAACATCCGTGAATAAATGATATCACACTTCATGCAATATGAGAGGGAAACATGCACTTTGCTCTCATTAGGAGTCAGGAGGAGATGGACTGAAGCTGGAGCTCATTAGCTCTGTCAGTCCACACGAAGAGTCTCCTCCTCCATCAGCTGCAGAATCAGGTCTTTCAAACAGAAGTTAGTTCAGATCTGGATCAGTCTGAATCCGTCCATTCTCATCCTCCATCTTTGATAGTGACGTCTAGAGTCATGTCTCTACATCGGACGCTCCTATTGGCTCCGGTGAATCAGAATGTAGATGAGCCAATCATATTAAAGTAACAATGTGAGTAAAAACTCAAGTCTTGTATTAAATATTGATTTCTAGCTTTTCTTTAGGGGGGGGGGTAAGTGGGTTGTGAGTGAGAAAGGTTCATCGTCTGGGGAGCAGAAATGAGCTTTAGCTGGTGATGGCTGAAGAAAAACACCGAGTGAAGAACAAAGAGAAGAGAAATGAGGTGACTGTTGAGCAGCAGGAGGAGTGATGGTATCGGGGGGGTCTACCTGCTCTCCGGCCTCAGCCAGCCCCCGGCCTCGAGCCTGATCCACGGCTGCCACCACAGTAGCCACCGCCACAGTCTTATTGGCGTGGGACACATGCTGGTCCTGACGCATCAAGTTCACACACAGTCAGAAAACTGACTCATTTACATAGAGACAGCAGGACGATTCACAGTCACATGATCACAGCCCCCCTCACCTCTCTGGTGGCAGTGACCTGCTGCTCCCAGTGCTTCTCCATCTGCAGCTGGGCAGCACTGCTGACACTGGACACGCCCATCATACTGGTCATACTGGTCATACTGTAGCCACCTTCAGCCACATAGTCTCCCTGCTTCCAGGGGGGCAGGACCTCAGCAGCAGCCGACACCTGGGGGACGAGTTATCGCGTGAGTGTCAGTCAGTGGCTTCAGCATTGATGGGTCACTTGTCTGCAGGTGAACATGCTCACCTGTTTCCTGGTGATCACAGGAGATTTGACGGGTCTGATGGGGGAGACAGACAGTCTGGTGGAGGGAGAGACGGATCTGCAGACGGAGATTCAGCTTTAATGGAACCAACATAAAACCACTGAACAGCTGCAGCTGATCCAGAGGAGGCTCTGGTTCTAACTACAACTAAGAAAAGAGCCCACGACAGTCCAGGTCTCAGGTCTTTGGACGGACTTCCTGTCAGATGGTCTGAGATGTTTACCAGCCCAGACCAGCAGGACCCGGTCAGTGAGTAACAATCATCTGTTTTCATCATTTCACCTCTGAGAGGCCTAATTGGACGGCAGAAGTCGTACCTGACAGGTGTGGGTGTGGGTCCCTTCACGTGGCGGACAGGTGAAGGGGATTGCTGGCGTCCTCCTGTCATCTTGGAAATGTAGGAGGGTGGGGACTTGGAGGTTGGCTTTGGGGGAATCCGTGGGGGGGTTTTGTGAGCCAAATGCTGAGTCATCATTCCTCCTTCGATGTGCATCTCTGTCAAAGTAGCTGCCTGGAAACTGGCCTCCACCTTCTGAGGACAACAGTCAGATGGGCAACATGTTAATGTGGTAAGTTAATGAGAGGAATTAATAAATCAGAAGCGTCTCCTCAGCTGGTCTTTGGTGGTTCTCCCTGTTTTTCCTTCTTAAACTGGAAAACCAGGTCTTTCTAAAAGTCCTGAGTGTCCTCAGCCTCCCTGATCCTGATTGACCCAAAGAGTCAATTAGCTGATTCTGAATGAGCAAACTTGAGGACACAGAAATAAAAACAGAAGTAGCTTGGCTCTAAAAGGTTTGATGATGAAACGGAAAACCTTTTAAGTTGAAAAGTCAAGCATTTCATACTTGGATCTGGACTTATGGACGCAAATAAGATCAAAGTTCTATCATTCAATAGATCTCTGTGGCTTCAGGTTAAGATTTAGACCAGATCAGGGTTAAGTCTCACCTTCTGGACTCTGGTCTGGGAAGTGGTCATCTGGGATGTGGACACAATGGTCTTGGTTTTTTTGGTGGGTACGGCTTCCTCACCTGCAGCACAGAAACATGGATCTTTATGGTCTCGCTCCACTCAGAGAAACAGGGCAGTAAAAACAGTTTCAGAGTCCTTACCCTGAACCAGCAGTTCGGCAGTTGAGGTGGCTCGTCCACTGCTGTTGGTGGCAGTCACAGAATATGTCCCAGAATCCTCTGGGAAGGCCTCAGCGATCATCAGACTGTACAGGTCTCCCTCCTGGAGGATCCTGAAGTCGGCCGAGCTCTGGATCTCGGCTCCTTCCCTGTAGAACTTGACCACAGGTGCTGGGATGCCTGTGACTCGGACGTCCAGCCTCACCTGGCTGCCCTGTCTCACTGTGGAGCTCTGCAGTCTCTGAAGGAAGTTTGGAGGCGCCGTCTCCACTGCAGGAGGAAAAATGTCTCTTTAGTTTGGACGTGATGTGAAGGAGCATCCAACTCAGCTGAGTGTGAAAATTTGGGATACTTTTATAATGAAAGTCCAGTTTTCTGTCCATATCCAGGGTGAACAGACGTCAGGTCACATGAACTCATCAGAATAACTGTTAACTGAACTTTGACCCCTGAACTCCATCCTACAAATTAAAGCTGGTTGATCTGGTCACCAGATCCTGCTGGCTCAGGTTCACTTCTTAATCTCTGAATAAGGAAAGTTATGTTGCAGCAGCTGCTTCTATATCAGTTTGATCTCCAGATAAAGTAACAGAGCTGGGACAAATATAGGCCAGCTCTGTCTCTGCAGACAGGCAGACAGAAGGTCTCACCTGGACCAGGAGTCCACCTGAGGTCCACCTGAGGTCTCACCTGTAACCAGGAGCTCGGCGGTGCTTGTGGCTTGTCCAGCGCCGTTGGTGGCTCTGACAGAAAATCTTCCACTGTGTGCGGCGGTCACAGCGGGGATCCTCAGAACAGCACGGCCGTCGCTGAACGAGATCTGAACGCCGGGAAGAGCGGCGGTGGAAAGAACCTGGCCATCACGGAACCAGCTCACCTCAGGAACTGGAGAACCTGCACAGGGACAAGAACCAGAGATGCTCCAACGTTCATCCATCCATAGGTCTAGGACATTCAGCCTAGCATAGCTCAAAGACTGGGAGCAGGAGGACTGTTATCTTAGCTTATAATAGTAGCTGTTCTGAGGTCACAGGGTCAAACTGACTTCCTGTTGTGAATCTTCCAGAAAGTGAAGTTTTCTTACCACTAACTTGAGCCTGGAACGTGGCGGCACTACCCTCCAGTGCCACGACGCTCTGCAGCGGCTGCGTGAATGTTGGTGCTTGAGTTGACATGATGATGGCTCCCTGCAGAGAAAGATGGAACTCAGTCACTCTCAACAAATCCCACTCCATCAGGAGGCATCTGATTGGTCCAGATCCATTCAGGACACAGCCAAATCTGGCTTCATTTGTGAGATATTAAATTCTGGAGAAGTTTTAGACCCAAACCCTTCAGGATCTTCAGACAGAAACACTTGACTCCAACTCCTCTAAAAAACAGACCCTGGTCTTGAGTCTGAGTCCAGAAAGAACATAAGCATCCTTTAAACTGTCCATATTTTCATAAAAGCCTCTTTGTCTCATTGTTTCTCTTCAACACGCGACCTGCTGACAGTCTGGCTGAGCAGCAGCTGCAGCAGCTCAGGCTGCTGGTCTGAACCGCGTCAGGGTTTATTTTTAGGAGTTTTGTCTCTGGAGGTGGTCCAGGCTCCGTGGGGTCTGGCTGATACACTGAAGAGCTCACAGCAGATTAAAGCACCTGTTGGACTCCAGTGGTCGTGGTCTCTGGTGTCAGTTCCACTCTAGTTTCAGGAGGTCTCAATTTCATTAAGGGATAAAACTGGATTTGTTCATTAACCATCAGATCCAGATTCACTGAGTCAGTTTCAGTTCCTCTGCTGAGCAAAACCTCACTCTGGAGACAGGCCGGAAGTCTGAGGTGTCCCCACCAGAACTGGACTGGACTTGGAATTTATCGTCATGTTCATGTCACAACTGAAACCAACATCTTCATCATCGTCATCATCGTCAGACTCAAATATCAACACAAACAGCCCTGGATCTGGTCTGAGATCCAGATGACTATCTGATGTAAATCAAACATCAATTCAGAGATGTTGACGGACCTGGTCCAGGAGGACATGCTGCTGATAGACAGTGAGGCCCAGCTTTGAACAGAACATGAACCAGAACCAGGTCTTGATCTATTATCTGGACCAGAATCTGAACTCCCTGCAGAAACTTAATAAGCTGACAACAAGCTTGTTGACCAATAATTAATAATTCAATATTAAATATGAATGAATCAGATTTATTTGTATAGCGCCAAATCATAACAAAGTTGCATCAAGGCACTTTACATATAGAGCAGGTCTGGACCAAACTCTGTATAAAATTATTTAAAGAGACCCAACAGATCCCCCGATGAGCAAACACTTGGCAACAGTGGCAAGGAAAAACTTAATGCATTTCTAATTTCAACAGAACCACAAGCTGAACAAAAATGACCTGACAATAACCAAAACATAATTTTACTCAAAATTTTTTATGTTTCTATAGTTTTTTAAATTTTTTCTCACAGTTCAAATTTATCATCTGAGTATTTCTGTGACTGAAATAAAAACTCATTTTTAAGAGTCACTGTTTTTGTCTCTTTAGTTCAACAACATAAAATGTATAAATTTGAGTTTTAGACTTTTTAACTATAAAAAAACAACAACCTGAATTCACCAGAAAATGTATTTTTATTTTGTTGTTTTTAACCTTCATGAAAAATAGTTAACACATTAATTTTTTTATCAAAATGAACTTAGTCATATATTATATCAATTCCATTATAACAGTTAAATAAAAAACCAAACATAAATCCAGATATTGATAGATTTGTCTACATTTTTTAAAATGTAGATAGATTTTCCTGATCAATTTCATTTCAATTAATTTACTTTGGCCTGAAGATGGTAAAAGTCCCTTCACACGTTGAAACTGTGAACGTCTGGTGAGGACTCAGCAGGTCTGTAAAGGTCTGGGTTGATTCAGGTTTCAGAGAGTCCCTGAACCGACGCAGACCAGATCTGGTTACAGCTAAACTGAATCTGATGACTCGAGCGCATGTTCACGAAGTGACTGGATGGAATTGTCCTCCAGTTGTCAAGACTTCGCTCATGCGACAGACTCCAGAAGGAAAACATTTTCTAATAATTATTTACTCTGTAGGTTTGCTGAAGTTTCCAACACTGTGATTATAATTAAGACTTTTACTAAAGTGAGTCTTTATTCTTTTATCCATCAAACCAAAATAAAATCTGAGTGTAAAATGTTATCTGTTGTGTTGAATTTTCTCTTAGAAACAGAATAAAATGCTTTTCATTCTGTTTTACTTACTGTTAATTCAGTTATAAACTCAAATTTCCCACATTCAGAAAATGAATATATTTCATTAATAAGATGTTGATAGAACGGTCTTCTATTTATTCAGCTGTATTTACATCATTTCACATCATGAACATTCCTTATTTCTTCACATCAACATTTTCTCTTATTTCTAAACTGAACTTCTGTCAAAAAACAAAATCAGATCATATTTTACTGAAACTGATTACTAATCTGAAATAGTTATGAAAAACAAATCAATGCTTTAGACAGCATGAAATTCTGCCTATCAACCAGAACCCCCCTTTTCATTTTAAAAACAAAGTGGTGCTCAGTTTTTAAAATAAATCAAATGAAAACTTCACATAAAAACCAGCAGTTGTCACACTCCTTCACAATAAAAGCCTCTGAAAGTATTCCTGTCAAGTCACTTCCTGGGGGGGGGGGTATCTAAGGCAGACCAAATACTAAAAATAACCCCCCCCCCCCCCCCCCCCCAACACCTCCCTCTGACTGACAGGCAGCATGTGGCACATAACTGGGGGAGAGCTGATATCTCTGCTGCTGATTCCCTTAAAAAGCCATCAGGTCCAGCTGCCGCTCTGATCATGTCTATTCTGGGATGTCCCGTTATAACCTTCAACAGGCCGAGCACTGAGTCCCCCCCCCACCAGCCCCCCAACTGAAAAGCAACCAAAACTGACCAAAACTGATGGCAGCTGTACGGCCGAGTCCGTCAGAGCTGAACAAACAGTCTGAGTGTTAAAGTGTGAGTCAACAGCAGCTCATTAGCAGCTTCAGAGACACTTACTTGTCTGCACAAGGATGCCCGGAGCCCGCAGCTGGGCGGTCCGCAGAAGATCTGAACCTTTATCCACAAAGTCCAGTCAGAAAATCCAAAGGGAGAACAGCTGAGCCTCGAAGGAACCCTACAGAAAAAAACAAAACTACAGGCCGTCTGCGCCGTGTAGTTTTGTTTTTCCTCCTGACAGCAGTCCCTCCAGCCGAGGCGTCCAGGCCGGGAACGCTGACTCTGCTCAGAGCAGGCGGCCGGACGGCAGGGGCTTTTATACCACTGTGACATCACAAAGAACAGACCCCGCCATTGGTCGGCCCCAAGGAGAGCTGTGGGGAATCATGGGAGGGCAGAGGCCATTTTATGCAAGTTATCACACCTGTCAGCTGGCTTACTAAAAACATCTGAGGCGGTCAATCCCGTTACAGCAGAACTCCGAGCAGCTGATCAGCTTCATGTCTGAGAAGAACCCCAAACTTTACCTGCAACGTCACAAACAGGAAGAGCCGTTTATTTCTCAGAGCAATTAAAGAAAAATAAAATTCAAGTTGAAATAAGAAATATTATTAGTTTTAATGAGTCATATTTGTGTTGCTGCTGATCAGCGCTCACAGTGATGTCATCATGATGTCAATGCAGAGTTTATTCTGGAGGGACACTCAAGTGAGGCCATCATTAAGGAATTAGCGTCCCTGCTCTGATTTCAGAATGACTAAATTTCCCAGCATGCATCTGGTGGCTGCCCCCGTGCCTTGGCCCAAACCAGCCAATCAAATCTGTGCCCCCCGCCCCGGCACAGAGGCCCCGATCAAACTGACCAATCAGCTGCTCAGACAGAGACAACAGTTTAACATCCAATGACAGACAGACGGGGGGGTCAGCCAGGAGAGGACACCCAGGGGACACCCTGAGCAGCAGCTAACTGTTAGCTGATGAATGACCAAATCAAATCAGATTTATTTATATAGTGCCAACTCATAGCAAAGTTACATCAAGGCACTTTACATATAGAGCAGGTCTGGACCAAAGTCTTCAGAAAATGATTTAAAGAGACGCAACAGACCCCCGATCAGCAGGAAAAACTTCCTTCAAGAGGCAGAAACCTCCGGCAGAACCAGGCTGGGGGGGGTCTGCCTCAATTGGGTTGAGAGAGGGAGAGAGAGAGAGAAAAACCAAACCAGCTCTTCCAGACCAGCTGAGATCAGCTGAAGAGCCTTCATTGACTATCGGAGGAACTCACAGGCTGTGAAGTCAGTCAGACTGTCTTGAAGTCTCTGGGAAATTGTCCCTCTTTCAACAGAGCTTTGTTTTCTTCCAACACTGATGTTAATAAATTGATCCAGATTACTGGACTGTAAATCCATTTACATTTGTTGGTCTGAGGAGATCATAACAACAGAAACACAAAGTTTGTTCTTCTATTAAACATTTTTACATTTCATTTATCCTTTCACAGGAGAGACTTTACAATTTAATACATTTACACGATACTTCTTCTGTACTATATTCTATTATAGAAACAAGGTTAGTGTGATAAATAATGTTGATGTGACTCAGACCTTCTATCAGACGGTCCGTATGACTTTATCTTAAAATCTGATTATTTGGGATCTTGAAAACATCATTATTATTTAGGCTGATAAAGATACAATGAAATTGACATATCAACTTTTAGGTTGAAATGTTTTCATTACTAGTTCAATATTTTCTCACAAGATTATAATTTATATAACATGACAGTCTCTTCAGATAATTTACTGTTTTATAATTAGACTATTTAGAGTTGTTGTTATTTCTATTGTTTTTCCATGTTATGAATTATTGTGTTGTTTTTTTTTTTTACTTTTCTTTGTTTCCTTGACAGAAATGAGCTTCATTGTCATCTTTCACTTCTCATCAGGTTTTAATAACTGCAACAGTCAAAGACACTCAAATTGACTGAACACTCAATACAGTAAAATAAAATAGACATGACAGACAATGATGAAACAGATTTAGTGACATTTTTCTAGTTCTTTTGATTTTTGAATTCATACAGTACAGGCCAAATGTTTGGACACACATTCTCATTCAAATGAGTAGGAAAGTGTGTCCAAACGTTTGGCTAACGTCTGTACTACAAGTGAATATTCATCTTTTCCTAATAAAAACAAATCAGTGCCTCAGATTCAGAAGGTTCAGGAAACAAACAAGCAGTACACTCACATGACCAAAGACCTGGTCTTGGTTTAAACAACCAGCGAACACTGATCTGGTTTTCATCTTCATCTCAGTTTGAATTATATTCACTGAGAAAAACACAGTTTTACTTTCTGTGACTCAGAGTTCAGCTGCAGGAGCTCAAAGTGTTAAAATGCAAATACTGAAAGTAAAAATTAAAGTAAAATCAGGTAGATCAACCACAGCAGGACACACAGAGAGCCAAACCAGGTGAGCCAGTCCACACTGATGACGTCAAAAACTTTGTCCATCAGACTCTGATCAGTGCTGCTCTCAACCGCCAGCCGCCGCTCCTGTCGCCTTCTAACACTCAGCTCGTATTCTGAGATAAACAGGAAGTTTTTCCCATCCTCGCAGACTGCTTCTCGGCCCAGGCTGGTAGCTGACACGTCTCCGTCTGTCAACCTGAGACGACCACGATGACAGGAAGTCAGACAGCACGGCCTCGCCACAGCCAGCATAGGCCTGACACACAACACAACAGTCCAACACAAAACGTGACAAAGCCAGCACAAGACCAGAAGTGGAGCGGAAACCAAGACCACGTCACCTGACACCTTTATTTTGAAGTTTTGTGTTAATTTCTCAAAGTGAAAGAAAAACAACCAGTGTTGTTGAATAATGAAATGTTGCACACTTTAAGATGTCACTTCAAGGTGAAGTTGAGTTGGTTCACAAATCGTTCGATATTAAACAACTTGAACACATTACTTATTAGCGTGTTGCTGTTATCTTGTTAACTGATGAAAGGAACAAAGATTTGTTCAGCTCAAGACTTATAAAATAATCTAAGAATCCACGAAAAGTGAAACCATCCAGCAGGTTGGTTACTTATTGAGGCTTAGTGAGTCGTGTTAAATTTGGACTTTCACTTGTTTTCTAGAGGTTGAAGGTCTCAGGACTCAAACGGAGGACAGGAAGTGGCTCCTGACCATCACTGCTGGCTAACAGACAGCTATGCTGTGAATTAAAACAGAGTTTGTGTGGGATGGTCAGCCTGATCAGGTGATGACTGATGAATGTTTCAGTAAATTACAGCTGCATCAGCAGGAACTAACAAACAGGCTAACTTGTCTTGGACGCTCACATCACCAAAACACAACGAGCAAAAAGAGCTTCGATTTAAAAACCAAACTAGCAGACTGCCAGTAAATTAGCTGCTGTTGCTGTGTAGCTGGTTGTATGCTACCCACCAGGTGAGCGTGGGCGCCAGAGTTCCCGTCACCTCCACCTCTAGCATCAGTGGAGAGCCCTCCATGACGGTGGCTCTAGACAGGGGCCTGGTGATGAAGGGAGAGCCAGCTTTAGAGGCCTTTCCCTGGGCAACAGACTCTGGTTGGGCCTGAGAAAGAGGCGAAGCAGGAAGTGGGGGGCCCTGGATCTGAGGAGTCAGCCTGATCTCTTCTCGGATGGCCACAGGTTGATACATGTCTGGGTCTTGGTGAGAAGTTAGTAGATGAGGTGGACAGGATGGGGATTGGATATGCAGGTTAGCCTGCTGAGCCGAAGCCTGAGGAGCAGCGGGCTGCAGGGAGCTGCCGGGGTCATGCACTCTCTGGAGGGAGCCGACTGTCGGACAGCTCTGCTCGCTGCAGCATCTATTACTGATGGTGCTGTTTGGGTCTGGAACAACAGGGCCATCCTGAGGGGAGGGACCTTCTCCCCGGGACCTGAAGGTGCTGCTGCTCTGAGGAACTGAAGAGCAGGACTGCTGAGTGACATGAAGGGTTGAGGAACGGTTGCTGTTTCCTCTTTCCTTGATGGTTCGGGAAGAAGGTCCATCCTGATCAGGATCTGGGTCTGGGTCTTTGAGGACAAACCATCTGGCCTTGTGTACCAGTCTGGACTGCGGTGAGGTCGGACTCTGGGACGGGACCTTTTTATGGAGTGAACTGCTCCTTGCTGGCTGTGGCTGAGTATCTGAAGAGGACTTGAAGGAAGCGGTCTGCTCGGGAACTGGACTGACTGGAGATGGTTGCTCCTGGATTTTGGAGGATTCTGAATGGAGGCCGAAGTGTAAGGAGGACGATGGTGTAAAAGTCTTGTCCTGACCACTAATAGTTTCGATCTGAAACGTCCTCTCACTTTTGAGGACCCCAGTTTCTTCTGGATTCCTGTCCTCATGACAATCAGGGTCTGGACCAAAGGGCACAAGAGCAGTCCCAGTCAGACCCTGACAGGGATTGATCCCTGATACTGTGCTGTCCTCCTGAGGACAGTTAGACTGACCATCCAGATCCTGGATGAGTGTCTTTGTATGAGGGACATCACGGTCCTTCCTGTCTGTCATGTTGTGAACTGGGTTAGAACCTGTTTCAGGACCATCCAGAGAAACGTTGGATGTCTGGGAGGACTGAAGGGACCTCAGTGCGGTCCCTTCAGTCCTCATGATGCTGCACATAGTGCTGCTGAGGACGGTTGGAGCAGGAACTACAGACGGACTCTGGACATACAAACTGGACTCCAATCTGAACCTGAGACACAAACAGAGGAACACATTCTTAAGTCTGGACAGTTTCCTGGTTCCTAGATGGACCTTGAACCAAGAACCTGCAGCTTTAATAGCTGAACTGTGTTCTGCTGGTTGACCAACCTGGAGCTGCTGCGGAGGCTGGTGGGAGAAGATGGACAGGCCTCCGTCTGACTGGACCGTCCCTGTTGGGCACCAGTCTCACTGTGGACATTGGACTGGTGGATGTGCGTGCTGTGGGAGCTGAAACAAACACCCTCCTCAAAGTCTGACTGCAGCATCCCGGACTCTGGTGTCTCCGCCAGCGGCGGCAGGGAAATGTCATCAGGTGACACACATTCATAGTCATCATTGGAAAACGAGTCCTCTGCCTCTGACAGGCCTCCCACTGATGCATCCTGGGTAAAAGGACAGAGTTAGACTGATGAACCTGCTCAAAACAGCAGGTTGATTTCTCGGTTCATGTAAAGTTTTTTTGTTTCATTCGGATTTGAACACAAATGAAAGTTACAGCTTTAACAGTTTGTGGGGATTGCCTGCTTCAGTGCTGAAAACTGGTCAAAGTAAAACTTTCAAACTTAAAGTGACTTAAAAGTGAAGTAAAAGATAAGCTGAGGAGCATGAACACTTTGTTAGTCTGACATTTTTTGGCCTAAAATATGAAGAAAATCGTAACTCAATAATCTGAAAATGTTCCAATAACAGAAGGAAAATTGAAAAAATCTAAAAGAATCTAAAAGAATCCACTGATCCAGAGAGAACATCTGAAATGAAATCTGAGCAGTTAAGAGTTTCAGCCACAGGAAGTGTTTACCTGCTGCTCCATTTCTTCCATCTCCCTCCTCTGAAACTCCATTTGGACATCAGAGAGCGATGGGCCAGTCACAGCCAGGGGGGGTGTGGCCTTAGAGCCTGTGACCGCAGGCTGTGATAGGCTGTGGATGGCGTGGACCTGACGGTGGGTATCCAGCGGGCGGCAGGACAGGCTGAAGGTGTGGGTGGAGCAGTGGGTGAGCTGTTGTCTATGGCCAAAGGACAAACAAACATAAAAACACACCAGAAAAGGCTGCGGTTCATCCTCTGGGGAGCGACCTTCATTCACTCTACCTGCTCTCTTGGATCGCTGCCTGGCTGTACGCCTCCTGACTGCGGTTCCTCTGTAATGGAGGCTTCCCATTGGCTGTGGTCTGCTGCTTCACAGGAAGCTCCTTCCCATGATGGTCTGCGGTCAGTTCAGGGGTGTGGCCTGTCTCCTTCAGCTCGTACTGGAAACATAGAAAGACTTCCTGTGTTTTGTTTTTTCACTCAGTTTTAACGTTGAACTTCTTCAGTTGGATGAAGACTTTACCATCTCAGAGGTCTCTGGTGTCAGTTGGTTGTCTCTCTGCTGCTTTTTTCTCTTTCTATTTTGCTTCAGTTGGGTGTCTTTGTCTTCATTCTTCTCTCTGCTCTCCTCCGTCTCATCCATTCTTTCTTTCTCTCTGTCATTCTGTTGGTGTTTTAGGCTCTCCAACTGGAAGATTGTTTATGTTCATTAAAGTCAATAATCTGCAGAATGATTTATTAATGAATTATTATTTTAAAGTTTTAAATAAAGTTTTTACACCCAGAGTGTTACCTTCAGTTTGGCCTCCAGCTCCATCAGTCCGTCACTCAGTTTTCTGATCGACTTCACCATCTCTGAGTGTTTACTGACTGTCCTCTCAATGTAGCGCCGCCCCTCCTCCACCCCTGCAACACATGTACACTCTATTATTGGTTATGTTAATAGGATGGCGTTTGAAACACCTTTCAGAATAAAAACTTGTTCACCATGCAGCCGGACCGCCAGCTCAGAGATCTGACTGATCCTCTCCTCCTGCTGAGGAACTGTCGGCCACACAAACTTCTCAAACTGCTGGTAGAGGACGGACACAGCGTTTGTGCTGCGACACTGGGAGGAAAATTTCCCAACACGTGCGATGGTGGCGCTCGCTTCCTCACACCAGAGCTGGTACTGTAAACACCAAACAACACGTGAACGTCTGGCCGAGGGCAGAGTTCAGACTCAGTGCTCAGATGTGACTCACCTCATCCATGGCCTGCTGCAGTCTGCAGCTCATGTCCAGCGTCTTTTGGTGCTCACTGATGCTTCGCTCAGACTCTCCCATCTGTCTCTGCAGCTCATTGATGGCGTCCTCCACCTCCCGGATCATGCCCCTGTCCTTGACCTCTGACCCCAACCGGCCCGCCATACCTTGCAGGCGTTTCCTGAGCGCCTGCAGGATCAGACAGACTGTGACAGACCCACTTCTGTTCCCTCAACCACCCCAGAGGAAACAGGAAGTAGCAAAAAAAAGCCCACCCCAGTGTGAACCCAAGCCCACAGACTGGTCTGCGTGGCTGCAGGCTGTCAGCCTCAGGACATTACTTTTCCATAGGTGGACTTACCTGCAGTTTCTCCTGATACAGCTTCACCTGCTGCAGCTGGTTCCTGACGGCCTTCATGCTCCTGGTCCTGTCATTCCTCTTCAGGTAGTTAAACTTCAGGTTGTTGAATTTCCTTTTCAGCTCTTTAAAAGAGTCACGAAGCTGAAAACACATCAAATGATCAGCCGACAGTCTTCAGACAACACTCCCTCTTTCTGCGTCACAGTTGATACCTTCTGATTATGTAGTTTGATGATGTTTCATCATTTTCTAACTGAATCTGAAAACATTTCAATGCGGTGCTTCTTGTCATGTGGGCACCACACATGGGTTCTTGGTCCAATATTCTCCACAACTGTCTGATGGCTCCTCATTAAAGTCAGTCCTGGCAGTCGTAGCCCATAGAAAATGAATCCAGCAGGTTTTGGGATAGTTAGACTCATTAAGGACTTTTTTATGATTTTAAACCACTGAATAATGTGATGGGCTAAAGGTAAATCAGATCACCTGAGTTTTTCAATATGATTCATCCTCTGGGGACCATAAACACTTTTTGAGCTACTGGTTATATGTTGTTATCGACAGCTATTATTGTATGTTGTATCCTTTATATCTTTGTTCAGAGCTGCGGATGAAATTTGGTGTTGATCAGCTTCGGTGAGATTATTTTTAGAGCATGAGTGTCCATCAGACGGGAAGAGTCACAGTATCCGATGACCGATCTGTCAGCTAATGACAGCTGAGAGTGCAGAGACAGTGTTATCCATTGGAGAGACAGATGAAGACATTGACATCGGACACTGGGGTGGGGGGTTGATGCATGGGTTGATGAATTAAACACAAGAAGCTACAAACTACCAGGAGGAAGCAGAAAAATCTACAACCTGAAAGGCCTACAATGAGAAGAACACAGAGAACACAGAGTCCATTTAATGGCCAGCAGATATAACAACCTTTCATATGGATACCGAAGGTAATTCAGAGGTTCCTCTGGGACCAAAGTTCATACACAAACAGAGCTGTTCCTCTGAGGATCCTCAGTGGGAACCATAAATACTCTTAACATCGGTGGCCACCATAATGATTCCGCCAACAGACAAATATAGAAGCAGATCTCAACAACCAATCATGTTCTTATTCATCACCCAGCAGTTCATGAAGATCCCCTTCAGGGTGGACACAAGAGTCCAAGGAGACCAAGGAGACTGAAGAGACCAAAGACTCCAAGAAGACCAAAGAGACCAAAGAGTCCAAGGAGACTGAAGAGACCAAAGAATCCAAGGAGACTGAAGAGACCAAAGAATCCAAGAAGACCAAAGAGACCAAAGAGTCCAAGGAGACTGAAGAGACCAAAGAATCCAAGGAGACCAAAGAGACCAAAGAGACTGGAGAGTCTGAGGAGTCCAAGAAGACCAAAGAGACCGAAGAGACCAAGGAGACTGAAGAGACCAAAGAGTCCAAGGAGACCAAAGAGTGTCAATCCTGTTCTTCATGTCTCTGGGTCTGTCAACTCAGTAAATGTTTTCCTAATGAGTTTATGGTCTCAGCCTCTAGTTTACAGTCTTCAAAACAAAATGAAGTTCATTTTTTAAACAATGTTCCATTTAGAGGGAAAGGTGTGGGATTAGGGAGCGGGGCTACTGTGTGACTGACAGACCGAATCACCCAATCAGGAGGGAGAACAGAGCGGGTCAGATCTACCTTTTACTCCAAAGATGGTTTCTGCTGGTTTAAAACTAAGATGGCCGACAGACAGCTGCTTTATTGTTCAGTGACTCAGCAAACAAAACAACTTGTCAGTTCAACATTCTGTATTTCAACAGTTTTACCTACAGAGGGCACCAACATGTTTATCTCCACAGAGAGAGAACCTGATACTGCTGGGGGGGCGAGGATACATCAACCCTGACAACACAAACATAACACAAACACTGAAGGCCTGGACTAATCAGAATGTCCACCTGCTGGACAAACTGGTGGTTGTGTTGTGTGTCTTTGTCACCGCCACACAGAAGAACTGCCTGAACAGACAGACATCAGGTCCGGCTGCTGAAGCAGAGCAGAGTCCACCCTACAGACAGAACAAGTCCAGCTGACTTCAGATAAATTTAGACTTTGATAAAACTGAGCTGCTGCTTCACTTCAGACTCATTCAAATTCCAGCTGGAAGAAGCTTATTCTAAGATTAAAACAGGTCACAGACGAGGGTTTATAGATTATTGATCCTGTTCCTACAGACTACTGACTCATTTCTTTAATGGTTTGGTTCGCTGCTGAAACACTGAATGTCTGAAATCAGTAACAAACTAGAGAAGACTGAATTCTGCTGAAGTCTGTCACACTTCAACCAGAAGAATGTTTCTGATTCCGTTTAGTGTCTGACCTCTGACCTCACCTGTTCGATGTCATCGTTGAGCAGGCGGGTCAGCTGGCGTCTGTGCAGTCTGTCTTCATGTTGAACGGCGTTGTTGAGCCACGAGACGCAGAGACAGTCCAGAGACAGAAGACGGCACTCCAGCTGCTCCAGTCTGAAACTGGCCCAGACCTGCTGCAGGACCAAGACCAAGATACAGGTTGAGTACCGCAATGACCCAGGACCAGTACTACAGTGATCCAGGACCACAACAATGTGAAAACATTCAGGAAAACATTCAGCTTTCATGAAAGAAGTAAAAGTACACAACTACCATCAGCCTCTTGTGTGTGTGCATTCGTACACTGTGTGTGACAGCGGTGCAGATTTTGTTTTTCAGGCCTGTTGCGGTTTTAAACAGACTCTGGATCTGCTGCTGGTTCTCTCTCTGGCAGCTCAACTGGGCCTCATCAAGTCCATCACATCCATCAGATCCAGCTGAAGGGTTTTGGGGGTCCGAGTCCAGCAGCGCCTCCAGCTGCACATACAGAACACAGCCAGTCATCATGTCACATCACAGACCTGGGGGGTATTCCAGGTAGGAGGTTCAACAAACTCTGAGTATATCCCTGAACTCTGAGATGGGAAACTGATCTGAGTTGGTGTTGCTGTTGTTGTTGTGGTTAGCATGTTGTGTTGTGCGTGGCACAGTTTTGTTAGTACTGAGTTGTTGTTTTGTAGTTGTTGTGTTGCTCCGTCTCAGCAGAACAACACACACATGGACCTGTTTGGCTGCGAGGTGGAAGCTGTTGCTCAGGTCTAAGATGGACTCGCTCTGCTGGATCTTGTCCTGGACTTTCTTCTGGAGGTTCAGCAGCTGTGACAGCTCCTCCTCCTTCACTGATCTGGACTTTTCCTCCAGTTGGTCCTGGACTTCTCTCAGAGTCTCCCAGGTCCTAATCAGGTTCTCCACCTCAGCATCAAGTTGCTGGAAAAGAAAAGAAAAAAGGGAAGTCAGTCCTAAAAGTCCAGGTAGTCTCACCTGTAGACCATATAGGTGCCACAGACCAATTCCAGAAGATCCAATGGTCCTAAACATCAAGAATCCTTTACAGTGCTAAAATCCCACAGCTTCCTGACAATCCTCAATCCAGCAGACCCCAGTCCTGGATGCTCCTGTCCTAAATGGTTTGAGTTCTCCTTCAAGTCCAGCATTCCAACATTCCCAGGTCTGTCCAAACAATCCCAACTGTCCTAAGTCTTTATAATGTCAACAAACCCCACTGCTCTCAGAGACTCAGAAAATGTTCCATCAGTCTCAAGGACCCAAAGGTCCAAAAGATCTACTCATCAGTCCACATCAGCTCAAGACTCACATTGAAATGTGGCTTAGCCTGATTGAAGCGCTCCAGCAGTTTGGAGGTCTGCAGGTCTGAACCCAGATCCAACAGGGAGCAGGTGTCCAGCATCTCAGAAACAGAGGTCAAGTCCTGCAGGGTCTGAAAAGATCCATCAGTCAGTCAGAGCAGCTGAAGGTCTAAGGATCTACGCTTTAGTTTCTTGGCAGCAGAACAGTTGGTACCTTGGTCAGGCTCTCTCTGTACTTTCTGCAGGACTTCAGGTCCTGATCAAGGTTCAGGTTCTGGTTCTGGTTTTCATGGTGACTCTGCAGATCCTGCACTTCCTGTTTGCTTCTGTTCAGCTGCTCGAGTGTCTGCTGGACCACAGATATCATGGACTGCAGGTCCAACCCTGATCCGGACACCTGACAGGAGACACACAACTTCCTGTCATCTTGTGAATCAGAATCAGAACTTTATTCCTATTATTTATCTCCTCATGCTGTCATTTCCTGTTGTACCATCTGATCATGTGACGTATGTGGACCCTGAGTGGTTACCATGGCAACAGTGTGACGGCAGTGATTTCCCAGTTCTTGAGCAGACAGGAGCCTCTGCTGCGTCTCCTGCCAGCAGGCCTGGATCTTCTTCTTCGGTGGCGGTTGGCTGGTCATCCTGTTGCTTTCATCAGCTTCCTCTTCCTCCTGCTCCGGTGCCCTCCTGGACTTTTTTCTCAGTTCCTCCAGCTCCTCCTCCACCTGAAGAACAGGAGCAATACCAGCCGACAGCTCAGGTACCTCCACCTCGACCTAGATCCCTGCTGCCCCCTACAGGCTCAGCCTCGTCCTAACCCTTTGAGGCCTTCCTGTTAACACTTCCTATTCAGATAAAGTCAGTCAGTCCTGGAACTGCTGCATCTCACACCACAGAGTCCGGATTGATCCAGTTTGGGTCAGTAAAGCCTTATCTCGTGTTTCCCTCCCCCTCTGACCAGGTCGTCATCGTTTTCGCTGATGTTCTTCTTTCTACCGTCTGAGTGTTAATACATCACTTCCTGTGTCCAACTGAGTCACATGACCAGTCACTGTCCAGATCCAAGATTCTGTCCTCACCTGCTGAGCCATCCGAAGGAAGGTGACATAAGGCCGCAGCAGCTGCAGGTTTGAGTTGAGCTTCGTCTTCAGACTCTGCAGATCCTTTAGCACCAAATTGCCCCGAACACCGAGATCTGGCCTCAGTGTACCGGGCTGAGTTCTGGTCTGCCTCTCCACCCCGCCTCTCTTCAGCTGCTCTGTCAGGGCCTTCAGGGGTGACAGCTGGCTGCCGGGTTCACTGGTTCTACTTGTCAGATCTGTCTGCAGGGCCTGGATCTGGATCAGGATCTGCTTCAGGTTCTCAGCATCGTGATCTGCAGACTGGAGACAAGAAATCTGTCCCTGATTCTCAGCAAAGACGTCCAACTAGTTCAGTTTTACCTCCAAGAGACTTAAAGGCACACGTTTCTTTCTTCCTGAAATGCATCCTGGGAGTTGTAGTTGTATTTTGTACCTGAACCTGTGAGTGCAGCTGTAGGTGTTTGTTCAGAAAGTGTTCAGCTTGTGAGACCTGCAGACCCATTTCAGAGTAGGAAGACAAAACAGTGCTGCCCTGCTGCACCCAGATATGCACCTGCAACACAGACACACACAGGTGTTAAGTGTGTGTTGTGTTCCTTTGTGTTGTGACATCATCTAAGACATTGTCACCTTGTTCATGAGGTGTTCACATGATGACAGCAGCTGTGGCATCTGAGTGGCCAGAAGGGCTTGGTGGGCACGGCCTTCTCCACTTTGACTCTCTGGTCCTCCAACCCGTTCACTACCACAGAAGAAGAAAACCCTCAGTTCAGTCCTGAGCCCGATGACGTCATGATCCAGGTCTGAGTCTCAGGTGGCTCAGTGTAACTCTTCTTCTGAGGTGGTGGAATCACAGGTGTATCTGAGGTGTGTGTTTGTGTGTTTGTGCGCTGTCCTCAGGGTCTGGTGACGAGGTGAGAACATAGTGGTTGTATCTCTGGCGTCTCACCTGACAGGCCGGTGCCGTTCGGTCTCTTCCTCTTTCAGTTCAGACAAATGAACGTCTTCAGGCTGAGAGAGACACACAACCAGACCAACCAACAAATCAACAACAACCTGATAAATGAAACAAACAACCAACCAGTGTGGTCCATAATTCATTAACAGATTCCGGTATTGATATAATAAATAAAAACTGATATAAAATTATATTTGTTGGACATCTCAGATCTCTGGAGAACTGATTCTGTGGACTAAAACTCACAAACAA
The DNA here is from genome assembly GCF_900963305.1 of Echeneis naucrates. Classification (NCBI taxonomy): domain Eukaryota; kingdom Metazoa; phylum Chordata; class Actinopteri; order Carangiformes; family Echeneidae; genus Echeneis; species Echeneis naucrates. The sequence continues at coordinate 391,177 of NC_042531.1, read as the reverse complement.
GAAGCACCAAGTCCAGGATCATTAAATTCTGAATCTGGACTGAATCTCAGCCAGTTACCTCAGATCTGGATTCAGGCTTAGGGCTGGATCTGGATTCCAAGTCAACATCTGATGTGGATCCAAACTGAAGGTTTGTCTCTGTTGATCTGGATTTAGAATTCAGATCTAATCTGGATCTTGGCTCCATATCTGATCGGGATCTGGCTTCTCCTGATGTAGACACTGACCGTGCACCTGACTTTGATCCAGACTGCAGGTTTCTGGTCTTCTCTGACTTGGATCCATGTTTTAGATCTGCTCTGGTTTCAGCTGTGGACGCAGATTGATGATCTTTGGTCTCTTCTGGTTTTAAATCTGTCTTCCAGTCCGATGTGTATCCCAACTGCAAGTTTAGTTTGAATCCAGACCGGAGACTGCAAATTTTCTCTAGTCTAGATCCAGACTTAAGCTCTGATTTGAGTCCAGGATCCAGTCCTGAATCTGACCTGGAATCAGCTTTTAGGTCTGGTATTGATTCTGTTTCAAAAGTTGAGCTCTCTGATCGAGAGTCATTCTTCAAATCAGATCCTGGTTTCCAATTTAACTTAGATTCAGGATCTAGATCTGATAAAATTCCAGATTCTCTGGCTTCTTTTGTTGAGGAATCCAACTGCAGGTCCTGGACCAGCTTTTCATAAACTGTGAGGGTCTGCTCCTGTAGTGAAGAGAGAGGTCTGAGTCCTGATGGTTTGATCTTATTGGCTAACAGTTTTTTTAACAATCATTTCAGTCAATAATTCATTAAATCCAGATTTAATCTGGTCACATCTGTCACAGTAAACCTGGTCCCTGCTGGATCAGTCTCTTACTTCACAGCCGGCAGGTCTGGATTCCTGGTCTTCCTCCTGGATAATGTCTTTCTCTACATGTTGTAGCTGTAGGCTGAGGACCTGGTCCACCCTCCTCCTCTGGTCCTGCAGCATCTCCAGCAGCTCCTCCAGCCTCAGCACCACCCCCCTGCTGCTCTGGGAGGTCTGGGAACAGATAAAGCAGTTGGACCAGAGGCCCTGTTGTTGTTGAATCAGTTAAACCAGTAAAGAGTCTCACCTGGATCTGACTAACTCAGCAGCAGCCCCATGTTTATGCATTTAGATATATATATATATATATATATATATATTCCTCATGTCTTTACCTTGTCCAGGATTGAAACACTTTGTCCAGCAGTCAAATTCTTAGTATGTTTACACATACCTGGCAATACAGCTATTTCTGATTCTGATAACCCATACATCTTAAGCATTAGAAAACTGATCCAGCTTTGTGATAGTCACCTCCCCCTGGTCCTTCTGGTCCTGAAGACCCCCCCCCCTCCTCTGGAGATCTTCAGCCCTCTGCAGCTGTCTGAGCCTCTGCAGCAGGATAGAGCTGCTCCACAAAACCTGCATGGACTTTCCCAGAAGGTCTGGAGAGAAACACAAAGATGAACCAGTTCAAACCAGCGTTAACCTGTCTAACCCGATTTAACTGATTTAAACTGGTTCAAAGCAGTTCATCAACTCAGACTGGTACCTCTTCTCGTGGACTTGTATCTGAGCTGGACTTCAGTCAGTCTGTCTTCTGGTCTGATCTGAAGATCCTTGATGCTGTTCATGCTGAGGGTGAGCTGCAGAGAGAGACTGATACGGTCACATGACGAAACCTCCATCTTTTTTGTGACCTCAATCTGACCCTCCATGAGATGACGAGATCACATGAAAGCTCCACCTCCATCTGTCTTGAGTCAGGTAACCAGATGTGTCCCACCCCCCAACAGGCATCCATGGTAATCATGAAATCAATGGCAGTGATTGATCATAATCATGCTATGGCTGATCAGTGTGTGTTAGAAGACTGAAACAGCAGCAAGTGGCCGAGGTCATGTGCACGGGGTCGGAAGCCACTGCATTCTAAATTCTGACCTCTGTCACTCGGCGGTAGAAGTCCGAGGCCAGCTCAAGGACTTCCTGTCGTCTGTCCAACAGGAGGAGGAGCAGCAGCCATCCTTCGCTCAGAGACGACTCCATGATCTTGTATAATTCCTCATCCTCCTCACTGTTCTTCCTCTGCTGCTCCTTCGTCCCTTCGCCTGTCGTTTTCCTCCTCTGATCTGTCTGTCGATCATCTCTCACTAGTGCCAGAACTTTGCTCTCGTGTTTCTGGGACGACAGAACAAAGTGGAGGAGCAGCACAAACTGGATGTTAAACCTTCCCGCCCAAACTCAGCTAATTTGAAGTTAAAATTGACAGATGAGTTTGATCAGATCTGATGTGTGTTTTTTTCTGGACCTTGAGCTTCTCCATCAGTTGCTGCTGTTCCTGGATCAGTGTCTGGTTTTCCTCCTGGGTGGATCCAATCTCACAGAGGCATGGATGGACCTGGACCAGCTGAAGATGGACCAGAGACCCACTCTGAACACACAAACGCACAAATATATGAGTAAACAACAGTCACTTTTCTTTGTGTCAGCTGATCCAGTCCGTAGGACCACAGGATGATCCTGGACCCATGACTGGATCTAGTTCCCAGCTCATACCTGACAACCTCATCTGAGCTGGTCTCATTCTGTCTCTGATCCAGTTCACGCGCAGCTCAACCTGAGAAACCTGGAGTCATGTCAGAGGACCTGGGGGGTATTCCAGGTAGGAGGTTCAACAAACTCTGAGTATATCCCTGAACTCTGAGATGGGAAACTGATCTGACTTGGTTCACTTTGAGTTGTGTACGTGCACAACCTCTATAAAAAGGCATCATCAATGGAGTCACCATGACAACAGAGAAAAAAAAGATCCAGTTTCTTCACGCCGATGGAGAGGATGAACATGTTTCACCATAAATGTAACACCGCTGCAGCAGGAGAAGAAATTACTACCTGAGTCAACGCGTAAGTTTGGATGGACTCTTCCATTGATTTTACATTTAACTGTCAGAGATCGTAGCTTACAGGTATAAATATAAATGAGAATAAAATCAGATTTTCATTTAGATAGAGCCCATCAGGGGAGGAAAAGGTAAGGGATACTTTGCTGGGCTATGATCGTACCTCACTTTGATTTTTATGTTATTTTTTACATTGACTTAAGCTATGAAACAAAGTAAATATTAATTTAAACCCCTAACAAAATGTTTTAACATCATCTCATTTAATAGCTCCCATCTAATACTCCCATCATTGGGAACAGCCGTTTCAGTGTAAAAGTTTTTGCACTACAGTATACACTGTTTCCCGTATTTATCATACCCATTCCCATATTTATCATAACCATTCCCGTATTTATCATACCTTGGAAATACTTATTTTATATTTTATATTTTATATTTTATATTGTTTTTATTGAGATATCGCGCTTTTGTGTTTTTCTTGTTTTTCTTTCTCGCTGCCATGTGGAGCTGCTAAGCATATTTTCACAGTTAATGTTGGTGACAATGTGAACAGTGACAATAAAGGATTCTATCTATTCTATCTTCTATCTAAAGTTCCTTTTCTCACAGCTCTACACACTGTTGTCTTTCCAAAGTGCTCTGCATCACTGATGTTGTAAAGAAAGCTACCGTTTGTAAAAAAAAAAAAAAACGTAATAAAATTAGCTGTGATGTGAGCACACATCCACAGTGTGTGAGGTTGGTGATGTGTGGCCGGAGAATGTTACTGAGATAAATGACAGACGCTCCTCTGGAAACGCCAGGACATCTAATCTCTCTCCACGTAAAGCATTTGGACTAAGTTGGCCTTGGACATCAATCTGATTGGGAATGAACGGACAGTCCATGTCCAACAGCTGTCTTTGTGTGGGAGGAGACAGGTAGAAACTCGGGGTTTGTCTGTTACCATGGTGACTGACTCTGAGTTTTCACATAACCTGCTTTCTGGAATATCTCTCAGGTCTCCTCAGATCCTGATGCCTCTGTCTGTACTGCATTAAAACCAGTTCTGATCCGACAGACCCGCTTCATCACAGAGGCCAGGTCCAGAATATCAGCACTACCATGTGGACCAGAATCCAAAGTCTAGACTTGAAGTCAGCGTGTGTCTGTGTGTGTTGCAACATTCCTCTGGATGATACACTATCTCTGGTATGTCGACCAAAAAAGACACAACATGACACGTGTCAAGATGCACACATCGCAGACAAACCACAGACCTACAACACAAACACACTTTGAAAACCCTGTCAACAGATCGATAAACAAGTATCCCACATTTCACACATTTAAATCCACACACTCTTAAAACAAAACCAGCTGTTACACACACACACACACACACACACAGCTTTAGTAAATAGTTTGGTCTATAACAGGAAACAGCATGTGGACAGATCAGCCATTGACTGAAGCTAACAGGCTACAGGCTAAATATAGCTAAGCTAAATAAAGCTAAGGTAACTGACACAGGGCTAATCAGACACCAGGCTGACGGGCTGCTAACCATTTTAAATCTAATTAGCATCACATTAAATTGAAGCAGAATGTAGCTGGAGGCTAACATGTTGACATCACCATGTTGAAGGACAGAGTGTAATTTTAATAGCTGATTTATTCTGAACTCTGTGTTGGGTTTGTATTCATGATAAAGAAGAGTTTACTTTTTTTCATCCTAAACTCAAATTTTACAGCTTTTTTCAGTTTGGTGTTGATCTGTTACTGTAGCTGACCACATGACCACAGTCCTGACAGCTGATTGGTTCTGTGTTTTAGCCAGGTACCCTGAGGATGGAGACGACCAGCTGTGAATGGCCAGCCTGGATGGCGATGGTGCTGAGGGCAGTGTAGGATCTCCCTCCTTCCATCATCATTCCCGCCTTTTCTGGTCCTCCACGTGTCAGCCTCCTCAGTGTGTCCGGTCGTCATGGAGACCAGTCCTGATGGGTGCTGAGGGACAGGAAAATGTTTTAAGGTTGAAGTTTCTTTTGAGTCATCAGCCTCTTTTCCTCCAGTTTCCTGCCTTATTCTTCTTCTTCCCTTTGTTTTCAGCACATGATCCAAGATGGTGGTCAGTGTTTCATTCAGGCCCCGCTCCCAACCTCCTCATGCAACACCAACAACAGACAATAATTAAACTGAAACCTTTTCGACTGAAGGTTAATGTTAATATGATTTAATAAAAAGGTTTGAATATCAACAACCTGAACATTCAGGGAAAAAGATGAAAGTCAGATTAGACTTTTATTTAGAACCAGTCTTTGTAATAAAGTGTGAAAACTTAACATACAGTAACTGTTTATAACAGAATCTAGTGGAGCTACTCAAACATTTCTCAAATTTAATATCAGCTGTTACTAAACGAACAAGCTCTTAAAGACAGATGATTGACTGTACCTGCACTTCTGCTGCTGCCGAGGGGACACCAAGGAGACACCAAGGAGACACCAAGGGGACACTGAACAACTGAAGAGACTGAAGAGACGCAGCTGACCAGCGGTATAAATACCACACAGTTGAGTGACAGAGCGACCTCAACCCTCAATATAACCCCACCACCACTCCGCCCCCTTTAGCAGGAAGTTTCTCTGAGTCACTCAGATAAATGAATATTTGGGAACATTTTAATTATTTATCCAGAATCTTGGTCTTTAATATTTTGATATTGATTTGCAGCTGTTCTATATTTAGCACATAATAAGTAATATGTTATACTTCCGACTTTGTATACTTCTCACTTAAACATTTTATATGTTTAAGACTTTATAAGACTTGGTAAATATTTTACATTTTTCATACCAACAATAAATCCAGATCTACAGGTGCTGCTGCTAATGTCCCAGTCCAGGTCCCAGAGCTCAGCTTCAGAAGGACTCAATTATTTAAGGAAAGCAGTTTGTCTTCAGGTAGAAGTGACTTTGAGGTTCAGGTGATTCAGAACCACCCTGATCCCTCAGGAAGGTTTCTGGGCCATGTGTTGGAGAATGGGGCTGAGCACAGAGCTGCTCCTGACCCCCCAAGTCCAGTCTGGTCTACTTTTATGATCACATTAAAAATCACAGTAACTAAGGAAATAATATAAATTAATATTTCATACAGTCAATTCATGATCCAGTAAACTAATCAGGAAATCAATCAAACATTAAATCACCTTTTACTCTGTCAGTTCTATTTATTTCTGTCTGATAAAAAATCTGCTTTAACTCAATGAAAGAGGCCCAGGAGCTGCCTGAAACCAGGAAACCACATCTATCACAATAAAAGACCGGAGACGGTCAGGAGACTGACTGTCAAAATAAAAGTCAGGTGGTCACAGAAACAAAGGGACTCAGAGTTCCCACCCTAAAGTAAAGTTTTCTAACATGGAGTTAGATGAATGAATGAACATCAGCGCTTTGATAGATCAGTTATATTTCAGCATGTTATTGTTCTGAAACACCAGAGGAGAGAAAACAGGACTGTAAACCCGTAGAGGGTTTTCAGGACAGAACGGATCCGGTTCATGAGTACGACATCTCTGAACCTAACAGACCAAATATGACCAAACTGGTTTTAAAGGGTCGACATCCTTTCTGCTCTAATTGCAGTTGGATTGCAGTTGAGGATGAACTACAGTCACATTGTTCCTGAGCTGTTCATGAACCACAGCTGGACCTGTCTGATCCAGATCCACATCTGACAGAGACAGAGGTGTGTGAAGAGAGCAGAGAGATGATGGGCAGCAGGATGTAGAGGACCAGAGTCCCAGACTGATGGGGGGGGGGGCTCCGACAGGAGGCGTTCAGGAGTTCTGGGAAACAAAGCTCAGCTCCCTCCGACTCTTCCTTTACCTCCCTGCCATCCGTCTTTGCACCTCCAGGCCCCACTGAGACTGAGCTTCAGTCAGACTTTTAAAGGTCCACACGGTCTGCATCTGAACTGTGACTAATGTGGCCTAAAAGTGGAGAAAGGGGTTAAAGGTCATGTGACTCGTCAAAAGCACAGATGGTGCCAGTCTTTGTAGGACGGAGTCCTCCCTGTCAGAAATATTGTCACTGACTGGTTAGGTTTTTTCCATTGGGGGTATTTGTTGACCCTGATCGGTCAGTTTGGTGTTTACCAAACCAGACTAACAAGTCTGAATACATAAAAATAAAACCAGCTCACCCAGGATCACAGACACTCCGCAATACCTGGACCAGGTCTTGTGAAGACCAACTGAGGCTGCCAATGTGTGTCCGCTGAACTCCACCTCAGCGTGTGACCAGGACTGGACTAAATCCTGAGTCACTCTACTCCCCAGGAACTCCAGATCACTAAAGTGAAATTTGGGCGTGAAGAAGAAACTGCTCATTCAGGTGACATCATCATTTGATGACAAAAACATTGAGACTGAAATAACCAAGTTCATTATCATTACTTCTCAAAAGTAAAGACAGCTTAAGTCTCACATGTTTCCAGATAGTTTCTTGTGTTTCTACATAATGATTTCTGTGTCACCTTATGAGCCTCAGTCCAGTGTTTGACTTTTAGCTCAGTGTTTGTTCTCCACCAACTATAGTTGCTAGATGGTCCAGTATGTTATTAAGGCATGAGGTCTCATCAGGTCTCCACAGCAATCTATCTCTATGCTGCTTGCATCATGCTGTTTTTTCACACCTGTAATTGAGCCTCAGGTGGGAAAGGTTCAGCTCCCTGAGAATCACAACACAAACAAAGTCTGTTGTGAAGACACCCAGCTGAGATGTGAATGTGCAGAGGGACGTCACACCTCTGAACTCCAACAAGGCCAAGATCAAAAGTCTAATCCAACAACCAGGTCTGCGGTCCACATGAAACTCCTGGAGCTAGTCTAGATCACCTGGACCTGGACTTTGGGTCTGGAAGGTGAACCCAGAGCTGAAGAGCCTTAAACCTTCATTCTATCTACTGACCACTAGGGGGGACTCCACTGGTTGGAAGAAGAGGTAAGATTGTATTGAAGTCTATGGGAAATTGTCTCATTACACTGAGGACAAAGATGAAAAACCTTTTCAGTATTTAAAAACTTTATTTAACTATATACAAGCGCACAGCTGACCTCTGACATTCACCACCCAGACTGAAGGATTGTGGGAAATGTGTGAAGGCTCACAGGTCAGACTGACAAATGGAACAACATACAGTCAAACAGGTTTAAACTGTGATGGCTGTAAAAACTGTTGTGTTTAAGGTTGTCTAAAAACTGTAAAATGTGTTTATAAATAAATACGCTGTTTCCATAGCAACAGTGAAAATTGTCTTAAAGACTGTTTACATTAAAAGAGTTAGTCAAAAGCTTCAGGGATTATTCAGTCATTATGATTGGCTGAAGGACATCCTAAGCTCCTCCGCCCTCAGGCTACGGTCCAATCGCTCTGTCTCAGACTCCAGAACAGATGGGATTGGACGCTGTGTGACAGTGGCCAGCGAATCACTGAGGTCGTGTCGCAGAGATAGCAGCCATTGGTTGTTTCTGGAGGACTGCTGGATAAACTCCGTCCTCTGCTGCTGACCCACAGCCAATGAGAGACGGAGCCCACTCACCTGAGGAGAAGATATGACGACATCATCAGCATCCACCTGACAAAACACCTGAAAATCTTCTTCAGTAGTGCTCTCACCTGGTCCTCCAGCTCCCTCACTTGGCTCCTGAGTTGCTCTTCTTCTGTGGTGTTTGTGGAGTCCTAAACAAACAGAGGGCTTTACACACACATGCACACACACGCACACACACACACACACACACGTACTTGTGTGTCAGTATCTCACCTGAGATCTGCTGTCAATCAGCTGCTGCCTGAGACTCAAACGCTCGTCCTCCATCTGAAAAAACCAGAAACAACACACATCATTGTGATTGTGTGGGTGTTTGTACATACCTGCCTCAGTGTGTGTGTGTGTGTGTGTGTGTGTGTGTGTGTGTGTGTGTGTGTGTACCTGTCTCAGTGTGTCTCTCAGTGTGTTTCTGTCCTTCTTCAGTTTTTCTTTCTGGTTTTCCAGCTGAGAGTTTTTCTTGTTCAGTCTTTTCTGTTCCAGCTCCAGTTCAGCAACACAACGCTGCAGGACCAGGAGTCTGACTGCAACAGCCTGCTGCACACAGACACACACATACAAAGGTCACACTATTGTGTGTGTTCTCTCTCCAGGGTTGTGCAAAAAAAAAAAGAAAAAAGTATCCAGAGAATCCTGGATGCATTATTTCTGTTGTTCAGTAAGAAAAACTTGATACATTTTTGTGACTGCTGTACACCAGGTCACGTTTGTATTCAGGGAAAACCGATATAATGATGAACTATCAAACTGAAACAATATTGAATTGAGTCAAAGAGAATCAGGAGATCTGTGATGACACTAACACTGAACTGAAACATCAGCCAATCAGAGGCACACTGACCTCGCCCAGGTTCGACTCCACCCCTGAGCTCTGCTCCTGTTGGTGGGCTCTCTCTCTGTAGCCAATCATAGCTGCCTCAGTTTGCTCCAAAGCCAATCGGACTCGATCCCTGTCTCTCTCCAGCTCCTGTGTCCTCTGAGTCAGAGTGTACACCTGACACAAACCACACAACAACAACAACCACAACCATCATCATCAGGGCACTGCAGTGAAAACAGAGTAAACAGTCCAACTGTTCAGTCTTGGTCACCTCGGCCTTTCTCTGTCTCAGCAGCTTCCTCATCTCCTCCTGCTCCCCCTCCTCCTCTTCCTCCTCTTCTTCTTCCTCCTCCTTAGGAAATGATAAAATATCTACTCTTTAGAATCATCAGGAGTTTTCTCCAGGTGAAGTATTTTCTGTGAAACACTCACTTCTTTCTTCCAGCTGTCCATCCTTTGGTCTGTCCTCTGTGTCCGTCTGTCCTCCTTCCTCCGGTTCACTCTATCAGCAGTCAGTGAGGAGATCTGTGTTTTCTGTTCGTTCAACATGGCTGTGACCTGACTCAGCTCGACCCGGCTCTCCTGCACCTCCCTCTCTCTCTCCTCCACCTTGGTTCTCCACTCCTTCTCCACCTCCTCCTGCTTCTCTGTCAGTGTCTGTATTTCTGTCAACAGGTCTCTCAGCTTCAACTCCTGCTCCTTTTCCATCTGTTCCATTCTTCTCTTCCACTGCTCCTGTACCTCTTCCCTCTCCTCCTCCCCCTTCTCCTTCTCCCCCCGAGCCTCCTCTAGCTCCTCCATCACTTTCTTCCTCTCCTCCTCCTTCCTCTCCTTCTCCTGCCGCTCCTCCTGGAGTTCCTCCATCAGCTCTTTCCTGCTCCTCTCCAGGACCTTGGTCCTTGCTCGCAGCTCCTCCAGCTCCTCCTCCCTGACCATCTTCAGGTTCTCTTCTCTGATCTTGTGCACCTCCTCCTTCTTCTCCTCCAGGATGCTCCTCAGACGTTCCCCCTCTGTATGGCTCTCCTGAACAGCCCAAAGTGGGAGTAATGAATGCTAAAAGAACGGTTGACTACTCAGGGTTTGGTTATTTTAGCTTAGAATAAGGGCATAAAAGCTGTGGAAGTGTAAAGACTGGCAACTGAAACAGCAGTTAGCTTAGCATTCAGACTGTAAAAGGTGAAGTGATGAAGGTGTGTTTTGTGGTCTCTGGTGTTTCAGTGGTGATGTGATGTTTGTGATGACCCGGTCAGTCATTACAGGTGAGGAAGAGTAACGCAGACAGTCGTCATGGAGACAAATTAGAAGGAGGCTCTGACACAAATCATACAGGAAGGTGTGACACCTGCAGGAGGAGCTTCAGGTTGGTCATCTCCTCCAGCGCGGCCCTCAGACCTTCCTTCACCTGCTGCTTCTCCTCGTCCTTCTCCTTCACCTCCTGCCTTGCTCGCTCCCTGCTCCTCCTCAGCTCCGAGACCTGGAACACAGAGACGCAGCTGAAGACCAGAACCTGGGTGTCCATAATCTTTGGTTCTGCAAGGTTGGTACCTGGCTCTGCAGGGAGCTGAGGTTGGCTGTCATCATCTCAACACTCTTCTGCAATCCACCCAGCTCCTCCTGCACCTCCTCCCTTTTCCTCCGCTCCCTCTGCCCCTCTTCTCTCCTTTTCATGAGCTCCTGCTGTACCTCTGTTTTCTGCCTTTGTTCCTCTCGTACCTCCTCTCTGAGAGCAGACAGCTTCCTCTCACTCCTTCTCAGCTCCTCCTGGACTTCGCACTGCTTCCTCCACTTCTCATGGGTCTCGCCTTTCCTCTTTTGCTCCTTCTTAACCTCGTCCCTGAGGGCTGTTAGCTCCTCCTGTGTCCTCTTCAGGTGTTCTAGCGCCTCCTCTTTGCCCCTATGTTCCCTTGTTGCCTCCTCTTTCAGTAGAGACACCTCTTCTGACCTCCTCTTCAGCTCCTCCTCCAGCTCTCTGAGGCTGGACCTCCCCCTCTCCTCCCTCAGGAGGTGCTGATCTCTCTCAGCTTCCACCTGTCTCTCTCCCTCCTCTTTTGCCTTTTTCAGTTCATCTTCCAGCCTCCTTGTCTCCTCCTCTCTACTCCTTATATTCTCCCTCTGTTGCTCCATTCCTTTCTCCTTCTCCCTCAGTTTATCCTCCAGGGTCCTTTTCTCCTCCTTCACCCTCCTTTGCTCCTCCTGCTCTCCCTCTCGCTGCGCCTGCATTACCTTCAACCTCTTCTCCAGCCTCCTGTTCTCCTCCTCTGTCCTCCTCAGTTCCTCTTTTTGTTCCTTCCCTTCTTTTCTCATCTCCTCCCATCTGTCCCCTAGCCTCCTGCTCTCCTCCCTGGCTCTCCTCAGCACCTCCCTCTCCTCCTCCCTCTCTCCCTCCACCTCCTTCAGTTTCTCTTCCAGTCTCCTCTTCCCCTCCCCCTCCTCCATCAGCTGGATGTCTAGCCTCCTCCTTTCCTCCTCTGTTCTCCTCTGGGCCTCTCTCACCTCCCCCACCTCCTCCTCCCTCTCCTCCAGGGATGCTTTCAGCTGCTGCACCTCCTCCTCTCGTTTCCTCAGCAGATGGCTGATCTTTGTCTCTTCCCTTGTGCTCCTATCTGCCTTCTCCTGCCACTCTTTCAGCTCCTCCTCCAGCCTGTTGCTGGTGTCCTCCCTCTGCCTGGCTCTCCTTCTTGCTGCCTCTCTCTCTGCCTGCGCCTCCAGCAGTTCTCTGGTCTGGAGGGAGATCCTATCGTCTTTTTCTCCCCCTTCTCTCCTCTCTTTCTCTAGGAGAGCCCTGGTTTCTCTGAGCAGCACCTCCAGCTGCTGCTCCCTCACCTCCTGCTGCTTCAGTTTCTGACTTACCTCCTGCTGCTCTCCGACTCTCCCCTCCTCCCGCTCCTCAGCCAGTCTCAGCTGCTCCTTCAGCTCCTCAACCTCCTCTTCCCTGTCCCTCAAAGCATTAATATGACGCTCCAGGCTCTGCTCCTTCCGCTGCAGCTCCTCCTTCATCTCCTCACACTCCTCCTTGGCCACGTTTAGCCTCACCATCAGCAGCTCCACCGCCCCCACCTGCTCCTTCAGCCTCATCATCAGCTCCTCCTCAACTTCCTCCTTTTCTTTTTGCAGTCTCTGCTTCTGTGTCTTCTCCTCCTCCATCTCTCTCTCTACCTCCTCCACTCTGCTTCTCAGTTGCTCCACCTCCTCCTCCCTCCTCTCATTTTTTTCATCCTGCAGTTTCTCATTTTTTCTCCTCTCCTTGTCTAGTTGGGAGATATCTTTCATCAGTGTGCTCATCTCAACCTCCAGTTCCTCCACCCTTGTCCTCCATCTCTCCACCTCCTCCTCCCTTTCTTCTTTGTCTCTTTCTATTCTCTCCAGACGGTCATAGAGCGCCTCCATCTCTCTGTCCCTCTGCATCTCCTCCTCCCTGCTCCTTTCCTCCCTTTTCATCTCCTCTTCTCTGCACCTCACCACCATCTCCTTCACATCCCTCTCCGCATGTTGTACTCTCTCCTTCATGTGGCTGATTTTCACCTCCCTCTCTGTCACCTCCTCCCTCAGTCTCTCCATCTCCCTCTGCCTCTCCTCCTTTTCTTCCATCAGTCCCTCTTTGCGCCTCCTTAGCACCTCCACCTCTCCGTCCCTCGTTCCCAGCTCTTTGCTCAGAGCCTCCCTCTCTCTTTGCCAGACATCCTTCTCCTTCCTCCTCTCCTCCTCCTGCTCCTCCCTCCTCCTGTGCAGCTTTTCCACCTCCTCCTTCAATGCCTCCTTCTCCTCCTCACTCCTCTCCCTCCTGGCTGTCATTTGGTCCAGTTCTCCTCTCAGACACTCGATCTCTCCTTCAGGACAACAACAGTTTTTAAACAGATGTGACCACACAAACCCACAGACACACACACAGACACACACTGACCTTGCAGGGTGACCTTCACCTGCTGCACAGTGTGAATGTGTGTGTTAAGTTGACATCTGTCCACCTCAGCCTGAGACAGCTGCTGCTGCTGTGTCCTGAGCTGCTGGTGGAGCGACACTGACAGAGAGCTGAGGACAGAGAGAAAGCTGACTGATCAAAAAATCTGGCGGCAGCAGTTTAAGCTATTACATCAGTCAGTGAGGTCCGTCTCATCTTCTCCTCACCTCCTCAGATGAGTTCCCTACCTGAGCTCCTGCAGCTCCCCCTCCAGCTGTTCTCTGCATCTCAGCAGACTGTCCTTCTCCTCCTGCAGCCTCCTCCTGTCTCTGTGCTGCTCCTCCAGTTTTCTGTCTCGCCTTCTCACCTCCTCAGCCGCCTGCCTCAGCTGCTCCTGCGCCTCCTTCAGGTCACGGCACACTGAGGCATGCTGGGAGGACAGCTGAGGACCATACATACATCAGGCAGGCCTACAGGTGTCACTGTGTCACATGGTAATAGTTCAGTCCTCCTCCCCACCTCCTTCTGCTGTCGTCCATCCCTCTCTCTCTCCTCCGTTAGGAGAACTAGCTCTCTCTCCTTGTCCTCCATTATTCTCTCCATCTCTTGCTCTCTTTCTCTCAGCTGATGCACAACGTCAGCCTCTGTCTCCCTCTGAGCTCTGAACACGACACAAAACAATAATAAACATTTTGTGTTCTGCTTTAAAGGGGTTACAGCCTGGATTACAGGTATATATTCAGGATTAATTCTGGATTAGTAATTTTTGTGTCAGGTGTAAACATCCACCCGTGAAATAGAGACTCACCTGAGCAGGTTACAGTCCATGTTGAGGGTCTTGACTTCTCTCTCCAGAGAGATGACCTCTGAGCTCAGAGCCTGCAGCTGCGATTGGCTGTCTGATAGCTCACACTCCAGCTGCAGACAGACATGAATACCGGTCAGGGAGACAGAGACAGAGACAGACCATCAGAGGGATAAAGCGATCAGTGAAACCTGCAGCATCTGTTTATTCAGTTCTCTCTTGTCTGACACCAGAGCTGAGTTCAGGGCAGCCATCTTGTTCAGAGCATCACGTCCCTCATCCATGTCTCGCTTCAAAAGACATTCAGCGGTGGACAGACGCATGACGCTGTCCCTGGACTGAAGGGAAAGAAAACAGACATTCATGTCTCAGACTGTAGTGACATCATCACTGGTCTGGTGATGTCAAGGAACTAGTTCTGATGTCATTCGTCCTGTTCCAGTTGTCCAACTGACAGAATCCCTGTTTTCCTTTTCCCTGTTTCCTTATTCCCTGTATCAGGACCAGAATGTATACATGATGTTGTGTTGTTGTGTAGTTTGGGTGTGATACATAAACCCATGTGAACATGTGTTGTGAACCTGCTGCAGGGCTTCTCTGGCATCAGCTGCTTCTTCTTCTGCTCTCTGTTTATCCAGCTGCTCTCTCTCCAGAGCCCCCTACAGGAAGTCAGGAGAATAAAGACAGGAAGTCAAGAGAAGAGGGACAAGATGCAGACACTCACTCCTGGTCTGTCTTTGACCTTCAGAGTCTGGATATCCAGGCGGCGCAGTGAGTCTCTCTCCATCAGCTGGATGTTCTCCATCAGCTCAGTCTGAACTCTGAAACAAACGACAGCAGCCAATCACTCAGATCTGAGTCAGTGTGTCAGGACAGTTCAGTGTACTGGATTACTCTGGGACTGTCCAGTAGATCACAGCAAATTAGACTAGATTACAGTCGATCACCTGTCTCTGTGTGTCTCTGTCTCCAGCTGTCTGTTTCTCTCCTCCTCTCTGTCTCTCTCTCTCCTTAATTTGTTGTTCTCTTTCTTCACCTCCTCCTCCCGTCTCTCCACCTCCTCCACCTGCAGACGGAGCGAAGACGACACCTCTCTCTCTCTGTCCACACAGACACCTGACGTTTACACATGGCTCCACATGACATGACTGTGTGTAGCTGTGTGTGCAGTCCTGTGTGTTGTCCCGTATGTAGTTGTGTGGGTACCTGCTCAGAATATCCAGAGTGTGTGTGAGCTCTTGCTGAGTCTGCTGTGTGTGTGTTTGCAGGTGCTGGCTGTCGTCATTCAGCTGTTTCAGTTGTAGCTGCAAAGCTGCGTTCTCCTCGCCAAGACGCCGCAGAGAAAGCTCCGCCCCCTGGAACACACACACACCTGATGAATCTGAAACTCCATGACCTCTGACCTGCACTAGAAGGATCCTGGTCTGACCTGCAGCTCCTCCTGTCTGCACTGCAGGGCACTCTCCGTCTGAGACAGGACAGACAGCAACGAGGACAGGTCCAGACTGAGGACGCTGTCCGAGGACACACAGACAGACCGGCTGCTGCTACTCAGGACTCTGGACTGGACAAAACACAACACATTAAAGGTGGAGTCCTGGACTAGTCCTGACGACTGAAGACTGTGTTGATTGGTCCAGCCTGTTGCGTCAGAATCATGCAGAGCTGTGATTGGTGGATCAGACTCACCAGTCTGATCACTGCCTGACTGACAGACTGCAGCCTCCTCTCTGTTTCTCTGTGTCTCTCATCCTCTCTCTCTCTCTCTTCCCTCTGATTGAGCTCCACCTGCAGTGAGCGAGTGAGCTCCACAATACTAGGAGAAACAGAGAGAGAGGGGGAGGTCCTGGTCTGATCCTCAGGTGAAGGCGTGGTGGAGGCGTCAGCACTTACCGCTCCTTCAGCTGTGACACCTCAGCCTCCTTCTTCTCCTGCTCCTCCCCTCTGTGCTCCAGCTCAGCCAATGAGAAGCTGCCTAGAGTTGAAGAGGAGACAGGAGGAGGCACTAAGGACGAGGACTCCTCAAGAGGGAAGGCCAGGGTGGAGGAGAGAGGAGGAGGAGGAAGGTCTGAGAGGAGAACAGGAGGGGGCCCAGAGGAGGAGGAGAGTTTGATGGAATGACCAATGAGGCGGAGGGAGGAGGAGACAGAGTCACAGCTGGACAGCAGGGAGGAAGAGAGACGAGAAAACTCCGCCCTCAACTGCCACAGATCCCTGCAAACAGAAAGGTCGGCCGACTTACACCTGATTGGTGGACTTACAGCCGGCCAGTCAGCTTACAGCTGACTGGTCGATGTGTAGATGAACTCGTTGAGGACCAACCTGTCTGCAGCCGTCTTCACATTGTGACAGTGACGTCTCAGAGCGACCACAGACCTCCAGACCGACAACAACCGAGCCTGCTGCTGACACACCTGACCTGACCGACACTACAGACACACACACACGCACACAATTTCAGATTAAGCATTAAAACTAAGGAGACTTCACAACTAAGGAGTAAAAGAATGAAGTATGCAGACCTCCTTATCTCTCAGCCAATCAGATTCCCTCTGCTCTGCATCCTCTACAGCTCTTGTCCAATCAGCTGTCAGCTTCTGGAGGTTCTCCTGTAAGACCTGGTTGGTCTGCTCTGATTGGCTGAGCTGCTCCCGCAGGAGAGTGTTAGTCTTCGACAGACTGCTGGCCCTGGAGACACATACAGGTGAGACACACACACACACACACACACACACACACACACACACACACACACACACACACACACACACACACACACACACACACACACACACACACACACACACACACACACACACACACACACACACACACCTCTGCTGTTCCTCTTCCAGTCTGATGAGGGCGTTCTCCAGAGAGCCACTGTGTTCATTTCTGATCCTCCGCTACACAAAAGAAACAACAGCACAAATACATCAGAACCAGTACTGTACTGCACTACAACTACTGTAACAGCGTCATTGTAGTTGTGTAGTGGTTTGAGTATAATTGTTGTCATCAGTATCTGACCTCAGTATTGATCAGCTGTTTGTGTTCGTCCTGCAGCTGAAGCTCCAAAGACTGACACCGATCTCTGTACTCCATCACCTGCAACAGACACACAGTACACACACAGTACACATACAGTACACATACAGTACTCACTGTACTACACACAGTACCTTGTTCTGCAGTCGGTGCACCAGCAGCGCCTGTCTGGCCTCCCTTTCTCTCCCCTCCCGCACCCTCCTCCTCCACTCCCTCTGCTCCCCCTCCACCCTCCACCCAGAGAGGGCGAGAGGGGGACACACTGACTCGGAAAGCTGGGGAGGGGTTAAAAGTTAGATTGAACCTGCTGAATACATGACCTCCCCCTTTCATTCAGAGCCCTCCTCACCCTCTCATTCAGAGCTCTGCTCCTTGACTCCAGTTCCTCCCTCTCTGCTCGACTCTCTGCCAGCTCCTCCTCCAGTCGACAAACCTCCTGTTTAAGCCCCGCCTTCTCCTGCTGCCAGCCAATCAGCAGCTCCGTCTCCATGCTGACAGACAGACACGCACCATGATAAACTTTTAAATTCATATCGGATCAAAACTGATCCGATCAGAATCCGACAAACACAGACAAAAGCACAACTACACACACACAGGTAAACAAGTAAGCAGGTGAACAGATGAACAACAGCTGCAAGTGCAGCAGGTGCAGCTGACCGAATCAGAACCGGTGTATTAACGGTAACTGTCGGTTCAAGCAGCAGCATGTTAGCTTGTTAGCATGCTAGCGGACACAAACGAACTTCTTATCTGAGGCCGCAGTGCCGGCGGTGACGTCAGGGCCACAGGTGAACGCCTGAGGTGACGTTCAGACGCACGAGCCGCCGGTTCTCCCGCTGACACCGACGGAAACTCCGGAGAAGCCGATTCAAATCGGGACCTGGACCTTCGACCCGGAAAAGAATCACAGCAGCACCGCCGGAAGCTGCCGGAGCGCCACACAGCGACGTCTTCCGGTTGGAGGCATTCAGAATAAACTCCCTCTGTCCCCCCCCCCCCCCCCCCCGGTTATTCTTCGGAACACCGGAGGACGTTCTCAGTCTTTATTAAATTTATTTATTCACAACAAAACAACCCCTCACCGAATAACTCATCCGAGTGAATGACATGTAGTCTGAAGGAAAACATTAGTTTTTCATTAATTTCACAAAGGATGTCTATGACGTCACAAAATGGATCCATGTGACCACAAAGTTGTTGACGGATAAACTTCATGTTTCATTGAATTCAAAAATTCTAGGCCTGGTGTATTTTATTAGCTTTAGAATTTTGTTGGGCGACGGTGACCTAGGATTGGCTCCAGCGGCCTCACAACCTGGAAACGGATAAGCAGAATGAAGGGTGCAGTAATTGACATAAAACAGAATTAAAACACGAAATAAACAATTTAAATTAAAGATTGACATTAACTGAATTAACTGTCAACAGCAGAGGGAGAATAAAAACATAGACACAACAATATTTTTTATTTCATCTGTAAAAACAGACATCATGAATCAGTCTGGCTCCTCGCTGGGTCAGATCCTGGACCAGAACTGAGGGGTCTCTTACATTCAGGATCTCATCTCAATATGAAGGCTTTATTTCAATAATACTGAACAGAGAACAGACTCAGCATCTTTCTCTGACTTCTTTTAATCCCAAACTTTGATTCTCCACTTTCATACTGTACACCCTCTGGAATTAAACTCAGACAGGAAACTCCTCAGATTGACTCATTACTTGTAAACATTAGAAAAACAAGGAAGTTCAGAAATGTATCTCATTCTGGGCGATGCAGTGGTCCAGAGCCTCATAGCAACAATGTTCTGGGTTTGATTCCTGGGCCTTTCTGGTTGTTGGCCTGTATGTCCTGTGCAAGTAGTACCCCCCCTTGCCCAATGACCTCGAGACCTAGACGTCCCAGCAGTAGGCCCCAGGTCACAGGCTGGCTTCCACACATCCTGCAGTTCAGTTCAGAGATGAAACATTTATTCGGAGACTGATCATTTTATTGATGTTGATGACACGGTGATCACAAGACCATAAGTTGTCATTCGTCCAACCAAGATGCATCAAACTAAAAGCCCCAAAATAAAAACCTTTCCCTCTTACTATTCTTTATTTAACATGCAGATGCACAATAACAACATGGAATAACACAACACAACAAACTGGAACCTAAATAAATATCAAGACTCAGAACTCACAAACTGTTGGACCAAACAACCATAAAGCTTTTAATAAATGCTACACAACTGTAAATATTCTTTATGTATGCTTTGGGCTTTTTATTTCTTTACTTCAGATAGTAATCGGTGGAGAGGCTGGAAGAGGGTTAGGGTTAGGGAGAGAGTTTGTCTTGAGATAAATGTGGTTAGTTCTGTTGGAGGTTTTTAAATAGCTTTTCTTGGGTTTTTCAGATCCTTTATTCTGAAGTTTGGATCAGTTGAGCTTATTCTCACCGGTTTCATTTTCCTGAGCTTCAAATAACTCAGGAGGTGTGGAGCCTTCAAAATAAAATTGGGTCTTATTTTGGAAATACCCTACTCTGAGGACGTGGTCGCAACATTTCAGAGTTAAATCAGTTTGTCAAGTAAAGAAACATTAGTCTGACTGGCTGACCTTCTTACACTCCAACCTTCCTTCCTTCGAGTCCTTGAAGGAGACAGAACTCACTTCGACCATTTCTGTCAGAAGGTTTTGATAATGAACAAGGCACAACCGGACAGAGTGGAACATTCAGTGTCCACTGGAAGGTGCTATCCTCATAGAACAAGGCCAGGACATTCAGAGACGGCGTCTGAGCTGTGTCCCCTGCAGGTCCTGGTGGACTCAGTAGGTCCTGAGTTTGAAAACCTTGCTGAGCCTGGAGGTGGCGCTGGAGTATATCAGGAAGGAGCCTCCATCAGCGCTGAATTGTTCCCAGTCTCTGCAGCCGAAGGTGGGCAGACTATGGACCGGGACAAAGCCCTCGTATCCCTGCCACCTAACACATAACACACACATGAGAGTCTGAAGCAACACAACACCTGCACAGACACACAAGGCTCTGCCCCCAACAGGAAGTAATCACCTGTACACAATACTGTTCAGAGAGTACGAGCTGCCATCGTACGAGTTTGCCACCACCAAGAACTTCTCATCTCCGATGGTGAAGAACTCCCAGTCCACCGCACTGAGCACCACCACAACAACAACAATATTAACAAACTGTAAGACATCAATAGTCAGTGACAGGGTTGTGTAGAGCAGCTCCAATAGTCAGACAAACCCAGACCACAGGACCAGCTCAGAACTGGACTCAGCAGACCTGGTCTCCCCGACGCGGAGCGGTGGGGGGGGTCACCTGTGTGTGAGGATGTCCTGGAAGCGGATGAAGGTCTGAGTCAACATGCTGAGCTCGTACACTGTGGAGTTGATGCTGTAGGGATTTGGACCCCCCCCTGAAATCCTCTGACTGTTGGCGACAGCAAGAAAAAACCTGCCGTCAATCTGAAACGCCTCCCAGTCTGTCGCTCCCACCGTCTGAGGAGAGCAGAAAACCAGATGACACAGATGGCCACTGTTACCATGGCAACGCAACTTTAACACATTAAAGATCAACATTTTAACTTCTCTAGTCTTTTACTTTGTAGGGTTCATCCATCACAAAATATATTTCTCTTTCGAACCAACAACAATCTCAGTGTGTCAGTCAGCCAATCAGGGGAGAGAGTGTGATCCAATCAGACTTCAGGTTCAGCTGATAACTCATCTGGCCTCTAGAGGGCGACATCACATGAAGTTTTGTCAAATTAAACCTGAACCTCATGAACCTCCAACGTGGTTTCTGAGGTTTCAAAGCCCAATTAAAGTTTGAGCTGGGTCACATGATCCGCCTTGACAGACGAGTCCAAACAGCAGCTGGAAACCCCCGCATGCGCGCACACGCACACATTAATTACACTCCTCTGGTTTCCTGTGTTTTAATTGGAGGGTTTGGTTTCCTTCATGAAGTTGGGCAGATGAAATAAAGAAAGACATTTTCATGAATCTGATTCTATGGCTCTTCTTTCATGCGTCCTCATGTCCACATTGGACATTTTTTACTGCAGGACGTCCTCACGTTTATTACAGAGCCAGTGAATACCTGAAACCTGCTGCAGTCCCAGATCAGCCCAAGTCCAGGTCCAAACAGGAAAGAATAAACCCAAAGGAATCCTTCTACAATAAAAGTCCTGTCTCTTTATCTCTGTCTTTGTATTTTATAACTAAACTGTCCAAATTAAATTAATAATTCATAACAACATAAAAGATCATTTTAGATTTGGCATCTTACGTTTGAGCTTCTGTCATCAATATTTTGTTTTAATGTCACAAAACTGTATTTGTATTTGTGGTTAAATGAGTCAAATTTTCATCCATGTGGTTTCATGGAACCTGCCACTGGAGGGCATTAAAGCAAGAGTCCAGAACAACAAATAAGAAAAAAGACAAAGACAAACACTGACCAGAATGTTCTGGAAGGTCCGGAAACAGCCGTCCAACCAGACGTAGATGGTGGAGCTGATGGTGGTGGTCTGACCGTCAAATGTGTTGGCCACCACCAGGAAGTGGTACGGTCCAACGGTGAAGAACTCCCAGTCGTACGCTCCTGATGTGGACAGAGTCTGGTTCACCTCAAACAGCTGAAAGGGCCAGATGGGGGACGGGGAGGGACGAACCCCAAAAGACAAGGATAGGTGTGAATGTGAGAGGACATGAGGAGGACAAGGAGACAGAGGACAGGGAATTTATAATGGAAGATGTGGAAAGACTGGATCAGGAGAAGACAAGACAGGAACAGAAGGAGGACATGTTCTCTGGGTACCTTTGTGTTTGGATTCCACTTGTAGATCACACTGTGGATGTTGTGGTTCGAGTCTCCGGCTGAGGACAAACAGGGACAAAGGAGGAACTGTCATAGCCTAAACTGATGATGGAAACCTGGTTCAGATCATCTTAGTCTTGTACTGATTCTGTGCCCAAAGTTTGTGTTAGTGTCACGAGCTAAGAAAGAGAGCAAAGAAATCAGACATTAACTGATCCGCCTGCTGGTGTCTCATTTTGACCTCAGACCAGTTTTTATGAGGAAACATGAGAAAGAAAGTCAGAATCAGATGATTTAAACTTGTTCAAATAAAGAATTTATTCAAATTTTCTGTTATAGAATTAAGGAAAGACAAGTTTATTTTTGTTAATCACCCCTTCTTTCAGTCAGTTGATAAAATCTAAGCTTTGAAAATCAGAAGTAGAAAGAGACCGTGTGTGTGTGTTATCTAACCACAGTACACCTGGTCGATGGTCAGATCATAAACAATTTTCCCTCTTTTCATATCAGATCAATGAGTGTGTTTCATCTCCACAGGAAACGGAAACACACACACACACACACACAGCAGAGCAGGTGAAGGTGTGTTTGATGTTAATGGTTCATTAAACTTCACACAGACAGATGTACAAGTTTTCACAGGAGGAGCTGACAAGGCTCCGCCCACCCGTTCCACATTTCCCATCAGCCCTGGTTCTTCCTGTTCCAGTTTGTAGCTTTGTTCCCATCATGTGTGTGAGCTGATCTAACCCAGAAGCCCAGTTCCGTCCAAACTCTGACTCTAAAAACACACGGTGTCTGGTGACCAGTGGACGCTGAACTGAGGACTCTGAGAGTCTCCATCATCAAGACCCACCGAAGAGTTGCTTCATTTGTTTGGTGTCTATTTAATTACCTCGTCTGTGATTGGCCACGACTAGAAAGCTGTGGTTGTGGATTTGGAAGGCCTCCCAGTCCAGAGCGCCGTGAGTCTCCAGAGTCTGATAATGAAGGAAACGCTGCTGATTCCACAGGTAGATGACAGACAGCTCAGACTCCGCCTCCCTAGAGTTTGCCACCACCAAGAAAATCTACAGACGGAAAAACGTGATGTTTAATGTTTACCCATCAGAGTTGACACATGGGGGGGTTGTTTCCAGTTTCTACAGGTCCAGGACCTGGAGGAAGAAGAGGACCTACCCAAATACCTGCAGAGATTTGTGTTCACACCTGTTTGTGTGTTGTTCTGTATGAACCTGCTGAACTATACAAACAAAACCAACACAATGTGAGCAGGTGAGTTCAAACAGCTGCCGCTGGCTGTTTGTTCTGTCTCAGTGAGCAACCTCAGCAACCAATCAGAGGAAACCGCAGGCCAGAGGTCACATGTTCAGCACACAGACACTGAGCTGTCACCTGGTTCAAACATGTCCCGGTGATACTGAAGGATCATGGGTAATGAGGCTGTTCATTAAACAGGTGTCTGGTGTTTATGCGTAAAGAGGCCTGGAGGTGTCTCTGATGTCACAAAGATGATTTCTTCTGAGTCAACACAAGTTCTACATGTTTTGATCCAAACATCTGGAGATGATTCATGAATTAGACTTCACAGGAAGCATCCACCAGCCACATATTGTTTTTTAATGTCAAAATGGTTGTGTTCCAGTATTTCGGTCTTTGTCCTGTCTGGTTTTGAGGACCAGGACAGAGACCAGGACCGGGACTAGCTCTCACCTTGTCGTCAATGGTGAAGTGTTTCCAGGCTCGGGCCTCCTGAGTGCTGATGTTCTGGTAGAGCTGGAATGACCCGTTCCTCCATTTGTACAGTCCTGAACCGGACACAGAGTCTCTGTTGGAAGAGACGTGAGGGTTACCATGGAGACAGAGGACATTTAAAGGAGACCCATCTCTGTGTGTCAGTACCTGTTGGCTGCAGCCATAAACAAGCCCTCAGACGGGATGGAGAAGACCTCCACGTCAAAGGTCTCTGAGCTGGTGTACAAGTCCTGGTAGTTCTCTATGTAGTCCAGCCGTTCCTTATCTGCACAGACCACATGAGACTCAGAGGGACAGAGGTCTGACAGGGTTCTGGAACTGATAAAACAAACTAAGTATGTCTGTCCTGTTGGTCCGAGACCAACACCTGGTGTTAGTGATGCCCTCCAACCCTGTCCGATGAAGACCAGCAGGGTAGACCCTGATCCCGGTCCAGACTCACTCTGCAGCAGTGTGGTCCATGTGAGTCCGTCACAGATGAATAGGCCTCTGCTCTGAACGTTGAACCACAGCTGGCCCTTTTCTGGTCTGGAACATGGAGGAGGATTTCCCAGAGTCACTCTGGCCTCGGTCTCTGAAAGACGAAGACAAACAGACCTGATGTGATGGACAGGTTATCCACAGCAATGGTCATCGTCCCCAAAGGGAACAACTGAAGGACACAAACCATTTCAGGAAACAATGGGTCAAAGATAAAACACGAAGAAGCTCTGAAGATGAGACAGGTTGCTGGACGGTGTCTTCAACGAATGATCAAACTTTTATAACAAACGTGTGAACTAACACAGAGATGGGGGGCGGAGCAACACATCTGTGACATGTTTTTATCTGTCTGACCCCACACTGTTGTCATGGAAACATACATAAAACACTTCAACTGTCAACCAAAGTGCCAGCAACACACAAACACACAGGCTACAGTCTCTGTTGCCATGGCGTTGTTTGTATGTTGTATGTTGTTTGGCAAACAGCTCAGGTCCTCACCGTATGGGTAAAATGGTTCCTGGTGGTCTGGCTGAAGAGGGATGGACTTGAGGACCTGAGGGACGGACAGCTCGGCCAGACTGGACTCTGAGCTTGGACAGAGTCTCACTGTGGCGTCAGAACCAGGAAGTAGAACCAGCTGACGAAGTAAACCCTGAACAGAGAGACCAACGTGATTGAGCACACTGGGACAACCGGGATCCTGAAATCCTGATCCTGGTCTCAGACTCACTGAGAAACGGCCCCTCCATCTCTTCCTGCTGCCAATGAAGAATCTGGTCCCTCTGGTCCTCAGGGTGCTGGGGAAGGACTGGGCCTGTTTACTAGGAGACAAGAACCAGTAAATGAACTAGTCTGAAATCTTTGATGGAAAATCATTACAGACCAGAACCAGACTGAAAAGGACTTGATGTAAACGGACTGGGGTTAACCTAAATGATCCCTGGACAGTGCTAAAAACCAGCCCAAACAGGACTTTGGTGGATCAGGGTGAAACAGACTGAACACAGACTTGGCCTGCACCACCAAACAGAATGGAACTAAATTGACCAATCCAGTCAAGACTGATAAATTTATCTCAAGGACGCAGGACCTAGGTTTAGCTTAATTGAACTAAACTGGTCTGACCTGATGTGACCTGGACTGAAGTGGTCTGGCGGTAACTCACATCTCCAGAGGTAGACCACAGTCAACAGTCAGTGTGGCGTATGGTCCACTAATGGCCAACACCAGGGTGTGCCAGCGGTTATCATCCAATCCAACATCCTTAAAGCTCACTCGGCTCCGTACTCCAACACCAGGAAGCGTGGTCAGTAAGTGGAGGCGGTTCTCAGACATCCGTAACCCAAGTAAAAGTGAATCAGATTGGTCCTCCAACAGCGAGAAGATGTACTGATTCTTCTGGAACAGAGGACAAGTTGGACAAGACTACACTGGACCAGCTCAGAGTAGACTAGACCAGTCCAGACCGGACTGGACCGGACTGGACCACACCAGGCCAGGTTGCATTCAGCAGTACTGGGTCACCTTCTGTCTCAGTCTGGAGATCTTGATGGTGGCTACCAAGGAGAACTCAGCAGGGAAGTGGTCACAATTGGTGAAGATTTGTGAGGCAGGAAAACTCAGTGCTGTTGTCAAGCCAGCCAATCGGAGACCACGGGATCCTCTGGATTGAACCATCTGGACCTGTTTGGTAAAATCACCCATTAATCCACCACTGTCACCCTTTCCCATCTGCCCCCCACTGGTGTCCTACCTGTGGGGGAAGGTCTTGTCCCGGTTGGGGCAGAACTCTGGCAAACAGATCGAGAGGCAGTAGGTCTGAGGAGGAAACAGACTCCGATTAACAGGAAGGGGACCACATGAGACCAGAATCCAGAAACGTACTGGTTTTACAGCTCCATGTTATATTACCAAAGACATGAACCATGAAATTAACCTGCAAGTCATATGCAGACCACCAGAGTCCAGCACTGAGTCAGTGCAGTGGACACAAAGAGACATTGACTAATGTTTTGGCTCCACCTCTTTGACCATATTTGGTTGAGTGTAAAAGGCTGTGTAAAAGTCAGCCCAAGCATCAGGATGTCACATAGTTCAGGGATAACGGACTTTGCGTTGATGTGACCTGCTTTTTGTGAGACGTGAGCAGAGACACTACTGCAGCGTGTTGTCCTCGTTTCCCTTTTCTATGGAATTCCCCTTTAATCTCCTGAGTGGCCGAATGTTGAGCTGCTGAGGATCAATGGACGATGAATAGAGGGAGGAGACAAAGAGCTCACATTTCAAAGACTCAGTAAACAGGGAGGCACAAAAAGGTCTGAAACACAACAGACAGTCGACTGAGGGAAAATTTAATGCTTCTGGATCTAGCAGAACCTGGTCCAGAACTAGCTTCACTGCTAACACCTGGTCTTCAACTCTTCAAGCTTCAGATTCAGCTTCTTGACACCTCCAACTTTTGTATTTGTGATTATCACAGTTTGTAACAAAAGTCATTAGGTCCCTTTAGCATATCGGATCAACAGTTAACACCAGAAAGGCTTTGATGAAGCTATGCTAACAGTTTCCAGTCATTGTCCAAAGCTAGGCTAACACACCTGGTTGTGGATTTATGTGGGCTCACCTGTGCATGGTCTCCAGCTGTGGCCTTGGACTCTGGTGGTCACCATCACCCAGGTGAGGATCAGGGGGCCACACGTCAACATTACGCCTGTGTGCTGTCAACAATGTGGGTTTGATTCTCCCTCACCAGTCTGATTCTTCAGCTCCATCGCTCAGTATCGCTGAAAACGACCTGATGTGGGACAACATTGGACCTTCTTCTTCTGATTCAAATGTCTGTGGTGAAGGAAACAAGATGGCTGTTCAGGCTTGGACAAACAGAAACACAATGTGTGACTGTTCTTACTCACACCTTCACCAGCTCTGTATAAAATCGGCTCTGATTGCATTTGACCTTTGACCTCTGACCCCAGAACATTGTGATGTCTGAGATCATTTGACTTAATGTCGCTGAACACAAGAAAGACTGAACTTCCTGGTTTTTAAAGGAACTGAAATCATGCTGCTTGATTTATTTACCAGCACTAATTAGCATCAGTGTGCACTGGTTAACTTGATTATTAGTTAGTGGATGAAGTAGCTTTGGGTTAGTCTTTGAACAAGAAGACAATCTGAAGCGTTTCCATGGTTACTAAACCAATGCAATAAAATCTTGACTCCACCTTTTTGTCCTTTTTGGATTTAGGGTGGCACCAGGAACAGAATCGTCACCTTTAACTCGTCCAGCTCATCTTCAGATCTTCAACAGCTTAGTGATGTCATGTACGTCACCAGGATTTCACCAAACCTGCAGAAAACACTCAGAAAAGTCGACGGCCACAGGCATGCCAAGTCAAAGGTCAAAGCTGCTGGTCCTTTAAGGTTAGATGGAACTGTCAGGGAGATCAGTTCATGTCTGACAGAAAATCTGGCGAGGAGGAGCCAGATCAGCTGTCCGTTAATGTTACTCCACCAATGAACTAACTGACCAATAGCTGCTCTTTGAGGAAGTTCTGGTGGTCTACGGTGGACCTTCTGGACCTGCTACCCTTAGACTGTCCCCGAGTCTTCAGCGTTGATTAGAAACCACCCTGTTCCAGATCTGATCCTGGATCAGACTCTAAAAGGAGGAGCATCAGTTGCCTGGTTGTTGCTCAGCATTTCTTTTTTACTAAGACGTCTTCTACAAGTCCTGTTCTCTGTGGACCAGATCTTTGAAATTCTCGGGAAATGGTTCAGACAAAGACCTCTTTAGTCCAGTCTCTAAAAATCAGGAGGTCTTGTTTGTCCCTGACAGCCAGTCTCTTGTCAGTCAAACCTTGAGGACTAGAATGAGAACCCGTCCACACGCCAGCCTCAGGATTTTGTCAGATTGTCGAAATGTTCATCCATTGCTCTCATTCTGGTCTTGATGTGGTCCCTCTATAGTCCTTGTGGTCCTTCTGTAGATCTCCTGTAGTCCTCCTGACTCTGACTCGCTGTGACTCAGGAGGGAGAGAGTTTACCTGCAGGTAAGACAAGCTTGCTCATCCAACATTTAAATATAAAAGACTGGGAGGGGCTGAGGAGAGAGAGAAGGCGAGAGAGACACATACACACACACAGAGACAGAGAGAGAGAGAGAGAGAGAGAGAGAGAGAGAGAGAGAGAGAGAGAAGTTTTTCAGAATAAAAGCCTGTCCTGTCCCTTCAGATGTGGATGATGAGGGCCATGGAACTGTCTCATTGGTCATTTCCAGGTTTGTGTTAATCTGATTAAGTGGTTGTCATAGTTACCACCATGATGACAACTGATGGATTAGAACAGGAAGTGAGCACAGACCATCTTCTCCTGTACCAACACCATCAACACAACACAGGGTCGTACTGATGGCATGTGGGTGGGGCTAGCACCTTTGGGGGAAAACAAAATAAAAGCACAAAGGTGTCAATCTACTGTCTGTCTGATTAATGGTCCCGGACACCGAAGGCCCTGGGTCTTAATGATCCATTTTGAAACAGCAGGTGAGTCAACCATATTTGTCACTGTGGGGGCGTGGCTTATGTTAATGAGGTGGATGTTTGATGAATGACACGCAGCCGTCCTGACATCTGATCTGAGACATGAAAGGTGATCAGAGATCAAGAGAAGAAGTGACTGATCTCATTTGTCTGTGATCACAACACAGGAATTTCCCAGGTGGGGTAGAGCTCCGCCTCCTGCCTGTATGCCCCACCCCCCTCACCTGGTGCCATACACACATCACAGAGGAGAGTTCTCACATCATGAGACTGATGGATCACAAACCACTGAGCCTTTCTTTAGTGGGCCCCACCCTCCAAGGAAGTCCTGATCCAGGTCTGATGTTCAGGACCAAAGATCGGTGGTGTTTACTCAGACATGAAAACCTGGATCAGGTCTAACCTGAAGTACAGAGACCAGTTAAAACCCAGATAATCCAGGCTTAGACCTAAACTTGGATCCAGTCCAGCAGGAGAAGACACCCACAGAGACCTGGTCTGTAACGTCATCATACCTGCTGATGGTTCAACTCTTCAGACCACAGTCCACGTCTTCACCGTCATCGTCATCATGGTTTTAAAGGAGGCAGTCCTAGACCTGGTCCTGGTCGATGTGCTTGCATCTGGATCCAGAGCTGAGATGCAGATCAACCTGAAATGAGACTGAAACTGGTTTCTCCTCCAGATCAACGATAAGAAGAAACATCCAAACAGTGTGTCTGTGTGTGCACAGAAGAATGTCAGTGTGATGGTGAAAGCTGATAAAATCTCAAATGTTGCCAACCACAGCTACAGGTGTGTGTGTGTCTGTGGATCTGTGATAAAACAGCAAGAGAAAACACAAAGCCTTTGAGAGCCATATGATACTCAGATACACGCACAGCCACCAACCTGCAGGTCCTCTTCAGACCACCAGAGTCCAGCACCAGCACTCAAGCAGTCCCAGTTCAGGCCAAAGCCTGTTCTGGTCTCTGGAAATCAGTTGATGCTTCATGATGACTGAATGTAGAGAACTCAGCTGTTTCCTGTTTATAAAGGTTAACGTGATAGCATGCTGGGGCCGTGGCCTCTTTGACTGACAGGTTAGCGAGCAGATGTCCATCTTTACTGTTGCTAACTGACCTGCAGGTAACCCACTCTCTGGGTCCGACTCTGGCCCAGCTGTCAGGTCAAACCTGGGAGCCAGATCCTGGATCAGGTTTGGTTTCCTGGCCCAGCATTGGCTGGTGAGTCACAGCAACACGAGGAACATGAGCATTGATGATTTTGGGCAGAACATCCCCTGAAAAAAACTTTTACCCAGAATTCAGCTGGCCTGTGCTCATTCATATGAAAGGATGTTTGCTGAGACGGGAGCAGTGAGTGCCGCCCTCCTGTCAGACTGCAGCTAATGTCCTGTAACCACAGAGTGCAGGTAATAACAGTATCAGTGTAAACACACAGCTTTAGCAGCACTAATGGCCCGTCTGTCTGCACAACAGCCACCGACCGACGCTGCTCTTTCATCTCTCTGTTCAGGCAGGTTCAGACAGGAAGTCCTCGCTCTAATATTCCTCTCATCTTCTCCCTCCTGTCTTACAGAAGAACATGGGAGGAGCTTCTGGCAAAGTTATGGTTAAGTGGAATGAACTACTACGATACCCACAATGCCCCAGAACAAACATCACAGCCATGAAACAAGATTTAGGACCTTAAATGATTTAAAGGTCCACACAACAGTTTAAAGACCCATGTCAGCTCTAGTTTCTATAGTAATATATAGAAGTCTCAGTGGTCTCTGTCCTCAGAGAAACCTTTAGTCTGGATTCACAAACTGAACCTGAAAACCAGCCACAGTACCACCGATCTGGACCTGACCTTCCACCCAGATAATAATCCAGGTCTGAGACTTGTCAGTTTGGAACTAAAGCTTTAATGATTGAATCGGTGTCTTTAATCAAACTCTGCTCCTTTCTTTATTTCATGAATCTTTTTAAATCAACAAATTAAAAGAAACACATGTCTCAGTCCGTTGTCTTTTCAGATGCCTCCTTTTAAAAGAGTTTCTCTTTTAAAAAGAGAAACTAAAACCAGCCTAAGCTCCTCAAAGTCCATAGGAGGTAAAGTGCATCAGGTCCACAGGATGAGACGAGTCGGGTTCATCAGCTCCACCTGAATTGGACCCTGTAGACCTTTAAAAACCTGCTGTATTTGTTGTGATGTCATAATGATAACAAATGAGAATCAAAGCTGCTCTTTTCCTGTTTGTTCTGAGCTTTTTGGTTGTGTCGGGGTCAAAGGTCAACCAAAGATTCAGTCTGATGTCCTGTCCCTGAGTACAAACCACTTCCTGTTTCTTTGTACTAAGGGAGGAGACGGTGACGACGTACAATCACATTGACGTTCGTCAACACTGGGAGTTTGTTTGTTTCCGGCTCATTCACCAGGATCAACATGCTGAACAAAAAGGGAATGCTAGCAGGATGCTGATGCTGCTAATGATGCTGGTGGAGTCAAAACAGTGGTGACATAATCAGTGATGTGGCGAAGGCTCAGATTTGATTATTGGGATCAAATATCAATATTAATGATTATTGTTGATTATTAAGAAATAAAAATGATAATACTAATGGCTGTATCTAATCGGTTTCCACTTGTCCATCTGTCCATCCTGTGTGTGTGTGTGTGTCTTATTTATCCTAGTGAAAAAGGGAGTAGTGGTTGGAAAAGGACTGTTGCTGAAACAAACAAACACAAATCTGGGTGCTGTCTCAAGGTGGTGACATCATCATCTTGGGGTGATGACATCATCTACAGGCCCAGTGACTTGCGTACGATCTCCTGGGCAAGTTTGTAAAACTGCTCTCTGTCCTCACGCCACATTTTGGAGGCGTCGACGTTTGCTCCGCTCTCATCGTTGGGCTCTGTGGGAGCAAGGGGGGGGCACTGAAGCTTTCAGGTTTGATGACATGGATGTGCTGTCACAGCTGTATCATATGATGTCACAGTGGGTATGGTACCTGCCAACATGCTGACCACTGACAGCAGGATCTTCTCCACACTCTGTACTGGACTCCACCGCTCAGCACTGCTCTCATATCCCATCGGATCGTCACCCGGAGCATGAAGGATCGAAATACAGACACGCCCATCTGGATAGACTAGACGGGATATAGACGGGATCAGGGTCAGGATCAGTTCTACATCAGGTCCATCTAACCTCAGTGTACAACATCCAATCAGATGCAGAGCAGGTCACATGACACAGACTCATACTCACATGGACACACACAGAAACACACAGACTCTGCAGGAGCAGCCAACAGCCCCAATCTGTGCAACTCGGTGACTGTGCTGTGAGGACATTTTGTCTCTGGAGAAGGTGGTCCAGTGGACGGTGGTTATCTGAGCTCCAGGTGTTCGCGCACCTGCTGGTGGACCATTCTGTCCTCACACTGACACACATGCACAACGTGTTTGCCTGTCATGTGAGACAGGGACAACCAGTGATCTGCCCCGACAACTATCAGACATCCGACGTCTATCTGGGTCTGATAAGTACTTCCTGTTGCCTTCCTACTGACAGCTGCAGGTCATTACAGCTGCTGTCACTGTGGGAATCGAACCCACATCCTGCAGTCATTGCTGCCGGTTCACACAACCAGAACCGGGAAGAGGAAACAACATACTGTTCAACTGTATGAGGTACAACATGTGAGCTCAGACCTGGACCAGATCTGAGACCAGGATCGGCCTGAATCGGATGCAGTCACAGCAGGAAGTTCAGCTCCAGGTCATGCTGGTGTGTGTGTGTGTGTGATGGTGATGATGATGGGTCAGCAGCGAGCCTCTTGCCCTCTAATCACTACAGAGCACGCTCAGACTGTGACATCACAGCTCAGATTTCTGCCCAGTAATCACAGCTAATGGCAGCATGCTGACAACATGGTAAGAGCATGTTGTGACAGCTGGAGTCAGACTGTGTCTGTGAGCATGACTCTGGTCACATGACAGCTGACTTCCTTCAGATCACATGACCTCTGATTTCACAGAAGGATGTTCCTTCTCCTTGGAGTCATTTTTAGGACAATGTTAAATATTTGACGCTGACCTCTGTGGCCTGTGGGCTGTGCAGGCAAGGTGAGAGGACGGGGCCTCTTTCAGCAGCAGGTGGACTTACTGTTGGGGTGAAACATGTCACAGGTGAACCTCATCTTCGGAGGACTGAGGGGATAATCAGAGGGAAAACTGAGGATAGCCGGAAACACTCCACCTTCAAAACACGTGTCCTGAGGACCCCTGGAACAGAGACAGACAGGTCCAGTTAGCCCAAGAGTCCACTGGTTCTACTGGTCTACTTTTTGCAGCCTTTTGTCCGATGTCCAGATGTTTGGGCCTGACATAACCCGATGCGGATCAAACAGACAGGACCAGACTCTGGACTCAGCCCTCCCTTTGTCAGATGATAGTCTGATGTGTCACTAAGCTTCAGATGTAAAACCAAAACACTGTTCACTATGGGAGGTAGACCTTCTGAGCTGACATGATTCTGAACGCAACTCACACAAAGAAAAAGATTTGGATTTAAGGTGGAGAACTAGGATTCCTGGAGGTGTCAGATCACAGACATCAGTCAGACCTGAGGACTGACCGAAGTAATGATGGATGTGATGTGGATGATCTCATTGAGGCAGTGAAGTCAGACTGACAGGAATGTGGGCTGAATGAGGTGCTGGTTAAATTGAAGGGCAGACTGAGAGTAACACCTGATGACATCACACCGCTAACCCTGGTCTGGTCTCACCTGCTCTCATATTGTGCAGGTGTTGATGAGGTTTGTCTGTTTATTCTGATATAAAAACATGAGATTAAAGGACCATTTGAGGCTCTCTGTCAATTAGAAGTTAGGCTCTGATCCCCTCTTCTGATTGGCTGATAGAGCAGTCAATATGGTGGATCCAGGACTCAGTCTGACTATGTGGACACCTGAACATGACATGCCAACTGGTTTGTTATCAACAAATTAGAGCCAACAGACCAACTCCTGGTCCTGGTTGAGATCTCTACTCACGTGATTAAAGCCTCCCACTCAAAGAAGTTCTCTTCGTTGGCAGGACCTGCAGGAGAACAGAACCGTTAGACCGTTAGAGTTCCTGCTCTGTCTACAGATCTGATCCACGAGGAGCCTGTCACACAGGGTCCAGGTCTCCATTCAGGTCTTCGGTGTTTGTCTCACCTGCAACAATCCCCTCAGGTGGGTTCAGGGTCAGCTCTGGAACGAACGAGAACACACACACACACACACACACACACACACACACACACACACGTTAGCATACAGCAAAATAATGCTGTGACCTCTGACCTTTGCTTCTTTCTGATTAAGGACTCATTCAGACCTTATTGCCCAGAATGACAGTTGGGAACAAGACCAGCCACCCGCCCCCCAGATCTAGACCACATCAGACCTGGTCCAGATCAGTTAGCTAACATGCTAACAGCGAAATCAACAGACGGTCCTTCGGCTCCATCAGCTGGTTCAGAAACAGGAAGAGTCGTGCTGAACTGAACTCCATTCAAAAAAATGACCTGTTCAATTATCTCACTGTGTGGAGCTGCTCAGACAGACAGACATCAGTTGTGTTGCAGTAATTTGGCCAGAACACATCGGACACTTAAAGTTCGGTGTTCGGCAGTTAGCTCAGCTCCGGGGTAGCTCTCTGTGCCCTGTGTGACCCGGTAACTCACGTTTGTACTCCGCCATGAGCCTCTTCAGCGCGGTGCCGGCCATCGTCCGTCCGAAGGATCAGACCGGATGCCACTTCCTGCTGCTTTCGTCACCACAGCAGACGGAGTTGCGCATGCTCAGAGACGGAGCGGCGCGTGCTCAGATCTACTTTGCCTTGAGGTTTCCCGCCCCGCCGTGCCACCTGCTGGAGCTATGATGTCATAGCGCCTTTTGTGGGCGCCGTGACGATGCGACAGCGTCACTTCCCGTTAGCCTCTCTATGCTCCAGTGTTTGTGACGCTTCGGAACAGATAAATATAAACAAAAACATCTCGCCCAATTTTACAGTTATTAAAATGGTACATTATTGAAAAAATCTGAAATCTGAAGAAAGTGTGAAACAAAAATGAAGACATAAATAAAATGAGAGTATAACCATAAGATTATAGACTGTTAGAATAAAAGCTGTTTGCCTGAAGAGGCCTGTCTGTAAAACAACACAGGTCAACCATCAACTCAAACACTCATGTTGCTATCTTGGACACAAACACACAAAAGGCATCTGTTTAGTTTGGTGATAAAATTTATTTGTATCTGTGTGTAACGACAGTCGTAGTGACCTCTGACCTC
This sequence comes from Echeneis naucrates, assembly GCF_900963305.1. NCBI lineage: Eukaryota > Metazoa > Chordata > Actinopteri > Carangiformes > Echeneidae > Echeneis > Echeneis naucrates. The sequence goes on along the minus strand of NC_042531.1, from coordinate 356,159 downwards.
GTACATGTCATCTGCCATTCAAACTGATATATTTTTATAAAAATTAGACAAATAGAATCTTAATACATAAAATACAAAACCAATCAGTCTAAGTGAGAATTATATAATTATTATAATTATGAATCTGTGCATTAAATAAAACAAAACATTCTTCAAACAACCATCAAACACAACAGGCCCAGGTAAAGTTCAAACAACACAGAGTCAAGCAGATGGACACGCACAGACACACACCTGTGAAGCACAAACAGCTGGAATGTGACAAAAACAAGTCGAGGGACCAATGTTCAGACGTTCAGGTGCTGGATACTCTGGAGATTTTATTTTGTTTCAACATCAAATAAGAAGTTCCTTCATTGTTTGAGCTTTAATTCGTCTGTCAACTGAGAATTGAAAAGATCGATAATTAGAACTTACTTCATAATTCTGTTTAAGCTCTTCATACTTGATTCTTATTGATACTTAATTCAATAAGATTTTATAATTACATCCTGACACCAGTTTAGAATTAAGAAACATAACTCTATTGTGAGGTAAAAAGATTTAGTGACTGTGACAAATTTAAAATAACATAACATCTAATAATCTATGTGATAATAATTATGGGATGTTAAATTATTATCCAGATAAATGATTCTTATAATAGTGTGGCTTTTATTTTGAAATTTTTGATTAATGAGAAACATAAATGGCTGAATTATTTGATCAAGATTCTATATGTTGTCTCTCGTCCACTTTGGGAGGGCGAAGCTCAATGAGAACACTGAGGACGCTCTGTAAGGACACTTTGTGAGGACACTTTGTGAGGACACTGAGACGACGACACCCTGTGAGTCACCCAATGTTTTTTTTTTTTTTTTGAGCCAGCTAAAGTAAAACTGACTTCATCTCACAATGTGACATTCGGTGGAGAAGTTGACAATAACAGACTGCCAGTGAAAGCATCATGTTGCCAAAGGCCAGTGTCACTCTGGCGCAGTGACCCTGGGGAACAGGTTTTAGCTAGTGTCTTTTTCATTGCCGCATCAAACAAAACTTTCATGTGGCGTCCCATAAAATGGTGGGAGGAAAGATTAGTGTATGTGTGTGTGTGTATCTGTGTCTAAAAACTCACTAAATAAATTAAGAAGGCACTTACAGATTTTACATCCCAATCACGCTGAGCTGCTTGAGTTTTGCTATTGATCAAAAACTTCATCATTTTGATTAAAAATTCTGCATTGCTTTTATTCATTTTCTTTTTGCAGGTTTTGTTTTATTTGCATTCAGCATTAAAACTGCAGCCATATCAGTCATGAAAGTCATGGAGCTGAATTTCTGTGGCAACCCTGAACTGGGAAAAGAGCCGAAAGGGGAAAGAAAGGAAAAGTCAAAAGTGTTTTTTTTTTTTTTTTTATTATTATCTTCATGAGATAATAATGCTGATAAATTGTATTTATTATTATTTATTCGTTTTAATTAGTTTTTTTTTTGTAGTAAAATGGTTAAATCTGTCATTGTAAATTTGTATTTTCACTTAATGCAGCAGTTGCATTCATATTGTTGATTGTGTTTAAGGTTTTCAAGGATTTGATGCAAATTAATGCACTTTTAATGCATGCTTTTCTGAAATGGACAGGGATAATAAAGTTCATGTTTTTGGGGGTGGATGTTTTTTCTTTGATTTTAAAAAGCATACAATGTTATGCAGAGTTGTATTTGTAACAATTTTGTGGACAAACACAATACTTAAGCGTTACTAGGATAGTAACACTATACTATCCTAATACTTATAGAAAATGGGGGGGGGGGGTGTAATAGAAAATAATTGAGAAGCACTACTAAAGACTACAGTCAGATGGCAGACATGGTGTTCACTGTCAAAGATGTCAGGTAAAGCTCATTGATAGAAACAGGATGAAAACAGGATGAAAGAAAAGTGACCAAACCGGAAGTGAGATGGGCTTCAAGTCCAAATGTTTAACTATGGTTGTTAGCTTTGTTACAGTAGCAGGTTAGCTCCCTGTTTTAAAGTAGGTCTGTCATCCCTTTGCTAATATAAGAATGTTTAACTCAGTCAAAAATCTTGAATGATCATTATGGCTGAATTAAATTGAATATTTTACAAGTTACTAATTAACATAATTATCATTTTCACAGTTAACATCAATTCAAATGAAGAGCTAAAGTTTGTTAGCTAACAGAAGGTTAGCCCCAGCTGTGCTCCTCCGCAGACATGTTTTAGTTGGGGTCTACCATAGCTCAAGGATTTTGTAGATTTGTTGTATTTTGATGGTGGACTTTCCTTTTTCCCCTGAACGCATCGTTTTAACCTTTTCTTCATCATGATGGTTAAAGATGTGTTTGGTTTAATGTGTGTGGATCTGAGTGAAACCATAAAATAAATAAGACTCGTGTCACAAACATCAGAGCTGTGAAAGGAAACATCCACGAACAGAGGCCAGTGTGGGGGCAGAGTTTTGGAGACACCATTACTGAAGAAGAGCCTGAAACAAAGTGTGAAGATGTCTGTGGGGGGCAGAGCTTTGTTGGTGAGCCATGGTGATGGCTACAAAGCCACACGTGCTCAGTAAAGACTAGCTCATCATCCTGTGGTTGCTTGTGGTGAGAGATGTGATGTTACACCTGTAGCAACTCCCACCAGCGATGTCACAGTTCACCTGAACATCAGGTTTTAAAGCCACAGCAGATGATGAGTTACTCTTTAGAAGCTGTACTGGTGAGAGTGAAACCTGTTTCCCTGCGGACCTGTCCTGTCCAGGTGTGTCAAATCCTGCCCTCTGGCTCCACCCACCAACACCTGTGGGTCAGTTAGTCCTTTCAGGTTGGACAGGCTGAGGAGCAGCGATGAGTTCGTCTGGACCCGAGCGAGTTCAACGCTGCCACCTCCTTCCTGTGGGAGTCCAGGCAGTCACTCTTCACTCCTCCTCCTCCTCCTCCTCCTCCTCCTCCTCCTCTCCTGCCATCACCTCCACCAGCAGCTCCGCAGTGCAGGTTGCCTCCCCAAGACTGTTGACTGCCTTCACTGTGTACTTGGCATCATCGTCGCCCGACACCTGCAGATTGATGTCAGGAAGTGAGACAGTCAGCAGTTTCCTCTGCATCATCATCATCGTAGATAGAAAGGTTCATTGACAGATTGATTCTTTTACTTTATTGATCCCAAACTGGGAAATTCTTATGTCACATCAGCAGCTAAGACTATCACTACAATCACTGAGCGCTCGTGTGGGAGCAACAATAAGGACAGTTTCCTGTTCCTGAGTTTCATCACCAAGTCAGACTTTGTAATGTGATAATTAATGCATTAACACCGATTCTCATTGACCTCTGACCTCTGAAATGACCAGGCTGCAGTTCCCATCCTCATCATAGTCAATCTGGAAATGCCGGGTCTCTTTGATTGGCTGGTCGTCTTTGTACCAGACGACCTCAGGGTCAGGGTAACCTGCACACAGAGATGAGGGGGCGGGGCCTTTCAGTCACCTGTCATCATGAGTCATCAACTATTCATTAGTCTGTCAGTGAATGTCAGCTGTTTGGTCTTCAACTGGCTAACTGATTAATCAACTGACATGTAGAGAACTACATTTAACAGATTAATTACATCATAACACCAGATTAATAACAAATATCAGGTTAATTAACCTGTTATTACAGATTGGTAGGCTTGTCCCAATCCTAAAATGAATAATTAGCCTTTAACTTCGTGTCCCAGCTCTGGTCTGTACCTTCTATCTTGCAGTCGAAGCGAGCGGCACTGCCCTCCACCACCTCCACGTCTTTGATGACGGAGCTGAAGCTGGGTTTACACTCTGTCTTCTGCTCGTACTCCAAACACTCCAGGAACTGGTTGTCCTCTGAACACACAGACACACACAAACTTAAAGAGACTTCACACACACACACACACACACACACACACACACACAATGAGTCTGATCGGTTGTGCCGTCTTGAGCACAGGCTCCGCTCTGACCTTCGGTGGGCGACCCCTTCTTGGCACTGACTCCCGCCATCATGGCCATGGACGACAGCCTCCCAATGGCTCGCACGGCGTGACCAGTTTTCTAGCACAGAAGAATAGACAGTCAGTGTGAAGACCAAGGTCTCCTGCTGTAGACAAAGGTTGTCAGGTGGGCAGGTTTACCTGCCACTTCCTCCTCAGGATGTACTTCTTCATCCTCTCCTTGGAGAGTTTCTTGGCCTTCATGGTGTTGGTGTCCTGCTTCAGCCAGGTGTGTTCAAAGCACTGAGCACAGGTGAGTCGGGCCCTGGCACACAAATGCAGCCACTCTGTTACCATGGTGACCAATCTGCTCATTCATTCGTAAGATGAAGCAGTTTTAACAGACTCCGCCCCTCATCTTATCACTCACTCACACCACTGTCTCTAAATTGCCTGTTGTGCGATTTGAGTTAGACAGAGTTAGTGTGAAGTTGTTCTTGAACAATGAACATGATATAGCCTGCTAAGCTAGCTGCCCTTACTTCATGTCTTTCTTCAGCAGGTTGGTGATGAAGTCTTTAGCGTTGTCTGAGATCTCGTCAAAGGCCTCATCCTCAAAGTCCCAGGTTGCTGAGGTGACGTTGGACAAAGTCTCATTATCGTTGTCGCCCATAAATGGAGACAGACCGCTCAGCCTGAGAGGACAAACACAGGGCAAACTGAACCCAACTAACTAGGCTAAAGCTAACTGAGCTACTGCTGAGAACATAACACATGAAAAAATTTTATATTCCCAAAAATCTCAAAGCAGCAACAGAGGACCTGGGGCATTTACTGAGGGGTTTATATCAAATCAAATCAGATTTATTTGTAAAGCGCCAAAACATAACAAAGTTACATCAAGGCACTTTACATATAGAGCAGGTCTAGACCAAACTTTTTATAAAATTATTTAAAGAGACCCAACAGATCCCGTGATGAGCAAGCACTTGGCTACAGTGGCAAGGAAAAACTTTCTAAAAACTTTTATATCAAACCAGTTTTATTTATACAACAAATTAATAGGACTAAAAGCTAAAAGCTACGATAACAGGCAATAGTTAAGAGGAATAAAAGAAAGAAAATTGCTAATATAAGAATGTTTAACTCAGTCAAAAATCTTGAGACATGTTTTAGTTGGGGTCTACCATAGCTCAAGGATTTTGTAGATTTGTTGTATTTTGATGGTGGACTTTCCTTTTTCCCCTGAACACATCATTTTAACCTTTTCTTCATCATGATGGTTAAAGGTGTGTTTGGTTTAATGTGTGTGGATCTGAGTGAAACCATAAAATAAATAAGACTCATGTCACAAACATCAGAGCTGTGAAAGGAAACATCCACGTTAGTTAAGTTAGTTAGTTAATAAGGAATAAAAGAAAGAAAAACTAAAGGAACTCTGAGCTGAGTTTAACTAACATTTCAACACTAAGCTGTAAAATACAGTGTGCTGTAAAAAATACCTACTGACCACGTTAAGCCAAAACCTGTGAAACAGGAAACAGTAAAACTGTGTGAATCTGATGGACGGAGCATCAGACACTCACAGGATGTAGCAGATGACTCCTATACTCCACATGTCGGTGGGGTAACTGATGGCCTCGTAATTGATCACCTCTGGAGCCACAAACTCTGGAGTACCAAACAAAACCTTCAGAGTCCCTGCGTTTTCTGTTGAAGAGGGGACAGAGTTCATTTCACCATCATTATCATCAGGGGTCTCTCCCAGACCGGGAGCGGGGGGGTCATAACTGACATGTAGAATTGAAAAGCTTTGTAAATGAATCCTTAGTCTTTTAAATTGAAGGAACAAGCTCAGGAGGTGTTTCAGTCTTGGAGAGACCTGGACTCATGTTCATGTGTCTCTGTGCAGTACAGTGGTTACCTAGTCGCCTGGCGAGGCCAAAGTCGATGAGTTTGATCTTGCTGCCGGTCTTGTTAACACACATGATGTTCTCAGGTTTGAGGTCCAGGTGGACGATGCCCTGTTTGTGGATGAAGCTGACGCCGTCGATGATCTGCAGCATGTATTTGATCACCTCCCTCTCTGTCAGCTCAAAGTCCTCATCAATAATCCGCTCAAACAGCTCACCGCCTGAAATCCTGCAGACAGAGTTAGACCCACACTGAACCAGAGCAGCATGAAGACCTGATCATCATTTATCAGCGTCTATCAGAGAGAGCTGATAAGAACTAATCCAATAGACACTCCTCATGTTGACTCTTAGGGTGAGATGGTTGAGCTACGTAACAGACGTGAAAACATTCCACCTTAAAACTGCCTGTTAGCCTCTGAGCTCCAGTTCATGCTCAGAACTACATTTCATAGTCTGGCCTGCTTGGCTCATTCATAACTTAGTCTAAGAGCTTAACTACATTTTTGGTAGCCATGTCAGCTTTTTGTCATTTTTCATTTGTTTCAGTCCACAAAGATTCTTGTGTTCATTGAGTTCACAGTGAGTCTGATCACGTGTCATAACCTGAAACAAGCGCAAGTCTAACTGAGCATGTGTGAGACAGACCCTGTGTCTGATTAAACTGATCTGGGATCAGAGGAGTGTTAGAGCGTGTGGACGTACATCTCCAGGACCATGACGATGTCAGACTTGCCCTCGAAGGCATCGATGCACTGGACCAGTTTGGGGTGATGGAGGCTGTTCATGATGCCAATCTCCTGCCGCACATTTTCCTTCTCCTTCGCCGAGTACGCCTTGATGAACTTTCCTGCCCAAACCTTCTTTGTTGCCTTTTCCACCAGCTTGAAGACCTGACCAAACTTCCCCCTGTCACACAACACAATGAACAATCAGTTCCACTAATTCCCTGATTTAATTTTAATAAACCGCTGATTTTTCATCTTTGATTCTTCTTCCTTTTCATTTCCTTCTGTTTTAATCAGTTTCAAATTAATTATCAGTTCACCATGTTCTGGTTCAGTTCTACAGGACACAGGTGCAATGTGGGTGAGATGTGATTGGGCAGGGCCTTACGTTCCCAGCCTCTCCTCCACATCGTATAGCTCCTTCACCTTCACGTCTGTTCTGATTGTCACGTCTCTGTAGTCTGGCTCCTTTTCTGAGTCTGTTCAGAGGACAGAGGTCAGTGATGCTGGAATGTCAATGTTATTGTGTTGTCATGTTGTGTTTTGTTGTGATATTGCCATCCATTATCCATTATCGTTTGTGTTTGGTATGTTGTGCGACAGTTAATGAGCCAAGGAAGTCATACCTTCATCCTCCTCCTCTGCTTCCTCCTGGTTTTCTGTTGGACCAATTCAACAGCAGCAACGTTAGTTCAGTTAGTTGCTTTAGTTTAGAGGAACGGTCAGAGTTTAGATGTGTTTGGGTAGCTCTGCTTCTGATTAGTCCCGTTTAGTTGTGTTTCGTGTTAGTCCTGGTTTTGGGCAGGTCTTGTTTAGTTTAGCTGTGCTTTTGTCCCAGTTCAGGTTTACTCACCGTCGTCGTCCACCAGTCCAACAGTGACGGGCTCTGACTCTGCGCTTGGTTCTCCGATGCCATAGATGTTCTGCGCTCTCACACGAAACTTGTACTGGCGCTCTGGGAGCAGGTTCTGGAGATGACACAGACCTGCTCAGTTTGTTTTGTGGACATAAGGACTGGCAGGTCCAGGACCTGAGTGAGAGAGCTGAGCTCACCTGAACGTTGTAGGAGGTGCTGTTGCAGGACACCAGCTGTTTCCACTGCTGCTCCACTGAGTCCCAGATCTCCAGGTGGTAGGACTGGACGGCGCTGCCCCCGTCGTAGGTCGGCCCGTACCATGACAGCGTCAGACTGGACCGCCGGATATCTGAGAGTGCAGGGACCTTTGCTGGGGGGTCAGGTTTATCTGAGGAAGGTTGAGGGGGTTTAAAACTTACTCAGGTAATACTGACCTCCGAAGAGCTGAACCAAAGAGCCTGAAGGTTGGTACAGTGGATTCACAGGATCTAACAGTTCAGGATCAAGCTAGATTACTTTTGCTTCTTAAACCCACAAAAATCTCTTCATAAAGATATCAACACTTCAAAGTAAAAGACTAGTGAAGTTAGAATATGGGCCAAAACAACACTGCACCAGCAACAGGAAATAAGGAACTAAGGAGCACAGCAATAAAGGCTCTTTAAAGAAATAATGTTTCTGTCAACTACAGGAATGATTTGAAATTATTACAGGAAGTGTTGAATTTGTGTTCTTTAAACAGATAGAAACACTTTACACTAATTTACAGCTGTGACCAGCTCCACATGTCACACAGAGGGATACCAACAGACTTCTTTTGGTGGCCCTAACCCACTCTTTGAGGAGCTGGCCCCATGTCTGGAGTCCACATTCTTACCAACGATAGTGAGGTTGAGGGCGGCCTGTCGGAGGCCGTAGCTGTTCCTCAGCTCGATGGTGTAGCAGCCACAGTGCTCCTGCTGCCCGCTGGAGATGGTCAGTTTACTACTGCTGTCTGAGCTCTGGATGGAGATGTCAGCCGAGCCCTCCTGGATCTGAACACACACACATAGTCAGGAGGATCCTGAAGCCCTGGACATGCTGCTCTGATCCAGCTCCACCTTCTATTTTGCCTGCAGGAGCCCGAGCTCAACTCAGCATCACAGCTCATTACTCATCAATAACCCAGTCCTTGACCGGTGTGTGTGTGTGTCTCACCGGTTTTCTGAACTTCAGCCAGGTGCAGCTGATGGGCGGCGCTCCAGAGAACTTGCAGAGGATCTCCACCTTCTCTCCAGCCAGGATCTTCATGTCCTCTGGAAACTTCAGAATCTGAGGAGGCAGAGCTGCCAATACAGATCCATAACCAAAAATCTATCAAAAATTAATCAATCAACAAAGAAGGAAAAAGGACAGGGCTACTTCATCAGATTTGTTTATAATGAAAAGAAACCCAGTGACTCACTGAGGACTGAATGAAGATCATAGTAAACAACACAGGGTGCTCATGGGAAATGTAGTAAGATGTTCAGTTGCTCAGAGCCCCTTCAGCAGGAGATGGTTTGAAGGGGAGCTTAAAAGACTTTCAAAGTCTTTTGACATATGTTTTTCTTCTCTTCTATGAATTCTGTTCTTTTTTTTTTTCAAATGATTAATTAGTGATCAATGATTGCCTGACTGATTCCAGCTCTACAGCCAGATGACGTTCCCCCCATCACTGTTGGTGTTATTGATTATTGATGGACTCAGTTCATGTTAAAGAACTGAGCATCAGAGGTTGAGATTTTCTGGCTATAGTCTGGATCCTACATCTCCCATAATGCACCAGGGTAATGCCTCTTCCACTTAACTCCATTTGTACAGGTTCAGGACTCACCTTGTTTTGGGGGGGTCTTGGGAGTCGGTTTCTTGATCCTGGCTTCACCTGATGGAGAAAAAAAAAAAACATTGTCGGTCCTCTTCATCATCTTCATCTAACAAGTCAGTGTTTTCACTTCACTGCTCCATACCAAGTCAGGTGTGTGTGTGTGTGTGTGTGTGTCTATGAGCAGAAAAAGAGTGTGTTCAGAGTGAGGACTCCTGCAGACTGTCTCTGATGACCATATATGGACAACCTAAAAATAGGTCCTCAGGAAATAGTTGCTGGAGCTGTTTCATTTATTATGCAAAAGAAGAAACTGAAGAATCTGAATCATCTCCAGTTGGGGATGTTGTTGAAAAAATGTCAAAGTTCAGAATCTCTTCTTTCTATTTCCTCCTCTCAGCCCCCCCACTCCCCACCCCATCGGAAACACAAACATGAGGTTTTTCCAACACAAAGTTATTTCTGTTCTCAGAGAAACAGACAGACAATAACTGACAGTCAGTTGATCTGGAAGAAACTGATGTGTGTCAGTTTCTGTCAGATCCATCTATACTGGGTCAACCAGACCTGGACCCAGCTGTAAACCTGAACCTGTTCAAATTAGCAAGGCTGGTGTCAAAGAGACCAGGATCAGGTTCTACTTCAAAGCTGTTCTCCTCTGTCTTGTAAACACGTACACGGACTGTCTGACATTCAGGTTTGTTCTGCACCTGGGCTCTGTAAACATATGTCATGTCTGTTGGGTTCAGCTTAGGGTTTCCACAGGTCAGTCTCAGATGGCAAATGAAAAGCTTTGTCCCTCAGTGGTTTTTAGACTCTCATGCTGGACCAGGTCCTAGACCATACCAAAGCTGATAAATATAAATCCACAGGGATCAGGTATCAGAGGAGTGATCCAGTCTTCAGTCTGGAGCCTTTTGTTTACTGTGGAGACTCAAGCTGAGTACTGCCTGAGCCAATCAGGAACAGATCCAGCTTCCAGTTAAAGGTCAGAGTTCAGGTTAAAAATTGGAGGTCACTACAGCCTTTTAAGAACATCTAACTATAGAACTCATTGGCACAGTTTAGTTGTTCCTTATCTCAGTTCCCATGTGTGTTATTGATGATCTGGGTTGGGGTTAAACTGATTGATCTTCTGTAGAAATTATGTGAATGTATCTGATGTTTGAGACATTATTTAAAGGAAGCAGTGACTTCATGTAAACACATGATAACCACTGTTAACAGGCAAGTCAAACTTCACTCAAAAGCGGCTGATCCTCAATGAAGCAGCTCAGTCAGTGTTGAGGAAGCATTCACTGTCACCCAGAGTGCTGAAAATGTGGTGAACTTGGCCAGTGCAGGTGGAAAAAAGTCACCATGATGGTGGTAATGATGGCCTCCATTATTGTGTGATCACTCACACACACACTGCCAATGATGTACTGCCGTCACATCATCACCTCCTCTCTGGACCAACTACAACTATGTGCAAACAATTTGAAGAGCATTTGATTTGTGACGTGTGACGAGCCAGGCGGGCTGAGGGCTTAGCTCTTAGCTTTTAGCTTTTATCCTGCAGGGTTAGTGTACCTGACTCTGATTGGCTGTCTGATCTGTCAGTCACAAGTCCAGTTCCCAGAGTGAGCCTAGACCTGCCGGTGAGAGTTGTTCAGTGGTAACCAGGACACTGACAGGAGGCACCACATGAAACACTGCGGCAGCAGAAGTCACCTCAGATTGGGTGACCTGCGGTGGCCATGAGACAGTTCATCATCAGACTCATCTTCAAGTTTAAAAGTCCCTGTTAGCTGTAGAGAATCAGAGGCTCTCATTGTGACAGGTGTGGGCGGAGTCTGACCTTCCTGATCCAGACAACACCTGATCCTGAGCCAAACCATGAGTACAGAATCTCTTCCAGTCCAGGATAGAAAATACTGATCCATCAACACACACCTGCCACTGCTGGTGTTCAGATAATCAATCAGATTGTGAATCAGCTGCTCAGTATATCAACAGTGTTATGATCTTCATCTTTGATTATCATTGATTGCTGATATGAGACTGTTCAGAGCCGTGTCTGATCGTGTCTGATCAACATGTGTCAGTCCACAGAGGACAGCCGGACCACCTCTGTGGCACCAGAATCAACTGGAATATGATCACATTCCCATCTGCCTCAGCCTTTTATTGCTTATTAGCTAATGTTAGCACTTGAACATGCTAATCGATGATAGCAGTGTAGTTGTCATCCCTGTTCCAAAGAGTGTCTCATGTGATTGATCCTGTCCATCACTGAAATCATATTGGTTCTGAATTAAACTTCATCAGAGTCCATTTTAAAGTCTTTGATGGTTTCCTGAGACCAGACCAAATTTCCAAGTCCAGAGCAGGACAGTGAGCAAAAACGAGCAGCTTCTTAAAAGGAGAGCTACTTTGCAGACTTTAATCTGTGGTGTGAAGTGAAACAAAGTCTGAGAGGAGGCTGACTCAGGGAAACCAGACCTTAAAAGGAAGTGTGGGAGAGGGGCCACGAGGAGCTCTGAACCGTTTTATACCAGAACATCCTCCCTATCCTCCCCCCTCATTCCTCTGCTGTCAGCTAAGGTCTGTTGGTAAAATTCTGCAGAGGGCTCTGCAGCGCTCACCTCACTCAGATAAATGAGCCCACCTGGGGGGTGCAGATCAAATATAGACATTTAGCACAGTTTAAAAATGAAGACATTTCCAGAGGCCGGTCAAATGTTTTTTAGAAATTAACTTGTTATGTAAGTAATTACATAAGTGATTGTGTAATAAGTGATAACAGTCCAGTTTCCTCAACAGGTAGAAAGAAATGACCCAGAAAGTCACTGTGAGACAAATTAGCATAAATAAAACTAACCATATTTCTTCTAGTTATTAAAACTGTAATATTATCAGATAAAATAATCAGACTCTTTTCCCTCATAAACTACTATAATATCATAATGTAGCTAAAGAGATTGTCACAGTTGAGCAGATAAAGTGCGGATGAGCTGCGATCAGACAGTCACTGCCCTCACATGCATTTAACCAGCACTGTCTGATGATTTAAACAAACATGTAACGCATCACTGCCATTCCTATGAAACATCAGCAGCTCAGCTCAGTTTGCAGGGTGCAAGTGGGCGTGGTCTATTTCATTTCTTAGGTCTGAGGCCACGCCCAAATGTATCGAAGCATGATATCAATAAAATCCAGCTTGTCCAGAACAGGGCTGTGAGACTCGAGTATTATAAAAATGCTTCTGAAAAACATCCATTCTTCTCATGAACCTGCTTCTCTTTACTCTCTGCTGTTTGTAACTAAAGATGGTCACAATTGTGGCACCAGACGAGCTGTGAATTATCTCCCCAGGAAGAGGAGTCGTTGCTGAGGCAGTGACTAATGGGGACCAGAAATAAAGAATAAAGAATAAAGATTGATGAGGTCTGATGGATCCTGACCAGGTCAGAGCCTGTAAACAGGCTGAGATCTCTGTCCAGCACTGAGACCACCACAGGAAAGTTTTTGAGCCGGATCACAGAGATATGAGCAGGTTTTCCACTGGGACAGAAAACATGAGGCTGCCACAGAAACAGTTCATGTTGATGTGCTTCTCCTGTCATGTCAGAAACATGTTGAGTATGCTTCAACAGATGGGGGCTGATGGGAAACGTGGTCCTAATGTGGAGCACAGTGCTTGTTTACTGCCATGGAGGCAGGAATAATAATCTGATAGCAGTGATGTACACACTGTTGTTTTACAACGATACACAAAGACCCTTTAAATAGAAACCACAAGTTGTGTGTGTGTGTGTGTGTGTGTGTGTGTGTGTGGGAACCAGTGCTCCCAGCCTACGGCTCCTTATTGGGATAAAAGAAAGAGGCTGCTGCTGCATATTTTGGAAACTCACTCTCTGAGGTCGGAGTTGACTTCTTGGACTTCTTGTCCGCTGGAGAGTTTTCTGCTGGGTCTGCAGGAGGATGAGCGACACAAACATACACACACAGGTGAAGAGAGAGAAGACCATGTAACCTGTTTGTCACTGAAGAAGCCTGTTAGTGACTGACTGATTTAAATGCTCCTGTGGTTAAACTTCTGGTTCAGTGTGTTGATAAAAGATAAAACTGTGCACCAAGACAAACTCCCATCATCGTCAGCTATTCATCACCATGAGGATAAATGTTTCCAGGAATGACTCCCAGATGTTTGATAAACACAAACTGTTTGTGTTGATTTGTTGTAATTACAGGAAGCAGTGAGGCTGAGGAAGTCTGGGAGGCCGCTTTGTGCTGCTGGTTTCTGTGCAGCCGTGTCTCCACACAGTCAAGATGACACTACTGAGGTATAAATCCACCTCTACCCCAACGGTGACGGGACACCAGCCTATTCCTCACTGTGTCTGTGGATGGAGGATGATGACGTTCTTACCGTCTACTAGAACCACACAGGAACATTCAGCTTTTCCTGCTGAGGTCTCAACTCTGCATTTATACTGGCCTTCATCCTCTGGTAGAGCTTTGTCTATGGTCAGGGAGCACAGGCCACCTGCAACACAACACAACATACTGTCAGTGCACAGGCTGTTAACACAGAACTGATCTGGATGTTTTTATCTGAAAGTATAATGGGTGTTACTATGCAGAGTTTCTATGTTCATTTTATCCAGCACAGAAGCTTGTAGTAAACAAACACAGGACACAACTCCTGAGGAGACATTGGTGGCTCCACAGCAGCAGTTGATGAACAAATGTTTGTTGCCACCATTTGTGTCCATGTTAGTGAACCCAGTCTGTGATGATGAAAGGCACTGCAGTTCATGTTCAGGGCTTGCAGTTACAGATGGTTGGCTTCAGTCGAAGTATAAAAAAGTGTGTGTGTGTGTGTGTGTGTGTGTGTGTTGACACAATCTGTCTTACTACTGCTAATGCCAAGCTAACTGTGAAACCTCAGTCCGGCCCAGTTCAGTCATTGTCACGACATGGTGAGCTGGAGTTGGTCTAAACAAAGAGGACTCCTCCTGAACCAGATCAGCAGTTTGGATGAAAACGTGATCTGGTCTTCATCTAGATTAAACCACCATCATAAGTAACAGCTGTGACATTAATGCATCACTAATCCAGACATACATTATTCTGCTGGTTTCCTGTATGACAGCTTCTGCATCTACCAAGTATACTCTGACACCAATATCTGCTTTTACACATGTAACATGAATTTGACTTATTTTAGTCATGTCTTAATTTCTCTGGCATCTAAAGTTCCTGCTACAGCAGGTCGGTGAGCTGATCATAAGAGAGAAGCACTGAGAAAATGGGGGCTACAGTTCAACAGGAAATCAGGAAACACTGAGTTCAACATGAAAATAAAACTTGGTTGTTTTTTTTGGTTACATTTTTGGCATTTTTGCTCTGATTATACTATTGAAACACATCAGAGATTTGCTATGTCCACAATTCATTCTAAGCTAAAGTAGCTATATTTGCTGTCTTTAGTCTTCATGCTAAGCTAAGGTACACTAGTATCACATTTACCTTTGATAACACTGATTATTGTTTTCCATTAAACTTTGTCTAAACAAGAAACAAAGACAGTATGTCCTGTGAGATGCACACACAGCTGTCTGAGGGAATCTCAGTGACCTCTGACCTTTACCACTGACAAAGAGTCACACAGGATCAGGGGCTGAAATAACAGACGGGAGGATTACTGCTGTCTGACACACACACACACACACACACACACACACACACACACACACACACACACACACACAGGGAATCCTCAGGCCGTGACCTCATTTGTTCATCAACACACATGTCTGTTCAGATATAGAACCAGGTCTTGACTGTGGGCCACTAGGAAACCACTGTGTGTGTGTTGTTCTATTTCTGTGCGGACATTCTCGCAAAAATTGGTCCCAGGTCAGACCAGGATCCTGCAGGCAACATATCAGTTTTGTTCATCAAAATGTCATCGTAAAAATGGTTCTGGTTCTGTTGAAACTCTGCTTCAGGCTCAAGGTCTCCAGATATTAACGTGGTTTCTGGATGTGATCTGGTTCTGTTCATGTGAACCTAGCTCTGATCTAAGTATGGCACTATTAACTGGTTTTTAACATTAACTACAATTTAAAACATCACAATTATTGAACCATTGAGGCTGAGACATCCAAGTAAATATGTCCGCAAGATGAGGTGTGCTAATAGTAAAGTAATGCCAAGCAACGCGCTTGATATTCATTTACTATTAATTGCCTACTCAATTTGCAAAAGCTGCCCAAACGCATTGGTCCAACATCTGCATGATCACTATCCAGTGATACACTCATGTTTAAAGGTACACAACAGTTTAACTACACAACAACAATGTACAGTTTACAACTGATGTGTGTGTGTGTGTGGGTGTGTGCATGCACACATGCACATGTTAAAAAAAAAGGTAAACTAATAAAACATTAAGCATGAATAACAGTTCATAAATAATAAATACCATTCAAATCCATAATCCTGATTATTTCACTCACTAAAATCTGCCCTTCCTTTTTTTGATGTGAACTGGTTTCTGGTTTTAAACTTTCTTCTGATGTGAACCTGGTCTCTTCTGTGTCTCAACACTACAATACCCATAAGCCTCGGCTGCTGCGGAGAGGTCAGATGTGTGACGTGAAGTAAACTCATCAGGTTCAGCTTATTGTGAATGGGAAGAACTCCGATTGGCTGACTGTTGGTGAACTGCACCTTGGGAGTTTCAGTTGACTCCCTCCCCCATCATAACAGCAGTAATTGTGCCATTGAGATCCAGAGCTGAATCCAGAGTCTCTTCAGACTTTAAATGCTCTGCCAGAGATTGAGTTCTCACAGAGCCCAGGTCTAAACAGACCTGCTCCAAGTGTCACCTGGACAGAACCACGGTCCAGAATCTACATCCTGTGACTGCATCCTTCTTCTGTTCTATAAAAACTGAGTTACAGCCAATCAGATGTCTTCTCTATGGACCGGTGGTTAGTGTGGTTTCCCCACGATAAGAAGGTCCTGGTTGGGTTCTCAGCCTGGGGCCTCCAAAGACATCCTGTTTGGGTTCATTGGTGACTCTAAATTGTCCGTAGGTCTGTCTGTCTCTGTGATGGACTGGAGACCTGTCCAGGGTGGCCCGCCCCTCACTCAGAGTGAGCTGGGATTGGCTCCAGAACCCCCCGTGACCCGGAAACAGATAAAGCAGATGATGAGTGATAATAAATGAATGAATGAATGAATGTGGGCGGGTCTCGAGTTATGCAGACTCTAAATTCACAGTCCTGGGTTTGTAGCTGGTGATGGTGGTTCTGCATCTCATCCGGCTAAGAGCTGGTTGCTGTGTCGCTGAACCCAGCTTACCAAAGCTGCCAACCAGAACTAGGAGCAGGACTAGGAGTTACTCCAGTTAGCTGCTCAGCAGCTGTTTAGCAGCTGACATGGTGGATTCAGGTGAGATCAGAGACATCCATCAGAAATTAGGGTCGCTTCGGGTGAACAGCTAAATTAATATTGATGTTTCAGACCAAATGAAAAGAATCGAGAATAGAGTGAATGAACTGGCGCCGGTCCTCACAAGCCACATTAACAAGGGCGTGTGTGTGTAAAGTGATCTGTTCCCATCTGAAATACCAGTAATAGTCTGACGGCGCTGTCACGCTTCACTTCCTGCCTCTGTCTCTATTGTTTCAGAACTCTTTCTATTAATAGATTTTGAACAGATGCCTTGACACCATCTCCTCTTCCTCAATCTTCAGTCAAACTCACACGACTTCCTTATCAGAGTCTGGTTAATGATTTGACAACAACATCAAATCACTGAGCTTGTGTGTGTGTGTGTGTGTGTATGTGACCTGACCTTCGTAGGCGAGTATGATGAACTTTGATGGCTTGATAACTTTGCCGTCAAGTGTCCAGGTGACAGTGATGTCAGCTGGTTCAGAGTTGGCGAGGAGGCACTGCAGCCTTAGCCGCTGCCCGTCCACCACTGTCACATCATTCAGCTTCTCCACGAATTCTGGTGCCGTCCCTCCTCCCCCTCCTCCTCCACTCTTCTTGTCATTAATCCCTCCATCCACACAGTTGTTCATTGCCGTCTTCCCGCTCTCTCCATTCTTCTCAGGACTACCTGGTTTCTTCTTGTTGGCAAGGACAGCACGGAAGTCAGCAGCGTTTTTTCCAGGTGTCTCGGCTGGTTTGTTGCCGTTACCGCCAGCTGCGCCCTTCTTCCCAAGCACGCCGCGGAAGTCGACCTGCTGTGGTGAGTTCACCTTACGCTCCTCCTCTGCCTTGGGTTTGATGCCCTTTAGGTTGGCCTTAAAATCCATCTGGTGATGGTGGCGGTGCTCTGCAGTGGCGGTGGCAGGGGTGGCCTCCCTCAGCTCCTCTCCCTGGTTGGTTTTGGTATGTAAACCCCTGCGTCCCAGTAAAGAGCGGAAGTCCAGCTGCTGTGCCACTCTCTGTCGCAGTTCCTCTTCACCAGTCTCCCTGGTTTCCACACTGTGCTTGAGGAGGCCTTGGGGAGCAGCAGCTGGGTCCTGGTTGCCCTCCTTCTTCCTCGTCTCCTCCTTGTGCAGGTCCAGCAGTGTCTGGTTCTCCCTCTGCTCCTGGTTGGCCTCCTGCCGACTGACAGCACCACTGCTGCTGGCACTCCGCTCCACGCCTCCTCCTCCTCTGGCACCTCCTCTCAGCACCGTGCTCCCACCGGCTGCTCCTCCTCCTCCTCTTTCTCCTGCTGCTGCAGGACTAGATGGCCGAGTACAGAGACAGATGGAGCAAAAGAGAGAGAGAATAAACAGAGCCGGGTTAAAGCCCCCTGGAACAACAGGACAAACGCCTCCCCCTTACATGTTTGGGGTGGGGGTGAGAGAGGGGAGGGGAGGAAATGGACCTCAACTCAAAATGTCCATGTTACATCACAAGTGACTCGACTGTCCTTATAAGGGCATAGACCCAGAACTGAAAACACATACACACACACACACAGATGTAAACACAATGAAGCTGAGTTCAGAGTTTACTTCATCACCTCTTCTCCCAGAGACAGACAGAGGCAGGAAATGCTGGCTCTGATTGGTTGGTTGATATGGACGGATCTGAGACATGTTGTTGTACAGAAAGACTGAGACTGGGAATGTGATGAGCGAGTGAAGAGCAGACTCAACATCCAGCAGATCTGCTGCTGAGGTCTTGGACCCAGGTACCACAGGAGCTACCCATCTGCAAACTCTTGATGGGGCAGGGCTGAGTCTCTGTGAGAAAACTGCCCCCCTCATTGGTTGCTGTATTGGAAGTCTTCACAATAAACCCTAAGGTGGAGCTGAGAAGGAGTTAAGGGAGGATCTGATCTGCTCTGTACTGACCATGACTGGGTGGTAGGGTTAGTCTGTCACAGTTGCCCCGCCCCCCCAAATCCCTCCCCTCTAAATTGAGTATCATTTAAAAAAATGAACATCATGTTGTGCTGAAGACTGCAAACTAGAGACTAGAGACCATAAACTCATCAGGAAAACGTTTACTGAGGAGGAGGAGGGACATTTTTCCATAGACTTCAACAGTGTCTTACTTCTATTAAAGCCAGTGGTGTTGCCTCCTGATAGTCAGTAGATAGAATGAAGTTTTAAGGCTTTTCAGCTTTGGCTTCACTTAACAGATCCTGGAGTCCAGGTCCAGGTTTAGAGACAGTCTGTGGTCTGAACCTTGTTCAATAAATGCCAACCTGAATCAAAAGACCCAGAAGGCATCACATCAGACTTCAGGTGAATCAGGTCTCACCTGGTCTCTGCTCCTTGATCTCCTCGTCCCGTCAATCTGTCTGTCTCCTGATCTGTCACAGACAGACTGGATACAGCAAAACATTCCCCAACAGTATTTCTGAGACAGAGAGACAGACAGAGACAGCGTCATGTTTGCACTGGAAAGATGTTTTAATGTAGCAGTTCCTGTATGCATAATGGGATTGGGCTGGTTACTACGGTGATGATGGTTAAGGACAGATCCTCACCCAACTAAAGTTACAGCTGTATTTATCAGAAAGACTCACATTTCTCTTGTGCACGTTTTAAATAACATTGAAACTGAAGGGCTGTGATGTGTTCATGAGTCTGTCAGCAGATAAATATGGTGGAGGTGGATGACTAGACTAATGATGGAGTTATGGGGGGATGTTGGGACTTCTGTCCTTAGGTCACATCCTACAGAACATGGAGAATAATTCCAGTCATCTGCAGATGTCAGCTGACCAACAGCAGCGTTCGTGCACACCTCAGGTGGACCAGGTAGTCTCCAGCATGATGCTTCTTCACTCTCCTGAGGAGGAAGGTCAGTAACAAGTCAGATCCAGGTCCAGGACCTCAGCTTAAGAAACGCCTGAGAATCATCTAGAGTGGGTGTTAAATGTCCACCTGATCAGCAGCGAGATGACGTCCTCTTTCTGCAGCAACTCGTAGTCTCCCCCAGAGGTCAGCGGTTGGCTCAGGTCTCCTCTGGTCCAGGTGAATTGGGGGAAGGGGTCTCCAGCAATGGCACACGACAGAAGCACATGTTGACCGACAACTGCACTCACTGGTTTGGGCTTGGTGATGAACCATGGCTGGACGCCATCCTGAGGCTCTGCCACAAACCCACAACATGAATGATACCAGATCTTCGTTGAAAACTACAGTTTTAGACAGTCCCGAGAATTCTGTTACCCTCTACAGTGAGCTGGGCCTGCGTGTGGTCCTCTCCGTGCTGGTTCCAGGCCTGGCAGCTGTAGGTCCCAGTGTCTTCAGGGAAAACCTCCTGGATCAGCAGAGTGCAGCGGTTCCCCTCCCTGAGGAGGTGGAAATCTTCTGACTCCCTCACCTCCTGACCATCATGGAGCCACACCACCTCTGGAGGGGGGTGACCTGAAGACAAAACCACTTCATAGACATCATCCATCTATCAAGACTGATAATAAACAGTCATTCACAGCTTTTATCACTGAGCTGTGGGAGCAAGCTTCTTCCAAACTGTGGTGGAGGTTTCATACAGGTGACCATGTGACTGATCGATGATCTGACACATGATGATTGAACCATGAAGGACATAGGCAGTCAAACACAGAAGAGTCAGCAGACAGACCAGCAAAACTTGATCCTAACACAGCTTATATGGAGAAAACCCTCTGTGGAAAATCATTATGTAATACACACACACACGCACACACACACACACACACACACACACACTCTCTCTGCAGGGTTCATTAACATGAAGCCTTCAGCTATAGCTCACTGTAATATAGCTCATAGTAACTAATATCAGCCAATAAATCAAACCCAACACATGAACATGCATGCACACGCGCGCACACAGACTGTAGACTGACTTACATTTATCTTCAGGAGTTACTGTGACACCATCAACTAACTCAAGTTCTTATCATCTTTAGGATGATAAGGATGAACCTCCCTAACCTGAATCTAATCTGAATTTAACCCAAACACTACAGGTGTCTGATGGATGTGCCCTCCGCAACGATAATAAAAGTACACACACACAGAGGCAACGAATAGTTAGGATTCATCTAGTGTATGTCTGTCCTCATCTCATCTCCAACATCTCCCTGGAGATCATACAGGAAATACCGCTGCTAAAACACACACACACAGAACATGGTCGTACCCGTCAACTCCACTGTCATGGTGACTCTGCTGCCGTCCATCACCTTCAGATCAGTCAGCTGGCTGATGAAGAGTGGGGCCTCACATGTCCCTCTGACCTCTGACCTGTAAGACTGCTGTCGGCCTGAAACAAAAAAAAAAAAAAAAAACAAGTAAAATGCATCACA
This sequence comes from Echeneis naucrates, assembly GCF_900963305.1. Lineage (NCBI taxonomy): Eukaryota > Metazoa > Chordata > Actinopteri > Carangiformes > Echeneidae > Echeneis > Echeneis naucrates. The sequence goes on along the minus strand of NC_042531.1, from coordinate 335,058 downwards.
TTGTCACATTGTTCACTTTCGTATCCATGTCCTTTGTCTGTGTTCATTTGACCGCCACAACGGTTAGAAACTGAAGACACCTGTGGTGACATCACCAAAGCTCCTCTATCTTTACTGACGGACTGATTTGACGGGCTGCTATAAACTTCTCAGACAGTCTGACCTTGGAGGTCACACACAAACATCACAGCGCGCCTTCACGCACCAACAATCATTGTCTGTTTTGTCATTCACCAAGAGAATGAAATTTCAGACTTGGACAGGTTTGAGGACCGGCAAGAACTTAGTAATGGGTTAGACCAGGTTCCAGAACCAAAAGTGAACCTGTTCAAAGTGACGGTGATGAAGGTGCAGTCAGGTGTGTCAGTGTGTTGGTCTAGGTCTGGATAACTCACAATGATGGACTATTTTGCTTGTTTGCTTGTTTTCAGGTCTCAGTCCAGATTAAATAAACAATAAACACAAATGCAACATGTACACAAACACACCATTCAACCAGGCTGTTAGTGCGTTAAACCTCACACCAAACACACTTTTCTTTCTTCTGTAAATACAGTGGGTGTGTACATTGGCTAATAATACACACTCTGTGTGTGTCCTCGCTGGCATTTCTGATATGTACACAGAACAAGACTTGTTTAGCACTTACAGGGCAGACATACTGTATATTCACACTCACGTGCACATATGTTAAAATACACTCTGTCTCGCTCTCTCTCATACACACATACACACACACACACGTTGGTGTCAGCGTTGGAAGAAAGGGAAAAGGAAATCCAGACTCCATATATGGAAAAGGACGAGTGAGGTTTAGAACAATGACCTCTCTCTCCATAACACACACACACACACACACACACACTCTGCATTATAAAAGGTTCACCATTTGGCCAAAAGTAAGTGGACATTTGATTCCTGAGCACAGACCATGGGCCTCACTTATCAAACACTTGGGGTCAGAGTTTGCTTAGGACTGTGCACATTCTCCCATCAAGTCTGTTTTTTAGACCACAATCTTTGCGTGGAAAGTGACGCACACTAGTTTCAGGCCCCGTTTTTTGCATATGCCACGTTTATAAATGAGACCCATGGTCTGTGAAGAGACCTTGTAATCTGACCCACTGAGACTGTACAGACCAGTTACATGGACTGGTCTGGACTAAGTGGTCTAAAGTGGTCTTTGACAGACGTCTGTTCCTGTGATTGAAACACTGGAAACAGCCACTGTGACACAAACTGCCTGACTCTTCTCACAATCGTTATTGTCCACACATGGACATCTGAATCTGAAGGTCAAGTGTGTCACTCTGTGGGAATCTTCTGATATTTAACTCTGTGTGTATGTGGGTGTGTGTCCAGTTGGGGGATTTCCTGCTGTAGGATTTTCTGATTTTCTTTTTAAAGCAGCAATAATGTTTTCTGACATGCAGATGAATGATGGGGTGTCTCCACTGAAACAATGAGTTTCCTAGTCTGGATCACCCTGAGAACTGGTTCTATGTGACCCTTTACAGCCTACAGACCAGAGTCCTGCAAGATGTCTGACAGGAAACTTTCCTGTCTTCCGACACCCCTCCCAAAATGATCAATTGAAGGACTCGACAGTCTCTGAGCTTGGACCTGGACTTGGGCACTGTTTTCCACTTTGCCATGGCTGCTCTCAGCCACACACACATAGATGCCTTCATCCCGCTGTGACGCCCTGTAGACAGTCAATGTGGCCACACCCCCCACATATGAGACTCGAGTCCCGTCTTGATAAGGACATGCTGACAGAGGAGGAAGTGACATCATCATCATGATGTTAAAAAAGCACAAACATCAGAGAATGAAAACATTTTCACTGTGAGCGTGTTTGTGTGAGCCATTAGGTGGAAACTCAGATGTAGCTGTTTCTGAGCGAAAACCACCAGACTGCCAGGCCAACTGACCATCTGACCTAAGACTCTGGACTATGCCATGATAGAACATCACATCAGAGCAAAGACTGAACCTCCACCCTAACAGTCTGGAGAAGATGTCCCTTCACCTGCACTTGGAGCTCTTACTGTCCCCACATCTTTTCCTGACCTAGGTTCCCTCTGAACACCAGTCCAGCAGGATGGATCAGAAGTGAGGAGGACTGAGGATCAATCACTTAAATCTGCAGCTTTTTAAACTAGTCTGTGAATGATGTTCACTTCCTCTTTGATAATCTTCGTCGTCATCATCACATGTGTCGCTCTGAGGATTTTGGATTTCCAGCTGTAAAACATCTGGAGGAACCCCCCCCCCAACAGAGTGATGAACATGAGCTTTAAACAGTCTGGATTCAACACTCAATGCCCTTCTTGGGTCGGCTTCAGCTTCTCTCTGTGCGTGTGTGTGTGCTGTTCATTGCAGCAGCATGTTTTGTCTTTATATGGTTTCCAGCTCTCATATTTGTTTAATGGAGGTCCGACACCACAGCTCACTGTCACCCCCCTCCTCCCCTGTCCTCCCCTCTCCCTGCACCGTTTACAGACACAGTTTCAGTCCAAGCAGCAAAACTGAAACTGAGACAGAAGTTGTTTATGTTTCTCTGAAGGCGGCTCAATGACTGAAGTCATGTTTCATGTTTCATATTCATTGTCTGAGATTTAAAAGAAGTATAAGGACACAGAGGACACAAGGACACAGAGGAAAACAAGGACACAGAGGACACAAGGAGGTCTGAGGTTAGTGGGTCTCCTGCTGTGGCTCATGAATGTTGATGTATATTCATGGTGCGCGCTGCCCTCTGCTGGATACTTCAGTCCAACACACTTAAGGCACCACAGACTGAACCCTATGATGTGTGGGTGGTTCAGGTTTCACACACTGACCATTTAGCAGCCAGCTGACAGACGGAGCAGGTTTCCCCTCCACAGAGGCCTGCAGACTGAAGGTCTGATCCTCCCTGACTGAGCAGTCCTGGACCAGACCGACGAAGACTGGTGGGTCAGAGACACCTGGGGGGGGCAGAGACAGACAGTTATAGACAGAGACAGTTAGAGAGAGAGAGAGAGAGACAGACAGACAGACAGACAGGTCGTACTGTGGACACTAAGAGTCCATGTTGTCGAGGTGACAGTCAGTCCATCAGCTGCGATCAGCTGACACCTATAGGCCCCCTGGTCCTCTTTTCTCACTCTCTCCATGATAAGGCTCAGACAGGTACCATCTTGACTCTGCTGCAGACCAGATCCTGTCCTCAGCAACCTCCCATCCTTCATCCAGCTCACCATGGCAACAGTAGCAGAGGAAACTGAGAACAATCGACAGAAGAGTCAGGGTGAGGAAACGACCTGTAGAGGCTGAAAACATCAAAACAGCTGAGAGAGTCATAGTGAGCTGGACCAGGTCTGCAGGTGTACAGGCCTGATCCACTGGACTTCAGCCAGACTATGAATTCAGCCTTTACTCTGACCAACAATCTGAAGTGCTGACTGAGCGTTGGACCATTGACCAGCTTAAGTTCGGTCTAATGGACCTGAAGCTCAGAGAGCCTCACAGACCAACAGGTTCAGTTTGCAGTCAGACCCAAAGCTTGGAGCTACCTTGGCAAGTGAACGTCACCTGTCCTCCCTCGATGGCCTCCTGGTTCAGAGGGACGGCCTCGAACCGCAGGTTGGACTTCAAAGCCAACCTCAAGGAAATAAGTTAATAAAAGTTACTGTAAAATAAAACCAATAACAAGAGCAGCACCAACAACAATCACAATATAACTACTACTAATAATAATGATAATAACTATACTAGATGAGCCTAATATTTTAACTCTTTTGTTGTGTTTGAACAGATTTTTTTATGATTTCCATCAAATGCTAATGGTTGTTAGCAGTGGCCTGTGTTAGCTAACAGCCATACCTGCTGCTGTCTGAAGCAGCTGCTGACCATACCGTACTGGTCTGAGCCGGTCCAGGATCCAACTCGACCTGCAGACAGGAAAAACTGGGTTAATCCAGTCAACTCACCATGACCAGAAGTCCAGACGTCCCCCATCAGAGACTGTCCGAGACACTGAACCAAAGACTGCTCAGAGTGATCCAGATTAACTGAGCTAACTTTTTTGTTTTGACAGACTACAACACCATGAGCCTCGGGCACCGTTGCTATGGAGAAGAGGCTGTGAGACAACCAATCAGAACATGTGCTTCTCTTACATTAGCGTTGTAGCATTAGCATCTATAATCTACATGATCATTAATGAAGCCTGAAGATAAACAACAATAATCACAATAATGTTACTAACTGCTGCGCTCCTCTTGGTATGTCCCGGCTGAAGGAGGCAGATATTCTGTGCCTTCTCCCTGGATGTGGACTGGTCTACCTCTGAGCTGGGAGCACGGGGACCAGCTCCACCCACAGTCCTGGTCTCCAGTTTGGTCTCAGCAGGGGGGACAGTCCTGCAGGAGGACAGGTCAGTGTCAGGACTGGGACTGCACCCACATGATCTCCTCTTGATATCAGTTCTGTGGTGTCCCGTGTGTCAGCTTCATGCTGCGGCCCCCTGAGTGTTCCTCCTTTACCCAGAAGCCATAAGAAACCCCACATAGTATTCTGCTGGTCCCTTTAAAACTCTGGACCAACCGATGAATGACCGGACTATAAGATGACAGACTCACTGTCATTTTATATGAATATGGCATCAAACATTTGTGAAAAAATTTTTGGAGACTAACAGAAATCCTGCTGTTTGAACACAAGCCTGGACTCACCAGGGAGGGTCATCAGCACCTGAGGAGAACAGGTAGCAGAAATTCATGAAAAGGCTCAGAAAAAAGATGTCATAAAACTCTGAGCTCTGATTGGTCAGCTCACCCTGTACATGGAGCTCGGCAGTGGCGGTTGCTTTTCCGGTGCTGTTGCTGATCAAACACATGTAACTTCCTGCGTCATCCACACACACTTCCTTTATCTCCAGGAAGTGGAGGCCAGAGCGCTCGTACATACTGACCCGCCCAATGGACTGAAGCTTCACCTCCCCCTAAGACACAACAAACAAGCAAAATATATGTTAAAGATAACTGTTGTAATATTGTTGTTTGTACAACAACAGTTATAACTTTATTAAAATTTCATTTGTGTATAAATATAATTAACCAACAAAGATGATTTGTATTCTGTTTCTGATTCAGATTACGGTTTGGATTGTGGTTGCAGTTCTAGGTCAGATTATGACAGCGTGTTTGGACCTGTTCAGTCTGACCTGGAGAATCAACATCAAGCTGGACTAAAGATCAGATTCTGGACTGAAGTGACAACTTATTTGGATTTGAATGATCCAAATCAACACCCTGTGACCAAGACCTGGTCTAGTCAGTATCAGGCTCCTTGCCAGAGGCCCTCTCACTCCCTTTACCATGACTCAGAGAGTTAAAGTACTCCCACCTTGTACCATGTGACCTGGGGCTGAGGACGTCCTGTTGTTTTGGCGGAGAACTTCCTGGTCTGTCCCGAACTGGCGAAAACTCGGCTTGGTCTGGTGATGAACTTGGGTGGACTCTGGCCCCAGATACTGGTCCAGTTCCCCAGTGCGGGGGTGGCAGAGTGACACCTGGAATCATGGAGTTGTTGGAGTTCTACGAGCAGTTGCAGCTACTTTACATGTGCGTGACATTACCAAGGTCCAAGGTCAACCACGTCCCGGGTCTCTGAAGAGGCCTCATGTTCTGACATGTTGCTCAGTTTCATCAGTTAATAAATAACAAATGCAGCTCAAGTAAGGGGGCGTCAGGGGTCAGGGGGGACTCACCTTGTCTCCATCTTCATGGAGGATGGGAAGCCATATTTCTTCCTAGAATCTTCTGTAGGTGGAAACACATGAGAGCATGAAGGAACAACATCATCATCAGGACTCAGGAGACGACCTGAGGTTGGGGGGGCTATGCTCCAAGAACAGTAACCTCAATAACAGGTGTAAAGGTCAGCTGGTCAGAGGTCACAGGTCAGGTAGGAGTCATACTTGTTACCTTGCAGAAGGATCTCCACAGTAACTTGTTGACTTCCTGCCTGACTGGAGGCTTGACAGGTGTAACGTCCCAGATCGTCCTCTCTGACGCCGCGCACCACCAGACTGAAGTTGCCACGCCCACCTTGTTCAACAACACAGTGCTCTCCACCAATAACAGCTTTTCCCTCCTTGAACCATGTGACCTGAGGCTCAGGATGACCAAGTACCTGAAACAGGTGCACAGATGTTTCATTACAGGTGAGCTGAGCCCTGTTCACTGACTCACAGGCACAGACTACAACAATGCTGACTAAAAACTACAAAGAGACAAAGCAACAGAGCGATAGCAACACAAAGAGACAAAAAAGGAAAGATACAAAACAATAAAGAGATTCAGCCAAAAGGAGATAACATCTCAGAGAGACAAAACAAATGTCTCTGCTGTCGGGTTCTGATCCATGGCTCAGAGATCGTTTTAAGTTTCAGGATCAGGTTTAGACCAGGAGTCCACACAACTCCACAAAGAGCAGCATGTGTGTTAAACATGTGGCGAACACGTTTTCACTGTCTGAGGACTTGAAGTTTGTCTCCCATGAGGCTTTGCAGATCCATCAATCTTCCAGTTTACACTCCGATGGTGTATTCATGTGCTGTGGGATTAAACACGTGATGTTCCGATTTTTTAGGCAACACAAGAAACTCCATGTTTTTAACCGGTTAAACTGAGACCACAAAACCAGAAACACTTCAAAGACAAACCAACAGACTGTGTTTGTGTGTGTGCAGTTGACTGCTTCACATTAGAAGTGGGTCATAAGACCACAAGACTAAAGAAATGTTAATCCCTGTCTTCACTTCTTGCTCACTAACACAAGGCTTTTATCTAGAACAGGATCCAGAGGAGAAATGGGGACCAAAGGAGGTCCAGGACTCAGAGGAAGACTCATCATGAGTATAGATTAATGATATTAGCTTAGCTGTGTATCTCACCTTCCCTTTCAGGCGGGCGTCCCCCCCCAGACTGACTTGGATGTTACAAGGAGGGAGGACGAAAGCAGGTGGCTTGTTGCCACTAGAACTGCATCCTGGTGACGAGCCTGTTACCTTGGAGACAGTGGAGGATGCTGAAGCCAAGCGGATGTCACTCATCCTGCTGCAAGACAAGAAACACACGCTGATGAAGAGTGTGTGTGTGTGTGTGTGTATAAGAAAGATGAATAGATCAAAGACATGGACATGGAAGCATCATGTGGGGCACCGGTGGTGTAGTACTTAAAGTGGGTGGGCCATAAACAAGAAGCTGCAAAGTCCAGGCGTTGGTTTGTCCCCACCCCCTCCATGCTCTCCTATGGAATGATGCCAGACAGGCCAGAAAAAAAAATCTTGGAAATAAATAAATAAACACATCATGTGACTCAGAGCATATGACTGTCCATATCAGTGATGTCACACTGAAGCTAAACCTGGGCCTGGACTCTGGTCTGAAGAGCTTTATAGCTTCATCTTATCTACTGGCCATCAGGGGGTGGCTCCAGTGGTCAGCAACAGTAGTCAGACTGTGTTGAAGTCTATGGGAAAATTTCCCTCCTCCTCCTCAGTAAATGTTTTCCTGATAAGTTTATGGTCTCAGTCTGAAATACAATATGATGTTAATTTTTTAAATGATGCTCCATTTAGAGGGAAACAGAGCAGGAAGGAGGGGAGGGGTGAGGGGCAGGGCTACTGTGTGATTGGCAGACTGCGTGGAGGTTCAAAAACCATTGCATCTGTTTTGTTAGCCCTCAGTCACACAGCTCAGCTCTGTCCCTGGCCTGGGAGGGGGGTCACTGCTCCTGAGCATGTTCAGTGTGAGGAGATGTTGTTCTGGTTGGAGCACCAGATGGTTTAGTTGGTGTTTTCTGAACAAACAGCTGCTCGCTTGGCCTCTCTCTCTCTCAGTCATATTGATGGGGGGGCTCTGGCCTCTGTGTCCCTGCCCTGTTCCATGGTGGAACAGTATTTACATTCACAGACATTTTCCCTGCAGGCCATGGGTGAAACAGGAAGTTCAGGTCTGCAAGTGATAGAAAATCAATAAAACACACAGATCAGTATCAGGAGAGAGACACAGAGGCGGCTGAAGCTTGCTCGCCCATTAACAGAACTGCTCATCAGGTCAAAACTTCAGTTTCATTACGAAGGATCAGTAAACACATCACCCCCCCACCCTCAGGATCAGATGAGCCAAAGACGACTTCCCAGCATGCTCCGTGGCCGATCTCCAGACTGGCTCTTTAATCTGTGGAGATTCCTTCACATTAGTCGAGCGTTTCACAAACATCCGTCAGCACGTTTCCAAAGTCTTTCCCACCATTTACAAAAATACCCAGGACACTGAATCAGCAGCTGATCAGCTCTGATGACAGCAGGACCAGAAACCTGAGTTTGAGCAACAAAGGTTTACAACCGCTGTTAGCCACAATGCTAACTCCTGCTGTTTACAGCACAGCCCTTGTAATTTTTTGCAGCATCACAATTCCTGCCAGGTCATTCCTGCTCTCTCTACTTTCCTGTCAGCTCCTCTGCCAGAAAAAGGATATCAAAGTCCCAAAATTACATTTTATAAACACAAACAAAAACCCCTCAGTCTCATGTCACTAACACTCCAGGATCCACATCTGGATCTAATTGTCCCCCTTTGGTAAGTTGTAGAACTGAAGACTGGCAGCATGAATGTGATGTGGTCATGTTGTCATCCAGAACCTGAAGACCTGGTGAGCTGCTCGGTGTTATTAAGGAGTCCCTAATAAAGTAATCAAATATACCAGAAGGCCAGAATCCTCAAAGAGCTCATCTACTGGTTTACATGATCTTTTTCTATCATACAAAGAAATAAACACCTCAGCACCAAGACCACTGTGTCCTGAGGTTTCCTCCTCGGACCATCCTCTCCGCTGGAACACCTGGAGGCAGCATGTGGTGGGAGGAGCTAATGTTTGTGGAGCAGATGAGCTTCAGACCAGCTTTATGAGGAAACATGAAAAAATGTGAATCGGATCATTTAAACCGGATTAAAAACTGATGTTAGATTAGATAAAACTGAATTATCATCCTGAACCCCCACAGGACCAGGTCCAGACCTGAGGACCTGATACTCTTCATAGCCAGATGATTTCCTCTTCATGTTTCCCAGATCATCATCGAATGCGGTGACGTCACTGACACCTACAGGTCTGCGGTTCGGAACCTGAACCTCGGGACTCTGGAGATCTGGATTATACTTTAAACCTGCTTTTGTGTCTTTTGGAGACGACCCGTGAGGCTCCGAGCCGTTCAGTTTAAACAGAGCTAACAGTGATCAAATCAAACTCACCCCTGACTCTCCTGAACTCTGAAGAGGTCTGCCGGTCTGCGGGTCTTCAGGTCTTCAGGTCTGGAGGTCTGGCTCCACCACCGATGCTGCTTCACCTGAAGAATCAGCACATTCATCAGTACCTCCTCCTCTGAACAGGAGGAGCAGGGGGGCGGACCGACAGAACTGAACCGTGAAGGAACTCTGCAGTTACTCTAACAGACCACTAGAGACGAGCTCAAAGACGGTCCAGACTACGACAGACCCGCTGCAGGTCCGTCTCAGAGACTCCATTTCAATGTCTGACTATAAAAATCAACTCTGGAGACCATTTTGATGGACTCAGACACTGCTGTGGCTAAACCTGGCTCTGAACTCCGGGTCGGAAAAGAGGAGATCAGTTCACACCGGACTGCCGAACTCGACCCAGTGAGCAGACCACATCAGACCAGATCTTCTGGAAGGAGAAAGTTGATGTCACGTCCTGCAGTGACACCTGGTGGCCACGAGGCGCCACAGCAGCGTCACCTGGACTCCATCATCACCGGAGACAATCCCCAAACTGGGAGACCTTCTTCAGAGGTCCCTGCTGGTCCCTGCTTGTCTGGATGTTTCTCGTGGTGGTGGTGTTCAGATTCAGATCCATTTCAACCTCAATAATCACCAGGCTGGAGAGAGGAAGTAAGATGCAGTTGCCTTCAAAATAAAAGAGTAGTTGGACAGATTCAAGCTTGGGTTCATTGGTGACTCTAACTTGTCTGTAGGTCTGAGTGTGAGTGTGAGTGGTTGTTGGTCTCTGTGTGTTGACCCTGTGGTGGACTGGAGAATGAATGAATGAATGAATGAGCCATATTGAAGGTACAGTATAGGCGTACAGTCACACGACGCACGTTTAGCACAGTTGCCTTTATTTTGAAAGGCTCTCCGGAAGCATTGCGGTGGTGCCTTTACCTTGACAGTCTGGATGTGGCCTCAGAGGAAGAGCGCAGCCGCATTTCTGCGGACGGACCGGACCAGAGACCTGAACATCAGAACAGAAACCCGAAACCTGAGACCGAGCTGAGGCTGATCAGAATAATCCAAACAGACGGGGATAGACCGGAGTCTTCCTCCCGGTATGAACCGATCATTACACGGTAATGTCAAAATGACCGATGTGTGCGCGTGCGTAGGTACGCGCGCGCACCACTCCCATCCTCTTTCTAATGACGCGGTTTCTAAATGCACCTGCAGATAAACCAGGTAACAGATGTTCCGTCTCTGATATCCCTGATATCCCTGATATCTCTGATTTCTCTGACGAACCGTGACGCTGCAGATCGGACTGACACGTGCGCAGTGACGCAGTGATGAACAGCAGGTGAGTCTCAGGTGTGTGAAGAACAGCTGATGATGCTGAAGGTCACAGAGACATCACTGCTCCACGACAAAGATACCAGAGATATCAGGGATATTACTGGTGACGACGATTCTCACGTTTATTATAAAAATCTCAGTAAGTCATTTAATTTAAAGATAAAATGAAGCCTGATCAAACTTGTGTGTGTGGTGTAAATGTTTCAGTTACTCCTTGAATATTATTTTATAATATAATTGGAGCTGGAAAGAAATTGGATCTTGGCTCATTTTAACAACATGGATTTGTGAAAACCAAAATACTAGAAGAAAATGAGACAAAGAACAGACCGGAAAGTCTCTGTGTGACAGAAGAAACAATATTCAACGTTCACTGATATGAACGTTGAATGAAGGTTAATCTCTAGACTCAGTAATGTTTACATCAGTTATATCACATGAACTTTTTGTTACTGCATTTATACTGTTTTAATGATGATGTTAAAATTATTAGTGAGTTTGCTATGGAGGTGTGGTTTCAGACACTATGGTGACAGGTCATGTGACCTGAGAGTAATGCTCTTTTTCAGGGGAGATGCTTTGAGACCAGATCCTTGACAACAGTGTGACCCAGGATCAATGATGTTGGCTTCGGGCTGTGTGACGTCTGCAGGGACTCAAAAACTGCCAACTGGATCCAACATGGCTGCCATGTGTGGAGCAGCATCAACATTCGCTCTGTGCCTCTATTTCCTGCTGCTGCCTGATGTAACCGGTCAGTTCAAACATCAACAGGTCCTCATTTAGCCTAGCTTAGCACAAAGACTGGGATACGAAGCCAAAAGCTGAAACATCAACATATGATCAGGCAACTTCAATTCCCGTCATGTATTGGTTCACAGCTCCTCTTTGCGTAGTTAGGGAGTCATTTTTACAGTGAAATCATGACACACAACCTCAGAACCTTTCAGAATCCTTTCTGTGTTATAAATACTGAAGTGCTTGCGCGCGCGCGCACACACACACACACACACACACACAGGCTTTGTCACCAGCCAGTCTGTGCAAGTTATTGTGTTTTAGTTGAGATAAGATGCAGACACACACACACCCTGTGTGTGTGTGTGTATGTAGACTAAACAGTGACCCTTCCTGGCTCCAACACAATGTGTGTATACGTGCCTGTGTGTGGTGTGGGAGTGGGCAGGCAGATTCTTGTGAAGTGACGCCCCCCATCTGCTGGTCCAGACTTGGGATGGGGATTTGGACAGGCCTGAAAACCCGTAGACCTGCAGACCCGTAGACCTGCAGACCCGTAGACCTGCAGACCTGCAGACCCATAGACCCTCAGACCTGCAGACCCGCAGACCCGCAGACCTGCAGACCCATAGACCCACAGACCCGCAGACCCGCAGACCCGCAGACCCATAGACCCGCAGACCCGCAGACCCGCAGACCCGCAGACCCGCAGACCCATAGACCCGCAGACCCGCAGACCCGCAGACCCATAGACCCACAGACCCGCAGACCCGCAGACCCGCAGACCCATAGACCCGCAGACCCGCAGACCCGCAGACCTGCAGACCCGCAGACCTGCAGACCCGCAGACCTGCAGACCCATAGACCTGCAGACCCGCAGACCCGCAGACCTGCAGACCCATAGACCTGCAGACCCGCAGACCTGCAGACCTGCAGGCCTACAGACCCGTAGACCTGTTGACCCGAAGACCTACAGACCTGCAGAGCTACAGACCTGTAGACCTGATTTCACTAAATGCCACAGCAGATTATGATCTGTGTGTGTGTGTGTGTTAGTGTTTCTTTGTGTGTCTCTGTGTGTGTGTGATCTTCCCACAGTGTTGGGGGAAATCTGATGATCATATTTCTATGCAGGTCTTCAGTCAGAGGACAGAGAGTGTGCCTTCACCCACCACCTACAAGGGGTGGAGCCCCACAGCGGACCAATCAATGAGCTGCGAGGAGTGGTGCAAGAGAATGGTACAATTCGCTGCAGCCACGGCTCCCGCTGCTATGGATTGTGGGAGAAAAGAGCGGATGGTGAAGTGCAGCTGGTGAAGCAAGGTGAAGCTCAGTCATTGAGAAGCAGTCCAACATTAAGTTTTGCTCTTGTGTCTCATGTTAACCACATCAGTTTTTTCCTTCCAGGTTGTTGGCCTCATATTGGTGACCAGCAGGAGTGTCATGGTGACCGTTGCCAGGTAACAGCGATGCCCTCTCAAATCCAAAATGGCAGCTACCGTTTCTGCTGCTGCAACCAAGATCTCTGCAACACCAACTTCACAGAGGCCTGGCCCACTGCTGACACTCCAGCCCTGAGACTGATAAAGAGCAGCGGACACGGTGACAGTCAAACAGGTGAGCAGTGTCCTACATTACCCAGAATTCCCTGTGTGTGTGTTTCAGTAAACATTGTCCTTCTGACCATCTGTCATGATGTTGAGTGATGATGCCACTTGATTGATTTCAACAATGACATCACCGTCCCACAGAAAACCAGCCACTGAGACGGGAGGAGACGGTGCTTATTGCCTTGGCAACCATCGCTATAGCAGCGATCTTCATCATGGCACTATTCCTGGGATACCGCATGATGAAAGGTACACATTCACACACACACAGACACACACACACACACATACACACACTGATAGGACATTTTTACCACCAACTCTGTGTGTGTGTGTGTGTGTTCAGGGAAACACAAACACAGTCTTTCTGCTCTGGATGTGATGGAGGCAGCTAACAGCGAGCCTGCAGTCGACCTGGACAACCTGAAAATGCTGGAGGTAAGATTCTAGACCAAAAACCCAGGCTGGTGTAGGACCCTGGATCTGTATATAACTCCAGATGATGTTTGTCAATTGCATCTGAGTTGGACCAATAGAAAAGAATGGGCTGTCCCTTTTAAGAGAAGAAGATTCTAGGCAATGTGTCTTGTTTGAGTGAATGTTGGGAAAGTGAAGAACCCTGTGTCTGTCTATGTTTGGCAGCTGATTGGTCGAGGTCGTTACGGCGCCGTGTTTCGTGGCTGTCTGAATGAGCGCTGTGTGGCCGTCAAACTCTTCAGCTCGGCCAATCGGCTGAACTTTTCCAACGAGTGCTCCATCTACTGTCTGCCACTGCTGAGGCAACATGACAACATCAGCCGCTTCCTGAGCGCAGATGAGAGGATGGCGGCCGATGGTCAGCCAGAGTTCCTGATCCTCATGGAGTTTTATCCTCACGTAAGAGATGCAGCATCATTTGGAATATTCCTCTTTGTATTGCTGTTATTAGTGAAACACCAACGTCCTGACTTTGTCCATAGGACGTCCAGAGTGCATGCTGGAAGATGATGGTTGATTTAGTTGAGTTTGGTGTCATGTTCTGAGTCATGTGACAGGTTCAGATTTAGAGACAACCTTGAGAGTCTGTCTGACCTGAAGCAGGCAGCGCCTGAAGACTTGATCTCAGATCAAGGTCCAGAGGAGACCAGTTTATGGTCTCTGTGGTTCCTGCTGCCTGAAGAAGGCCCTGTCTAGACCCTCAGGCCGGAACCTCCTGACTCCATTAGGCTGCTGGTTATTGTGTGGAAGAGGACAACGCCTTTAGTCCTGCTTCCTGTCTGGAGCCATGCACACACACACACACACACACACACTATCTCCTATTCTCAAATTGTACATAAGCTATTTCAGCTTCCTGTTTACAAACACACACTGTTCAACAAACATTATTGAATGCACACACACAGTCAGTGTGATTCCCCCTTGGTTTGTTTGCTGCATTCCTCTGTAGTGACACACACTTTGAACGATGAGGTGCTGATATTTTGTCTGATGATGCTGCCCACTGGCCAACATCATGTGTGTGTGTTTGTGTGTTCACACAGGGCAGTCTGTCTCGTTACTTATCCCTCCACACCGTTGACTGGTCGACCTGCTGCAGGATGACTCATGGCGTCACCAGAGGTCTGGCCTTCCTGCACACGGAGCTCTACAGAGGCGGTGGGCACTATTTCCAGCAGCGGATTGATACACACAGACACACAGATGACAGTTCTCTATCAAACTGGTCTGTGCTCTCTCCCCCTCAGACCAGTATAAACCAGCCGTCGCCCACAGAGACGTCACCAGCAGGAACGTCCTGGTCCGAGCCGATTTGTCGTGTGTCCTCGCTGACTTCGGTCTGTCCATGAGGTTGACAGGAAATCGGCCCTGTCATCCTGGAGACGACGACACCATTGCGATATCTGAGGTTAGTCACCGAATGTTGACAGATGATGGTGCAGGTGTAGACCTGAGTGATGGGCAGAGTTCACAGGTGTGTGTGCAGGTGGGGACAGTGCGGTACATGGCGCCGGAGGTTCTGGGCGGGGCCTTGAACCTCAGGGACTGTGAGTCAGCACTGAAGCAGGTGGACGTTTACGCCCTGGGTCTCCTCTACTGGGAGAGTTTCAGGAGGTGCTCTGATCTGTTCCTAGGTGAGTCAACAAACTACACACAGGACACACAACCCTCATCTTCATGATGGACACAGTTTATACGGATCAAACAAGCGATGAGAATTTTTCCAGGTGCTCACTTCCTGTGTGTGTCCAGGTGAGGCGGTCCCAGGGTACCAGCTGGCCTATCAGGCGGAGCTCGGTAATCATCCGAGCTTTGAAGAGATGCAGATCCTGGTGGCCAGAGAAAAACACAGACCCAGATTCCCTGAAGCCTGGAAGGAGAACAATCTGGTGAGGTTCTTTGTTCCCGACAGTCCAGATGAGGCTCAGTGCTATCACTTTGTGTTCTTATTTTGTGTATTTGTGTATCAGACGCTGCGTTTGCTGAAGGAGACGATGGAGGACTGCTGGGACCAGGACGCTGAAGCTCGGCTCACCGCTCAGTGTGCCGAGGAGAGATTGTCTGAACTCACACTGCTGAGCACACATACCGCAATACACAACCACCGGTATACACACACCGAAATACACAACCACCAGTATACACACACACTGTAATACACAACCACCGGTATACACACACCGAAATACACAACCACCAGTATACACACACACACTGTAATACACAACCACCGGTATCCACACAGCACAATACACAACCATGGGTATACACACATGTGTAATCTTGATCGCTCTCCTTCTCTCTCTCCCTCAGGAATCTGTCTCATGGTCACTGGTCTCCTCAGGTTGGCTCTGCCTCCTCCTACATTGAGGATCTACAAGTGGGTGTGGTCAAAAATCTCCAAGGAGATGGACATCCAACACTTGTAACCAAGATGACATCATCTGGAACAGATCTTGCTGAAAAGAACAGAAATTCCATTAACTATGAGCGGCAGCAGGCTCAGGTGAGTCCAGGTTTCATCATGAAAACAAACAGACCGTTTGTCTGCTATCTTAGTCCTCTCTCTCTCTCCTTCTCTCTCTATCAGAGTCAAGCTCGGTTGTCCAGCTCAGACAGTCTGTCCACCAACTCCGTCCTGAGCCTGGTCACCACGCTCAGCACCATCCCTGAATCGGAGCACAAAGGTCGGTCACAGATCAAATGTCTCCAATAAAGGCAGCATGGACAGACATTTGTTCGACATGTCCTCCAGTTGTCGACCTCTCTGTGACCTGTCTTGTCCTCTGTGTCCTCCAGCTGCTGTCCCCAGTGTCCCCGTCTGCATGCAGCTGACAGAAGAAGACCTGGAGGCCACCAAGCTGGACCCAAAGGAGGTTTGTACTCCAGTGGCAGTTGGTCATTAGTGGATGAGGACAGGCGAGGACCGGCCCATGGCAGCATGGGACTTTACACCTATAGATGGTTAATTAATCAATCACTATTTTCATCAGAATTGTAATGACGGATCAAAACAAGAGAAACATTTCAGAAATGACACTGAGAAGTACTCATGTTTTATCACCTCAGTCTTGATGTTTGGATCCCCTTCTTCTCTCTTCAGGTTGATAAGAACCTGAGGGAAAGTTCTGATGAGAACCTGATGGAACATTCACAGAAACAGTTCAGTTCAGAACCACAATCTTCCAACCTGCTGCTCCATCAGAGCCTTCAACCCACTGAGGTAAAACTGGCCCAGTTCCTGCATGGATTATCATGCTGGCTCTCCTGAATGTGTCACACTAACCTCAGACTGGTTTCTGGGGTTCCTCCAGGCAGCCAACTCTGTGTCCTCCCCTCAAGGTGATCTTGGTGTTGGTACCATCGATAAACCTCTTCCCTCTGCCATCCACCCTCTCCCAAAACAGCATAACCTGCCCAAGAGACCCACCAGCCTCCACCTCCTCCCCAAGACCACGGAGACCAGCTCAGCCTCCTCTCGGCTGAAACAGGGGAAGCTCAAATCGAACCACAGACAGGTCTGTGTCTGATCTGATCAGGGGCTTTGATTATAAATCATTTATTGACTTATGTGAGAGGAGCCATGAAGGTCATGGTCCATTTGATTGTCCCTCAGTTGTCTGATGATGAAGCTGTGACTGTAGTTGATCCAATGGACCCGTTTCCTGTTGTGGTTTCTAGTTGTTGAGCATCATCTTTCGTGTGCATGCAGTTGTCCTGCAGACCAGATCCGCAGTTTTATGTGGTGATTCGTATTGTGATGACATCCATTTAATTCTTCTAATGACTTATGAGTTAACACATTCAGTCAGACGGAACATCTGTTTACATCGTTCTCCTGGTCTCATTAGTCTAATCACTGATTCAGACTGCCGTATTTCAGGTGGAAACTGGTGTTGCTAAGATGAACAAAGTAACAGTCATCACAGCTATAGAACCTCAACTGGTAACCACAGTGACCAACAACACCAGCACCAGCGGTGTCGTGTACGGGAACCGAGTCCAAGTGATCACAGCGGCCACCGGCAGCTACAGTGCAGGAGTCCCCACCCTGGTGACCAATGGTCTGATAGGTGGAGGCCGGACTAATCCTGCAGGACCGCAGCTGGAGGAGGAAGAGAAGCTGGAGGGAAAGAAGCTCCAGAGAGAAGACCATCTGAACCTGCTCAACTTCAGTCCTGATGAGCATGAACCCCTGCTGAGGAGGGAACAGCCCCCTGCTGAGAGTGAACCCTTCCCTCATCAGTCACGAGCAGCAGACATCCTGTCAGGACGAGGCTCCAATGCCAACAACAACAACAACAGAGGGTCAGAGGTCAAACCTGAAAGCATACTGGTCTCTGAGGTCAGTCAAGGCAAAGGCATCAACAATAAACCCGCTCCAATCCCAACAACTTTGCAGTTCAGAGAATCTACTCTTCTGTCCAACCTGGAAAAGAGTTCTGGTCCAGCAGGACCAACAGCATCTGAACACCCCCTAACACCCCAGGAGAGAGCTCAAGGCTCCGATACAGCTCTTTGCCTCCAGAAAGCTTTGACAACAGAGCTTGCAGTAGTTCGACCTCCATCCTCAGATGCAGATAATAAAGAACCTTCTACTCTAAAGTTTCCAACCTTAGAAAAACTGAATGAGAAAACAGATCCAGAAGCCAAAACTTCAGCTCCCAAACCTGCAGCTCTACAAGTTTCCTCCTTGGATCAGGTGGAACGTCCCAAAGCCAGACGGCCAGAGCGTCCCTCTTCTCTGGACCTGTCCTGCATGTCCTCAGGTAAGTCAAGATAACTTTTGAACCTTCTGAACCTCCAACCACAAAACCTGGTTAGACCAGAGGATCTGACCTGCTCTGTACTGATCCTGACTGGGTGACACAGTAGCCCTGCCCCCTAACCCCTCCCCTCCTTTGTGGTCTGTTTCCCTCTAAATGAAGTTTCATTTAAAAAATTAACATCATGTTGTGTTGAAGACTGTAAACTAGAGACTGAGACCATAAAATCATCAGGAAAACATTTACTGAGGAGGAGGGACATTTTCCCATAGACTTCAATGCAAGGGAGGAGGAGGGACATTTTCCTTCCGTTCCTTCTCTAACGGGTTTCCTTTTGCCCCTCAGATGATGTCACTCTCACTGGAGGTGGTGGTCTAAGTGCTTCAGGAGAGAAAATAAAACGCCGTGTTAAGACGCCATACACCCTGAAAAAATGGCGTCCAGCTTCATGGGTTGTTTCCACGGATACAGCTCTCGACCCAGACTTTGATTTTAGCAGCAGTAGCAGCAGCCAGGTCGACTTTTCTTCCGGTCTTCAGAGAGCAGGAAACATCAGCCTCCCTAAAATCAACCAGTCCAAATCCAGCATCGCTGTCTTTCTGGTCGGTGGTGCAGCGACAGCGACTGCCGCCTCCGAGCCCGATGGAATGACCTGCTTCTAGAGCCGTGGCTTGGTCGAAGGAGAGCAGATGTTTTTCACTTCTTTGTCTTCCTCTTTTGTTGTGTCCTCCCCAGGTGACAGAATTCAACAGACTGATGCCTGAAGGCCCAAAGAGAATTAGTTTGATGGTGATTCCTTAACTTTGAGATGATTGGCGTGTTGCTGCCCCGACCAGAGCAACAAGACAGTTCAGTGTCTCTGTAGGTAGTCACACAGTTGTCCTCTCATCCACATGTTTGTGTTTGTGGTGATGACGGGGAACAACTTGGACCCAGAGTTCAGAAATCTGGTTTTAGCATCAAACCTCAGGTCTGATCAGACATCCTCCTGTCGATGTTGAAGCTACTTTCTCATCAGTTTTTGCTGCTCCTGCTGAAAGGAAGAAGATGTGGTCAGAGGTTAGTTAGTGATTTGTTTATGCACTTTAAACAAAGTTTTATTTAACTCTAATCAAGGAATTTGTGCAATTACAGAAGTCACAGTGACATCGTCCGGAGTGTCTGCGTAACATTTTCAGTTTTATGTAAAGAGCTTTACTTTGAGCTATGCATCCTCTTCATGATGCCTCCTGTCGGCCGAGTGTCGGACTCAGTTCTGGAGGATTTTTGTTATTTTAATTTGCACTTTGTTTTCTAAACTGCCTCGTGAGGTCAGCTGACCGCCACATCAGCGGAGGAAGGAATGGAGGTCTAAAGAAAAGGGATAAGCCATTGCCCTGTGAAGTATACCGAACCTTCCAACCTCAGGAACTGTAATGAGTGAAGGAGCAGTCACATGATCCCGATTCATCCAATCTCAGTGGGAAGAAGTTGAAGGACAGCTTTCATTCAACAGAAAAACTGCACCTTTTTTTTATTTTCTGCTCTTTCCAAATCCATCAGTTGGGTTTAAAGTAGCTTTTAGGACCGAGTGATGTTCACTGACAGACTGTCTGCTGTTTGTCTGCTCGTCTGAGTTTTAAGAACTTGTCGGAGAATGAAATAGTGATGTGACCCGCTTGCTCCCCATCCGCTGCTGTTAAAGATGCTGATAATTCCATCAGTTGTGTATGAAGTGGATCCATACAATTTATAACAATTTATATTTTTTACGTTATTTGCAAAGCGTGTGCATTCAGTAGTACCAATAGTCATAATAGTCGTAGTTGTCGTTGTACAAGAAGTTTTTTTAATTGCCAGATTTTTTCAGAGGAGTTTGGCGTGAAACTTAAAAAAAAAAGAAAAAACTGGTGAATTAATGAACCAGAATTGAATTCTTCAGTAGTTATTCATCACCACATTTTCATATTTATAATTATTCCAGAAACATTAACCAGTTTTTCTTTGTGATTGTCCTTTCATAAAACATTTTTATAGACAAGTTGTGATGTTTCAGACCCTTTAAAGTGATTCACTTTTGATCAGCCTTATAAATATTCAAAATAATTTCCCGTTTCTTGACTTAAATTTTAAAATAGTTTCACTTCGTGTTAAGAAAATCCTGAAACATCATTTTAGTTTGAAGTTTAGATGCTCTCTGTTTTGTCATTTTTGTATTTTCTACTGTTTGTACTGTTTTTAGATATTTCGATATGTGCATACAGACACTGATAATCTTTGGTTGTACATCCTGAAGCATGTGAAGGCAGAATGAGTGGAGTTCGATCTTTGACTGGTGAGTTTCAGCTGTTTATTCACCTCAGTGTTTTTTTTTTTTTTTTTGATCCAGTTTTTCTCCTCATTTTTCGTCAGTTCTGAAATAAGCACACATTTTTTACTTAAAGCTAAAGCATTTAATTATATTAACATTTTTTATATTAGCTGATCAAACTGATTCGGCCTCTGGGGGGTGTAGATCTGACCCAGGAGTCCAACCTGAGTGACCTTTGACCTCCTGTCCCATCACACAGTAATCCTGCAAACTGCTGTTGGGTCTAACCCTTTAAAGTCGCTCACGGTAGCTGATGTGGAGATGTCTTCTGTTCTTATATTCACATAACAAGCCACTTTAACCAGCTTTGGCCTCCTGTATGAAATGTCAGAACACTGAAATGTTATTTCTATTTTTGACTTCTCATTAGCCAGATTGCATTCGATCCTCCTCATTGTCTGTCATACCTCAGACAGACGCTGTGTGGGGGGATTGCATCTTTGCTGATCACAACAGTTTCTGATGGTGTAAATAATCAAACAAATTTCCTTCACATTCATGTTAGCTCCACTGCATACTGTTAGTGTTGTATTCTATAAGATCAGAAATCATAACGACACATTATATCTCTGTACATACAAACACAAACACACAATACGCTCACTAAGCATGTTGCACAAGCCCATAGAAGAGAAATCCGCTGGTTGTCTTTAACAAGCACTCAAATGTCACACTTTAGTTTTTTTCATGAAATAAACTTCAGAGGATCCTGAGTGTCAGTGTCTAATTCATAATAATAAAAGACGCCATTTTGACCAGAAGACAGTGTGCAGTGGGGCAATTCAACACAAAGCAGGCGCTGGTTCTGTTTCCGTGTTTGGAACCAGATCAGACTGACTGGGGTCTGAGCATCGCTGCCTTCATCCACACAGAGGAAGGAGACCATCTTCAGAAAATCAACCACAGCAGCTAGAGGTCAGAATGAACTGACACAAACCACTGCAGCACTGAAATAACCCACTGTTTGATTTCATTCAGCTCATCCGCAATGTTAAAATCATATTTAAGGTTCTTTCAAGGTTGCACTACGTTCAACCTGTTTGTACACTTTTTCTTTGTGACATTACAGTTGTAATTCATTTCTGAAAACTCATCGTGTTTTGCAAGCATGTAAAGTTTTATAAAAAAGTGTGAAGTTGAAGGAACCCTGAGGAGGTTTCCAATGGACTGAGGTGGTTCTGCGGGTCCTTCGGGTTCTTCATGTCTTCATCTCACCAAATAACTTCAAACAAGCAGCCCTTCAGTTTTTCAGCAGGATCACATCAGGAGAATGTGCTGGGAGGACGGCAATGGCCAGGACTGTGTCTTTCTATGTGTGTGTGATTAAAGTAAATCTAAAACTGAGACAGAAACTGGACAAATCAAAGGTCAAAGGTCACAGTAACAGAGGTGAACTCTGGGAGGAGCAGCGAGTTTGACAGAATCTTCATCATGATGATGAAGAGGGTGATGTTCAGTCACACAACAGAGACATAATGAGCACAGGGAGTCAGCCGGTGTGTAGTGCTGAAATCATGCTTTATTAAATCAGTAATGCATAAAACTCAAGGAGGATGAAATAAAAGTTCTACATCAACAGATCAATTAAATCAAAGTGCAGGGTAAAACAAAGTGTCTGTTTGTGTCTCCACAGGAGGTGGAACCGCTGTGGTGGATGAAGACCCTGACTACTGACAAGTGAAACAACTACAAGCTACAAACACTCACACGCAAACACAAACATGTTACGTTACTATCTATCCTCCAAGAGATGGCGCTGCGTCTGCACAGCAGAGCCGGTGTCGACCGTCTGTTTTTTATGGCCAGGAGATGTTATGTTTTGAAAAGCCGACCCGACCGTCCTGTGACGACACAGCGCTCCTTTTTAAAATGAGCTAAACACCGAGAGTGCGTGCCGCTCGCACTCCCAGCAGGTCATCAAATCCTGGTGGTGTGACTCAGTCAGTCTGAGCACAAGGCCAGTTCATGCTGCTTACATGAGGGTGATGCAAACAGCACTCAGGGCCTTATGCTCATGGTACAACTCATAGGAATCTGTAATATCACACGCACAGATGCGTGTCCAAAACAATAACTTTGTCTTTGTTTTTCTGGTTCAGAACATCAACAGGGAGCCTCTCTACCTGTTGAGGCAATCTTAAAGACTTCAACTTATTGTTGAGGCACAGAGTTTAGTTTCTCAGTTTAACAGGGTATTCGTTCCTACTGAAACTTTCTCCTGCTAAACTACATTTAGTTTCATTTAGTTTCAGTTCATATTATTGTCATAAATAACATTGCATACATTCCCCATAACCGTTAACTTCGGCTATATACATTATGTACATGTCACAGAAAAGTGGTTCAAAAGTCATAATTGTCCAATATGGCACATTTTATAACAACTTTAGACTTTAGTCTAGTTTGGCATAAATTAATGTCAAGATTGGTACAAAAATACTTCATATTTACAAGAAAAGAAATCCAGATCTTTATCAAGTAGATAATCATTTCTAATGCACTAAATAAAAAGGTTCTGGATCAAGGAAACGGGGGATATTAATTTTTTTTTTTGCTTAGTTTTTTTTTTTTTTTTACATGGACCTGATGTGAATGTTGACGGTTGCAGAGTCGGAGCCAAGCTCGTTGGACAGTTGGAGCGTGTAGGCGCCGGCGTCGTCCTCCTTCAACGCTGAGATCACCAGAGTGGAGAGGTCGGCGGTGCTCTCCACGTGGTATCGCCCATCCCCGTTGGGTAGAGTTCGACCAGAGCGGATCCACTGGACAGAGGGGGCGGGTTCTCCAGAGAACATGCCCTCCACCGTCAGGGACTTCCCTGGCTCAGCAATAACGTCCCGAGGAAGAGCTTCGATCTTTGGTGGCGTGCCTATCACCAAAGAGCAACAATGGAGGTTTTATATATTTTTGTTCTCGTTTTTACACCTGAACTCAAATTCATGCTTCACTTTGATAAAGTGCATCTTATTCCTACAGCTGGAACATGAAGATTAAAGTCGAACTTTCTCAGGTCACATGATGAGGAACAGCTGGGACCTCACAACAGCTTTATCTTTAAACTGTATCATTCAGCCATCTTGCAAGACACATCTCACCTCTTTTCGCCCCAATGCTTGGGGCCCTCAACGAGGACGAGGCTTCAACATGTGAGTGAGAGGACATTTCCATCATTTGATTGCTGGAGCTAATGGAAACCACTGACTCAGCCATCATGGCAGACATGCTTTTCGTTGACATGCTCTCAAACGAATATTCGACGGCAGCAGCAGAGCGGGAGCTGGTGCTGTGACTGCTAGCCTGAATTGAAGTCGCCTCCATACGAGATGCTGAGGCTGAGAAACCTTTCTGCATGCTGGCAGCATCAGTAGAAGCTCTTTGCTCCACAATTATCATTTGTGTTGGTTCCTCAACAAGAGCTGTGAGAACGCAAACAACAAGCATATGGCTCATATCACAAAGTCCACAGGCACTTTTTGTACAGTGTTGTCAAACAGAGGAAGTTGCTTTGGATTTGAATGTTGAATTAGATTTTAAGATTTCTGATTTGGTGCAGTTTATCATCACAAATGTCAGAATCCAGGCAACTTTTCAACACAGTGTGTTTAAGAGAATATGTCGAAATGCTGTGAAAACTTACTGTAGACGTTGAGGGACAATGTTGCAGAGCACTGTCCAAACTGATTTCTGGCTTTTATTGTGTATTTTCCACTATCTGCAACTGTGGCTTCACATATCTCCAGAGTGAACACATTTCTGGAGTGGCTAAGTCGAATGTTTGATGTGATGGATATCTGTAAATAAATAAAATTCGTCAGCCACACAGCTGGTTTACCCTGAAGCAGAACAGGCAGGTAATGTTTTGAAAACTACTCACAGTCACACCATCTTTCAGCCACTCCACTTCGGGTGAAGGCTCTCCTGCAATTTCACATTCGAATTTAACATTTTGTCCCTCATTCACATTCTGGGACCTGGGCTGCAGCAGAAAGTGGGGTGCCGCCGAGCGCTTGGATGTAAACACAGTGTCAAACTGACACCGGACAAGTCCTTGTGGGGTTTGACCCTGACACGTGATGATCCCTTGCTCGCTCTGGCTGACCGATCTGATGGTCAGAGTCTGGTCGTTTCCGGACATCCCATATCTGTACTGCTCTGAGTTGGCCACTTCAAGCCCATTCAGGATCCACCGGATGTCGGAGGCCCCAGGGATGCTGGCCCTCAGAGTCAGAGACTGGCCCTCAGTGATGGACATTTGGCTGTGGGACTTCACCTCCCTAACAGAGGACAGGACTTCCTCATGGACCGTTTCCTTTTTCACAAATTCCTCAGAGATTTCAGATTTTCTCTTGGATATTTTTAAGCCTAATGTTGGAGAAGTCACTCCTTCTTTTTCAGATGGTGTTGGGGATTTTGGAGTAGGCGATTTAGGTGTCAAGGATTTGGGTGAGACTGGAGATTTCACCCTCTGAGGTGATTTGATTGGCTCAGGGGATTTGGCAAGGGGGGACTTTGCCTCTGGGGAGGTGACTCTGGGAGGGGCAACAACTTTTTCCTTGGACCCAGATTTACAGATAGTGAGAGTGAAATGAGCTTCTTGTTTGCCTCCAGCATTTTCCACCTGCAGAGTGTAACTGCCCTCATCTTCCATCTCAACAGCCGAGATCTCAAAGGTTGAGTTGTGCTGAGTGGAGACAATGTGGTGGCGGGCAGTGGAACCGACAACTACTCCTTCGTGCATCCAGGTGATAAAAGGTGCAGGTTCACCAGCCACATCACACTCGAATCTTGCAAGATCTCCCTTCTCTACAGTCAGGGACTGTGGTTTGGTCAGGATCTTAGCAGGAACACTAGGCTTCTCCTTTGGCTTCTCAACAACTGTGGTGGTCTCTTTCACAATTTCTGTCACAGCTTCCTTCACTGTTGCTTTAGAAGAAGAGACGTGATAAACCTCAGTTCTGGTCATTTCAGGCAGATGGGAGGATGGGGGCTCCTCATCTTTGCGGTGCGAAGAGAAGGCAGCGTATTCTGCTCCTGCTACATCTAATGTGGCGTAGTCCGAAGTCTCTCCCTTGGCGTTCTTGCAGACCACGCGGTAAGTGCCAGCATCTTCAGTAGTACAGCTGATGATCTGGAGGGTCAAAACTCCACTGATGTTGGTCATGTGGTATTTGCTGCTCTGTTGAATCTCTTTTCCATTGTGCAACCACTTGACCTCTGGCTCTGGTTTGGCCTGGACATTCAGGGTGAACCTTGTGTTGGAGCCATAGGGTACACGATGAGATCGCATTCTGATGGTGATACGTGGCGCATGGTCAAGGCTGAAGGGAACCTGGGTCATGACCTCAACCTTTCTCTCTATGGATCTTCTTTCTGATCTCAAGGCCTGCTTCCTCTCCTCATATCTGGAGGCAAAGTCAACTTTAGAAAGGACCACATCTGTCCTAAGAGCCTTCTCTGGAGTGGGAGATCTTCTCCTCTCAGGTTCAGGCATTGGAAGCTTCTTGATTGGTTTAGGAATATATTCAGAGGTAAAAGCTGTCAGGTGCTCAGATTCAATGCCCTCTGAAAATGTTGCAACAGTGACAGCTGTTTCTTTTTTCGAGGTTCGCGTCTTCTCCTCAAATTCCATGCGTTTGAGTTCACTCTTGTAAGAAGAGATTCTTTGGCCAGTCGTATGTGGACGCAGTAACTCCAGATCTTCTCTCTCTTCATACACCCTCTGTTTCTGTCTTGGAGGTTTATATGTGGCTTTGTCGTGACGCTGCCGGAGCTCAACAAAACTTGGGCCAGCCTCATATTTCGATGGAATTCTGTAGGAGTCATATCTGTAGACCTCGTCTCCCTCCTCATCATCACTGTAGACTCTTCGAGGAGATGAGGGACGGAGGGCAGACAACTCAAAGCGAACTGGGCTGAGACTAGGTGGAGAAACAGAGTAACCAAGCTCCAGTTCTTCCTCTAGACGAAGCCTCTCCTCCTCGGTTCTCTTCATGGAGAGATACTCATTCACAGGCAGCAACAGTTCTTCGTCTGACAGGTCACCCAGGGACCTCCTGCGGATCCTGTGGAAGGCCTCCATCTCAGGGGAAGGAGTACGGCGCCTTGCAG
This sequence comes from Echeneis naucrates, assembly GCF_900963305.1. Classification (NCBI taxonomy): domain Eukaryota; kingdom Metazoa; phylum Chordata; class Actinopteri; order Carangiformes; family Echeneidae; genus Echeneis; species Echeneis naucrates. The sequence goes on along the minus strand of NC_042531.1, from coordinate 308,366 downwards.
GTCTCACAGTCTCCAAATCATCCTGAGTCAAGGCCGAAATGCGCCATTTAGGCTTATACTGGTCCTTAATCCTGATTGGCACCTCATAGAACTGCTCCCATCTAGAGAGGCGAATGCGCTTCATCCTCTTCTGCTTGATCTTCTCCATGGGCTCAGGGAACTCGTACTGATCCCTTAACTTTTTGTACCATTTCATATCAGAAAGTGGTTTGAAGTGTTTGATTTCCACGTCCTCCTCGAGAACAGCTGGGTTAATGACACGAGGAGTTGGAACGACATACGGCATGCGCAGCCTCTTTTCATCTGCACGCTTCTTCCTCTCCTCTTTTTCTTTCTGTATTTCGGCCTCAGTCTTCTGGCCCTTTTTAGTTGTCATTGCAGGTTTGAACATGGTGGCTGCCTCCCTTACAGCTTGTACTGCCGCAGGTGGCAGCGGAGCAACAACAGTGCCAGACAAAATCTGAGACAGCCGCACCTTTTTGTCTAATTCCTCCTTTCCAGATACTATTTTCTTCTCCTTTTCACTCATCTCATATTCCTTCTTTACATGAGTGACACGTTCAACTTTGAGAGTGGCTTGACAACTGGCAGATCCGGCAGAATTGGTAGCAGTAACTCTGTATACGCCAGAGTCCTCAGGAAGAGTATCTTTCACATGAAGAATGAAGTAATCCAGGCCCTCATGGACCACCTCGATAGATGGGCCGAAGGCTAAAGGTGTGCCATCCTTCTCCCACTTCAGTGTAGGGTGGCCAGATACTCTTATCTCAAATCGTACATTCTGACCTTCCCTACACTCAACATTAGCTAGCAGGCGTTTGAACATGGGCCTCAGGGTGAGGTCTGCTGGTTTAGGTCGAGGAACAATGGTAAGACGAGCTTTGCAGCTGTCGTCACCGTACCTGTTGCGAGCCACAATGCTGTATTCAGCATCATCGTCTTTGTCCAGGCCATGGATGATCAGCTGGTACAGACCCTTGTCACTTATAAAGGTGTATTTCCTGTCATCATGTCCAGGGATGAGTTTCTGTCCTGATTTGTGCCAGATGACACGAGGCTCAGGGTGAACAGTGATGGTAACGCTAAGGCGCACATCTTCACCAATGTAGGCCGTACGGTTGACCAGAGGAAGGGTGAACTCAGGAGGTTTCTGAAGCATTCTGGCAGTGTCAACTCTGCGTTTTGTTCTCTTGACCACACGAGTGGTGAAGAAATCGCGATAAGATCTGACGCTCCTGACGAATAACTCTGCATAGGCACTGTCTTCACCATACTCATTGACAACCTTGCATCTGTAAGTGCCATCGTCTGCTCTTGACACCTTGTTGATGGTGATGACAGCCAGGCCATCCTCATATTCAATTTCATATTTGTCACCAGCTTCAAGCTGCCTGACCCCACAGTACCATGTCACTTCAGTAGTGCTGTCATAGTTGTCAATGTTGCAGATGAATTTCACGTTGTCGCCCTCGTTCACCACCGCATGAGAAATCTGGCCTGCAAGAGGACCATGTTCAAATGGAGCAATCTTCACCTTGGCGACGAAAACGCCACGCTGGGATCTGATCGATCCCCCGCTTGCCACACGGGCTGCAGAGACTACAGTGCTCCACTCTTTTCTTACCATCGTCTGGTAGTATCTCTTATGTCTGCTGGTTGCCATCGCTCTGGTGCTCAGCTCCTCCAAAGGCTTGGTAAGCCAAGGATGTACCAGTGCCTCAGCAGCAGTCATACGATGTTTGCGTTCCTTTGTCATTAGACGGTCAGTGAAGTCTAATGCCTCAACACTGACCTGTGTGAAGGACTCGTCATCATAGCTGTAGGCTGCATTGGAAATGTTGTCAATCATCTGTTGGTTGGTTTCAGCTGTGAATGGATTCAGTCCACTGAGGAGCACATAGGCCAGAACACCAACTGACCACATGTCAGTGACGGTGCTGACCATATCACATTGGTGGATCTCAGGGGCAGCATACTCTGCAGTTGTGTACTGAATCTTAATTTGATCACCGGGAGTCAGATGTCGGGACTGGCCCAACTCAATAATCTTCACATTAGAGCTGGTTCTGGTTGTGTACACAATGTTCTCTGGTCTGATGTCAAAGTGTCCATAGCTCTGAGCATGGAGGAACTCGAGTGCTGAGCAGATCTGTCTAATGTAGTTAACAATTTCACGCTCATTAAGCTCAAACTCCGCTGTGCTGAGACGCTCAAAGATGTCACCTCCAGAGATAAAGTCATAGATCATCACGAGTTCTTCAGGGCTGTCAAAAGACTCATGGAGGAGGAGGAAGCTGGTGTGTTTGGCCAGGTTCAGTGTCGCAATTTCCTTCTTGACTATTGCTTGATCAGCACCTCTCACTTTAACAAATTTGACCATGTATGTCTTCTCTGAGCTGATGTCAACACAGCGATGGACAATACCAAATTTACCTCTGCCCAGTTCCTCAGCAATAGCATATTTGTTGTGCAGATTCTTGGCATCAGAATTTGGAGCCTTGCTCTTGGGGACACGTCCAGTATCATCAACCTCCCTGTCATACAGCAGAACTCTGGATTTGTCCTCCTTAGTCATGACAGGGCCACTGGATTCCGATGGAGCACTCTGGCCAAACTTGTTCTCAGCAATGACTCTGAACTGGTAGCTGGTGCCACCAAACAGATTGATTACAGTGTAGCGGGTGTCGCGGGACTGGGCAACACGCTCCCACCTCTCAGCAGTGGTTGAACACTTCTCAATGATGTAGCTAATGACTCTGCTGCCGCCGTCATTTGCTGGGGCCACCCAGTTCAACATGACTGAGTCTCTGGAGACATCGCTGGCTTTGATACCACGTGGAGGATCCGGTACATCAGCCACATCCAGCTCAACTGTTTGCTGGTCAATGCCAAATCTGTTCTTGGCACAAACAATGTAAAAACCAGCATCCTTCTTCTCTACGCCGTTGGTGAACACTAAGGACGTGAATGATCTGGTGACAATGACCTGGTAGTGGCCATTACTGTCAATGAGATCTTGTCCCTTCTGCCATGTAATGACAGGATCAGGTTTTCCACTGAAAGGAATCTTGATATTGACCACCTCTCCACGCAGGGCAGGGATAGCTTCCTTGTCCTTCAAGTTCTTTGGCAAGTGGATCTTGGCAGGAACTAGAAAAGATAAAAATTGAAAGAAAAATGAGATGACAAATGGTTTTAGATGCGTATGTCAGTATTAGGAGAAACTGGGTATATGTGGGCTTACTTTCAACATCCAGTGAGACTGTAGCACAGATGGACCCTCCCTGGTTTGTAGCTCTGATCTGGTACACAGTGGAGTCTTCCTCATCAGCCTCTGTAATGACCAGTTGGTGGTAACCGCCCTTGAACTCCTGGATCTTGATCTTCTTTCCATCAGAATGGATCTCCTTTCCTCGTCTGAACCATTTAATCACAGGCTTGGGCTGCCCTGTAATCTTGCAGACAAGCGTAGCATTGCTCTTGTACTTGACACTCATGTTCCTCAGCTCCTCCTTGAATGCAGGAGCACGGATGTCCATGGCTGCAGCTGGAACAATGGGAGCAGTCTCCTCACTGTAGTCGCTTTGTCCTCCGAGGTTCTCACATTTCACTCTGAAGATATACTCAACGCCCTCGGTCAGGCGCTTGACAGAGAACACTGTCTGCTTGATCTCATCCGTGGTTACTGGAGCCCATTCAGTCCATTCCTTCCTGTCCTTCTTCTGCTTCTTCTCAAGGCAGTAGCTCTTGATCTTTGAGCCACCATCACTGAGAGGTGGCTTCCAGGAAACAACACAGGAGTCCTTGGTGATTCCAGAGACAACTGGTGACAGAGGTGGTGATGGTTTTTCTGTGGAAATCAATATGCAAATCAGAAGGTCTCGTCAGATCTTTTGTGTCGCGTGACCTGGTATCTGAGATGATGCATTACAGTTGCAGTAATTTGAAACATGAATTGATATTGGACGAAACCTACCCAGTTGGCTCTTGATTAGGATAGGTGAAGTCAGCTCCAATGGTTCACTGTTGCCATAGCGATTCTGGGCGTACACACGGAAGAAGTATCCGGCGCTGTCAATGAGGTTGGGTACGTGGCAAGACGTGCCGTTAATGGATGATGAGACCAGTTCCCACTCTGTGCCCTCCTTGTCTTCACGCTTCTCCACGATGTAGTTGGTTATCATGCAGCCTCCATCATCCTTAGGAGGCTTCCAGCTGATGATGACAGAGTTCTTCAGGAGAGTTTCCAGAACAATGGGACCTTGAGGCACGTCGGGTTTGTCTGAAAAAACAAGGTGAATGTGAAATAAGTATGAATTACTGATCAGCCATTATAAAGTGTTACATTAGTTTGAAAACAATTTAAATGATCATACCATAGATTTCCACATTGAATGCAGTGTCAGCCCTGCCAAAGTGGTTGTGCAGTCTGATCCTGTATTTTCCTCCATGGACTCTGCGCTGCACATTCTTAATGACCAGGTGTGTGTAGTGCTCAGTGGTCTCAATGCTGATATCTTCTGTGTTCTCCAGGGTCTTTGCTCCATGCAGCCACATGATCTTTGGCTCCGGTCGGCCAATGTAAACAGCATGGATTCGTAAAGTGGTTCCTAGGCCAGCATAGTAGGTCTCCTTCAGTGGGTAGTCCTGGTGGAAGGACGGAGCAGCCTCTAACACCAAGATGCCTGTGGTTTCAGCATCTCCGGCATCGTTGATTGCCTTGCAGGTGTATTCTCCCTCATCTTCCTGTTGGTCAGTCATGATGGACAGGGAATGGTTGCGACCATCAGAGCTCATCTCGTACTTGCGGGACTCAACAACCTCCTTTCCAGCATGATACCACTTGATTTCAGGAACTGGTCTGCCAATGATCTGGCACTTCATGACAGCAGGCTGGCCAAGTTTCACAGTTACTTCATCCATTTCTTTTCTCAGGCTTGGCTGAGTTTCAACTACAAACATAAAACAAGGAGGCAATTATTTTTACTTGGTCTCTGAAAAATCATGTCAGGTAAATGACTACCAATAATTTTCACATTGTATAACTCATTATCCTCACCGCTCAGTTTGGTCTTGATGCACGTGGTAGTCCTACGAGGTCTGCTCATTCCAGTCTCATTTTCAGCAAACACTCTGAACTCATACTCCGTGGCCTCAGCCAGTCCAGGGATGGTGAACTCCTTCTCTTTCAGCCTCTTCTTGTTGCACTTCTTCCATGTGCTCTCAATTGATTTCCTGTACTCCACCCAGTAGCCCAGCACATCCTTTCCACCATCACACTCTGGAGCCTGCCAGCGGATGGTGATGAAGTTGTTGGCCACATTCACCGTGTCAATCTCACCTGGTTGGCTTGGCTTGTCTATAAAAAAAAAAAAAAACATGTTATTTTAACATGTTTCTGTCTGTGCTGTGCTTCTGTCAACTGTCGCTATCTTGCTACTGCCAGTCTGCCTTCATGTACTTACATGCATGTCTTATTGTGATTTTGTTTTTATTGTGTCATATTTTACATACTGTGCATGCTTTTTGGGTCTTTGTTATGTCTGTGTTTCTGCTTTGCATGTTCTAGTTAATGTCTAACAATGCAGCTCAATGTGGTCTTATTCAATCTTCTTTTTGATTAACAGTAATATCTTCATGTATTTACTGTCTTGCATAACTTGTATCACGAGTCTCTGCGTTGCATGTTTTAAGGATGTCCTGAACTATGTTTTTTATTAATATTATATAATTAAATTTTCATATTTTATTCTATTCTGTTTTTAGGGTAACATCTGTCCAGGGACTACAGATGAAATATAGCCTCTTGGCTAACTCTGGCACATTTACAGCAATGTGCACTGTCCCTGTTAAATAAACAAACGAACAAATAAATTAATTAATTAACAGCTGCTTTTGTGTCTTATCAACAACACACCAATAATATCCACTATATCCTTATTTTTTTTATTTTGGTTTAACTTCTAAAAAGTTTGGACATTTTTGTGATTAGTTGATTATGTTTTCCGGGCCATTAAAATGCATCTAACTGTAGTACTTGCAGTACTCTCATTATTGTTAATTCGTTCTTATGTGAGAAGACTCACCGAATGGATCTTTGCATGTGACGGCTTCAGACACAGGACCAGCCTCACTTTCACCAATGTCATTGACAGCAATTATGCGGAAGTGGTATTCTGCATCAGGCGTGAGTCCATGCAGAGTAAACATGCTGGAGGTGATCTTGGTCTGGTGGCGGGACCATGTCTCAGTGGACACTACCTTGTACTCAACAAAGTAGCCAGTAATGGCAGAACCACCATCATCCTTTGGTCTGGACCAGGCCAATGCCACAGAGCTCTTGGTGACGTCCATAATCTCTGGTGGGGTGCTCGAAGGTTCGGGAGGACCTGTTTTGATGAAAACAGATATATTTTTTTGTCATCATTGAAAATTACGAGTTAAAAACAGTTAAGAGTGAAGAATTGGATTACTTACAAAGAGGAGTCTTGGGCACCAGCGGTTGCTCTGACTTCAGAGAGGCACTAATACCAAAGGAGTTTTCAGCAGTGACCTTGAAGTGGTACTCTCTTCCCTCCTTCAGACCCTTAACAACCAGATGAGTGTCGGTCACTCTGGAGTCCACAGTGTACCAGGCATTCCTGGCTGCTTCACGTCTTTCCACAATGTAACCCAGGATGTCTGAGCCACCGTCATCAGTGGGTGCCTTCCAAGACACCTTTACAGAGTTGGCCTGGATTTCTTCAAAGACCATTGGTCCCTCTGGCGCATTTGGGCGTCCAATGACCTTCACCTTGACTGGGGCCTTCTTCTTGCCAACCTTATTCTCCAGCAAGAGCTCATACACTCCAGAGTCACCCCTCTCAGCTCCTTTGATCACCAGCTCACTAGTGTCTTCGGTGGAGGCAATCATGCACTTGGTGGAGACTGGACCACTGTCTTTGGACCACTTGCATGTTGGGTGAGGCTTACCCTTGATTGGAACAGAGAGTCTAACCACTCCTCCCTGGCGGACCACGTACACATCTTTGTATTTCAACTCCAAGTCAAAGTCAGGAGACTCTGAAGAATAAAGATAGTTGAAAAAGTCAGTTTTATTTAAATTAGTGTTTAACATGAAAATTTTATTTTAGTGTGAATTTTGTTACTGTAATCGCTTTACTCTTACCAAGCATCTCAGTCACAGTGACAGTTCCAGGCACTTCAGCAGGTTCTCCAGAACCACCGGCATTACAGGCCGACACACGGAATTTGAACTCCTCTCCTTGTGGCATTTTGGTCAGTGTGTACTCGCAAATCAGAGACGGTGTGGTGTTGCACTTGATCCAAGCCATAGTGCCCACCTTCTGCATCTCAATCAGGTAACCGTCTACCCTTGCATCTCCCTCATCATCAGGAGGACTCCAAGCCAATGACACAGAGGTTTTGGTAGTATCGGTGATCCTTGGATTTTGAGGACAGCCGGGTGGATCTATGTATGAAAGAAAAGCCTGTCAGTGTTTCCAGCTTCAGAAGAAATGAATCTGGACTTCAACAAGGCACCTTTGACCAGAACACATCTGTAGTATTAGTACAGTATTATCAGGAGACATCTCCAGATAATTTAAAAGCAAAACTGTTTCCTAAAATGTTCTCCTACCGATGGGATCTGTTGCCACTGCTGGCTTGGAAGGCAGACTTGGTTTGCTCAGTCCTCTGAGATTGATGGCGGTGATTCTGTGTTCATACTCCAGACCCTCAGTTAGCTCTGTTGATCTATATCTGGTCATAGTGACAGGGTTCCTGTTGGCACGCACCCATCTGTCTGCCCTCACTTCTTTGCGCTCAATGATATATCCAGAGACTTCAAGGCCGCCATCTTCCTCTGGTGGATTCCAGGCCACAGTCATGCCATCACGAGAAACATCAAAGATGGTTGGACGACCAGGAGGTCCAGGCACATCTGTCAAGGAAGGGGAACATGTAACATTAATGTTACAATACTGTCATTGATGTAATCCTGTCTTTAGTAACAATAGTTGAATGTATTTAAACTTGGCAAAACAGTCAGAAGTCGTACTCTTTAAGCTCCTGCAGGTGATGATCTCAGACTGAAGGAACTCTCCAGTGCCATAGCGATTCACAGCAGCTGCGCGGAAGACATACTCATCTCCCTCAATCAGGTTTTCAAACTTGAAGGTTGGTCGGCTAACAGAGTCACTGACAGGCACCCAGCCAGGTCTGTGAGCATCACGCTGCTCCACCACATAGCCACTGATGGGAGCGCCGCCGTCCCGTACTGGAGGATCCCAGTTGCAAGTGACGGTCGTGGCATCGATTTCATCAAATCTAATGGGTCCACTTGGTTCATCAGGTTTAGCTAGTAAAGCAGATTCAGACAGTAAATGGTTACTGTGAGGTTGTCTCAATAAATATTTGGTATTCTCTTTAATATTGCCAATCCTCTAAACTTTGTATTTATAGGCATTGTGATGATATATAGTTTCTTACAGAGGATGACGACCTTGATGACATCTGTGATGACGCCTACAACATTCTTCACCTCCACCGTATAGTCACCGGTGTCGTCAATGGTGGTGTCAGATATAGTCAGTTTGGAGAACTTGCCCGTGCTCTTGATCTTGACGCGCTCTGTGATTTTGATCTTATTGTCGAGGAAATACCAGGAGCAGACAGGGGGAGGCCTGCCGATGATGGGCAGATCCAACTCCAGTGTCTTTCCAGCCAGGACACTGATAACCTTCTGAGGAAGACTAGAGAAGTCAACCATGGGCATCACTGCAGAGGGAAAGAGTGATAAAATAACTGTTTGGATCAGTGGTTTGGAAATAGATTGTGAACTAAGAGAATTGATGTTTAACGGAGTATTTAACTCGTTCAAATCAGCATCAGCAGAATGCATTTTTTCCCCATGCTTTTTGCCTGGTTACCTCTTTGTTCCTGGACAGTGATAGCTGTAACAAGCTCTTTGGGCTCACTGGCTCCCCTGCTGTTGATGGCCCTGATTCTGAACAAGTACTGTTCCTTCTCATTCAGCTTCTCAACAGTGTGCTCAAAGTCTGTGAGCTTCAGTGTGGCCACCTTCATCCACTTGTCTGTTCCAAACTTGCAGGCCTCAATGGCGTAGCCTGTCAATCTACTGCCACCATCATGCTCAGGCTTCTCCCATCCTAAGGTAACCGTGCTCTTGGTGACATCAATCACCTCCAGCTTGTTTGGCGGCAAAGGCACCTCACAAACCAGGATCACATCAGGAGTCTCGCAGGGCTCTCCGATTCCATAAATGTTCTCAGGAAGGACGCGGAAGTAGTAAAGCATGCCCTCCATCAGGCCATCGATCTTATAGGACGTCTTGTTGCACTTGGAGGTGACGGTCTTGTAGGCTCTCATGGAGGCCTCACGCCTCTCAATGATGTAGTTGTTTACGGGAGCACCGCCATCTACAGCCGGGGCTTCCCAAGAGATGGTAGCAGAATCTTTGGTCAGCTCCTTGATTTTGATTGGTCCAGTTGGTCCAGGGGTATCTAGTGATAAAAATTCATTCTGGAGTTAAAATGTGAAAATTTCCAAAGGCTACTCTATCCTTGAAGTAACAGAAATGTTTTTATCGAGTTAAACAGTCTTAAACAAGCTTAGTATTTCTTATCGTAAAAGCACGTAATGTAGCCTGAACCCAACACATTGTTCTAACTCACCTCTCAGAAATTCTGATCAACTTACCGTAAACCTTTACCAGAATGTTGACTTCCTGTTTCCCTGCAGAGTTCTCGCCCACCAGAGTGTACTTTCCAGCATCATAGCGGTGAACCTTATCAATGATAAGTGTGGTAGATGTGTTGGTGACTTCGATGAAGCCTCTGTTCTGAAGGTCAACGCCTGGCTTGCTCCAGCTGATGGTAGGAGTTGGACGACCAGAGACACTGACATAAAGGCGGAGTGAGCCGCCAGCACGCAGACAGATGGTCTTCTTCAGGTCATCATGGAGCTCAAAGTCAGGAGTTTCTGGTGGAGCGAGTGGGATAATTTCAATAAAGTTTCCACTGTCAGTGACATAAGAATGTACCACATCATGACCGACCTACAAATGAACTTTACTGAAGCCAAATTTAAACCTCATGTACACACTGATTTTTATATGTGATTAATAATGTTTGGATTGCAAACTCATATGTTACTAGGTGACTTACCAATTCTCTCCACTGGCTCAGTCTCAGCACATGGTTCACTGAAGTCTCCTGTACCATTGATGTTAATACCAGCCACTCTGAAGCAATATTTCTTGCCTGCAGAAAGTCCTGTTACCACATACTCTGGATTACGCAAGGTCTTTTCATGGGCCTTGCTCCATTCCTTTCCTCCAGCTTCCTGCATCTCAAGGATGTAGCCAATCACATCAGCGCCACCATCCTCCACAGGGCGGGACCAAGCCAAGCTGATGCTGTCAGCGTGAGTGTCGGTGATACGAGGGATAGAAGGAGGAGCAGGAGTGCCTGAGAAGAGAGAATGAAGGAATAAAGACCAATTGATCTGTGATGTCATTGGAATAATCACTCATCTGTTAAAGGACATTAAATTACTAGAATTCTACATTTTACAAGATACAACTAGATTACAGTTATACAAGATCACTTATTTGTAATGTGAGTGCCAAGACTTACATGTTGGCACTCTGCAGACGACATACAGAGAAACCTCGCTGGGTTCACTCTCCCCAGCCTTGTTGATGGCTGTCACTCTGAACTGGTAGATGTTGCCTTCAGTCAAACCAGACACCTTCAGTGTGGTGTCAAGGTGAGCTCCATCTCTGTTCACCTTCACCCAGCGGGCACTCTTTCTCTCACGCCTCTCCACCAGGTAGTGGATCAATGGGCTGCCTCCGTCACTCTCTGGCTTAAGCCACTCAATGGTGGCAAAGTCTTTTCCTGATGCTAAGATTTCAGGAGCACCAGGAGGAGTTGGCACAGCTGGGTGAAGTCAAAATAGTAAAAATAAATGAAAACTTTTTAGACCATAGTAGATTTTACTAAGGGTTATCTGACTTTTATCTGAAATTGGAACTTACTGCAAGGAATGTTTTTTAAAAATTTGATGCTTTTCAAATCACTTACTGAAAGTGTTTCTGGCGACGATGGGGTCTGACTGCAGGAGGACGCCAGCTCCGTATTTGTTGACTCCTCGAACTCTGAATAGGTACTCTGTGTTCTTGAAGAGCCCAGTGATGTTGCAGGTCAGCTCCTTGCACTCAGCCTGCATGATGACCCAGTTGAGCCTGTTGGTGTCTCGTCTCTCCACGATGTAGTAGGAAACCTCGTCACCTCCATCTTCAACAGGGGGCTTCCAGCTCAGGGTGCATGACTCCTCAGTAATTTTGCTAATCTCAATGCTGCCTTCACACACTCCAGGTGTGTCTGGAAGAAACATGTCTCATGGTGAGTTGCTTTCTATAATTTACAAATGCACTGAATAAATGAATGGAAAATGTTCCTTACCCAGCACTTTGACATTGACTTCAGCAGTTTTGGTTCCGCTTACATTTTTGACCGTGAGTATGTACTTTCCTGTGTCATCTCTGTCACAGAATTTGATAATGGCCATCGCCCTGGTGGGGGTGTACTGCAGGTGGTATTTTTCACACAAGTCCAGCTCTCTGTTGCCCTTGGACCAGGAAACCTTAGGATTAGGTCTGCCTCCTACTGCAGCATCCAGAACAAGGTCTGAACCAGCTCTGACCATCACAGTTTCAGACAGGAGCTTACTGTCCAGTTGAGCTTTTGGAGGCTCTGTAGGGTGAATACAAAAGAAAGATTATGTTCCATGCTCCTTTGCTGAAACCGTCAAATGTCAAATGTGAAGCCAGTGACTGTATGTGCTGTATTTCTGGTATTGCATCTCAGTCAGAGATGAAGCTCTTACCGAAGTCAGTCTTGCACTGCACCGATCCAGTGGACTCGGAGGGAGTACTGAAGACCTGGTTAGCATTCTTGGCAATGACTCTGAACTCATAGGGCTCTCCTTCTCCCAGCGCAGTAACAGTGTAGAAATTGTCGGTAACATTGGTGTAGTTACACTTGAGCCAGCGGCCTTCACCGGTCAAAGTGTACGGCTTACGCTCAATGATGTAGCCAACAATGGGACTGCCACCATCATTCAGTGGACTGGACCATTTGAGGGAGACTGTGGTCCTTGTGACATTTGTGACCTCTGGCTTACTTGGTGGATCTACATAACAGATAATATTTTTGGGCAGAGACAGAACCGTATAAACAAGACATGAGATAGTGTGATAACTCACCAACAGGGTTTTGAGCAACTGCTCCCTTGGAGGCCTCGCTGGCTTTGCTCAGCCCAGCACTGTTCATGGCATAAACCCTGAACTGGTACTCCAGGCCTTCAACAAGAGCTTCCACCTTGTAATAGCACTCAAAGCAAGGGATCTTGTTCTCCCTAACCCAAAGGATGTTGTTCCTCTCCTTCTTCTCGATCCAGTAGCCTGTCACCTTGCTACCACCATCATGGTAGGGTTCCTCCCATTTCATTGTCATTGTGTTAGCAGTGACATTGAAGACAGAAGGCCTTGTTGGTGGGCCAGGAGGTGCTGAGATAAGAGAAAAAAGATCTATGAATATAGTCACTTCAGTTGCATAAGGAGCATAACATTGATTTGAGGTGTAAAAAAAAAAAAGAAAAAGAGGATTAGTACTTACTGAAAGGATGCTCTGCAACAATGGTCTCAGACTCAGTGGACTTGCTGACACCAAATCTATTCTCAGCAGATACTCTGAATGTGTACTGCATGTACTTGGTTAGGTGACTAACATGCAGAGACGTCCGCTTTACACTGGAATTGATCAGCTGCCAGGCTGTGGTACCAGACTCGCGCTTCTCCACAATGTAGTTGGTAATGTCGGTGCCACCATCATCCTCTGGGGGCTGCCAGTTAACCACACAGGATTCCGAGGTGATGGATGAGATTTCAATGGGACCATTGGGAGGACTAGGTCTACCTGTGACATTAACTTCAACTGTGAAGGTCTTGGTTCCTGCCACGTTCTCCAAAGTCAGGTAGTATTTACCACCATCTCCTCTCATGGCCTCCTTCACTGAGATGCTGGTTCGGTCCTTGGACACTTTGATGGAGACTCTGTCTGAGTTCTTCAATCTCATCTCCTCCAATTTCCAGTTGACTTTGGGAGCAGGTCTGCCGCTGATGGGAACCTCGATGGTGAAGCTCCTGCCAGAGCTGCATGTAATCAGCTGATTGGTGATCTCACTGAGGTCAGCCGCAGGTTCAATGTGAGGCTCTTTGACCAGCACAGGAGCCAGAGTTCCTCTGGGCTTGCTATAGCCAGCTTCATTCTTAGCCTTCACACGGAAGTCATACTCATCGCCCTTGTTGAGCTTGCCAACCACATAAGTAAGACTCTGTGTGGTGCCAACAACAACCCATTTGTCTGATCCCTTTGGCCTTGCCTCAATGACGTAACCCTGGATTCGGCTGCCACCGTCATGCTCAGGTTTGAGCCAACCCAGTGATACTGAGTTGTCTGTGGTGTCCAGGATGTCCATTCTCTTTGGAGATGCTGGTTCTGCAGTGGCAATGACTGGCTCTGTCACTTCATATGCTTCCCCCACACCATGCTGGTTCTCAGCTGAGACTCTGAAGAAGTATGGCACTCCCTCAAGCAGGTCCTGGATCTTCAGGATGTGTTTTGTGCACTTTCTACCAGACTGTTGCCATGTACGTCGACTGGCCTCTCGCCTCTCAACAATATAATGATGGATTCGGGCCCCACCATCATTAAGAGGGGGCTTCCAGATCACTGTTACAGAGCCCCTGGATACCTCCTCAAAGGTAACAATCTCTGGAGGTCCAGGAGTGTCCATCACCTTCACTGTGAATGTAACGGTCTTGCTGCCGCTGGAATTCTCCAGGCTGACCGTGTATTTGCCTGTATCGGTTCTAGAGCAGTTTTCAATACTCAGAGAACTGTGGCCATCTGTAGTTGTGATCTCTGACAAGACACCCAGCTCCCCTTCCTCCTTCGTCCAGGTGGCAGTGGGAATGGGTTTTCCTCTGAAGTGGATGCCCAAGCACACTGAATCGCCAGCCTTGACGATGTGTGTCTGCTTGAAGGAGGCATCGATATCCACCTGTGGTGCTGTTAGCCTGTCTACAGCCTGAGCAGGCTCTGGAGTCTCCTTTTCTTCGCCTCTTCCTATGTGATTGACACCGGCGATACGGAACTTGTACTCAGCGCCTGCCTCGAGACCAGCTGCCACATAATGTGTTTCGGGCACCAGTTCCTCATTTACTCTTTTCCATTCCGTTTCGTTTCCTTTCACCATTTCGATAACGTAGCCCAGGATCTCCATGCCTCCATCATCTGCAGGCTTGCTCCATTCCAGACTAACTGAATTTTTGGTGGTATCAGAGACACAAACCACAGAAGGAGCACAGGGAATATCCTTTGGCTCGGCAGCTTTGATAGGCAAAGAGATGTTACTTGGAGCTCCAACTCCAGCGTCATTCACGGCCATTACACGGAACTCGTATTCCATATCTTCGGAGAGGTGAAGCACCTTGTGAGCACATTCTACAATGGGCTTCTTGGTGATCACCTTGTAGAACCGGACAGTCTTCTTTTCTCGTTTCTCCAAAATATAGTACTGAATAGAGTTTCCTCCATCAGATGTTGGAGGAGTCCAGGACAGGGTTATACTCTCTCCGGTGACCTCAGTGGCATCAGGTGTACCTGGAGCATCAGGTGTAGCTGGGGGAAATGATTTTGATACATTAGTGAAATATCAGTTTTTTCCAAATAGAAAGGGTGTTCAATGACGAGTAGAAAAGTCTTTCCACTTACTGTACTGCAGCTGCGCAATAATGGGGCTGGATTCCAAAGGCCTGCCAACTCCAAATTTGTTAACAGCAGAGACCCTGAACTGATACTCATTGGTCTTGATGAGCTTGGTTGCATTGAAAGTGCACTCCTTACATTCATCAGTCACCAAGGCCCAGGAGATCTTGGCCGTCTCACGCTTCTCAACTAAGTAATGTGAAATCTCTGAGCAGCCATCGTTGTCTGGTGGGTTCCAAGATAAGGTGCACTTGCCCTCTGAGATGTTACTGAAAGTAATTGGTCCCACTGGCTCCCCAGGAGTGTCTGCATCATGTATATACAAGGTATACATTAGAACACAAAGAAATATAACTGTACAAAACAGCGTACTGTAATATACAGAATTAGATGTCTAAACTCTGTACCCTGGACTTGAACAAGGATGTTCTCCTTCTTGGTTCCAGATCCATTTGTAGCTTCCACGGTGTAGAGGCCACGATGCGTACGGTCCGCGTCCCTGACAAACAGAGTACTGGATCCAGCTACATTGATGATGTCCATCATCTTTTTGGTAACTTCCACACCGTCTCTGTACCAGACAATCTTGGGAACTGGGCGCCCAGTGATGGTTGCCTTCAGCCTCATGTTGTCACCTGCTTTGATTGTCAAACCCTCAAAGTACTCTGGTCCAAATTCAATGTTTGGAGTGGCTGGTTTTGAGAGAAATGAGAGGTTTTTATTTAGTGTTTAACATTAATGAGCTGTAACATTGTAATTTTCATAATGGTAGGGAGGACCAAAGCAATGTAAACAACTACACGATATATTATTCATAAGATTTGATGTTACAACCCACTCAGCTTTTACTTTCCTATCGTTACTCACCGTTCTCACTTCTCACTACGATAAGGCCAGATGAGTTGGAAGGTGGACTGACAACGCCAATGGCATTTCTGGCGATGACTCTGAACTCATAGCGTTCATTTGTTGCCAATCCAGTGACAGTGTACTGGCACTCATGTACGTCGGTCAAATTGGCTTTGAACCAGCGGCCATGTCCTTGGCGTTTTTCAATGTTGTAGCCAGTAATCTTGCTACCGCCATCACGTTTGGGTGCATCCCATTTCAGCATCACTGAGTCACTAGTCACATCCGTGTAGTCGGGTTGACCAGGAGGATCTGAAAGACATGAAGTGCATCTTTAAATTTATTGTGGTCAGGTTTTCTAACTAAAAAGTGTCCAGTGTAAATGTGCTGTATGTTTGAGATGCAAATGAAAAGAATAACATTGCTGAAACTCACCAACAGGACTGACGGCCATGGTTGGCTTGCTCTCGTCACTCATTCGGCTGAAGCCAGCATCGTTCTGAGCATAGACTCTGAAAGAGTACTCAAGGCCTTCAATGAGCTCCAGAACCCTGTACTCTGTTTCTCTGATCAGCATAGGGTTCACCCTTTGCCACATGATGCTGTTCATTTCCTTCTTCTCCACATGGAAGCCCTGAATGGGGGTGCCGCCATCAAAGATGGGCTTCTCCCACTGGATTGTCATGCCATCATTGGTGATATTGTACACAACAGGTTTGCCTGGTGGGCCTGGAGGCCTGAACTGGTGTTTGGCAATAACCATCTGTGAGACCAGAGGTTCACTGACACCATATCTGTTCTCAGCACACACTCTGAACTGGTACTGGATGCCCTTTATTAGGTTCGGGACCTTGAACTGAGTACCCTGCACACTGGAGCAGGCCATCTTCCAGCCAGTCTGGGAAGTGTCACGCTTCTCCACATTGTAGCAGATGATATCCCCACCACCATCATCACTGGGTTCATCCCAGGAGATCGTGATGCTCTCAGCTCTCACTTCATCCAATCGGATGGGTCCAACAGGCTTTGATGGGGGTCCAAGGGTGATGACATGGATGTGGAAGGATCTCCTGTTGACCTTATTGTCGAGGGTAAGGGTATATTTCCCCTCATTCTCCTTCTTCACATTCTTAATCATTAGAGTGGCTTTGTTTTCTGTCTTCTTGAAGCGAACCTGGTCGCTCTCCTTCAGGGGCAGATTGTCCTTCAGCCACAGAATAGAGGGTCTGGGTTTACCTTTGTATGGCAGCTCAATATGCACATTGTGACCCAAGCGAACACTGATGCTGCCATCTGGGTACTCTGCCAGGTTGGCCTCAGGTGTGATGATGTAGTCAATGACCTTGATGGGCCCAGTCTCAACAAAATCACCCTGTCCCTTCTCATTTCTTGCTGCAACTCTGAAGAACATGTCTGAATGCTCTTTGAGTTTCTTGACTTCGAACTCACACTGCCTGCTGGTCCCTCCCAGTGACCATTCCTCATTCTTAAGCTTCTTCTCGATGATGTAGTCGGAGATAATGCTGCCACCATCATAATCAGGTTTCAGCCATTGCAGAGTGACGGACGTCTTTGATGAATCCTTCATGGAGACCTCTTTGACTGGTCCTGGAGTCTCTGTTGCCTTCACAGGGTCAAGTGTGTCACATGGATCACCAACACCGTTTTCATTCTCTGCTAACACGCGGAAGAAATAGGACGTCTTCTCTGAGAGATCTTCAATGGTGTACGTTGTGTCGATGCATTTGCTTGTCACTGCAGAGTAGGATCTCTTGGAGGAGTCCCTCTTCTCAACAATGTAGTTTGTGATCTCAGCACCACCGTCGAGAAGCGGAGGCTCCCAGCACAAAGTAACCTTTCCACGGGTCACGTTTTTCAGGACCAGGTTTCTGCACTGAGCTGGGGTGTCCTGGACTTTCACAGACAGAGTCAGTGTCTTGGGCTCTCCCACACCATTCTCTATTTTCACTGTGTATTTTCCGGTGTCAAGTCTGGTCACCTCACGCATAACAAGTGCTGTGGTTGTGTCTGAGTGGTGGAACTCATATTTGGGATTGCGATCTATGCATTCTTCTCCCTTGCTCCATGAAGCAGTGGGAGCAGGTCTGCCCTTCAGAGGAACAGAAAGCTCCACATCCTTGCCAGCTTTTACAATATAGTGACTTCTCATGGCCACATCTGAGTCAATCTGGGCCTCCTCTGAAAATCATGAAAAATATTCAAGGTCACGCAGGAACAGGTGTATGTGAAGAAGAGAAGAAAAAAACAAGACACATATGACACATTTTCAGATTCGGTCACAAATTTACCCAAGATGTCCTTAGCTTGCACAGGTTCAGTCATCTCCAGAGGTTCTCCACGGCCAGCACAGTTCACAGCAGAAACTCTGAAGAAATAGTTCACATCTGGCTTTAAGTCATGAACTGTGTACTCTGTTGTCTTGACCTCTCCCTTGGAGGTAATCATGGCCCATTCTGTCTCTCCCTCAACAAGCTTTTCCAGCATGTAGCTGGTGACCTCACTGCCGCCATCCCATTCTGGCTTGGACCAACCCAAGGTGATGGACGTCTTTGTGGAGTCCGCCACTTTAAGTTTGCAAGGTTCATCTGGAGGATCTGGAAATAAAATGTTTCTAAGTTATGCTTTTTGCTCATCTATCTGGTTTCTTTTTTATGACTAAAGTTGAATTGAATTTGAGATTACTCACCAACTGGGTCAGCTGCCTTGTAGTAGTCTGAGGCATCAGAGAACGGCCCCTCTCCAGCCTTGTTGATAGCACAGATGCGATACTGGTACTCATTTCCTTCCGTCAGGTGGTAGACAGTCTGTTTGATGTTTGTAATTGGGTCTTTGTAAACTCTGATCCATCTCGAGCTTTTCTTGTCACGTCTCTCCAGGTAGTAGCCAGTCACAGCACTTCCTCCGTCTACACCTGGTTTGTCCCATTCTACCACCATGGTGGACTTGGTGATAATGTTTACCTCAGGTGTTTGAGGCTGGCCAGGAGTTACTATGTAATGGGACAAGAAAAATATTAAGGAGTGGAATTCAAATGTCAATAAAATGAAGAATACCAATAAAAATGTAAAAAGACCAACAACAGCTGCTGCAGACTAATCATCTTCACTACAAAGAAAACAAGCCTTCGTATTGGCTGAAATGACTTTAACCGTCACATTAAGCTCTCTGTAGCCACAAAACTTACCAAAGGCATTCTTAGCGATGACAGCATCTGACTCCAGTGGCTCTCCAATTCCAAACTTATTGACGCCCATGACGCGGAATATATATTCATTTCCACGCACCAGCTTGCCGACGGTGATGTGTGTCTGCTCGTGTTTCTCTGAAACTGTCGACCAGACCACCCGGCTGGTTTCACGACGCTCAACAATGTAATGTGTCACTTTGGAACCTCCCTGATCAGACTCAAGTACAGGGTCCCAGCTGAAGATGATCCTATCTGCTGTTATGGAGGTGAAGTTAATGAGTCCGGCTGGGGGTCCAGGTTTGTCTGGAGTGTGGTTAAAAAAAAGAGAGACAAAAACAGAGATGTTGTTAAGTTGCACAGAATAATAAATCATTAGAAAAAATTGATTAGAAAAACACAGTGTGAGCCAAGAATTTCTGAATACCCAGAATTTCAATCCTGATGGTTGCAGATGCTGATCCCAGAACATTCTTGATCTTGATCTCATATGAGCCTGTATCAAAGCGAGTGGCGTCCTTGATCAGAACAGCAGAAGAGTCTGTTGAATTTTCAATAGAAACCATAGAGGTTTGCACCACTTCTTTTCCATTCTTGAGCCACTCAATGGTTGGCAGAGGCTTGGCAATAATTCCAACTCTGAGTTTAACGGTCGTTCCAGCCTTGTACTGAACCACATCCAGATACTCTGGTGGGAGGTCAATGGCTGGGGCACCTGTGGGACACAACATATTAATAGAGCAATAAATATATAAAAGAACAACAAATGCGACCTTAGATTACATAAATATATATATATATATATATATATTAAAAAAACTTACCACATGCGTCAACGCAAGTGACAGGGCCAGCAATGAGAGATGGGTTGCTAACAGACCCAACAGCATTCTTGGCGTATACTCTGAATTCATAAGCCTCATCCTGGGTAAGTCCAGACACAGTGAAACCTAGCTCAATAACATTTGTGAAGTTGGCCTTCACCCATCTACCACTGGGAGCTTCTCTCCTTTCCACACTGTATCCAGTAATCTTGCTGCCCCCATCATATGGCGGCCTCTGCCAGGCCAGGCTGACTGAGTTCTTGGTGACCTCTGTAATACGGACATTTGCTGGAGGCTCTGTAACAGTCAAAAAAGAAAGGTGCAGTTTTAATTGAACACTCAAAAATTCTCAGTTTGTTAGTGCTAGCCAATCAGTTCATTTAAAATTAGAGCTAAAGATGCAATTTAAAATATTCTTACCGCAGGCATCAATAGCAAGCACTTCTTCAGAGGTCTTGCTCATCTTTCCAACGCCAGCGGCATTTTCAGCTGCCACCTTGAATTCATAGATGAGGCCGGGGCAGATGTTTGTAACTCGCCACTGGTTGCCTGGAATTGCAGTCTTATTGATCTTCTGCCAGAGGATGCTGCTCCTCTCCTTCATCTGAAGATGATATCCAATCACAGGGTTTCCACCATCATTAACAGGCTCATTCCAGCAGACTGTCAGGCTTTCCCTGGATACAAAGCTGACCCATGGGGTGGATGGAGGTCCTGGAATGGCTGGAACGGAAACGATAATGTGATTATTCCAAACGAACTGGGAAACAAAGGTTATATGGGGGTAGAAATGTACCCTTCTTGAATAATGTCAATCAGAAAAGCAACACAAGAATGTATTCAAATGGATCAACTTACTGTATGGAAGCTTTATCATGACCGATTTGCTGTCAATGTGGTCGCTGACACCGTAGCGATTCTCAGCCTTGATTCTGAATTGATATGCCTCTCCCTTGGTCAGCTTTGTCACTTTGATTGCACTTCTGGCAATGGTTGTTGACACCTCTGCCCAGGTAGGAGTGCTGGTTTCACGTTTCAGAACAATGTAGTTGGTAACAGGACTGCCACCATCATACTCTGGGGGGGCCCATTTCAGACACACTGTCGTCTCACCGACCTCTCCAATTTCAACTGGACCAACAGGAGGTCCAGGCCTGTCCATCACTATGAAGATTATGCTGATCTTTGCGGTACCTCCTGCATTAGAGGCAGTGATTTCATATTTGCCAGCATCACTTGAAGTGCTCTCATTGAGAGTGATGATCAAACTGTCTGGTGTTACTTCTGTCAGCAGCCTCTTGGATCCCTTGATGACAACATTGTTCTTGGACATAACCACCTTGGGCACTGGCCGACCAGTGAGAGGGATCTCGAAGGTCAGGTTGGATCCAGCTTTCACATAAACTGTATTCTTGGGGTAGTTCTTCAGGTCAAACTCTGGAGCCTCTGTTGAAAAATAATATATCCTGTATACAATATCCTGTTCTCAATGGATGATAACAAAATGCTTAGAAAGCTGTAACCAGTATGAAATGTCGAAGTGAACCTTGAAAGAATACCTTGTATTTCCTTGACGATAACAGGTACAATCATCTCCTTGGGTTCACTGAGTCCGGCATGGTTCTCAGCACGAACTCTGAAAAAGTACTCAGCACCCTCCCGTAGGCTCTTGATGGTGTGAGTCATGGTCCTCACCGTTGCACACTTCACCCACTTGGTCTGTCCTTTCTCCAGGGCATCAATAAGGTAACCCCTAACTCTGCTACCACCATCATATTCTGGTCTCGTCCAGGCAATCGTAACGCTGTCTTTGGTCACATTTGCAACTCCAAGTTTCATTGGAGCAGTTGGTACCTCTGTACAGACAGTGGAGAGTTGTATTAAACATGATTAAAAAGATGAAAGGTGTAATATTAACTTTACAAACAGTAAATTCAAATGTTACCTGTGATCTTGGTTCCAGCCTTGGCCTCCTGGGGTACACCGACTCCGTACTCATTCTCTCCAATAACTCTGAAGTAATAGATGGCTCCCTCCTGCAAATCCTCCACCTTGTAAGTAAGTGCATGGCAGTTACTGGTCACACACACCCAGGCCTTCTTACTGGCCTCGCGTTTTTCAACATGGTAGGCCTTCACTGCATCACAACCATCATTCTCTGGAGACTCCCAACACAGGGTTGCAGAATCTCTCGTCACTGCTGAAACTTTAACGTTGACAGGGGGTCCAGGAGAGTCGAGCACCTTTACAGACATGGGCAATGTGGCCTTTCCAAGTGGTGATGCTACTGTGACACAATATTCTCCAGAGTCATATCTAGTTGCCTTCTCGATGGTCAGTGAAGTGTTGGATTCTGTTGATTCAATGGTTCCTCTGACATTCAGATCAACACCCTCCCTGGTCCATTCCACTGACGGGACGGGTTTTCCCTTAAATGGTACATTCAAAGTGAATGCTGTCCCATGCTTAACAATATGTACTTTTCGCATCTCGATGTCAACATCAAATGACGGCTCTGCAGTTCTGTCCATTGCTGCAGCTGCATCTGAATACAGGCTGCGCACACTGCTGCCAATTTTGTTTATTGCTTTGACACAGAATTCATATTCCGAATCTGTCTTTAGTCCTTTAACTGTGAATTCCAAGCTCTTGGTGAGAGGGATTGCTTCAACCCATCTTGCTAGTTCTTCGGGTGATTCAGGTACCTCCTCTTCCTCCTCTTCCACATAGTCTTCCTCTTCTTCCTCAACCTCTGGCTGTGGTTTGCGAATGTAATCTCTGTATTCTACACTGTATCCAAGGATGGGAGCACCACCATCATTTGTTGGTGGTTTCCAGAGAATGGACACACTGTCCTTGGTTGTACTGATTATTTTTGGTTTGGTTGGGCGAGAAGGAACAACCAGAGGATCCATTGCTCTGAAGGTTGCAGATGGTTCACTTGGAGGACTGACACCAGCAGCATTTTCGGCACAGACTCTGAAGTCATACTCACAACCCTTGCGCAGTTTGGTAGCTACTGTGGTACATTCAACAACAAGATCTTTGTTCACACGGACCCAGCGCATACCCGTCTTCTCACGGCGCTCAATAATGTATCCAGTAATGGGGCTACCTCCATCACTGGCTGGCTTGCACCACGTGAGGGTCATTGAGTCTCCAGTTATGGCAGTGACATCAACACTAGCTGGGGCTGTGGCAAACGTGTATGGATCAGTAACCTTTATAGCATCACTCTCCAGAGCCTCACCAATTCCGTGCTTGTTGACTGCCAAAACCCTAAAGATATATTCATTGCCTTTAAGGAGCCCTGTGACTTTAAAGTATGTCTTTGTGACATCTCCTTTCACCAGTGTCCATGCCAAGCGGCTGGTCTCACGCTTTTCAACAACATAATGTGTGATCGCAGCACCACCAATCTCCTGAGGAGGACCCCATGACAGGGTGCACGCTTCAGCTGTGAGACCTGTGATCTGCAGAGGCCCAGCTGAAAGCCCTGGTTTATCAAGAATCACACAGTTTATTGGCATGGCAACTGTTCCGCCAATATTCTGTAGAGTCAATGTATATTTTCCAGAATCTCTCCTGATACAGTCCTTGACAATGACAGAAGTACTTGTATCAGTTGAAACAACCTGAATTCTAGCTCTCGGCTCGATCACTTTGCCATCCTTGGTCCAGGAAACGACAGGAGCAGGCCGCCCAGCAAGGTCAGCATTGATCTTTAGGGTTTCACCTGCTTTCACAAACACTGTCTCTCTAAACTTGACATCCATCATGATGCGTGGTGGGTCCACATCATCTTTGACAGTGATGGGGCCAGTGTTGTCAGATGGTTCACTGAACAAACCAGCTGCATTCTTAGCAATAACGCGGAAGTCATACTGGCTGTTTTCCGTAAGGCCTGTTACTTCATAGTGAGTCTCAGGGACATTGGTAAAGTTGCACTTTGTCCAGCGTCCTTCAGGAAGGTCTCTGCGCTCAATGGTGTAACCAGAAACCTTGGCCCCGCCGTCATATTCTGGTTTATCCCAAGACAAGGAGACAGAGGTTCTGGAAATAGCAGTGACCACAGGTGTGCCTGGAGGGTCACATGGATCCCTGGCTGCTACTGCTTCACAGGCTTTACTGCATTTACCAATACCAGCAATATTTTCAGCATAGACACGGTACTCATACATCATGCCCTCTTCAATTCCATTGACTTTGTATTCTGTATCTTTGATCATTCCTCTATTCATCTTTGTCCAAAGAATGCTAGCACGCTCCTTCCTCTCCAGATGGTAGCCCAGAACAGGACTGCCACCATCACTGACTGGCTCATTCCAGGTCACCAACATGCAAGACTTTGTGGCCAACTTCACAATAGGGGTGGAAGGAGGTCCAGGCTGTTTAAAGTTATACTGAGCAGTAATTCCAGGTGAATCAAGATATGTGCTCTTTCCATAACGGTTGACAGCATAGATGCGGAATTGGTACTCTGCTCCATGTGTCAGGCGACCAGCCTTGAAACATGTCCTGGCAACGTTACTTGCTGCCATCTGCCATTCTTGTGTGTTTGTGTCTCTCTTTTCCACAATATAGTTACTGATTGAGCAGCCACCATCATATTCTGGTGGTGACCAGGAAAGTGTGATGCTGTCTGTAGTCACAGCATCCACCTTAATACCTTTAGGTGGACCTGGTTTATCAAGGACAACAACTCCAATGTCTTTGCTGACAGTTCCTGCTGAGTTGGCCAGGGTGATCTCATATTTGCCAACATGTTCTCTGCGAGCCTCCTTGATAAGTATTTTGGAGGAGGTTGCAGTGTTTAAGATGGTCACTGATGATGTTTGCTTGAGAGGAATTCCATCCTTCTTCCAGGATATAACAGGCTTTGGCCTGCCCCGGACTGGAACCTCAAGAGTTAAGTCATCTCCAGCCTTCACACTGTATGTAGTAAACAGCAAACTGACAGATGGTTCAATTGCGACATCCTTTGTCACAACAGGCAAGCCTAGATCCTTTGGCTCACTCTTGCCTTTCTCATTGATTGCAACAACTCTGAATAGATACGCTTCATTAGGAGTCAGATTTGGAATAGTTGCTTCAGGCACCTTGACTGTGCATGCTGTGCCCCATTTATCACCTTTCTTCGGCTTAAATTCCACATTATAGCACATTACTTTGCTTCCACCATCATGAGCAGGTTTTTCCCACGCCAAAGACACACTAGTCTTTGTCAAATCGACCACTGTTACCTTGTTTGGTGGCAGAGGTACTTCAGAAATTTTTATCTCTTTAGTTTCAACCATCTGTCCTTGACCATATTCATTAACAGCACAAACTCTGAAGTAGAACATGCCACCCTCAGGCAGCTCTTCAATCTTGAAGGAGTTTGCAATGCAGTTGCTGGTGACAGTTGTGTAGGCCTTCCTTACAGATTCGCGCTTCTCCACAATGTAGTTTGTGATTTTAGAACCACCATCAGTGAGTGGAGAATCCCAGGCAAGAGTCACAGAATCTTTCTTGA
Source organism: Echeneis naucrates (assembly GCF_900963305.1). NCBI lineage: Eukaryota > Metazoa > Chordata > Actinopteri > Carangiformes > Echeneidae > Echeneis > Echeneis naucrates. The sequence goes on along the minus strand of NC_042531.1, from coordinate 283,115 downwards.
GCTCCTTTACAGCAAAGTTTTGTGGCGCACTTGGTGTATCCAGAATTCTGACTGCGACGATAGCAGTTTTTGTACCACTGCTGTTCTCTAATGTTAGTGAGTATTTTCCACTATCAAAGCGGTTGACGTTGTCAATGACAAGCATAGTGTATGAACTGGTGGTGTCAATTGCAGCACGCTCTGTGAGAGTACCTTCAACCTTCTCCCATTTTACAGAAGGTTCAGGTCTTCCTCTGATGGTGACAAAGATACGTAGTGTTCCACCAGCACGTACAGATACCACCTTTCTGAGATCAGCATCCAGCTCAATCTCTGGGGCTTCCACTCTGTCCAAAGTAACCACAGAACCATGGACGTTTGCAGCCTCCCCTACTCCCTCAGAGTTTATTGCACAGATGCGGAACTGGTACTCACCACCCTCCTTTAGGTCTGTGACAGTGAGTTTAATGGCCTGAATACCAGTGGGTGGAGTGCACATACTCCATTCCTTCTCGACCACTGCCTCCACTACTGGTGCTTCTTCTGCTTCCGCTATAGATTCAGGCACTGGCGTATGCTCCCTCATTTCAACAATGTAGCCTTTGACATATGCACCGCCATCAAAGTCAGGTTTGGCCCATGACAGAGACACAGAAGACTTTGTGTAGTCGGTCACCTTGGGGTGGCGTGGAGGACCTGGTGGTGTTGTAGCATCACATGCTCTGTAGAACAGAGATGCTTCACTGCGGTCTCCCATTCCAGCCTCATTCTCAGCAGCAACCCGGAACTCATAGAAGTGATTTGTCATCAAACCAGTGACTTTGAAGTGGGTGTCAGTCAACTTTTGTCTGTTGCATTTCGTCCATCTTACACTGTCTTTGTCACGTTTTTCGAGGTGGTAACCTTCAATGTCAGCTCCACCAGTGTTTTCTGGAATGGCCCACGACAGCACCATGGAGTCCTTTGTGACCTGGCTGGCTTCCGGAGTTCCAGGAGCACTTGGTGGCTTGTATGGGTTACATGCAATAATTGGTTCACTCTCAAGATAATCACCAACACCGTATTTGTTCACTGCCCTCACTCTGAAAATGTATTCATTACGAGAGAGCAAATTAGTTTGTTTATGGAAAAGACCCTTAATGTTGGGTGCAGCCACTGTCCAGGACAACCTGCTGGTCTCTCTCTTCTCCAAGACATAGTGAGTGATATTGGCCCCGCCATCCAGAGTTGGCTCAGACCAGGACAGGATGCATCTATCAGCCATCACTCCTGTCACTCTCATGGGTCCAGTGGGTGGACCTGGTTTATCGAGAACTCTGACAATGATGGGGAAGGTTTTTGTACCACCCAGATTTTTAAGGACAAGATCATAGTGGCCACTGTCAAGCTTGGTGACATCCTTAATGGTTATGGCTGCACGCTTCTCTGTAGTTTTCACTTCGATACGAAGAGCTTTGTCCATTTCTTTGCCCTCTTTTAGCCAGAAAACATCCGGAATTGGTTTTCCATGAATGTCTGCATCCATAACCAAGTGTTCTCCAGCACTGATTACAATGACATCCTTGTATTTGGGATCCATTGAGGCAGTTGGTGGCTCAATTTCATCAGTAGCAGTAATAGGTCCAGAGCTGTCAGATGGCTCGCTGAAGACACCAGCTGCATTTCTTGCAATCACCCTAAATTCATATTGCTCATTCTCTGTCAGACCAGTGACGCTGTACTCAGTCTCAATGATATTGGTGAAGTTAGCTCTTACCCAGCGCCCATCAGGGGAGGAAAGATCCTTCCTTTCCACAATATATCCATTCACTTTGCTGCCACCATCATACTGAGGCTTAGTCCACTGAATCTTGATGAGATTCTTAGAAATAGACACAGCTTCGGGAGCACCAGGAGGATCACATGGGTCACGAGCAATAAAGGACTCAGACACTTTACTGCATCTACCAATACCGACAATATTTTCAGCATAAACTCTGAATTCATATCCAATACCCTCCTCAAGGTTGCAGATCTTGAACTGAGTGTCAGTGATGAGAGTTTTGTTGAGTTTGTTCCACAGAATGCTGCTTCTCTCCTTGCTTTCCAGATGGTAACCTATGACTGCACTGCCTCCATCAATGACTGGCTCATTCCATTCAATGATCATCATTTCCTTTGTTGCCGATTTGACATATGGTGTTCCTGGAGGACCTGGTGGTTTGTATGGATACTGCACAACAATGGCCTTGGAGTCCAGAGATGCACCCTTCCCATATCTATTTTCAGCTATAATTCTGAACTGGTATTCTGCTCCAGTCTTCAGCTTGGTGACCTTGAAAGCTGTCCTGGCAAGCTGTGTGGTGACCGCCTGCCATGTTGTGGTGGTGGTATCTCTCTTCTCCACTATATAGTTCTTAACCTGGCATCCACCTGTATACTCTGGAGGCTCCCAGGAAAGATGGACAAAGGTGTTGCTCACTTCAACAATCTTTACTGGACCTGTTGGTGGACCAGGCTTGTCTAGAATAATGACAGTCATTTCCTCTGAGACTGTGCCTGCTGTATTGGTGGCTGTAATGGTATATTTACCAAAGTCTTCTTTGCATGCTTCAGTAATTTGAATTGCAGTTGTTTCTGGTGTGTTAACCACATTGACTCTAGATGTCACCTTCAGGGGTTGACCATCTCTAGTCCAGGTGATTTTAGGTTTGGGCCTACCAAGCACAGGGAACTCCAACTTAATATCTTTTCCAGCTAATACACTGTAAGTGTTGAACTGCATTTTAATGCTTGGCTCCATGGTCATGTCGCTGGCAATAACTGGTGCAGCAAGGGCCCTTGGCTCACTCTTTCCCTTCTCATTGAAAGCAATGATACGGAATAAGTATTCCGTTCCGGCAGTGAGTCCTTTGACAGTGCCATCGCATGTTTTTGTATTTGTTGCCACTCCCCATTTATCGGTACCCTTAGGCTGCATCTCAATTAGGTAGCCACCAATTCTGCTGCCTCCATCATGCTCAGGTTTCTCCCAGGCCAGTGAAGCAGTGGTCTTAGTGACATCAGTGAGGAAGACTTTTCCAACTGGTAGCGGCACCTCGGAGGCCTTGGTAGCAGTTTTTGTTTCAACAGCTTGACCAACTCCATAGTCATTCTCAGCCAATACTCGGAAGTAATACATAGCACCTTCAATCAAGTTCTCAACTTTGAATATTGTCTTTGTGCATTTGTTGGACACATTTGCATATGCCTTTCTGGTTGACTCACGTTTGTCAATGACATAGTTTTTGATTTTGGAACCTCCATCAATCATTGGAGCATTCCATTCAAGGGTGACAGAGTCCTTTTTGACATCTTTAACCACAAGATTCTGTGGGGCTCCTGGAGTGTCCAGGACTTTAACAGTAACAAATTCAGACACAGTGCCACTGCTGTTGGTCAGACTGAGTGCATATTTTCCTGAATCGCTCCTGTCACATGAGTCAAAGGACAGTTGTGTGAAGTTGAGCGCCTTTTCCATGACTGCCTTTTCAGTCAGGGCTCCCTCATCCTTGGTCCACTTAATCTCAGGTGTTGGTCTCCCCTTAAATGGAATATGGATTCTAACAGATCCACCCGCTTTCACAGTGATGCCTTTCCTTAACTCAGAGTCAAGGTGGATCTCTGGTGGATCTACTCTTTCCTCTGGCTTAGCTGTTCCAGAGAGAGTTGCTGGTTCACCAACTCCCAGTTTGTTTAGAGCACAAATCCGGATGTTGTACTCCTGACCCTCAGTAAGTTTAGCAATTTCATATTTGTTGACACGCAGCCCAGTGGGGGGTGTAACCATGCTCCAGTCCTCCGCCTCAGCCTTGCAAACTTCGACAATGTATCCTTGGATTGTGCTGCCACCATCAGACAGAGGCTTACCCCACGACACTGTAATTGAGCTCTTTGAGGAGTCAATGACATTTACATACGCTGGAGCACCAGGTTTGTACTTGGGGTCACTGGCTTTGTAGTAAGAAGTTGGAAGACTTGGCTCTCCCAGTCCAACTACATTCTCAGCAGCCACCCTGAATTCATACTCGTGGCCAGTGGTGAGTCCGGTGACTCTGAAGGAGAGGTCAGTGACCTTCTGCCGATTGCATCTTGACCATTTGATTCCAGCTCTGTCCTTCTTCTCAATGATGTAGTTGGTAATCTCAACGCCGCCATCAGTCTCAGGCGCAGACCAAGTGATGGTCATGCCATCATGGGCAATGTGGGATACATCCTCAATGTGAGGTTGGCCAGGAGGAACATGTGGTGTCTTCATAATCACTCCGCCAGAACTCAGTGGCTCACTAACACCATAACTGTTGACTGCCATGACCCGGAACATGTACTCATTGCCTTCCAATAATTTGGTGACTTTGTAGCATGTCGTTTCACAGTGGTTAGAAACAACAGTCCAAGCCAGCCGGCTGGTCTCTCTTCTCTCAACAATATAATGTGTGATAACACTACCTCCATTATGCAGAGGGGCACGCCATACCAGTGTACATCTGTCCTCAGCTACTCCAGTGACATGCAGGGGCCCTTCACATGGGCTAGGTCTGTCCAGGACCACAACCCTAAATGGTAGAGTTTCACTGCCAGCTTCATTGGTCAGCTGGAGCATGTAAACTCCACCATCAATTCTCACAGAGTCCTTAATGACAATCATTGCATGGTTTTCTGTGTTTTTGATCTCGAGTCTGAAAGTATTCTCGACTGGTTTTTCATCCTTGAACCACTGGATTGTTGGAAGCGGTTTTCCATGGACATCAGCATCTAGCTTGAACGTTTCTCCAGCATTGATGACAATGGTCTTGGTGAATGCAGGGTCAATGGAGAATTTGGGTGCTTCCAACTTATCGCTTGCAGTGATTGGCCCACTGTTGAAGGATGGCTTGCTGATGGTTCCAACAGCATTTTTAGCAGTGACTCTGAAGTCATACTGTGCATTTTCGGTCAGTCCAGTGACAGAAAACTGGGTCTCAATCACATTAGTGAAGTTTGCTCGGACCCACCTGCCCTCCGGTAGATCACGCTTCTCCACAGTATACCCAGTTATATTACTGCCACCATCATATTCTGGTTTAGTCCACTGAATCACAATCGTATCTTTGGTCACACGAATTGCCTCTGGTGTGCCAGGAGGATCACATGGGTCACGGGCAACGCAGCCCTCTGAGATCTTACTGCACCTGCCAATGCCAACAATATTTTCAGCATAAACCCTGTATTCATACTCAACACCCTCCTCCAAGGGATGACTCTTGAAACTGGTCTCATGAATAAGTGTCTTGTTGATTTTGACCCAGAGGATACTATTCCTCTCTTTCCTCTCAAGATGATAGCCAAGAACAGGGCTGCCTCCATCTGTGACAGGCTCATGCCATTCAACAACCTGGTGGTCCCTTGAGAGAGAAGGGATGAATGGAGTGCCTGGAGGGCCTGGCTCTCTGTATGGATACTGTGCAACTACAGCAGATGAATCCAGGCCGTGACTTTTGCCATACCGGTTTTGAGCAATGATCCTGAACTGGTACTCGGCTCCAGTCTTAAGTCGAGGCACCTTGATACTGGTTCTGGCACAGTTGATGGTGACATTTTCCCATGTTGTTGTAGTAGTCTCTCTCTTTTGTACAATATAGTTGGAAATATGGCAGCCACCGTTGTGTTTTGGAGGGTCCCATGAGAAGGTGATACTCTGTGTGGTGATCTCATCGAACCTCACAGGGCCAGATGGAGGGCCAGGCTTGTCAAGTACAATTATTTCCACTGTTGCGTCCTTCTTTCCAGCTGAGTTAGAAACATTTATACTGTACATGCCACCATCATCACCAGCTGCTTCTTTTATGCTGAGTGTTGTATGTGTTGGTGTATTCAGAGTGTTGATTCTGGTGGTGAACTTCAAAGGAGCTCCATCTTTTGTCCATGTGACTGTAGGTTTGGGACGTCCAAAGATGGGAATGTCAACAGTCATGTCTTTGCCCATGTGGACGCTGTAACTGCTAAATGCTGGTCGGACGTCAGGCTCAAACACCAGGTCCTTAGTCATGACTGCACCAGCAAGGACTTTGGGATCACTCTTTCCTTTATCGTTGATGGCTGTAACTCTGAACAGATACTCCTCCCCTGGATTAAGATTGGAAACAGTTGCTTCCATTGTCTTAAAGGTGTTAACAGCAGACCACTTGTCCTGGCCCTTAAGTTGCACCTCAAGCAGGTACTGCACAACCCTGCTGCCACCATCATACTCTGGTTTTTCCCAGGCCAAAGAAATGCTTGTCTTGGTTTGGTCTGTAACAATCAAGTTCTTTGGAGACTGGGGCACCTCTGAAACTTTAAGTGGGTCAACAGTTGCTGCAGGAAGGCCAACACCATGTGCATTTTCAGCAAGCACTCTGAAATAGTAACTACAACCTTCCTGAAGTGGCTCAGTCTTCCATGAAAGGGCATGACAATTTGTTACAACAGATGCATATGTTTTACGTGTGCTTTCTCTCTTTTCAACAATATAGTTCTTAATCTTGGATCCACCATCCAACAGTGGTGGTTCCCACACCAGTGTCACAGAGTGGTTCGTAATTTCCTTCACTTTGAGGTTAACAGGAGGACTAGGTGTGTCCAGAACACGGACAACAACAAATGCTGATTTTGTTCCACTTGAGTTCATTGCAGTGACTGTGTACTTTCCACTGTCATTTCTACTCATTTTGTCAATTACAAGGGATGTATAGCTGCTGGTCACCTCTACTTGAGCAGTTTCTTTTAGGGCAGCTTCATCCTTGTCCCACTTGATGCTAGGAGTGGGTCTACCTTTGATTGGGATAAACAGTCTGAGGGAAGCGCCAGCTTTAATGGTCACAATCTTTCTCAGTTCTGGATCAATATCAAGGTCTGGCTCCTCTGCCCTGTCATGGGCAACAACAGCTCCAGAGACATCAGCATGCTCACCCACTCCAACCTTGTTGATAGCACATACTCTAAACTTGTATGCCTGGTTTTCCTTAAGGCTTATAACTTCAAACTTGGTTTTCTTTACACCTGTTGGTGGTGTGCACATAATCCACTCCTCAGCAAGTGCATCTGCGGCAGCTGCCACTTCAGCAGGAGCCTCAGTTGGCACAGCTGGCATTGTGGTCGTGCAACATTCCACAATGTATCCCTGAATCTCACAGCCTCCATCACAAACAGGCTTACTCCATGACAGGAAAATGGAGGATTTAGTTGTGTCAGTAACTCTTGGATTGTGTGGTGGGCCAGGCCTGAAAATGGGATCCAGAGCTTTGTAGAAAACAGTTGGGGAGGTTGGTTCCCCAGCACCGACGGTATTCTCAGCAGCAACTCTAAATTCATACATGTGGCTCTCCAGGAGTCCTGTAACCTTTAAGGTCAAGTCAGTGATGGTTTGTCTGTTGCATCTGGTCCATCGGACACCCTCTTTGTCATGTTTCTCAATGATGTATCCAGTGATAGGACTGCCTCCATCTTCAGACGGCGCCTCCCAGGTGAGCACCATTGAATCTTTTTTGACATTTGAAACTTCTAAGCTCTTGGGTGACCCAGGGGGCAAATATGGATCTTTGATTGTGACAGCGGCAGACTCAAGTGGTGCACCCACACCATACTGGTTGACAGCACGGACTCTAAAGATGTACTCATTTCCTTCTAGGAGCTTGGTAACCTTCAGGCAAATATTCTCAACCTTTGGGTCAACAATGGTCCAAACCAGTCTGCTTGTCTCTCTCCTCTCCACTGTGTAGTGAGAGATCTTGCTGCCACCATCTTGTACTGGTGGTTTCCATGCTAGGCTGCATCGGTCTTTAGCTATTCCTGTCACAACAAGGGGCCCTTGTGGTTCTCCAGGTTTATCGAGAACAACCACATTGATGTGTGCAGCCTTTTCACCTCCTGGATTTCTCAACAGTAGAGTGTATTTACCTCCATCAGAAAGTTTAGCTTCCTTGACAGATATATAAGCTTTGGTGGGCGTGTTTCTAATTTCTCTGTGAATAGTATTGCCAAGTTCCTGCTCTTCTTTCATCCAGTGGATAGAGGGCAGTGGTTTACCATGAACATCCGCATCAATCTTGAAGCTGTCTCCAGCATTGGCCACAATGGTCTGTGTGTACTCTGGGTCAATGCTGATGCGAGGTGGGTCAATCTCATCTCTGGCAGTGATGGGACCAGTGCTGTAAGAGGGCAAACTGAAAACACCTGCAGCATTTCTGGCAATAACACGGAACTCATACTGATTGTCTTGCACAAGTCCAGTTGCCACATATTCTGTTTCGATGATGTTAGTAAAGTTAGCCTTCTGCCAACGACCTTCAGGAAGCTCCTTCTTTTCCACAATGTAACCTGTAACCTTTGCACCACCATCATACTCAGGCTTGGTCCAAGCAATGGTTACTGAGTCCTTAGTGATCCTTGTTGCTTCTGGGGTTCCAGGAGGATCACAAGGATCACGAGCAATATGGCCCTCAGACACTTTACTTACTTTGCCTATTCCAACAATGTTTTCAGCATAAACTCTGTATTCATACTCCATTCCAGGTTCCAAGCCAGTGGTCTTGAAGGTTTGATCAGTAATAAGGGACTTGTTAAGTTTTACCCACAGGATGCTGTTTCTCTCTTTACGGTCAAGATGGTAGCCCAAGATGGGACTTCCGCCATCATTCACAGGTTCATTCCATGCCACGACCATGCTGTCCTTGGTCCAGGCTGCAATGGATGGTGTTCCTGGTGGTCCTGGAAGCTTGTACGGGTATTGAGCCACAATGCACTCTGACAGAAGAGCAAGGCCTTTTCCGTATCTGTTTTCTGCTGTGATTCTAAACTGATACTCAGAACCAGTATTCAGTCTGCCTATCTTGATTTTGGTCCTTGCAAGGTTTGGAGACACAACCATCCAGTTAGTTGTAGACGTGTCTCTCTTTTCCACAATGTAGTTTTTGATGGTGCAACCACCATCATATTCCGGTGGATTCCAGGAGATTGTTACACTGTCAGAAGTGACCTCCTCCACCTTAACTGGACCACCTGGCTGGCCAGGTTTATCAAGAACAACAATGCCAATGTCTGCAGTGGACTCTCCCGCTGTGTTGGTGAGAGTAATTATGTAGTGTCCAACATCATCTTTAGTGGCTTCTTTTATGTTGAGGTTCAACATTGTGTCTGTTGCTCCAAAATTTACTCTGGTGGTTCTTTTCAGAGGCTGACCATCTTTCACCCAGGAAACTGCTGCTTTAGGACGAGCAACATATGGAACATCAACTGTCAGGTCTTCTCCGGCCAACACACTGTAAGTGTTGAACAGCATTTTGGTGGCAGGTGAAATCACAAGATCTTTTATGATCACAGGTACACCGATTTGACGTGGGTCACTTGTTCCCTTCTCATTTCTTGCTGATACACGGAACATGTACTCTTCCCCTGCATTAAGTCCACTAATGGTAGCTTCTGTTTCCTTTACGATCACTGCTTGACTCCATTTATCAACACCTTTCGGCTGGATCTCAACGACATAGCAACCTACTCTGCTGCCACCGTCGTGCTCTGGCTTCTCCCAGGAAAGAGTGACACTGTTTTTGGTAACATCCTTGAGAGTGATTTTACCAGGTGGCTGTGGTTTCTCTGAAACTTTAACTGACTCACCAGTTTCAATGGGCAGACCAATGCCATATTCATTCTCTGCCAAAACTCTGAAGTAATAGTTACATCCTTCCAGTAGATTTCCAACTGTGAAGCTGGTATGATGGCAGAGAGCATTGACCGTGGCATACGCTTTCCTTGTGGACTCGCGTTTTTCAACAATATAGTTCTTAATCTTAACTCCTCCATCATTTACGGGTGGATCCCATGTCAGACCGACAGCATCCTTTGTGACAGCAGTGATCTTCAGATTCTGTGGCGCACTTGGAGTGTCAAGCACCCTGACTTGGACTGTTACAGTCTTAGAGCCGGAGCTGTTTTCAACTGTAAGATTATACTTTCCACTGTCAAATCTGTTGACATTTTCAATTACAAGCAATGTATATGATGTAGTAGTATCAATAGTTGCCCTCTCAATAGGCTCCCCATCTCCTTTGGTCCATTTTGCCTGAGGAACTGGTCTCCCCCTAATAGGCACAAAAAGTCTAAGTGAGCAACAAGCTCTAAGACTGATAACCTTGCGGAGCTCGGCATCCAAATCAATCTCAGGTGGAAGGAGTCTATCCTCTGCCTTTACACTGCCAGGTACAGATGCTGCCTCTCCAATTCCTTCACTGTTGATGGCTGAGATGTTGATCTTGTACTCCTGGTTCTCCTTCAGATTAATAATGGTGAATGAGGTGGCAAGAAGACCTCCCTTGGGTGTAACAATGGTCCACACCTCCTCGTCTTCCTTTTTGGATGGGATGCAGGTCTCTACAATGTATCCAGTAATGTCACAGCCACCATCATAGACAGGTTTGTTCCAGGCGAGAGTGATTGAGGACTTGGTTGTGTCCAAGATTCTGGGGTTGCATGGAGCACCTGGCTTGTAAAGTCCATCAGTTGCTTTGAAAAATTGACTGGAGACACTTGGTGCACTCACTCCAGCAGCATTTTCAGCAGTTACTCTGAATTCATATTCATGTCCAACAACAAGGCCTGTTGCCTTGAACTGAAGATCTTTGACCCTCCTCTTGTTGCATTTGACCCAGCGAAGGCCTATTTTGTCCTTTCTTTCAACATTGTAATTAGTGATGGGACTCCCACCATCACTTTTAGGTGCTTGCCACATAACAACCATGGAATCCTTTGTGATGGCTGTCACCTCAGGATTCTCTGGAGGATCTGGAACCACATACGGGTTGTCTGCAATTGTAGGGTCTGACTCAAGAGCCTCGCCAAGTCCATACTTGTTTACTGCCATAACTCTGAAAATATATTCATTTCCTTTCAGTAGCTTGGTCACCTTAAATTGTGTAGCTTGTAGGTCTGAAACCACATTGGTCCAAACAAGCCTGCTTGACTCACGCTTCTCAACCACGTATCCTTCAATCTTGGCACCACCATCATCTACAGGTGGAGCCCAGGTCAGTACACAGTTGTCAGCTGTGACATCAGACACCTTAAGAGGTCCAACAGGTGGTCCAGGTCGATCAAGCACTTTAACATTAAAGATGTGCTTAGCAAATCCACCAACATTTGTGGCAGTCAAAACAAATTCTCCTCCATCTGATCTGATAGAATCCTTGTTGGTCAGAGTTGTTGTAAGCTCAGTATACCTAACCTCCAGTTTCATTGTGTTCTCAACCTCCTTTCCATTTTTCGTCCAAGCCATAGACGGGTTGGGCTGACCAGCAATGTCAGCATCAAGCTTGAAGGACTCTCCTGCTTTCACCAGAACAACATCTTTAAAGATGGCATCCACCATAATGCGGGGCTCAATGATGTCATCTTTGCAAATGATGGGATCCGAAGGCTCGGAGGGCATGCTTACGGCACCTGCAGAGTTCCTCGCAATGACACGGAACTCATAGGAGGCATCTTGTGTCAGTCCGCTGATGGTGAATGCTGTCTCAATGATGTTGGTAAAATTGGCTCTAATCCAGCGACCAGCAGGCAGTTCTCGCTTCTCAACTGTGTAGCCTGTGATTTTGAAGCCACCATCATACTCAGGCTTTGCCCACTGAATCGTGATGACATTCTTGTTGACAAATATTGGCACAGGCTGGCCTGGAGGGTCTACGGGATCCAAGGCAAGTATTGCTTCTGAAGCCTTGCTTGGCTTACCAATTCCAGCCATGTTTTCAGCCATGACACGGAACTCATAGGCCACACCATCTTCAAGTCCAGTGGTTTTAAAGATGTTTCCTTTCACCAGACCTTTACTAATCCTATGCCACATAATACTGTTTCTTTCTTTCCTTTCAACATGATAACCAATGACTGCATTTCCTCCATCAGACACAGGCTCATTCCAGCCAACGGTTATAGAGTCCTTGGTGAATGCAACAACACTAGGAGTTCCAGGGGGTCCTGGGACTTTAAATGGATAAGCAGCCACCACTGACGCTGAGGTGATAGGAGGCCCAACGCCATATCTGTTCTTAGCCTTCACTCTGAATTGGTACTCTGACCCAGTATTTAACCTAATGGCTTTGAACGTGGTACGGATGACAGTCGAGGACAGCTCTGTCCATGTCTGGGAAGTGGTGTCTCTCATCTCAACCACATAATTATTAATTGGAACACCTCCATCATTCTCAGGAGTTTCCCATGCAAAGATACAATAAGTACGAGATATCTCCACAATCTTAATGGGTCCCTTGGGCGGTCCAGGTACATCATGTACTTTAACGATGATGTTGTCTGTCACAGAACCAACAATGTTCTTTCCTGTCATGGTGTAGACACCACTATCGCCTCTATTGCATTCATTGATACTCAGAATGACAGTTGCACCAGTAGTTTCCACATTGGTTCTCTGTGTGACCTTCAGGGATGCGCCATCCTTCTGCCAGGAGACAGTTGGTCTAGGACGTCCCATAAATGGTATTTCAACCTTGATGTCATCACCTGCCTTGGCTATAACTGTCTTCTGACATACACCACGCAGGTCGAACTCAGGAAGTGATGTTGAATCTTTAACCACAATGGGTTTGCTCTCACGTGGACTACTTCTTCCTGACAGGTTGACAGCCATTACATGGAAAACATACTCTTCATTCTCATTTAAATTCTTCACTGTGAAATCCATGGCCTTGACTGTTGTTACATGAGCCCACTGATCAGTACCCTTCTTCTGGGCCTCAAGAACATATCCAGTAATTCGGCTTCCACCATCGTGCTTGGGTTTGGTCCAAGCCAGGCTGACAGAGTTCTTGGTGACATCAGTAGGGATAAGGCTCTCTGGAGGAGTTGGTGTCTGGGATGCACGAATTGGATCTGTAGTTTCAGTGGCCTCACCGATGCCATACTCATTCTCAGCAGACACTCTGAAATAGTACTCGCAACCTTCACCCAAATCACCAATCCTGACTGATGTTTTAGGGCAGGTTGTAACAGCAGTAGCAAAAGCTTTGCGTGTTGACTCTCTCTTCTCAATTACATAGTTTGTAATCTTGGCTCCGCCATCAATAAGAGGCATCTCCCACTGAAGAGTGATGCTTTCCTTGTCCATCTTGACAGGTTTTAGGTTAAGTGGGGGTCCAGGTGAATCCAGAACTCTCACATGAATATCTGCACTCTTCTTTCCAGCTGAGTTTTCAAGAGTGAGCTCATATTTGCCTGCATCAATCCTTGAGCACTCGGGAATGATCAGCATTGTAAATGACTCAGTGCTGTCAATGACTGCACGTGGGACGGGGCCACCCTGCTTAGTCCAGGTGACTTTAGGTGTAGGACGTCCCTTGATTGGTATAAAGAGTCGTATGGAGCAGCCTGCCCTGACGACGAGGGTTCTTCTCAGCTCCAAATCCAGCTCCAAATCTGGTTCAGCTGCACGCTCAATGATTTCAACCATTTGTTGAGTTTCAGCAGGTTCACCTGCCCCCTTAGCATTCACAGCACTAATTCTGAAGAGGTACTTTGCACCAGTTTCCAACCCAGGAACAACAAATTCTGTGATCCTGAGTGGAGATGAAGGAGTATCTTTTACCCATTCCTCTGTTCCTTCTTTCTTGTGTTCAATGATATATCCAGTGACTTCAAGGCCACCATTATAAAGAGGTTTTCCCCAGTTCAGCGTGGCAGTGGTCTTGGTTGTGTCTGTGGCTCTTGGATTAACTGGAGGTCCCGGAGGAACTGCGAGATATAAAAAAGTGGTTAGTAAAGGAGTAAAAGGTAATAATATAGTGCAATATAACTGCTTGATGGTCTATTTGCTCCACTGCTGAAACATAAATGTTTACTTACAGGCAACAACGATTGTTCTGACAGGCACAGACGGTTCACTTGGCTCTCCAAAGCCAGCTTTGTTTTCAGCTAGAACACGGAACTCGTATTCCACACCCTCAGTGAGACCAGTGACCTCGTAGCTGAGCTCAGTAACAGACTTCTTGGATGCCCTGCTCCAAGCCATCCCCCTTTTCTCCTTCTTTTCAACACAGTAACCTATGATATCACTTCCTCCATCCTCAGCTGGTCTCCTCCAGGTTACAGTGACTGAATGTCCATCCACTTTCTCAACCTCTGGTTTGGATGGCGGACCAGGAGGACCTAAACATAAAGAGCAAACGAGAAATTATTGAATCTTAGTATTCATTGGTTTCTTGATTTAAAAAGATAGCCAGATGTAAAATACAAGGAAGGACATGAACCTCCTGTACATACCAAATCTATCAACCATTTTGACTGCCTCAGAGAGCGATGGCTCACTGGCACCATACTGGTTAACAGCAGACACTCTGAAGAAGTACTCATTTCCCTGGATGAGCTTGTTGGCCACATAGTGACAGTCCATGACCTTCTCTTCCAGGACAGTCCAGAGCAGACGGCTGGTCTCCCTCTTCTCAAGGGTGTAATATTTGATAGGCAAGCCCCCGTCCTCAGTAGGCGCTGTCCATCTAAGAGTAACTTTTTCAGAGGAGACACCACTGCATTCAATGGGCCCAGGAGCACCAGGAACATCCAGAACTTTGACTTTCACAGTCTCCTCCTTTACACCGAAGGGGTTGCTGGCAGTTATAGTGTACTCTCCAGAATCCTTCCTACTGGCATATTTGATGGATAGAGTGGAGGAAGTAGCTGTGGTCTCTATATGAACAAGGTCAGAGGGCTTAAAGTACTTTCCTCCCTTTGACCAGCATGAAGTTGGTGCTGGTTTTCCTAAAATGCTTGTGGCAGTAATAGCAATGGTATCACCAGCTCGCACAGTCAGACCCTCCATCACTTGAGCATCAATAATAATGGTCGGTGCCGCTGTTGAATGACATGGAAAAGATTTAATTTATCACATAGTGTGTACCTGAATGTTATATTGTTCTGTTGAAAGTGTTCAGGACATTGCTATATTTTCTGATCTTTTCTTACCATATTCATCCCTGCAGATGATAGTGTCTGTCTGCTCTGAAGGCGGGCTGAGAGCACCAGCAGCATTCTTTGCCCTGATCCTGAACTCATATTTGCATCCCTCCTGTAGGTCGATGACAGTGAATGCAGGCTCCACCACGTTCACGTTGTTGGCCTTAACCCACACCTTAGATGGCAAGTCTCGCCTCTCAACAATATAGCCTGTCAGCCTATGGCCACCGTCAAACTGTGGCTCAGTCCATTGGAGAGTCACTGTGCTCCTCGTGATGGAGACAACATCGGGTTTACCAGGAGTATCTAATGACAGATGTATGTAAAACTCAGTGTTATGTTTTATCCTCATGACATCAGTATTTTTCTGCCACTCTCACTTTGTTCACTTACCGATGGGATCGAGGGCTACCAGTGGATCAGTGGGCGCACTCGGTCTGCCAATGCCAGCCAGGTTGATTGCCATGACTCTGAACTCGTACTCAAGACCTTCGGTCAGCCCAGTCACTTTGTGTTCCTTCATCCTCAAGGGAGCTGGACTTGCTCTCTTCCATAACATACTGTTCCTTTCCTTGAACTCAACATGGTAGCCTGAATGTTGCACCAAGAGGAGGAGAGAGAGTCATGATTGGTATCACGCACATTCAGACCTTATGAATTTTAAGTGTAGAGTAATACTGTTTGGACAAGTGTCCAAACAGTATTACTTACAGTGACACTGGAAGATAGCTAAGTCATGTTCAATCTGATTGTACCTGTGATGGGAGATCCCCCGGTCTTCCTGGGGTCTGTCCAGGCCAGGTATGCAGAGTCGTGACGCATGCTCATGATCTGAGGAGGAGGAGGAGCGTCAGGAACGTCTGTATTGGAGAAAAGCACATAATCAAGTTCAACTCCTAAACATCCATATTCTTATTTAGGTTAAATAAACAGTGAAATATAGTTTAAGTTACAGTCACTCACTGAATGGATGTTTAGCAACTACAGGTTCAGACTTGAGTCCTTCTCCAACACCGTATTTGTTCTCAGCACAAACTCTGAAGATGTATTCTGTGCCCTCATGGAGACCCGTCACCCGCATGGTGTTGGTCTCCACGGTGGAGGACACAGTCACCCACATGTTGGTGATGGAGTCCCTCTTCTCCAAGATGTAGTTGGTAATCTCTGAACCTCCATCATCTTTTGGAGCACCCCATTTCAGCGTAGCACCATCAGCAGTAACATCTTTGAACTTAACTGGTCCAATGGGTATGCCCGGTTTACCGACAACCCTTCAGGAGACAGCAGAGATAGTTTTTTATGTTGTACATGCTGTATTAATGGGGAGACATACAGTCATACAATTCCTACCTGATGAAGATGGTGGACTCTTTGCTTCCAGCACTGTTCCTCAAGGTGATGGTGTACTTGGAAGCATCACTCCTTTGGCAGTCTCTGATCAGGAGGGTGGTGTTGACTGCAGAAGACTCTGCACACACTCGGCCGGTATCTGTGAGGTCTTCTTCATCACCCTTCTTCCAGGAGACCTTGGGAGTAGGTTTTCCACTAATTGGGATCTTGAGACGGACAGTGCTGCCTTCTTTGGCAATGTAGCTCATGTTGGGCAGCTCCCTTAAGTCACAGGATGGAGGAACTGCAAAGGGAGGGAAAAATACACTCAAACTCTATTTTGAATATGTCACACATCTGTTTGAAAAAGATGTAGAAATATGGACACTCACTGATTTGGTCCTTGGCAACCACTGTCAGTTCTTTGGCAGCACCCTCTCCTGAGTCGTTCACAGCTTTGACTCTGTACTTGTACTCTCTGCCCTCCACCAGGTCTTTGGCACTGTATTGCATATTCTTGGACCTCATCAGCTCTTTGTATTTGTCTTCACCATTGAGGACCTCCAGTACGTAGCAGATGATGCGACTGCCACCATCACTGAGTGGTTTCTTCCAGCTTAGAGTGCAAGAATCTCTGGTAACCAACAGGGTCTTGAAATCCATTACAGGCCCAGGTTCCTCTGAAAAAGTAATTATGAATGCAGTGAGTATAAACAACACAAAAAGCGAGGCAGGCCGCTGAGTTGCTTATTCCCAAACCCACCTGATGCTCTGACCGAATCAGCGGTTTCACAGGTTTCTCCTGCACCAAGCTGATTAACTGCTGAAACTCTGAAGCAGTAAGACCGTCCGGGATTCAGATCTGGGATCTCGAATGCTGTCTTGGTGCAGTTATTGGAGACGATAGACCAGGCCTTCCTCTCAGTATCACGCTTTTCCACAATGTAGTGGGTGACTTCATATCCACCATCAATCAGAGGAGCGTCCCAGTAGATGGAGGCACTGTCTTTGGATGCCTCCTTCACCATCAGGTTGACTGGAGGTCCAGGAGTGTCTGAAGAGATAGATGATTTGATTTTATTATGTCATTCCTGCTTCTTGTAAATCCATGACTCAGTTACCACAATTATTGGGATCTTTGTTAAATATACACATAAGTCCTTCACTCACCAAGAACCTTGACAACGACAGTGTACATCTTCATGCCAGCCAGGCTCTCAAGGTTCAGAATATATTTTCCAGCATCGTATCTGTTGACATTCTCCACCTTCACTATGGTGTCAGTGTTAGTGGATTTGATGATGATGCCTTGGCGGTCCTTGATGTTGGTGTTCATCTTTGCCCAGGTGATTTTAGGATTGGGACGGCCCTTGATGGTGGCATACAGTCTCATCACGCTACCAGCACGGAGCTCCAGACCCTCCTTGAGTTCTGCACTTAGCTCTGCCTCCGGAGGAACTACATGAGAATACAGGAACAATTTTATGAGCCACAGTAAGCGGAAACAATTTTACTGTTGTATTATGGTTTCAGGGCCTTTAAGAGCCTGCTAAAACAAAAATGGTGCTAAAAGAATATTTTGATGAGGACTGTGGTAGTAATACAGTAACAAGTCTGCAGTCTACGTTGTTAACTGAGATAAATAAAAAACATAAATAATTCTATGATGCTGCAGTGAATAACGACAGTTTTGCAGCTTTGTATCTGTAATACCCTTTTTGTTGATGATACCGTATTCTGCTCACTTTAACTGTCCCTCAGTTATACACACCAATGATGTCCTTGGCAATATGTTTCCCAGGTACTTCAACGGGCTCGCCAAAGCCAACTTTGTTGACAGCAGTGATGCGGCACTGGTACTCGGCCTTGTCAATAAGGTTCTGGATGACATAGTTGGTGTCTTGCAGGTTCCTGGGAACACTGCAGCGGATCCAGTCGGCAGTGTTAGTCCGCTTGCACTCCACTAAGTAACCAATAATTGGGCTTCCACCATTGTTGGCAGGGGCATTCCATGTGAGACTGATGGTGCTGCAGGTGGTGTCTGTCACACTTGGATTCAACACAGGTCCAGGAGGAGCTGAGGAGGAGCACATTGATCCAGGATAGGTTATGTATAGGATCAATGAGTAAAGGTTTATACTTAACTGAGAAATAAATGTGCACATTTACAGAAATCACAGGACTCACTGATGGGATTTTGTGCAATGGTGCCAGCAGAGGGATCACTTGGTTTACCAAGCCCTGCGGCATTGACGGCGATCACTCTGAATTCGTACTCCGTTCCCTCTGAGAGGCCTGTGACATCCAGGGTCCTTTCTGTGAGAGGCTTCCTGTGCAGCTTGGTCCAGGTTAATTCGTTGGACTGTTTCTTTTCCAGAATGTAGCCGAGGATTGCAGACTTTCCATCATCAGCAGGCTCCTTCCAGCTCAAAGTCATACGGTCTTTGGTCACATTGGTGATCACTGGGGCCTCACAAGGGCCAGGGACAGCTATAGGAAACACAATGCAGGGTTAAAGTGTGGATGTGAAAATAGACAGCAGATTCCAGAAATCCGAGGCCACTTCTCATTGACTTGATCAGAAAAATGTGAAGTTGTGTAGCTTCAGGTTTTGACAGAACATGTGAACAGGTAGATATTTATAATCAGGTATCTCCATAAATTCAGTTTTAAATGTAGAAATTTAAACTGTAGTCTAATTCATTGTTGTCACTGATGTCGGGGATGTATAATGTGTGTATTGTGATGACTCACTGAATGGGTTTTTGGCAATAACAGGTTTTGTTGTGAGGGGGTCTCCAACTCCCCACATGTTTTCAGCACGGATTTGGAACTGGTACTCTCGACCCTCAATCAGCTTCTCCACGTTGTACTCTCGGATGTCCCCCTTGATCTTTCCGCAGACCTGTGCCCAGTTAGCTCTGCTGGTCTCACGCTTGTCTACGATATAACTAGTGATAGGAGCACCACCGTCCTTTAGAGGAGGCTCCCAAGACAGTTTGATACTGGTGGCAAACACCTCAAGGAATTTGGCACTGGCAGGAGCACCAGGCACATCTAAAGACAAGAAATGAATGTCAGATAATTGGTCATACATTGACTGGTGAATATATGAGTACATCATGTAGAACTTGTAGACTTACCCAGAACGTCGACCTGGACCTCCACACTCTTTGAGCCACTGGCATTCTCGGCCAGGATTGTGTAGGTGCCTGTATGCTCCTTGGTGACGTCTGTCATTTCCAGCTGGAAGTGATGCCTCTGATGGCTGATGACCTGCCCTTCCCCTGACTTCAGGCTCTCGTCACCTCTCTTCCAAGTCACTCTAGGCATGGGCTTACCAAATACCTCAGCCTCCAGGAGTACTGTGGAACCGGCCTTCACCTTTATGCCCTTTTGCATTTTGGCATTGAGCTCCACTCTCGGAGGAACTATGTTTAATGGAGATGAGGTAAAGAGGTGTCATGCTCAGATTTGTGAGATAACTGCAAACAGCAAAGTTACAATAATGCTGGTCTTCTCATAGTGTTAAATCGAAACCTCACCATTCTCAGCACAGACCAAGACGGGGTCTGTGGGCTCAGAGGGTTTGCTGATGTTGACAGCAGTTTTGGCAATGACTCTGAACTGATACTGAAGGTCTCTCTCCAGGCTGGTGACTGTATATTCCTCCCTAGGGACGTTCTGGCTGCTTGTGTTGCAGCGTATCCAAGTATCTCCCGGCAGCTGCAAGGCCTCAACGTAGTAGCCAATTATCTTGCTTCCACCATCATTTTTGGGTCGCGTCCAAACCAAAGTGACAGAGTTCTTGGTTACATCCAGAATATCAGGTTTACCTGGAGGGTCTGTGAAACAAAGAGGCCGACAATCTCAAGGAAGGATACATGGTTAAATAATTAAGAGTGTTTCTTAAAAACTTGCAAACATACCAACTGGTGTTCTAGCAGTGACAAAGTCGGTCTTCTTGCTTGGTTTGCCTTGACCCGCACGGTTGATGGCGGACACTCTAAAGGTGTATTCCAGGCCCTCAATGAGACCAGCGCATGGGTACTCAGTGGTGCGGACAACAGTGTCATTGGCCTTCACCCACAGCAAGCTGTTCCTCTCCTTACGCTCAATGTAGTAACCTGTGATCGGACTGCCACCGTCGGTCTCAGGCTTATCCCAGGCCACAAACATACAGTCTTTGTTGGTCTTGTTGATGCGACAATTAAGGGGCTCACTAGGAACATCTGGTGACAGCAAAACACAAAAATATCCATTGTAGTTGAAAAACAATCAAGCTTAAATCTCATCAAAGCATGGACTGGAAACATATGCAGTTAAACTTACCAAAGGGGAACTTAGCTACCATCCTGTCAGACTGAGTGGGGTCTGACACACCAAAGCGGTTCTCAGCACGGATGCGGAATGCATACTCCTTCCCAGGGATGAGCTTCCCAAGTCTGCAACTGGTCTTTGAGCAAGATGAAAGAGCAGTCACCCAGTCACCCCGGCTTACATCGCATTTCTCCACTACATAATTGGTGATGTTGCTGCCTCCGTCCTCCAGTGGTTTATTCCAGGATAATGAGCAGGCATCGGAGTCGATGTCGCTGATCTCCACAGGGCCTTCAGGAGGACCAGGGATATCTCTGATGATGATCTTAAGGGGTTGGACCACCTTGGCAGAACTGTTCTCAGCCACAAGGCTGTACTCTCCGCTGTCAGTCCTTGACACGTCTTTGACGATTAGGACACACAGGTTGCCGGACTGGTGCACAGCCAGGCGACTGGATGGAACAACTGCAACTTCACCACGCATCCACTTGCAGGTTGGGGCAGGTTTTCCAGAAACCAGTGCCTCCACCCTGAGCTTGGCTCCGGCTCTGGCACTCACTGTCTCTGGCATAACAATCTTTGGTTCCACTGTAAGAGAAGACAAAGAATTAAGTGACACTCTGGGTAAGCCGAGAGCAGCCTTGGAGTAACAAATCACTTTAGAGTTGGCAGTGGACTTTACAATAATGCATCTTACTCTTATCATCAGTGTTTTATCAAAATTATACTGCAAGTGAATCATGATCGTGATATAGCTTGAAGAACTAGACAAATTAAATCAAATTATATTTATTTATATCGCGCCAAATCATTCAGTTACATCAAGGCACTTTACATTTAGAGTAAAACCAGAACCAGGCTGGGGGGAGGGGGGCATCTGCCCCGACAGGTTAACGTAACCCTGGAGAAGACGAGCCTGCCACTGGATATTAAACTACTTCTTCATGATGTGGTATTAATCTTCTGTAATAACTTACACATTTGTTCCTTGATCTCGGTTGGCTCTCTTGTCTCGGTGAATGAGCTCATGCCCATGATGTTCTTTGCTGCCACTCTGAACTTGTACCTCTTTCCCTCTTTCAAGCCACTGATGCTAATTGACAGACCCTTCACTGTGGTGTAGGCATTCCACACTTCCTTTTCAGGTTCTGCTTCCTCTTCCTCCACTACTGCTGGAGCTGGTGGTGGTGGTGGAGCTTCCTGTCCTTCTGGAACCTGCGGCAAGTCCAGTGCTTTAGATTAATGCTTTTAATACTTTTCATGTTCAACAAGTTATAATAGAGCAGGTAGGCATAAGCATTTTTAAAATGGTCGTATGGAAAAGTTTTTTGCTTTTTTAAATGCCATGACAAACCTCCACAGGTGCTGGGGGAAGAGGAGGAGGTTTCACCTCTATGTATTCAATCACATAACCATCAATCTTGGCACCACCATCCCTCAAGGGCTTCACCCAGCCAACTGTGGCGCTGTTCTTAGTGATCTCCAGAACCTCAATCTTTTGACAGGGATCTGGCTTGCCTGAAAAACAGAGTCAGACAGGTATTTTCAAGAGTTTCCAAAGACAAAAAAAAAAAAAAAAAAAAAAAAAACCTAGATGACTGAGCACAGAGAGTAAATGTAAACTGGGTGCAAGCTCAATCGTCACATCGTGTGATTAATAATAGATACATACTGACAGGATCGGAGGCCAGGTAGGAAGTGGGAGTCACCCTGGGAACTCCAGAACCATACTCATTGACAGCTGTGACTCTGAAGTAGTATTCGGTCCCTGGCATCAGACCGCTGACTTTGAAGGGAATCTTATCCGTCTGTACTTCAGCCTTGACAGTTGCCCAGGTCTTTCGGTCAATCTCACGCTTCTCCACAATGTAATGAATGACTTCTTTGCCACCATTGTTTTCTGGAGGACTCCAAGACAACATGGCTGATGTCTGTTTGATGTCAGTAGCTTCCAGATTCATTACAGGTCCAGGAGTGTCTGTTATACGTAGCAAGTAACATAGAATGAAATTTATTATTGGTTTTGTTTAATTCATTTGAAGTGAAAATGGCACCACCAGCAAAGAAAACAAGAACTTACCTAGAACCTGAACGTTGACAAACACAGCCTTCTCTCCAGCAGGGCTCTTCAGTGTCAGGCTATATTTGCCAGAGTCATCACGTGTGCTGTCAGGGATGACCAGGAAGGTCATGGTATCGATGATATCAACTTTTCCCTTCCTGGCCACATTGTCGATGCCCATTCTCCTCCAAGTTACCTTGGGAGGTGGTCTGCCTCTGATAGTTGCGCAAAGCCTGATGGGACAGCCAGCTCTCACCGTCAGTCCCTGCTTCAAGTTAGCATCCAAGTCAATCTCTGGTGCCTCTGTTGGAAGAGTGTACAGATGACCTTTTAATGTGATATGACAGTTGTAGCACATGACACGATTCCATCACAGATCCTTGCAGAGAGAATAGCTTAAATTTGATGAAGTCCTCACCTAGAATGTCCCTGGGGATCACAGCTCCCTCCAGGTCACAGGGCAGGCTCAAACCCACCTGGTTCTGGGCTGACACTCTGAATTCATATACAAGCTTCTCATCAAGACTTGTGACAGTGAACTCGCACACGACCAGCTGAGCTGCTACATTGCACCTCTTCCAACCATCATCTCCTTTTTTGGCAGCTCCCTGCACTCTCATTTCCACAACATAACCAATGATGGGAGCTCCACCATCGGACACAGGCTTGGTCCAGCCGAGGGTGACAGTTGATTTGGTGCTGTCGAGGACCTTCAAGTTGGTAGGAGGTGCAGGAGGCTCTGTAAGAAGAAGGTAATGTGAGGTATTATAGGAGTGTTTCAATATGAACAAATGTCAAATACAGTTGAAACATTTGTTGCATACCAACTGTGTCCTTGGAAGTGATGGCACGTGATGGCTTGCTCGGGTTGCCAATGCCAATTTCATTGACAGCCTTGACTCTGTACTGGTAGGCATGTAGGGGCAGGAGTCCAGTTACTGTGAAACGGGTTCCAGGGACTGGATCTTTGTTAACAGGAGACCATCTAATGGCATGCTCCTCCCTCTTCTCCAGAAGATAACCTGTGATTGGCCTGCCTCCATCTCTCTCGGGCTCTGACCACTGCACCGTCATTTCTTCCTTGGAAATCTTGGTGACTTCTGGTGCATCAGGAGCATCGGGTACATTGAACTGGGTGCCCGCAACAATGGCTTCACTCTGCACTGCAGGACCAGGACCCATCTTATTTTCAGCACGAACTCTGAAGATATACTCATTACCCTCAATAAGACGAGTAACTTTAGCTTTGTTGGTGATGACAGCATTGGAGTGGACTGACCAGACTCCCCGTTTGGTCTCACATTTCTCAATGATGTAGTTGTAGATATCGCAGCCACCATCATCCTCTGGAATATCCCAGGTCAGATGGCACCTGTCCGTGGTGATTCCAGACACCTTGAGATTCCTGATGGGACCAGGTCTATCCAGTACATTGACCTTGGCATGAGCAGAGCAGGTTCCTGCACTGTTGGTGGCAGTGACAGTATATTTTCCACTGTCAGTGCGCCTGGCTCCGGTAAGTAGCAGCTTTGAAAAGTCAGCACCAGTTTCGATCTGAAGCCTGGGGCCCTTCTTAATCTCTTCTGTGTTCTCATCCTTGGTCCATTTGATATTAGGCTGGGGTTTGCCCTTTACTGTTGCTTCAATTGGAATGGAATCTCCCGCTTTGACAACAAGTGTTCCATCCAGTTTAATTTTGATCTCAGGCTCAACAAGAAGTTCCTTAACCAGGGTCTCAGCTGTGGTCACCCAATTGCTCTCACCTCCCTCATTCTTAGTTTGAACTCTGAACTGGTAGATTTGATTTTCAATGCACCGGTCAGCCATGAAGTGAGTCTCCTTAATTGCACCTTTGTGGAGCCTCTCCCATTCTTCAGCCTCCTTTGGTTTCTTCTCAACATGATAACCCAAGTTACGGCTACCGCCGTCGTAGTCTGGCTTCTTCCACTTGAGGAAGCAGAAGGTCTTGCCAATCTCAGAAATATGGAAATCAGTGGGTTCACCAGGCTTTTCAATTGGATCGACTGCCAGCACAGGTGTCTTGCTCTCAGTAGGTGGCCCAGCACCAATCTTGTTTTCTGCACTGACACGGAAGAAATACTCACATCCCTCAGTAAGGGGAGCTTTAATCAGACGCTTGGTGCAGTCATTGGAGATAATTGTCCAACCTCTTTGGGTAGGCTGACGGCACTCTATAATGTATTGAGTGATCTCAGTACCTCCATTGTCTTCAGGGTTCTCCCAGGACACCATGCATGAGTTCTTTGTCACATAGGCCATTTTCAGGTTCTGACAAGGTCCTGGTGTATCCAGGACATTGACAAGAATTGTGGCCTGTGCTTGTCCACTACTGTTCTTGGCAACAATAGCATATTTTCCATAGTCTGACCTGACTGCATCATTAATTACTAGTTCACAAAGAGGGTAGTTGTTGTTGATTTCAGTTCGCTTATCTCGGGACAAGGCTCTGGCATCCTTGGTCCATGTGATCTCTGGATCAGGTCTGCCTTTTACTCTAGTGATCAAACTAATGATCTGTCCTGCCCTGACAGTCAATGAGTCACGACAGGAGACATCAACAACAACTTCTGGAGGCACCAGGATGTCCTTTGCTAAAACGGTCTGTGGCAGCTCCCTGGGTTCACTGTCACCAACCTTGTTGGTAGCCCTAATGCGAATTTTGTACTCCATTCCTTCAATGAGGCCTGGAACTCTGTAGGCACATATCTTGATCAGGTCCTTGTTTATTCTGTCCCACTGGGCAGTTCCTGTCTTCTGAGCCTCAACTACATAGCCAAGAATTGGACTGCCTCCATCTCTCGTAGGCTTGGTCCAGCAAATATCAGCATAGGATTTGCTCCAGTCTTTCAGTTTAGGATTTCCAGGGGGTCCGGGTTTGGTGATAGCTCGAGCGGCCTTGACGGGGTCAGAGGTGGGGGAAGGTTCACTGATACCAGCAATGTTCTCAGCGAATACTCTGAACTCATAGCTGTTGCCTTCAAACAGGCCTGATACTCTGTATCGGAGGTCTAGCACAGGGGTTTTGTTGACACGGATCCACTTCCCTGTCATTTCTCTGCGTTCAACCACATAGCCACTAATGGGGCTTCCGCCATCGTATTCAGGCAGGGTCCATTGCACTGTCACAGCATTCTCGGTGATATCAGAACAATCTGGCAGGCCCGGTGGACCGGGGGGGTTGAACATGTGCTTGGCAACAGTGGGAGGGCTCTCAAGCCCGGCACCAATGCCAATCTTGTTTTCTGCACGAACACGGACAATGTACTCACGGCCCTTCTCCAACCTGGACACCCTGGCCTTGGTGCTGGTACCGCTGGAGCTAACAACAGACCAGGGCTCCCAAGGTTTCTTCACATCCTTCTTTTCTACCACATAGTTGGTAATAGGAGTGCCACCATCATCCTTGGGTGCCCTCCATTGGATCATCATGTGATCAGGGGTGACCTCCAGGATATTGATGGGTCCGATGGGTGGACCTGGAAGATCCAGCACAGTGACATGCAGGGCCACAGTCTTGCTGCCTGCAGGATTAGACACAGTGAGGATGTACTCTCCTGTGTCTCCTCTCTGGCACTCAGGGATACTTAGAAGGGTTGAAGTTCCAACAGACTCAATGTGATAGCGCCCTTCTGATGCAATTTCTTTGCCATCAGTCATCCATTTAGCAGTGGGAATGGGAATGCCCATCATCTTTGCAGGAAGTACAATGGTGCTGCCAGCTTTGACAACAAGGCCCTCGATGAGCTTCACGTCCACTTCAATAGTTGGTGGCACTAAAAAATAACAGTGACAGTTTTAGATATGTTTTGTTCCTAAAACAAAAACAATAAAGACTCACAATAAAGAAACTCCACGGTAATCAAGTCTTACATGTTTTCTCCTGGCAGGTGATGGGGATGCTGATGTCTGGACGACTTACACCGATGGCATTCTGAGCCTTCACCCTAAAGCGGTAAGTCTTGCCCTCCTGCAGACCGGTGACATGGGCATGATTATTACTCACAGTCTTGAAGGTAACCCAATCGGTCTGGCCCTCTTCCTGGTGCTCCACAATAAAGCCAGTGATTTCACTTCCACCAGTACGGTCAGGCCACTCCCATGCTAACCACACTTCTGTCTTCTCTGCATCTGTGTGGTGCAGGTTCTTGGGTGGGCCTGGAGGATCTGAGAGAGTCCAGGAAAGGAAAATGCTGATTACTGATGAATTTGAATGTTAAACTTACTGAAGTTTCTGAAGATGAGGAATCACAGAACTATAGATGAAAACTGGAAAACCAATGAGGGGCTGTTTAATTCTAACTGCTTCCATCATTTCTTTTCCTTTTGTTTTGACAGTATTTCAAAGTGTGGACAGCTGATCAGAGTGCAGCATTTTTTTATAACATTTTGTAAAAATAAAGTGCATTTTACTTACACAGAGGATCTACGGCCTTAATGGGTGATTTGGTTATCACATAGTCACTTCTGCCAAACTGGTTCTCAGCAGCCACTCTGAACAGGTACTGGATTCCTTCCATTAGGTACATGGCCATTAGACTCAACTTCTTGTTGGCTGCAGATACAGGAACCCACTGTTCAGCAGCCACATCCTTCTTCTGTACAATGTAATGGGAGATGACAGCACCACCATTGTCCTCAGGAGCTTTCCATGTCAGGTAGGCAGACTCGCTGGTCACCTCGGAGACCACCAGGTCTCTGGGAGGAGAAGGCTTATCTGGTGGACCAAAATTGAATGAGTCAGATTAACACATTCTAAATTCAGATAGATTGTTTTCTTAGATGATTGAAACATAAAACAAAGTATGCCAGTCTTCAAAATTGTTTCTTTGAAGACAGAGAGTTGGTGGAGGTTTCAATTACTTAGCACAAGCACAGCAACAGTTGCTGACTTCTTCCCGACAACATTTTCTACAGTGATGGTGTATTTGCCGGAGTCCGCACGGACACACTTGGGTATGAAGACTTTGCTGCCAGTAGCAGTGACAGCAACAGTGATGTGAGAAGGAACTTCTCCATCATTCTTCTTCCAACTAACGGTGGGTGTTGGTATCCCCTTAATTGTGGCACTCAGGGTGATGTCAGTTCCCAGCATTGCCAAGTGGTCTCTTGCCATGTTAGCATCAAGCAGCAATTCTGGTTCCTCTGTGGACACAAGTTAGACCAGGTTAGCTACATTTAGAAGATGGATGAAATATAGTGGCTTCACCTTGCCAGTTACTGTGGAAACTCACTTTTTTCAGAGAACAGAGTTTATCCTAACAACTGAATTGCTAAATAATTGACCAACATTGATCCCTTTGACGGCTTTTTGAAATCAAGACAGTGCGTAAATTAAATGCATATATAAAAACAAAAAATCCATCACTCCTCAGGTTTCAGGTTGATCAAAATGAAACTGAAATAAAGCTAATCATCAGTAAAATGATACCTGGGATTTGGAAATGTTTCTCAAATCCCGTCACAGTAGGTTGAACTTGAAAATGCATCTAACTGTGCTTCAGAAGCGGAAGCAATGGATTTGAACGTGAAGGACAGATGCAAACAGAAGAGTAACAACTAGCTCCTTTACCAAGTCTGTCATGGACTTTGATGGGCTGTTTGACATAGGCAGGGTCTGATCTGCCTGCAGCGTTGACTGTGAAAATCCTGAAGGCGTACTCCTGTCCGTCCTTCAGACCTGTCACCACATAGTGCAGATTGGGGCACTGCTCTGGGGTCTCGTTGGCCTGGATCCACTCCACCGCACCAGGCTTCTGGTACTCAACGATGTAGCCCAAGATCCGGCCCTTGCCATCGTGGCGAGGCATCTGCCACTTCAGGCTAACAGTGTCCTTGGTCTTATCGTAGGCCTCAGGGGTGACTGGAGGGCTGGGGCGCACTGTGAGAGGAAATACAATACAAATCAAAATTTTATTTTGGTAACTTGTCAAAACAACCAAGACTAAATAATAAATAATGTCTTAAACATCATCAGAATAGAAATATTTTTCAAAAGTTTGTTTCACACTAACCAATAGGATCTTTTGCAAGAATGGGTTTCGAGGGAACACTGGGATCTCCAGTGCCCAGTTCATTCTCAGCCATCACCCTGAACTCGTACTCGCAGCCCTCCACAAGATCTTGGACTCGGTACTGAGTCGCTGGGTACAGCGGTTCCCTTGTGGCTCTGGACCACCTCTTGGCTGACGGCTCCTTCTTCTCCAGGATGTAGTTGGTAATGGGCTTTCCGCCATCGCGAGGGCGGTTCCATAGCACTAGAGCATTGGTGGCATACACCTCCCTGACTGTGGGCATGTCTGGGGCTTCAGGGACTCCTGCAGCAACAGAGACAAAAACAGTTATCAGGCTTTTTGAAAATTTAATCAATCCCAAAGCACTGAAGAAATAAATGTGTCTTCGGACATAAAACATACTGAAAAGATCTTTGGCTCTCATCTCCTCAGACTCTAGTGGATCGCTGATGCCATACATGTTTTCAGCAGAGATTCTCATGATGTACTCTCTGCCCTCTGTCAGCTTGGGGATCTGAAAAAAAAAAAAAAAAAAGTTTAAACTAAGTCTCTATACTTCAGCAAACTACTTCAGCTGAAAATAACCTTTCTATATCTGACACCAAGGCAGCTGATTAAGTTCAGGTGGACAAACTATCTCAAATACCTTGCACGTGGTCTTGGTTGAGGCAGATGTCACTGTGGTCCAGATGTCTCTGTTGACATCTCTCTTCTCAATTATATAGTTGGAGACTTCCACACCACCGCTGTCCAGAGGAGGCTTCCAGGAAATGACCATGTACTCCCTGTGCACCTCCTCAAACACGACTGGGCCGACAGGAGGAGATGGCCGATCTGCAGGGGAAAAAAAGAAGAAATAAAGGAATCTGTGTTGCTGTAATTGACGAGTAGCTGCCTGAATAGATGACACTTAATTTTTTAGGTTTTCTCAATGAATTCCATCAACATACCAACAACTGTGATGTTGCAGAGTCCCTTTCTGGATCCAGTGCTGTTTTCCACCACCACCATGTATCTGCCACTGTGCTCACGCTTTGCCTTCATCAGGCCCAGGGACATGGTGGTCAACGTGTTCTTGAACATAATGTGTTTGTCGGCCTTCAGCTCTTTGTCATCTCTGTACCACATGATGGATGGAGAGGGTTTGCCAGTGTA
Organism: Echeneis naucrates; assembly: GCF_900963305.1. Lineage (NCBI taxonomy): Eukaryota > Metazoa > Chordata > Actinopteri > Carangiformes > Echeneidae > Echeneis > Echeneis naucrates. Next base: position 253,253 of record NC_042531.1, on the reverse strand, counting down.
GCGGCCTTGCAGCAGGCAGCTTTCTTCCACACGGATGATGATCTTATCGCGGAAGTCCAATTCGATGGTCGGTGGCTCTGGAAGAACAAAATAATAAAGACCACGTTATATAACATGGTTACACTGAGTACTAGGTGGTGATTATATTCTTTCATATTTTAACTAAGGCTGTCAGCATTAATATTCTAATCAATGAAAAGGCCGCAATTAACTTTTTTTATGCATTAATTGTATGCTTTTATTTTGTCCCTTCACAGCATCCTTAACTTGCCGTCTAACCATTAGCTGCTGCATCTATCATGGAACTTAAAGACAATGAATCGCTTCTGATGTTAAATATTATTAAAAAAATATAAATAAACTCCACAATGGCTCATTGCACAAGTTTAAAGTAATTCGCACCTTGTGGACAGTGGAATTAAAATATTATCCTCACCCAGTTCATCCTTGCATGTGATTGGTTTGGTGCAGAATGATGGTTTGCCGGGTCCAACCTCGTTGACAGCAATCACCCTGAACTCGTAGGTGTCTCCCTCCCTCAGACCGTCGTAGGTGTACTTCCTATCCATCAACCTCTCCTTTGTCAGTCTGGTGAACTTGTCTTTGCCGATCATACGTGCCTCCAAGATATACATGGTGATCTCTGAGCCACCATCATACCTGGGTGCTTTCCAGCTTACACTGATCAAATCCTTGGTGACCTTGGTGACCTCCACATCCTCAGGGCGGTCTGGCACACCTGACACAAATACAAAATGTAATTATGTTTGCGCCAGTTTTAACAGTTGGATAATAACAGATGAGAGCACAGAGAAAGGGGACCAAAAGAGAACAAATGACAAGGTCAAAACTCCAAGACTTTTTGAAACTGTTGAACTCCCGATCAAAGTTCTGATCACTGTCAAATATCCTGTCAGGAAATTCTAAAATAAGAATATTAAATTCTCCTGAGATGTAACTTCCTATGCTCATAACATTTTTCTTAACCAAATAAAATAAAAAATAAATAAAAATAGTAATAAAGTTTTTAAAATCAAAATCTTGGCTGTATTCGCAGGACTCATCTTTGGTTGACAAAACTCACTCATCGGCTCTTTGATCAAAATTTCAGCTGCGGTCGACAAGAAGGGTCCAAGGCCAATGGCGTTCTCAGCGGCCACTCTGAAGAAGTAGGACTTTCCGGGGGTGAGGCTGTGAATGATGGCATTCTGTCTGCTGGCAGTGAAGGAGACTGAGGTCCAGGCCTTGTGCTCGGCTTCCCGCTTCTCAACCACGTAGTTGCTGATGGGAGAGCCGCCATCATTCTCAGGGAAGAACCAGTTCAGCTTGCAGGAATCATTGCTTAGGTTCTCCACAGTGACGGGGATACCAACAGGCCCAGGCACATCTGAAGGAGGACAAAACCAGGTTTAATTAATAAATTAAATAAATAAATAAATACACACACACACACATATATATATATTTATTTTGACGGTATCTCACCCAAAACATCAACTGTGATGTTCTTCTTCTTCTCTCCAACAGCATTCTTGGCAGTCAGTGTGTAGATGCCGAGGTGTTTCCTGGCGCAAGGTTTGATTACCAGAGATGAACTGATGGCTGTTGTCTCCACTTTAGCCTCAGGAGGCAGTGAAGCACCATCTCTGCTCCAGGTAACCTCCGGAGATGGCTGGCCTGACACATAGGCAATGATGCGGATGACTCCGCCAGCGTGGACCACCATCTTCTCTTTCACCGAGGCGTCCAGGTCAACCTCAGGAGCAACTGAGGGCAAGGTCAACGTTACAGTCTGCCTGTTTTAAAAAGACTGATTATTTCAGGTTTGTCTCTCGGACCAACTCACTGGTTCTGTCTTGGACCTCGAGCACCTCTGGAACTTCGCCAGGCTCGCCATTACCGGCAGCATTGAAGGCAAAAACCCTGAACCTGTAATGACCGCCAGTCTTCAGACCAGCGATCACAAACCGAGTACCACGGATTTCAGTCTCCTTAGCCTGAAAAAATACAAAGTCAGTTTGTAACTTTGATTTTGGTTGTATGATGATACAAAGAGGCAGCAGGCAGACAACGTCACCTTGACCCAGGCTTCTGTGCCCTCCTCCTTGTACTCCACCCAGTAGCCCAGGATCTTGGAGCCTCCATCCTTCAGAGGAGGGATCCACTCCAGGTCCACCGTGGACTTTGTCCAGTCAGTGACCTTGGGAGTTGGAGGAGAGGGTGGAGCTATGTGACAGGACAATAGATGGTTAATGTCTCACTCTGTGAATTAGAAACATACATTTGTACGATTTCAGATTGTCACTTACAGATCGGGTCTCTGGCAAAGATGGGGTCTGTGGGGGGGCTGGCCAGTCCAGGACCCGCGGCATTGATTGCAGACACTCTGAACAGGTACTGGGATCCCTCAATGAGTCCGCTTATCACAAACGACTCACCCAAACCCATGGGACGAATGGGGTCCCGGGTGACACGGGCCCAGCGTTTGCCCGATGTCTCCTTGCGCTCCAGCCAGTACCCAGTGATTGGTGTGCCGCCATCGTCCTCAGGCTCCTCCCAGTTCACTGTCATGGAGTCCATGGTGACATTGGTGACGGTCGGCTTCTCACACTGACCGGGGACGGCTGAGGGATGATGGACAGGAGGTATCAAACGTTAGAAGACGTGGGGTGTATTTGGTGTATGGTGGAGAAGTGGTTCAGGTCTTTGAGATGTCAGAATATTTATAATGTGGTGAACATGTGTGTTTAATGTTCTGTCAATAGGCCGGTGTGTGTAAGGTTGTGTCGCTCAAGTCCTCAAGTCTTAGCTGCTGGGGTTTTTACTTCAGACAGGAGAACGTTGTTGCTTTCACAATGTACTGATCATATTGGATGTTACTACAAACAGCTGCACTCACTGTAGCGGTTTCGGGCCACCTCAGGTTCACTGTCCAGTGGTTCTCCCACTCCATACTTGTTTTGGGCCATTATACGGAACACATACTCGTGCCCCTCCATCAGATTATCCACCGTCCAGATCCGCTCCTTGGGCTCGTTGGTGACGGGCACCCAGGTATTCCTGTTGGCCACCCGCCTCCAAATGACGTAATTTGTGACTTTGGAGCCACCGTCATCCTTTGGTGGCAGCCAGGAGAGTGTGATCTTCTCAGCTCCAACCTCCTCAAACTTAATGGGAGCAGAGGGAGGACCGGGGCGGCCTGGAGGCAAACAGGAGGCCAGCACATTTAAAAATACACAGTTATACAGTAAAACAAAACGAAGTGATACAATGACATCCTGATGACACTAAATCAATCGTCCAGGTCTCTGTCCGTACCTAGCACATTCAGCCTCATCTCTTTGGAAGCCTTGCCCATGCTGTTGGAGGCGACCAGCGTGTACAGGCCAGTGTCGGGACGTTTGCCCTGCTGGATGAGCAGTGTGCAGCTGTCGTCGGACACCATCTTGTTGACATGCTCATCGTAATGAACTTCCACTTTTTCGTCAGACTTGTGGGGTGGGGCTTTGTACCAGGTTAGCGTGGGGAAGGGACAGCCTCGAATCTTAGCCACGATGCTGATGTCACTGCCCTGCTCAACCTCCATGAACTCTTTCAATTCAATGGATGGAGCACCTGTGAGACACGAGAAAATTAAGAGCCCGAAGGTCTTTTGCTTCTTTCTCTTCCTAAAAATCCAGTTTAAATTTGACTATATTAGCAAATATGGTTCAACCCATGAAGTTTTGATTAGAAACAAACAGAAGTCAAAGACAACAGATTTCAGATGTCTTAAACATCTCAGATAGAACTTTATGGCATCTTTCATGAAACTAAACACTGTTCTTACAGATCTGGTCCTGAATGAGGATGGGTCCAACGGTGGTTGAAGGCCGGCTGGGTCCAGCCTGATTCCACGCCACCACTCTGAACTCGCACTCATCCCCCTCTGTCAGATCCTCCACCTTGAAAGTGGTGGTGTCCACATCTCTCCTGTTGCACCTGCAGGAAACAGCACAGAGGCTTTAACTCAGATCTGTTTCAACCAATGTCTCATAGCACAGATCATCCAAAATCTAGTACGATAAAACTTGAATCAGGCCTTGGACTCAGTTTCCAGATTGAGTCTCACATACTAAGAGGCCCTGAAGCGTTACCTCCTCCAGGACTCCTTCTGGGCGCTGCTGGCAGCCCAGCAGAGTAGATCAACGCTGTAGTGGGTGACGGGTGAGCCTCCATCGTTCTTTGGAGCCTTCCAAGTCAGAGTCACAGTTCCCTTCCTAACGTTCTGGATTTTCAGCCTCGTGGGAGGATCAGGAGGATCTGCAAGTATGATATAATCTTTAATGATGTGAGGGTTTTACAAGAATGTAACTATTTATAAATACCCAATACTCTGCTGGGGGTGCTAATTCAGATGCTGTAGCTACATGCTCAGTAAATTTCTGCCCTAAACAGACTTCAATATTCTTTACCAAAAAAGTCTTAAACACACCAGTGATACATTTCTGTTCATCATTGACACCACGATAAAGAGAGAAAACATACGGATGGGATCTCTAGCTCTGGTGCCCTCAGTGGTCTCAACAAAGGGGCCAAACCCGAAACGGTTCTCAGCTCGGATACGGAACAGGTACTCCTCGCCATCGATCAGGTCTGGAACCACCAGAGACTGAGCAGCACAGGCTGTGTTCACCTGAATAAGTGAAATCAGGGTCCAGTTTCAGATGTGAAGACAGATGGTGTCATGATGTCAGTGTGTTACTCTGTGGGTGTGGGGTCGTACCTTAGTCCAGGCTTTGCCCAACACCATCTTCTTCTCGATGAAGTAGCTCTTCACCCTGTCACCTCCGTCACACTCTGGGGCTTTCCAGGTAAGTCTGCAGGTTCCCCTTGTCACGTCACTCACTTTCACATCTCTTGGTGGTCCAGGCAGGTCTGCAAGTCCACAACACAAGATATTAAAGACACAAAGACTCACAAAGCTGTAGTTTATCAGATGAACTAATGACATCTTTGAACCCTTCAATCCTTACATACCAAGCACATTGACTCTGACTTTGACGACCTTGTGTCCTGCAGGACTCTCTGCATTGATGATGTATCGGCCACTGTGGTTCAATTTGCTTTCTGGAATAACGACAGCCCAGTTTGTGTCCGTTGAGTGAATCTGAGAAAAATGATGGATGATGTTAGAAAATACGAGCTTCAACTCGAACATAATATGACTTAACTGTCTTTTTACTTAATGAGTCGTAACAATACCCGTCGATGTATTAACAAATCTAAAGTCATTGCTCAGTATTTGGAATTTCCATTTGATGATGGAAACAAGACCATTTGCGATTTTCAATAATCTGATCCTTACCTCTGAGTCAATAGGCAGGGTATGAATGTCATTCTTTTTCTCTGTCTCGGCAGTTCCATCGAAGGTCCAGGTGACTTTGGGAACAGGCCTTCCGGTGATGGTGGCGGGAATCCTGACAGGTTTTCCTGCTCTGCAGTTCAGCAGGTCATGGGCGCTAACGTCAAGCGTCACATTTGGCTCAACTGAAGAGCAAACGAGTAAAAACAGCTTTAATTCTGCACCAAATCTGTTTGATTCATCAGTATCACGGATCAATGCAGCTTTTCTCATTTGCATCGTGGAGCTTCAAATGAATTCTTTCTCAAAGTCATCAAAAGAAGACTTAAAAGCTGACTGTACACAGTGATACCAGTTTCTGTCACTGCTGTGGTAGATAGTTTTAAAACTAATTTTAGAAGATTCATCCTCGTGACTCTTACTCAGGATGTCCTGAACCAAGATGTCCGACGTCCTGGCTGGCTCAGAGTTGCCGGCAGCATTCACTGCGTAGATCCTGAACTTGCACTTTTTGCCTTCCTTTAGGTCAGGGACAGTTATTTCGGTGGATGGGTGGAGCTTGTCAGCAGGGTTCACCCTCCTCCAATCAGGAGAGCCCTCCTCGTGGATCTCAATGATGTAACCCTTGAGGGGGCTGCCGCCATCTCTGTCGGGTGGAGTCCAGCTGAGAGTGATGCTGTTCTTAGTCTTGTCTTTAACTTCAGGGGATCCAGGTGAGCTCGGAGGGTCTAAGAAAGGAGCACAGAACTGTCAACTTCATGCGTAAAGGGCATAAAGATACGTCAGCAATAAGCAGCTATAAGCGCAAAAATGAGCAGATTCTGGATCAGCACTCACTGCATGGGTCCACAGCAAAACGGCACTCTGTGGCCTCACTGGGGGGTCCAACACCTGCCGCATTGGAGGCTGCGATCCTGAACTGATACTCTGTTCCTTCGATGAGCCTGAGCACTGTGTACTGCAGCCCCTTTACTGCCGGTTTGGTGGCTGGAGCTCGGTTGACACGGCCCCAGTACACGGCTCCTCGCTCCCTCTTCTCCAGCCAGTATCCCTGGATGGTGGAGCCACCATTGTCTAGAGGAGGATCCCAGGTCAGAGTCATGGTGGTTGCTGTGGCAGCAATAATCTTGGGGTTACGTGGAGGTCCAGGGAGCCCAAACGGATCCTTCAACTGGATTTTCTCTGAGTCACAGCCGTCGCTGACACCATACTTGTTTTCAGCTTTGATCCTGAACTGGTAGGAACCATTCAAGTCCAGTTTGTAGACCTGAAACAGCAGAAGTTTTGTAAAATGCAGAATCAACCACATGAACGGTGCAGGGTTCTTTTTTTGATTATCAGTCTTCATCTCTAAATTCTGTTGATGTGATACTTCTAATGTCTTTCAACTGTGAGTTAATGATGGAAATGATAATCATCAGATATTAGTTTGTTTTATTTTTTGGCAGATTAGTCCTTCACTCACCCCATATCTTCTGTCAATGAGGTTAACGGTGAGAGCATCAAAGTCTGACTTCTTTTTGCTGGCATCTCTGTGCTCCACGATGTAGTTGGTGATCTCACTGCCTCCGTTGTCCTCAGGGGCGTCCCAGGTCAGGTAGCATGAGTCTGCCTTGATGTCAGAAACGACGACGTTCCTCGGGGGAAGAGGACGGTCTGAAAATGCAGGTTCAGGTTCATGAAGCTCAGTTAGATGAGTGAAACTGAAAATCTGATGAGAGTTCTTGTTTATCTGTTTTTTGGAGACTTTCATACCGAGGATCTCGACCCTGATGACATGCTGAGCTTTTCCATGACAATTTTCTGCCACCAGCTTGTAGTTGCCTGTGTCCTGCCTGATGGTTTCTGGGATGGTGATCTTTGTCTTCAGAGTTGTTCGGTTGACCTGAAGATGAAAAACTTCCGTTAATTATCTGCTTGTCAATCTAAGCTGGCTGTGGGGGGAATTAAACAAAAAACTCTTCAACCGAGAGACAAAGGGTTATGGGAATAAACGGGCAAAAACTACCATAAACTTTTAATTAATTGATAATCAATTAAAAAAAAAAAACACTTTAAATGTATGTATGTAATAATAAAATAAACGATACAGTGAAATATATGCCAAGGTATGAAGTATAAAAGAGTTTAGTATCTGAAGTTACAACTGATTACCCATCAGTCCACTTGATCCTATTGCAAAGGGATCAGCTATACATCGTTATCTTGACCAAACTGTTGGACACACTGGCTGAGCTAAAGTCCAAAATTCAACATCAAGTGGCTCCGTTTTCACCTCTTCGCTCTCCATTGTCATCTTCGCCTCATCAGGCTTCTCTATCACCACATCACCCTTCATCCATTGGATGGTTGGCAGAGGAAGTCCCTTCACCTCTGCTGGGATGTCAATGGCTGAACCTTTCCTGACGATGATGGCGTTGCTCTTAAAGAACTTCAGGATTTGGATAATTGGAGCAACTGTGGATGAAAATCATAGTTAAAATTTTCTTTCCTTTAAAATTCTGTAGTTTCACCCAAACTGATCCAACGTAAACAATTTTGACATTAAAGTCTATATTTTATCATAATTTCTGAGTCCAGAGTTTCGTACTTTCATCATCCTGGATCTTGGCAGTAATAGGCTTGGATGGCTCTCCTTCCCCAACCTCATTCACAGCTTTAACACGGAACTGGTATTCCTGGTTTTCTGACAGGTTCTCAACTGTTCCACAGCACTCAGTGAAGATCTTGCGGTTGGCCACATCAAACTCGTTACTGTCAGACCTCATCTTCTCCACGTAGTACCCTCTGATCGGGCTGCCTCCATCAGAACGAGGTGGCTGCCAGGCCAGAGTGATTGTGTTCTTACTCCTATCGGTGTAGTGTAACTTCTCTGGGGCAGATGGAGTACCTGAAACATTAGGGAGTCTGGTCAACGCTGGACAACCATTCAGCAGGCCGCCTGATCCTCTGCTTCACAATAGCCCAGAAAATGTGATGTGATATTTCCGGTGGTTTACCTTTGGGATCCTCAGCCAAGATTGGGCCGAGGTCAGCTGGAGCTCCATCACCATACTTGTTCCTTGCAATAACCCTGAAGTCGTATTCCTCACCGGCCAGCAGACCCTGGACATCATACTTACAGGACGCCACCTCAATGGGCTGGCGAAAGAGTTTCATCTTGGCATCCTTCCTCAGCACCTCGTAGCCAATGATGTCACTGCCACCGTTGTCCAAGGGGTCAGACCAGGTGAGAGTGATGTTCTTCTTGGTCACCAAGACAGTCTTCAGGTCCACCACCGGTCCAGGTACATCTTCAGAAACACACGCAGGTCAAAATGTCAAATTTCAATTCAAGGACTTTTCAACTTTGTTTTTAAGCTTCTCAAAATAATCATCAGCAACAACAATCCAGATTTGTTCTGCATTACAAAAGAATTTAAACATTCCAAACATCAGGATTATTGTTTCAAAAAACTAAGTTGCACCTAACAACTTGAGACACGATGAATGAGATTCAGAGTGTGTTTGCAGTGACGTCTAATACTGACCCATAACATCGACTTTGGTGTCAGCGGTCTTGGTGCCACTGCTGTTGGTGCCAGAGATTTTATATATTCCGTGATCTGCCCTCTCAGCCTTCTTGATGAACAAGGTGCTGTTCTTGCCCTCTGTCTCCACAATCATCCTCTCTTTGTCGATATCAGCCTCATCTTTGGCCCATTTGACCTCCGGTTGGGGTCGGCCGGTCACCACGGCTGGAAGCCTCAAAGACTCACCCGCCTTGATCAAGACACCGTTCTTCACAGAGACATCCAAGTCCACAGCAGGAGGTTCTGGAAAGCAGAGACAATGAGAACTTAAGTATTGTTTGGAAGTTTAAAGAAGTATTAACTTAAATTGAAACATTTTCTATGAAACATGAAATAGCTGAAGAGTTGAACTTTTCAGCAATTATTCTTTTCTAACATCCAACATGGTTGAGTAATAAACTTGTTCTTGCCTTGAGGCTCTTTGATGGTGACGGGTTCGGTAACTCCTGGAGCTCCAGGACCAGCATCGTTGACGGCGATGACTCGGATGTAATAATCTGCTCCCTCAATCAGGCCTGTTACTGTGTAGGTCAGCTCTTTGCACCTGAACTCTGTGCTTCGAGTCCACTCCTTCTCTCCAGCCAAAACCTGCGTCCAAAAACATGATTGGAACATCATAGCTGAACATTTCTGTTTGAGCAAATGTAGCTGCAGATGTTTCAGTTACTGGAAATCTAATTTTCCAGTATTCAGGGAAGTTCTGACATTAGTTTTCTACCTTCTCAACATGGTATCCTAAGATGTCTCCTCCACCGTTGTACAGTGGTGGCTTCCAGGCCACAATGACAGAGTCCTTCCCAGTGTCCACGATCCATGGAGTAGGGGGGCCAGGGGGCACTGAGGGGAGGCGGACACGATAAAAAGTTAGTTCAGATACACCACTTCTTGTTTTAGGAACCGGGTGGTACACTGATCCATGTTAAAATGGACTAAAATAAATAAATAAAGGCCTGTTCATATTCATACTTCATACATACAGAGGTCCAAAGAATTTTGGGAAAATGCTTTATTTGATTTGACTTTTTAGGGGTGTTCAAAGACCAAAAGCACCAAATTGTCAGACTCTGTTTTCATTGTCTTGTACACTTCCTTCTTTATTTTGAAACTCTTGTGTTCCATGTTGTCAGACTCTGTTTTCGTTGTCTTGTACACTTCCTGCTTTACTTTGAAAATCTTGTGTTCCATGTTGTTGTTTGCCGTTTACTTCCCCCCTTTGTTCTTTTTCCCGCCATTAGTTGACTCCTAATTTGTTTCACCTGTATTGGTTCCTGTGTATTTAAACCCCGCCTCATTCCCCATGTCTCTGCCAGATTGTCTTTGTTACCTTCTGTGTGCTAAGCTCTCTCGTGTTCCCAGTTGTTTGCTCGCTCCCAGTGTATGACCGGACTGTTTTTTGATGTTTGATTCTCCTGCCTACTCCTTGCCTGTTTTGTCTGCCTGGTCCTGCCAGCCTTTTTGTGTATGACCCCTGCCTCCATTTGGATTAAAAGCTCTTGCCCTACTGGACTCACTACCGCTTCCCCTTTTTGCACCTGGGTTCACTCTCATCAGCTCTGACACATATTTCATCACCTGTCAACGAAAAGTATAAGTGGAAAGATACAACTAAATAAATTTATATTTTAAAAAGCTGTCAGGAATAAGAGGACAGTGATGGCCCAATGATCCAATCTCTGTGTGGTTGTTGTGTTTGTGACGCACAGAGCAAATATGAAAGAGAGGAATTGGAGAGGAGTCAGCAGACAGCACTTACGGATGGCGTCCATGGTCACGATGCGGTCGGTGGGATCGCTGAAGGGCCCGGGCCCAGCCAGGTTTTCGGCGCAGACTCTGAAGATGTAGGTGAGCCCCTCCATCAGGCCGGTGACCTTCACATCCAGAGAGTTCAGGAGGGCCCGGTTCACTCGGGTCCAGTGTTTACTGTTAACCTCCTTCCTCTCAATCCAGTAGCCCAGGATGGGGCTGCCGTTATCCTTTGGCTCGTGCCAGGAGATGTGGACACTGCTCGCTGTCACCTCGTGGACTCTGGGAGTGTTGGGAGCATCAGGAGGATCTGGAAGGGGAGAAAGAAGGTGAGCGACTGTGGTGATTGGGTGAAAAATCCAACGCCGTGTATGGAAGTGAATTTAAAAATGAATCTTAATGTTTCAAGGTACTAAATTCTACAACATCAGATTACTTTTAGATATTTAAACTTTAACTTGAGCTTTACATTTCCCTGCTGTCACTTACTGAACTGGTTCTTGGCCACCAGCGGCTCGGAGATACACGGTGGCCCACAGCCGAACTTGTTCTCAGCAGTGACCTTGAAGATGTACTCCTTGCCCTCGATGAGTTTAGTGACAGGACAGCTGGTGCCCTTCAGGGTGGAGGTGACGGTGATCCAGCCGATCTCATCGTTTTTGTTGTCTTTCTTCTCCAAGATGTAATTGAGGATCTCACTGCCTCCGTCATCCTCAGGAGGCTCCCAGTTACAGACGACTGAGGTGTTCCTAATATCGTCGAAGGTGAAGTTGATTGGAGCACCAGGTTTGTCTGCAGGACAAGAGACTCACGTTAACATTTAAAAAAACTGAATGTTTCATCCACAAACCAAACACATTACAAAAACAGAGAAAATACTTTTACTCCCAAAGGTTTTATCATTTTCTTTCATTTCTATTCACTTGATTTCTCAAAATCAATAATTATTACCAGATATTATAGATCTTTCAAATAAAGTGGCACATGTGAGGAACCAGGGAGGTCATGTCAGCCGGAGGTTCAGGTACTTTCATAAACAGATAAACTTACCAAGGACATTGACATTGCAGGTGGCATGGGCGACACCGTGAGTGTTCTCCACCTTGATGGTGAAGTTTCCGTGGTCGGCTCTCACCGCGTCACGGATCATCAGTGCAGATTGGCCCTTCTGTGTCTGATCCAGACCGAGACGTTCACGCAGTGGAGTCACAAATTCCTCCTCTGGTTCTGGAACCTGAAGGTGTGAAAAAAGAAATATATAAAACATATATATTTATTGAAAACATGTAAAAAGGGGGGGCAACATGGTGGTATAGTCGTCAGTGCTCCACGACCTGATAACTGATAAGTGGTTAAGGATGAATGAATGTAAAAAGGGATTAGGAGTGATGTCTCTGCAACAACACAGACCTTGGCCTTGGTCCTCTTCTTTCTGACGATAGGAACAATCTTTTTGGTTGGCTCTTTGGTGACGTCTTCATCATTCTTCAGCCAGGTGACTTTGGGATAAGGAGACCCGCAGATGAAAGCATCGATGCGAATCTCCTCACCTTTCTTAACACACACACCAGCCTGCACACGGGCATGGAGGGTGACCTTTGGTTTTTCTGCAAATGAAAAAGTTTTGACACTGACGATTCTTGTTTATAGTTCAAAGCTAACTACACCATAAAATAAATGATCCAAAGTGTTTGTAGCTTCTCGTACCAACAGGGTCTGCAGCCTTGACCAGGGGTGTGCTGCGTGACGGCTCACTGACTCCAGCAGCATTCTCAGCGCGCACCCTGAACTGATACTCCATGTCCTCCTTCAGGCCTGTCACCATGTAAGAAAAACCAGGAACCAGGCTTGGAGTGACCCTCTCATAGCGGTCACCATCCTTTTCAATCTTCTCCACAATGTAACCCTGGATGGGACAGCCACCATCGTAGTCTGGAGCCTTCCATGTGACTGTGATGGACTTGGACGTTGGGTCATGAGCCTCCACCTGAATCGGTGGGTCTGGTTTCTCTGCAAATCAACAGTAAATGTCTGAGCTGCCTCCTTTGGCCAAAACTTTACTAAAGAACAGCAGTCATTTGGTTTCATGTTGTTCATGTTGACCCTTTGAAGCACTTTGGTCAACTTACATTGTTGTAAATATGCTCTATAATAAAATGTGACTTGACATCCTGCCCTTTTTAAGTCTGATCCTGAGCTACATTTTATCAGTTGTGATGCTGAATGCTCACATTGAACATACAGATCAATTGTCAGACTTACGTTTGATTTCCTCAGTGATGACCGGGTTACGTAGCTCCAGATAAACTCCAGCTCCAACTTTGTTGACAGCCTTCACCCTGAAGTAGTACTCACAGTTGACAAAAAGCTCTTTGACAGTGTAAGTCAGGACATTCTCTCCAGACATGACAGGCATATAAGTTTTCTTGGATGCCTCACGACGCTCCAGAGTGTAGCTGATGATGGGAGTGCCGCCGTCATTCTCTGGCGCCTCCCAGCTGATCTTGCAAGAATTCTTGGTGGCATCGCTGGAGCTGATGTCTTTACACTGACCAGGGAGTCCTGCAGGGTTCAGAAAGGAAGCAAAAATGTGTGAGGAGATCTAACAGGTTGGCTGTTTCTAGTTAAATATGTCCTTAAAGCAGTTAGAGGGTCAAACTAAAATGAGAGCACACTTTTATTAGACTACACAACCTTTCCTTGGATGGTCATATGGAGATATCCTACCGATAACTTTGACGTTGATAGTTCCAGTGGCAGTTCCAAGACTATTCTCCAGAGTGATGGCATAGGCACCGGCATCAGCATGTGTGCACTTGAGTAACTCTAGGTGAGCACTGTTCATTTCCACTGTCATGGAGAGGCGGTCATCGGCCTTACACTCCACTGTGTCCTTCTGCCACACCATCTTGGGTGTTGGGATTGCTCTATAGGGGATGTTCAGGTGCAGCTTTTCACCCTCAACCACAACAACATCCTCTGCCTCCAAATCCATAGTTGGAGCACCTTAAAATCAGAGGAGGTTGTTATTATTTATTGTTTACGGTTCACCATCAGTATGATCACAGTGTCAGTAAATCTCTTACAGTCAGGATCCTTAGTGAAGATCTTGTCGGAGATCTCAGAGGGATCACTAACACCAACAGAGTTGATAGCACGAACTCTAATAACATACTTCTTCTCTGGTTTAATTCCATCATCAATCCTAAACTTCAGCTCCTTGATAGGTCTGTTATTAACCCTGAGCCACTTCAGCTCTGGACGGGCTTCCGCCACCTCAACGTGATAGCCAGTGATTGGACAACCACCATCCTTGGCTGGAGGCTTCCAGGTGACATTGATGTGCTCCCTGCTAGCATCAGGGATGGTGACTTCCAGAGGAGGAGAGGGAGCACCTGAAGAGAAAGAAGGGCATCTGTGAATACATCTCAAGTCTCATATAGATATTAATGCACTTAGTCTAAACTGAATTCATTGATAAAATAATTGATTTTCAGGAATATCCACATCACCGATAGAAAGTTCTTATGCATACAACAAATTTCCAATGAATGTTTGACGGTTTCTTACTGGTGGCATCCTCGATTGTCAGGACCTCAGTTGGTTCACTTGGATCACCAACTCCAGCCTCGTTCTCAGCTCTGACCTGGAACTGGACTTCTGAGCCTTCATCAACATCCGTCACCTTAAACTGAGTTTCTTTGTCTGGAGTCTTGCAGCACTTAAGCCAACGAGTTCCCACCTTCTCTTTCTTCTCAATGACGTACCTGGAAACAGAGGGAGTGATATTTTTTTCAGTGTTATCTGACATCACGGACAGTAAAGGCAAAGAAATTCACTCACATTTGACTCAGAATATCTCTAAAAGGCACATTCTGTCAGTATCATGTAATTTTAGTTACAGTCACAGCAGTTTTTCATCTTACTTGGTTATAGGTCTTCCACCGTTGCTCTTGGGCGCTTCCCATTTCAGCTCCACATGCCTCTTGGTGACCTCCACCACTGTCAGGGCATAAGGAGGTCCAGGAGTAGCTGCAAAGAATACGACGAATATTAATCCATATTTGACAACTAAATTATTTTGCAGTCATATTCAAAGTGATAAAGTGAAGCTATAATACTTTGTGAGAGTGCTTACAGCTAAAATAACACCAAAGTGTTATTTATCTGTTGATGTAGAAAAAAACTGTGAAAGCCACGTGGTAAAGTGGACTGACACATAATTGAAGAACTTACTGAAGGTGTCCTTGGCGAGCACAGCATCCTCCAATTCACAGAATTCGCTTGTCCCGACGGCGTTCTCTGCTGCGACACGGAACACATACAGCGACCCTTCATTGAGAGGAGTCACAGTGTACTTCAGTTCCTTGACGGTGGTGTCGACTGCCTGCCAGGCCTTTCGCCTTACGTCCCTCTTCTCCACCACATAGTTGGTGATGGGTGAGCCTCCATCGCTGCTGGGAGCCTGCCACTTCAGGTCAGCATTGATCTTGGTGATGTTGGTCACATCTAACCACTGAGGAGCTGATGGAGGGTCTAGGGGATGGAAAACAAGCAGTGTTGGTTTTTCATCTCTTACTGACCATAAAACTCATGATCATCATGACAACAACATTTTTCATGAACTATAAACCTTTGAGAAAAGCAGCATTCTGCTGCCCACCCATGTCCTCCCTTGAGCTGAACTTACAAAGCCTCTCCTTGCAGACCACAGGGTCACTGGGCTCACTGGGTTCACTCTCTCCTGCCTTGTTGACAGCCTTGACCCTGAATGAGTATTCCTGCTTCTCCATCAGACCTTTGAGTTGGTGCTCGGTCTGAGGAATGTCTTCTGCCATACAGATCCAATCATCACTTCCAGTCTTCTGGAACTCAATGATGTAGCCATCAATCTTGGCCCCACCATCGTGCTCTGGGCGGGTCCAGGCCACCAGGGCTGTGGTCTTACCGATGTCTCTGACAACAGGTTTTCCAGGAGCCCATGGAGGATCTGAAGAACAATGTGGTTTTATCATAATCAGGCAATTATCCTTATGATGTCCTATCTTGATTAAACAAAGAATTTTTTAAAAGTAGATCACAGCCCACTTTGACCGAGACAGACGTTAACAGTTCTATTTGAGACCTACCAATGGGATCTTTGATGAGGACTGGATCAGTCTCAACACTTGGTTTTCCAGGTCCAGCCAGATTCTCAGCCAGAACACGGAAGCGATACTTCTTCTTGGTGGGGAGTCCCTTCACCCTGCAGCCACAGACACATTATTGTTCAACACAATACAATACAACACAAAACAACACTCCCAAATAAACATCCTTCAGCTTGTAAGTTCATAATATTTCTTTCTTATTTATGAGATGAGTTTTGCAATATTTTACCTGAAGGTTGTATCCTTGATAGGCAGTTTGTTGCATCGGATCCACTTGTCACTTTCTGGATCAAACTTCTCAACCCAGTATCCAGTGATAGGATTGCCGCCATCCTCGTCTGGCTCGAACCAGGTCAGAGTCACAGCATCCTTGGCGATGTCAGAGGGCGTAACTCTAGTTGGAGGACCAGGAGGATCTGAAAAAAGTGGAAAATGTTAACTGTCTTTGGGGTCTTTTTTCATCCATGTTTTCATGTTATTTGATGGACAGAAAACTGATGTGTGAAAACTTACCAAAGGAATACTTAGCAATAATTGGCACATGCTCTGCAGGTTCACCGATGCCATACTGGTTCTCAGCACTGATCCTGAAGATGTACTCCTTCATTGCTGTGAGCTTGCAGGCTTTGAAAGTGGTGTGTTTGACTGTGGCTGACAGTTTCACCCACTCCTCTTTGTCTGCCTGTCGGCTCTCTACAATGTAGTTGGTGATGGGTGAGCCACCGTCATCCCTCGGAGGGTTCCAAGCCAAGACGCACGACTCATTGGTGATCTCTGAGATATCAAAAGCAGCTGGAGGTCCGGGTTTATCTGAATAGGAGGAGGAAGAAGAAGAAATGTCTCGAGTTGTATTTATTGATACAAGCTAGTGCTCAACTTCTCTCCCAACACATGGGTACAGTTGTATCTATAGCTTCAGAACTTTATTCAATGTCTGTGTACCGAGGATGTTGACATCGATAGTGGCAGTGGCACGTCCACATGTATTAACTGCCTCAATGATGTAGGTAGCAGTGTCTCCTCTGATGGTGTCGGTGATAGAAAGCTTTGAGTGTCCTGGCTCTGTGTCGATGGTGATGCGGCTGTCGGCCCGCAGGACCAAGTCAGCCTTGGTCCACTTCACCCGGGGGTCGGGCTTTCCTTTGACATCGGCAGGAAGCTCAATCTTGGTGCCGGCTCTGGCAGTCAAACCGGCCAGCAACTTCACATCCAGCTGGATCTCTGGAGGCTCTGTTGGAATTATAAAAGTTCTTATAAAAATCTCATTTATCTGACTCCTGATTTTATAAACTCTGACTACTAATTTAATCTCTTTCTGAGTCCCATTAACATTTTGATTGACATTTTCCAACTACAAAAGATCTCCTTACTCTTCTTAATCCTGATCTCATTTCCATTTCAAATCATCTCACAGCTGATCCTGATGGGCTTTCATTCCTGAGTACATTACATTTACAGAATTTTCTGATAGTTGCTCCTCAGGTGCATTTTGTGCTCGCCCACCTCTAGCATCCACAGCCTGAATTTCATCAGTGGCTCTGCAGGGTCGGCTCGCTCCCAACTTGTTGACAGCTCTGACTCTGTAGGCGTACCACTGACCCTCAATCAGGCCAGTCACCTGGAACCTTTGAGCATATAAGAGACCTCATACAGCTGTCTAACAGTATGTGAATAAACACTAAGACAAATTACTGCAACGCTGTTAAGCAAATAAACTTTATAACTGTGAGGACTTACTTCAGTTCAGGGATGGGGTCACTGCAGGGCTCCCACTTGTCAGTACCGCGCTGACATTTGTCCACGACATAACCTTTGATTGGGGAACCGCCGTCATACTTTGGAGGTTCCCAAGACAAGAAGATTGTCTTTGCACTCTTGTCACGCCACTTCAGGCTCTCTGGAGGATCAGGTACAGCTGCAAGGACAAACGTAATGTGTATCTGAGTCTTGGTATTTTCTCAGAGGTCAAGTTAAGATGTCTGAGTTTGATCAAAAGAAAGGGGACACACACAACACTTGTTGTTCTCAGTCTGAGATGATGAATATACTCACTGGCAGGAGAGGACACATTAACAGGCTCATCAATGTATGCCGGCTCTCCTGGTCCACACTTGTTGCAGGCGGTGACACTGAACAGATACTCCTTTCCTTCAATTACATCTGTCACTGTGTGCTCGAGGTCCAGGATGCCAGTCGCAACCTGAAAAATATGTTGTTTTAGTAGTTAGGAGATGTTGCACATTTGGACTTTAATTCCTTCTTCTTGGTTTTACTTCCTTAGGTTCTGCTGTGCTTTGTTAGATTTTTTTGTTTTTGGGCCACCAACCACCTGATATTTTGGATTTATAAGTTTCAAACATCCATAGATTCATCACGTTTTGGTAACTAGGACCTGAAAAGTTTCATTGATTTCTACTCTTGTCTAGTTGCTGATCAAATCAAATATTTGGTAAATATTTTCAGAATCCAATCTGACTTTCACCTTGGCCCAGGTCTTGCGGGACACTTCTCTTTTCTCGATCTGATAATGTGTCACTGGACTTCCTCCATCATGCTCCGGAGCTTCCCACATCAGGTGAACATGGTGTCGGGTCACCTCAGCCACCTTTAGGTCCTTGGGAGCACTTGGGCATGCTGGGAAGATAAAAGCACCAAAGAAAGATGTGTGTCAGAACTTGTTGAGTACACCCTGACTGGGCAATCCTAAATCACACCTTTGTGCAAAAAGTAAATCTACTTTCCATATTTGATTTCACTACAAACAGGAATGAAGTTAAAAAAATTATTACCTATGACGTTGACCTCAATCTCTCCAGAGACAGAGGAGACATCGTTCTCCAGCTGCAGGCTGTAAGTGCCTTTGTCTGGTCGGACGCTTGGTGTGACAGTTAGCTCGGTATACGTCGGCTTTGTTACCATGGAGACACGTTCATCAGCAGTCGTCAGCTCCTTCTCTCCAAAGGTCCACTTGGGCACAGGCTTTGGGTAGCCAGTGATGGGCACTCTGATGATGAGAGACTGAGGGACGATCACTTCCAGACCATTCCTGAAGGCGCTCAGGTCAAAGGTTGGACCAACTGCAACAAAGAAAAACATTTTGGATCATAGTGTCACTCCTGCTTCCGCAGTACGACTGTGGGATGCAAATAGTCAACATGGTGGATATTTTTGTTTGCCCATCGATCCAGTTGTCATGAAAAGGATTGTTCATCTCATACCATGTGGGTCGTCTGCGAGCAGCGGTCCGAGTTGCTCAGCTGGATCAGAGATACCTGCAGCATTTTCTGCATAAACTCTGTAGAGATACTTCTGAAGAGGTTTCAATCCAGACACCTGACATGGGACAACATCAGCAGTAAACTCAAATGAACCAGTGAAGTCAGAGCTCCATAAACACAGAGAGGATATTTGTCGATTGGGGAAGGGATGATAATGGCAGGGGCTTCAGTAAAAAAGTGTACCCGGTAGGAGAGGTCTGGGCACAGCCTGGCGTTACAGCGGAGCCACTTGTCAGTGCCTTCGTCACATTTCTCGATGATGTAACCGGTGATCATGCTGCCACCGTTGCTGGCAGGGGTCTCCCAGGTCAGAGTGACAGCTGACTTGATTTGGTCACTGAAGTTTAGGTTCAGGGGCGGGCTCGGTCTCTCTACAGTCACAATGCAGAACATCCAATTAAATTGCACAATTGGATTCTATTTTCCGGGTATTAAAATGCAAACACGTGAATTCCCAGTTTTTACTCACCAATGGGATCCATGATCTTGACAGGATTTGTGGCAGCACTCGGCCTGCCGATGCCAGCTTTGTTCTCAGCTCGGACTCTAAAGATGTACTCCTTGTTCTCCACCACATCATTTAGTGCAGCTGAACGGTCGTTGGCACCACAGACCAGAGCTGCCTCCCACTTCACAGACGTTCTGTCACGGAGCTCGATCACATAGGCAGTGATCTCAGAGCCACCATCAAATTTGGGAGGCTCCCAGGTGACAGTGGCCCCAAACCTGTTGACATTGGCTACGGCAACATTCTCTGGAGCATCAGGAACATCTTATGGCCGAAGAGAGAAACATTAAGTACTTGTTTTGTGATGAGAAGGAATGTTTATATAAATGGTGATCTCTGGATGAAGCTTACCAAACTTATTCTTGGCCTGGACAGCATCCTCTGTGGCGACAGTGGGACCGCTGCCAACTCTGTTTCGGGCACAGACCCTGAAAAGGTACTTGGAGTCCTTGTTCAGGCCACTGACACAATACTCTGGAGTGTCAGCACGATCTGTCGCCAGAGTCCACGTCTTACGCTTCACATCACGCCTCTCCACAACGTAGGCGATGATCTTGCTTCCACCATCGCTCTCTGGCTCCTCCCAAGCCAAACTGACCTCACCATCAGCTGTGTCGACCACTCTCAGGTTCTTGACAGGTCCTGGGACATCTAAAAACATATAGAATGACATATAGAAAAGAAAGAAAGTTTACAGACACGGAATCTAGTTATCTTAAAACCAATCAGTGTTTTAATCTTGAGACTCACCAATCACGTCCAAGTTGATGAATGCTTCGCCTTCGCCATGCTTATTCTTGATAACCACTTTGTACCGGCCCTGGTCGTCTTTGCTAGGGCTCTTAAGCCGGTACTCGGTCTTGTCAGCAGAGGTGTCGATGTTCTGGACAGGCAGACTGGTGCCCTCAAAGAACCATTCAGCATCGGCACGAGGGTAAGCATCATAGGGAACGCTCATGACGAATGGTCTCCCAGCATCTGTCATCAGATTCTGGTCGGTGGTTTTAATCTTGGGAACAGCTGCAGAAGAGTAAAAAGTATTTAGTGGAACCTTTTCATTTCCTACTGATTCCTTTAACGTGTTCAAATCACTGATCTACCTCCATAAAGAGTTCTAGGACACATTTTGAACCCAAAATTGATCAAACTTGCATTAATGTACAGTTTCACAAAAAACATGTTCATTGCCACATCAATCCCAGAGTGTGATGACTCACCTGCCAGCTCCAGCTTGGCTCGGGCATCTTTGTCCTTGGCCACAATCCTGTACTCTCCCTGGTCTCTGGGTCTGATCTCACAGACCTGCAGTCTGTGGACTTTACCCTCACTAATCATCTGGTACTTGTCTCCCTGGACAATAATCATGTTGTTTCTCATCCACTTCACTTCCACTCTGTCCTTGTTGAGCTCCACCTCAAACACAACATCTGAGCCCGGGGGTTCAAACATGTCCTGAGGTGGCCTGACGATCTCCACTGGGGTCTCTGTGGAACAGACAAACATCATCACATATTAAATTCACCAAACATCAGTTGTTTATCAGTTTGAAAAAAGAAGGAAAGATCTGAAGAGTTTACCTTCAACAAAGAGTCTTGCTCTGGTCCTCCTGTCTTCTATACCACAGGCATACTCACTCTCATCATCAGGTCTGCATACCTTGATGATCAGTTTGCACACTTTGCCTTCTTTTACCATGTGATATCTGCAAAAAACACAATTAAAAACACGATAAAAAAAAAACATTAAAACTGAAGAAAAAGCGAGAGTGGGTCCTGGAGGACTCCTGTACCTGGGACCTTCTCTGATCTCTCGTCCGTTCCTGTACCACTTGACAGCAGCCTTCTCCTTACTCAGCTTGCAGGTGAACTCAGCATCTTCAAACTCTGTGATGGTCTGGTCTTTGAGCTGTGCGGTGAAGTCTGTTGGGGCTTCACTAATGATCAGCTCAGCCGCACACTTGTCGTCTCCAACCACTGCGGTGTACTCTCCCTCGTCATCCATGACGCAGTCCTTGATGGTCAGAGTGTGTCTCAGGCCATCGGCTCTGTAGACAATGCGTTTGCTGAGTGGCAATTCCTGGCCAGCCTTCATCCACCTCACTGTCACCTCAGGGCGGTTCACCTTACAGATGAAACTGATGGTCTTTTTCTCTTGTGTCTCAATGTCCTCGATGGGCTCCAGGAACTTCAGCTTCTCCTCTGTTGAGTAAGTGTGCGAACAGTCCATCAATCAGAGCACAACAACCAAGCTGCTCTCTTAATTCATGAGTTGAAATGGTAAAAAAATTACCTGCAACTTTAGCGCTGGCGGCGCTCTTGGCCTGCTCTCCTCTCTGATTGGTTAGGTTGATGGTGTAGGTGGCCTCGTCAGACTTCTGGGCGTCTTTGATCCTCAGGGAGAAGACGTTGTCCCTTTGAGCCATCATATACTTGCTGCTCTCGAATATGGTTTCCTCATTTTTCAGCCACTTGGCCTTCGCTCCTTCTGTGTTTATCTCACAGTTGAACACAATCTCACTTCCCTCCTTCACCTCTGTGTCTCTGATTGGTGTGATGATCCTCAGTTTTTCTGAAATAAAGCACAAATTTGTGAAACCAAACCTTTGATGGAAGAGGAAGAGATCAAGGAAATAAGAGTCGTACCGATCACACACAGGTCGGCTGAGGCTCTGACGTTGCCAATCTTAGCAACATAACCTCCCTCATCTTTCAGCTCACAGTTTTTCACAATAAGAGCCCTTCTCTTTCCTTCACTGATGATGGTGTATTTGTCTCTGGCTTCAATCTCCATGTCACCTCTAAACCATTTCACCTCGTAGGTTTCCTTGGAAACAGAGCAGGCAAACTCAGCTTTCTCGCCTTCCACTACCTCCTGGTTCTGAGGCCGGGCAATGAACTCAGCCGCTAGTTCTGCGAAGAAGAAGAATAAGTAAAATTGAGCTTTTCTGACAGCTTCCTCCAAAGGCAAAATGATGATGATGAATCCAGATGTCCTACTGTAAAGGCAGGACATCTCACAGGGTCCTTTCTGGGTCAGAGCATAATGACTTCAGATGTTTGACTCTTACCATTGAGTTTGAGTGAGGCAGAAGTCTTAACAGTTGGACTCAGCCTGCAGTTATACTCTCCAGCATCCTCCATCCTCAGGTCCTGGAGGATCAGGATCCTCTTGCGTCCATCCACAATCTGGTCGTAGCGGCCGCCCTCTGGTAGCTCCTCATCTCCTCGGTACCAGGTAACGTCGGCGTTGGCCTTCGACACCTCGCAGATCATCTTCACGCTGTCCGTCTCTGTTCCCTCCACGTTGGACAGGTTCTTGGTGAACCGCGCTGCCTCCTCTGAGATGGAGCACAGCAGCAGGAGTTAATGAAGAGTTTTCAAAAGACTTTCTTTTGTGAGCTACGACAGCAGCTCACATTTGACTTTCCTTCTTGACTCCTAAACTTTTAACTTAGTGTGAAATGGTGGATATACAATTAGTCAGAGAAAGACACATTATTCAGAGTTGCTTACCAATGACAGTGAGCATGCCGGAGGTTTTGGAAGTTCTGGCATCACATTCGTACTCTGCCTCATCATCAAACACAGACTTGTGGACGATGAGGATCCTCTGGACTCCCTTGGCGATGATCTCATACTTCTTTCCTTTCCTGATCTCGCTTCCATCCTTGAACCAACGCACCTGGTGGGAAAGAGCGTTTTGTGGCACTCATTTCATGTTATACATTCAGTTGCAAAACCTGATCTGGTCTGTCCGATCAGGCCTCACCTTGGCGGACTCACGGGACACTTCACATTCAAACTTGGCAGATTCTTTCTCTCTAACCTCCACGTCCTGCAGAGGCTTCGTGAACTCCACATGAGGAGCTGTAGATACAAACCAACAGCTCAGTGTGATGGACTTAAAATCTGAGTCCTGGTCATCAAAAAATAAGTGTGTCCTTACGTGTGACCTCCAGGAAACAGGAAGTCTTGAACTCTTTGGCATCACAGGTATACATCTTGGCATCATCTGGAGTGCAGCCGTGGATGAGCAGCGCCCTCTTACGTCCATCAACGATCAAGTCATACTTCTTGGTCTTCCTGATCTCCTGACCTTCTCTGAACCAGCGTACTTCTGCGTTCTCTCTGGAAACTTCACACTCCAGAGTGGCGGTGGCTTCCTCCTCCACCGTCTGGTCCTCCAAAGGCTTTGTGAACTCCACCGGCGGCTCTGCAAGAAAACAAAGGTTACATGTCAGGTAAGAAGCACAAACATATGTTCTGTTGAAACGTTTGAGCCTGCGATGCGTTCACTATCCCTGTTGTGTTTGGTTGTCTCACCTCTGACATTGAGCTGAGCCTGAGTCTGAAAGTCTTTAGCAGTCAGTTTGACTTCGCCGGCCTCGGCCAGTTTGACATCTCTGACGGTCAAAGTGTGAACGCGACCCGCTACACGAGTCTTCACCTGTAGGGATGGACACACAGAGGTCAGCTGGATGATGTGACAGTGTGTGTGTGTGCAATATTTCAGTCAAGCCTATTAATCAACCCCAGACCAAAATCTGGCTGCAGGTTTTTTGAAAGCCTCACTCTTAGTCTTTCCCACTCAGACTGGAAAGGTGAAAAACCAGTTCTGTTAGTCACAGTATACCGTCCACCTGGTCCGTACTCAGAATTCCTATCAGAGTTTTCTGAGTTTATATCAGAGTTAGTACTCAGTACAGATAAAATCATTATTCTGGGAGATTTCAATATACATGTTGATGTAGAAAGCGACAGCCTTAGTTCTGGGTTTCTTTCCCTACTAGACTCAATTGGCTTTTCCCAGCATGTGAATGAACCCACTCACTTCTACAATCACATCCTTGATCTTGTTCTAACTTATGGCATTGAAATTGACAATCTAACAATTCTTCCCCAAACTCTCTACTGACTGACCATTACCTTATTACATTTGAGTTTACTTTAATGGGCTCCACAGCATTGAGGAATAAATTCAGCTATAGATGTTTATCTGAAGCTGCTGTGGCTAAATTTAAAGAGAACATTTGGTCATCATTCCCAACAATGCCATATCTAAATTCAAATGAGGATTTCTCCCATACGCAGGTTGATGACCTTGTGACTAGCACTATGGCCACACTGCGTTCGAATCTCGACAATGCCGCCCCTCTCAAAAAGAAAGTATTCAATCTGAGGAGGCTGGCTCCCTGGTATCATTACCAAATCTGTGCCTTAAAGCAGACATCAAGGAAATTAGAAAGAAACTGGCGTTCCAGTAAGTCAGAAGAGTCTCACAGAGCCTAAAAACATATAAAAAAGCTCTCTGCAGTGCTAGAAGTTCATATTACTCAGCACTCATAGAAGAAAACAAGAACAACCCCAGGTTTCTCTTCAGCACTGTAGCCAGGCTGACAGAGAGCCATAGCTCAGTTGAACCAGTGATCCCCTTAGCTCTAAGCAGTAATGATTTCATTAACTTTTTTACAGATAAAGTTTATCAGCTCTTGCCTACGTCTCCTACTGAATCTCCTACTGAATTTAAATTTCCAAAATCATTGAGAAAGCTGTAGCAAAACAACTACACGAGCATCTGGATGGGAGCAGTTTGTTTGAAGAGTTTCAGTCAGGATTTAGAGCTCATCATAGCACAGAAACAGCGCTGGTTAAAGTCTCCAATGACATTCTAATGGCTTCAGACAATGGATCAGCCTCCATACTTCTCCTTCTAGATCTTAGTGCTGCATTTGACACCATAGATCATAATATTTTACTACAGAGACTGGAACATTGGAATTAAAGGAACTGCACTAAGGTGGTTCAAATCCTACTTATCAGATAGACATCAGTTTGTTCATGTTAACAACAGCTCCTCCTCATGTACTGTAGTCAGTCATGGAGTCCCACAGGGTTCGGTACTTGGACCAATCCTCTTTACGTTTTATCTGCTTCCTCTAGGCAACATTATCAGGAAACACAGCATCAATTTCCACTGCTATGCAGACGACACTCAGCTGTACTTATCAATGAAGCCAAATGAAGTCACTCAGATAGTCAGACTGCAGGCATGTCTTGAACACAAAAGTCTGGATGACTGGAAATTTTTTACTTCTCAACTCTGACAAAACAGAAGTTATTGTACTTGGTCCTAAGCACCTCTGAAAAATACTATCTAATCATCTCATCAGTCTGGACGACATCACTTTGGCTTCCAGCTCCACTGTAAGAAACCTTGGAGTAATTTTTGACCAGGACATGTCCTTTGTCCCTCACATAAAACAAGTTAGTCGGGCAGCTTTCTTCCACCTGAGAAACATTAGGAAAATCAGAAACATCCTTTCTCAGGATGATGCAGAAAAACTAGTCCATGTATTTGTAACTTCTACGCTGGACTACTGTAACTCATTACTATCTGGATGTCCAAACAAATCTCTGAAAGGCCTTCAGTTAATTCAGAACGCTGCTGCATGAATATTAACAGGAACTAGGAAAAGAGATCATATTTCTCCTGTTAGCTGCTCTTCATTGGCTGCCAGTAAAACACAGAGTAGAATTCTAAATCCTTCTGTTAACATATAAAGCTCTTAATGGCCAAACTCCATCATATCTCAGAGAGCTCATAGTTCCTTACTGTCCTAGCAGGCCACTCCGCTCTCTAGATGGAGGTTTACTTGTGGTTCCTAGAGTCTCCAAGAGTAAATCTGGAGGCAGATTGTTCAGTTATCAGGCTCCTCTTCTATGGAACCAACTCCCAGCATCGGTCTGGGGGGCGGACTCTTTAGTTATTTTTAGGACCAGGCTTAAAACTTTCCTGTATGACGGAGCTTATAGTTAAAAAGTTAAAGTCCTCTACTCTTTAGGTATGCTGCTATAGGCCGAGGCTGCTGGGGGAAGGACTGAGCTTCTCTCTCTCTCTCTCTCTCGCTGTCTGTCTCTTCTTGTCACCCTCTCTCCCCCTCTCCCTCTTTCTCTCTCCCTCCCTCCCTCCCTCCCCACTTGCATGCGCTGATAAGAACCATCCTTCTTAAAAAAAAAAAACAGTTTCACCCAGTTCTACGCATTTATCCAGCATTTACTAACCATGTTCTGCCAAAGTCTCTGTCTCTCCCAGTTCCTCTCCTCTCTCTCCCTGTCCTCATCCTGCAGGTGGTGACTCATAACCATCCCATGTTCCTGCAACGCCTGCTGGTCCCATATCTTCATGAATTCTGTACTACAGCTCAACTCCATGAACTTCATGCAGCAACATGTTCCTGCCTACACCCCCCCAATGCCTAACTCTCTCTCTCTCTCTCTCTCTTTCTCTCTCTCTCCCACTCTCAACCCAACCGGTCGAGGCAGATGGCCGCCCCCCCGAGCCTGGTTCTACTCAAGGTTTCTGCCTCTTAAAGGAAGTTTTTCCTTGCCACTGTCACCAAGTGCTTGCTCATCAGGGGACCTGTTGGGTCTCTTTAAATAATTTTATAAAGAGTTTGGTCTAGACCTGCTCTATATGTAAAGTGCCTTGATGTAACTTTATGATTTGGCGTAATACAAATAAATCTGATTTGATTTGATTTGTGTTACTGATAACAGCATGTTATTTTTAACTGAGTCTCAGGCCAACACTGTAATAACTCAGTGATTCAATAATTCATCTGGAAACATTTTTCCTTTTTTGTTGATTGATCATTGATTTTTTGGGAGTAATTTTAGTGTTCACTGAAAAGATGTTTTTAAAAATGGTTGAAACATGAATGAACTTGTTCATCAAGAATCTTGACATAAAACTAAAAAAAAAAGAATTCTGCTTTAAAATAAATAAATAAAAAAAAAACACACAGAACACATAATAAAGAAACCATTTTTTTTCACATCAAAAGAACTTCTGAAGTTTTTACAATATCTTTGTTTGTCTCACCCGGTCACCAGCCTCCATCTTTTGTCCTCCCACGAACCATTCCACCACAATGTCTTCGTACGACAACTCACATTCGAAGGTCACCGTCTCTCCGGCCGTCACCGTCATTTCCTTCAGAGGACGCATTAGCCCAATGGACCGAGCTGAAGAAGAAGAAGAAGACGACATGTTGAACTGTCGAGTCCATCTGAGGTTTGTCTGGTGTCCCTGCCCCTGCAACCTCTCAACTTCAGATAAAGTCAGAGGTGTCCAAAATAACCAGAGCAGCTGATTGGCTGACCGCTAAGACACACAACACTTTGGAATGTGACAGAAAAAGGGTCGCACGTCCTGTCCTGTCCTGTCGAACTCTTCACCGAGAAGAAATCTGACGTTTAAAAAACGGCGTCAAATCTGAAAAATATTTCTATGAGCGAAACTGAGAAAATGGACATGTTGAATATTCAGATATCAGCTCTGAGTGTTGACGAGACGTGGCCCTTACATGTTGATAGTTGTTTTTAGATGTGGTCGTAGACTGATCCTACACTATCTCAACAGAACAATGTTGTTAAATGTATTTAACTATTTTTATGGGTTGTTTAAATATTTTACACTTTCTTTATGCGTGTGAAGCTCTTTGGACTGATAAATTTGATTGTTTGTTTCCAGGTGAGGAGGATCATTCGGATTCTCTACCTTAGTTCCTGATCTGGTTCAGGCAAGCAATCTTAGTGAATTATATCCAAAAGCTTTAGATGAAACAAACACTGGCCTAAAGTCTCATCCCATCTCAACATGTAGACCATCTTCAACCTTCAACCAAATTTGAAATGACAAACAAAAAATTATTTACACAAATCTTTTCTTTGTTTATCTGTAACTTTCCTGTTTCCTGTTCTATGTTGCAAATGTTAAACTTCTCCACACAGACGGAGACACAATGATCCAAACTCAGAGCTGATGTGTTTCCAAGTAAAAATTCACCTTTGACCCTGAGCTGAGCATTGGACTTAGCATTGGCAGCTGAGAAGTCGACAACTCCGGCCATGTCCATTCGAACGTTGTAGAGGATCAGGACATGTTTGGTTCCTTCCTCTTTGATCTCCACATCCTAAAAGGAAACATTCAGACTCAGTTTCCTTCTCGTCTGCACTCAAGCAAACTGAGTCCACAGAGGAACCAGACTCACAGCTGATTGGTGCAGAGGTTCTCCCTTCAGCTTCCAGTTTCCATGGACATCGTCCTCTGAGATCTCCGTCTCAAACTTGGCTGTTTCCGTCTCTGTGACCTCCACACTGTACAGTGGACGAACCACCTTGATGTCTCTCTCTATGGGAAGGAAGATAAATTTTTAGCATTAGTTTTTTCACTTTTACTGAAATTAAAGATCTAAAGATCTTTTCCAGCAGGCAGACAGAGTTTGTGCGTGTGTGTGTGTCTATTGTCTCCTCCAGAAACCATCTTGGATCTTGACCTCAGCTAATGAATGCGACTGAAGAGGGTTTACCTTCGATATTGAGGTTAGCCGTTGTTTTATCTGAGCCACAGTCGCAGGTGTAGGCGCCGATGTTTGCCTTCTCTGCCTTCCTGACCATCAAGATGCGCTTCTTGCCATCGGTGCTGATGGCGATATTTTTGGAGGGAATGATCTCCTTCCCATCCTTGAACCACTTCACATCAGCCACTGCTTTGCTCAGTTCACAGACCAGCTTCACCTCATCCTTCTCCACAGCTGTGTAGTTCTGCAGTTTGGTGGTGAAATACAGGTCTCCCTCTGCAGACACACAAGACGGTTTAATGTTGAAACTCTATGAATGTGTTGAACTCTTAAAGATTCAGCCTTTAACTGGGTGCGATGGCACTGACCAATGACGTTGAGCATGGCGGTCACAGTCTTGCCCATGGCCTCCACTTTGATCATGGAGGTGTCGTCGATGGTGACCTCCTTGAAGGCCAGCATGTGGACCTTTCCTTGGTCCGACATATGCACCACCTTGCTGGGATGCAGACGGATGTCGTTCTTGTACCAGACCACCGGGATCTTATCGTGGGAGAGTTCAACGCTGAATTCGGCCGTTTCCCGCTCCTTCACCGTCACATCTTTAATCGGTTTGACAAACTCCAGACGAATACCTGCCACAGACAAACATTTATAGGTCAACTCATATTTTTATAAGACAAGAAGAATAAAAAAAAAAGAAATAATTCTCTGGAATTAAAAATTCAACAAAAACAGTATAACTGTATTTATTTTCATATTTTTAGGTTTTATTCTCCGTCAACAGTAAGAGACCAACAGGAGGTAGGGAGAGAGGGAATGACACAGAGTGTCATTGCAGAGAATGACGTGCACAACCACCTGACCACCAGCGCTACCATAGTTTAATTTAAAAAAAATGACCCATGGACTTACCCTGAATGATGAGTTTGCCCGCTGTCCTCTTGTCTTCAGTCTCGAACATGTACTTGGCCTCATCGTCGTAGGCGGCTGATCGGATCAGCAGGACATACACGTTTCCCTCTTGGATCATCTCATACTTGTCGTCGCTCTGCAGCTCCTGCGAACCCTTCAGCCAACGGAAAGTCTTTGGAGGTCTTGACACCTCAAGCTCGAACCGGGCTTCGTCCTTCTCGTACACCTGAACATCGCTAAGAGGTGTGAGGAAGTTGAGAGGAAGTTCTGGGAAAAGAGGAGGTTTTTGAGTTTTAGTGGGACTGTTTGTTTTCATTTGGTGTTTTAAACCTAATTTTAACTCTTGAAAGGGAGAATCAGGGTTTTATATCTAAAATAGGCAACTTTCTGGTGTGTTACCTTTGACTTTCAGGTTGGCAGAACATTTGGCGTTTGCTGCAGCATAGGCCACCTCGCCTGTCATGGACACTTTGCAGTTGTACAGGATCAGAGTGTGCTTCCCTCCTTCCTCAATGATGTCGACATCCTGTCAAACAGTATTATTAATGATCTGGACGGTCATATGTCTTTCCATCACAAACTAACAGAAGTGTGGATCTGCAGAGACTGATTTAGTTGCTCACTGAAGATGGACTGAGGGTTTCTCCATTCAGTTTCCACTGGCCATGGACGTCATCCTCCGAGATCTCCACCTCGAATCGAGCTGTCTCTCCATCAAACAGTTCCACGCCGTAAATCGGCCGGATGACCTTGATGTCACGAGCTGGTTAAAGAGTTAGCAACAGATGGATCAAAAACTTTATGTTTGTTGAAGTCGTAGGACGTGAAAGAGTTGTCAGAAATTCTGAATGCTGAAACAAGAACAACTCATGATTCAAATTTTTATTTTAAGAGTTTGATTTTAAAATCTTTTCAAAGATAATTCAGTTTTTCCTGATTACATGATTCCAGATAACAACTGACAGCAAAACGTTAGACCAAAGAGCAAAACAAAACCCTGAACAAAAAAAAGTCAGATGTTTTCAGGTGAGATTTTGAGAGATGTTTTCAGGACAGAGGTGTTTCTCAGGACAGAATAAGGACGTGTTAGGATGCTAGGCTAGCTGGTTAGGATGCCAACTTCATACAATACTGGTTTTAGTTTCCATCTCTGGAGACAGATGATGATGATGATGATGATAATAGGATATTTTTTTCTTTATAATTATTAATTATATTCTCTCCCATGAAACATTTTTTCAAGTCTTTCACCTTCAATGTTGATGTTGGCTGACGTCTTGTCTGTTCCACAGTCACATACGTATTTCCCTTTATCAGTCTGCTCCACTTTCTTCAGTACCAGAGACCGGTGTGTGCCTTCACACCTCATGACCACCATCTTGGAGGCAATTATCTCCTTCTCCTCGTGGTACCAAAGCACTGGGACATCTTTGCTCAGTTCACAGTCCAGGGTAACCTCATCTTTCTCTGTGGCTGTGTAGTCCTGCAGCTTCACCACAAAGATAGGGTCGCCCTCTGGAACAGATCCAGGACCAGGAATACGTTAATCACAGGTCAACAGAGACGCACAATTAACTTCTGTGGTCAGTTGGTCAATCAACCAAGAAACTGGAGCACACAGGCCAGCAGTGGATCATTGACATTTCAGTCCATTTCAATACAAATCAGCATCTGAAGTTTAATTTAGTTCAAAAAGAGAAAGTTCTCCAAGATTCCAAGACATGAAGAAACAGAAACTACAAAGACCAAGCTGAAATAGACCAGAATTATCCTTCACACCAGAGTCCAACCGCTTTAACTATAAACAAGAAAACATCTACCTGATTGACTGTAAATCTAATGAAGAAAATAATTTTCTATCTCATTTGTGCAGATATAAAAGACATGAGAGGAGAGGAAAGTGTGTTGTTACCTATAACGGTCAGTTTGGCCACTGAGCAAATCCCTTTGGCCTCTGCCTTAATCTGGCAGGTGTCATCTAGAGACAAAGTCCTCATTTCTAGAAAGTGTCTCTTTCCTTCCACGCGAGTGAGCACCGTTCGGCTCACATGGATTTTGACTTCATTTCGGTACCAAACAACTGGAACGCTTTCATGCGTCAGCTCAAGCTCAAAATGGGCCGTTTTACCTTCTTTGACTGTTTGGTCCTGAAGCTGCTGGACAAATTTGAGCCTCATGCCTGAAATACATCAGGTGAGTTCACACAGACAGGAAGGTTGCCACTTTAAAGCCACGAACGTTAAATGACACAAACATTGAGAGAACATGAGCAACGTGAAGCGTTGGGGGTTTCTGTCGGTCACTTACCTTCCACCACCAACTGAGCGCTGGATTTCTGGCCCAGCACCTCAACCGTGTACTTAGCCTCATCGTCAAACTCACAGCTGTTAATGATCAGAATGTGTTTCTTTCCATCATCAATTATGTCATATTTGGGGCCTGGGGTAACAATCTCTGCCCCCCTGAACCACATGACCTTTGGCACATCCTTGGTGATGGTGCATTCAAACTTTGCCTGTTTCTTTTCAGGCACAGAAATGTCCTTCAGTGGGTCAACAAAGCCCATTTCGATTTCTGGGAGGTGCGAATATGCAGCAGTTATTGACAAAGACAAAGACAAAGACAAAGACACAGCCTTCACTTTTCTTACCACTGCCTTTGTGCAAAACCTGACGAATACAACAACTTGCAACAGAAAACAAAAAGCACAGTTAGGGTTGTTTGTGTCAGGTTTTTACCTCTGACGTTGAGCATGGCACTTGTGACAGCGTTCAGGGCCTGATATGATACTTCACCAGCCTGATCCAGCTGGACGTTCTTCAACGTAAGGAAACGTTTCTTTCCTTCAGCTTTAATGTCACAGGTCTGAAAAACAAACATGAGCTCAGCTTTGGATTCTTTGGACTGAACTAAGCCTGTTTTCCAAAACCACCATTAAAACACATCAGAATCAACCAAGAATCAGGAGGAACCTGACTAAAGGATTACAAAACACCACGCATACTCTGTTCAGACCAAGATTAGTATATTCGGCGAGACTTACCGGAGATCTGGTCAACACCTGGCCTCTTAGCTTCCATTCACCGGCTACATCATCCTCAGATATTTCAGTGTCGAAATTAGCTTCTTCCTTCTCAACCACCTCCACGCTGGATAGAGGCTTCAGGATCTCAGCCTCACGCTCTGCAATGATGCACATTTTAGTTAGTTTGGACACAATCCTTATTATTTTCAAACATGTATTTGTGTGTTTACGCTACACCAACCTCCAAGTGTCAATTTGGCTGAGTATCTGCGACCCTCAACCTCAATGACATAATCTGACACATCATCAGGCTGACAGTTTTTGATAGTCAGCGTCACAGTCTTTCCATCTTTTTCGACCTCGACTTTGTCGGAGGGGGTGAGCTCGTTATCTCCTTTGAGCCACTTCCAGTTGGGCGTGTCTTTGAAGAGTTCAGCTTTGAATGTGGCCTTGGCCTTTGGTTTCACATGCTGATCCCTTAAAGGCTTCACCAACCAGTCTTTGATGATTTCTGAGGACAGAAAGTTCAATTTATTTCAGAGATTAATCCCGATTTGGGAACCAGCCAAGTTATGAATGAAATCGAAATCCAGCAACTAAAACATGACCATGAAAAATTCGATCATTGGTTTAAATCTGTGTTCAAGGTGATGGGATGTTTGAACCACCTTCTTGTTGTGGGGCAACAGCGCTAACCACTGTGCCACCGTGCTTTCCGTGTTAGTTATTCTTTCCCCAAAATGGAACTGAAAGAACAGGACAGTGAAACTGAGTGAAGAAACGAAGAGACCGGTCAGTCTAATTATCAACAGTGTTGATTTGGGACTGTTCTGGGCCTTTTTTCACCCTGGGGGTGAACACTGAATATAAGGGAGGTCTGATCACACAACTGACAGCTCACCAATCACTTTGACGGTGGTTTTGGTCTTGATGTCTTCCTGTCCGTCCACCTCACAAGTGTACTCGCCAGCATCATCATCGGTGGAGTTCTGGAGGGTGATGGCGTGCTGCAGACCAATGATGTTGATGGCCACTTTTCCAGCAAGTTTCTTCAGAACTGCACCGTTACGTTTCCAGATCACATCTCTCTCTTTGTTCAGCTCACAGGTCAGATACATCGGCTGACCCTTCGTGCATGTTGTCTCTGGTTCCAGCTCCTTCACCCATTTGACAGGGAGTTCTGGACAGATGAATGAAGTCTTTTACTGAATTTGGAACACATTTTCCATATTTGTACCAAAATCATATCCAAGTTTGTCCCTTATGATGCCTGCAAAAAGCTGCTACTTCTTTCAGATTACACAACTTCTCAAATAAATTGGATTTAACATAAAAAACATGTGTTGGGTTACCTTCAACAATGAGCTTGGCTGTGCAGGTTATTTCCTTGCCAGCGTTTTTGGCCACACAGGTGTATTCACCAGTGTCGGACAGCTGGACATCAATGATGTTCAACTTGCGATCCTTCCCATCAGAAGTGAACTTGTGCTTGGGGCCCTCACGCAGGTTGCTGCCATCTTTCATCCATGACGTGATGGCAGTGGAAGGTGAGATCTGACACTCGAACACAGCAGAAGAGCCAATAGACTCGGCCTCTGTCAACACAATGTCCTGGATCTTCTTGATGAACTTCAGAGGGACAGCTTTGAGCTTGAATCCTCCGAAGGGATCCTCCGGAGGTGATGGGCCTTTTCCACCGGGCCTCAGGCCCCGCCCCCTGCCACCATCACCAGGTGAAGGAGTTTGTCTTGCTGCAACATCAAATGCAAAAATTCATCATATTGGTTTCAGATATGATTTTTTGATCATTTTTGTTTTGAAGTTCTTGTGCCTAGACGTTGCTCTGTTGATGAAATATATTTATAGAGTAAACTGGTCTAAATCATCAGTTTTCAGTGACTAAGAATCATGCAGAGCCACTGTTAGTGATCTCTAACAGGATTCAGGAAAACAAAGGCGACAAAAACAAAAAACACACTCAGATTACCTAAACTCATTATTAAACCAAAACAGGTTTATGTTCTTGTACAAACTACTTAAAAAACAAGCCAATAAGGCTTAAATCTTTCAGACAAAACCAAGAAGCTCCAGGTTTGTCAGTCGCTCTGTTGTTGAGCAGCACAGACTTTCTGGCTTCGATAAAAGGCTAAAGACAGCGGGTAACATTTAATACCAGGTGTGAGTGAAGCAAGTGAAACTACTTCAGACCGACCTGCCAAAGACCAAACATGCACTTTAGGTCTAACACCAACTTATTCTCACCCCCAAATCCTCGGCCTCTGCCTTTAGCTGCCTCCTCTGTTGGTTTTCCATCTGGACAACAAACAATAAGATGAGTCTAAGGTTTGTTTCTGCTGATGTCAATATTCCAGCAGAAATCAGAGCAAATATTTAAACGTTAAACCAAATAAGACATATTTGTATACACAGAGCATGGAACGTGATGAAGAGGAAAAAGATGGAGTGAAGTGAAATTATGAAACGGGACAGGATGGTCAACATACATGGTAATGAAGGATGGAAGGAATAATGAAGGACATGATACAAAAATGAAAGATGAGGAAGATGTTTGATTATAGACATTATTAAAGTGGATGGACAGATGGACAGAGTGATGAAGACAGAAGCTGTAGATGAATGAATGGATTGGGTGAGGATTAGATGGATCATCTTGGATGGGATGACGGGATTCCAGAGTCATCATCTGGGGAGACAGTCGGCCTTCGTCTCACCTCGTTTACCTCCAGGCATGCCTGGAGTCTCCAGTGCTCCACCAACCCCTTCACCTTCCCAGTCTTCTGGAGGAACCAGCTCCCAGCCCCAGGCTTCCTCATCTTCATCTCCTTCCATTTCCTCTCCCTCCTCTTCGAAAACTTCCTCTTCGGAGTGTGTGGGGACTTTGGTCATCTGCACGGCTCCAGGAGAAACCTCCTTCACCAGGGGGACCCTCCCTTTACTGGGCTTCTCTGGTTCTGGGACCAGCTCTGGCGACTGTTTCTTTGGGACTTTTTTGAGTATTACAGTTTCAATAGATTCTTTTGGCGAAAGGGTTTTGGAAGCCCTCTTGACTTTTTCAACACTGGGAACTTGTTCCAGTTCCTTCGGCTTGTCAGGTTTTGGTGATGGTGTCTTTTTAAGTTCAACCTTCTTGAGCTCATCGATCGCTTTGAGGGCCTTTTCTTCTTCCACCTTGTCTTTACTGACTATGGGTGATGGAGTCTTTCCTGGTGCACTTGGCTTCTTGGATTGAATGCCTGGTTCTTTTTTCTCATCCTCGTTTTTAGGAGTCCGTTCAATTTTCCTGGGTGGCTCGTCTTTTAGCTTCTTTTTCTCCTCTTCAGATGGCTGCACTACCTTTTCTTCTGGCTTGGTATCTTTGGTGAAAGGCTTCAACACAACTTGCTCCTTCTCTTTTTCTGGTGTGGGAATAGTTTTAGGTTTTCTACAAAGCTTGTCAGCAGCTGTGGCTTCCACATCCTTGGGTACCTTGTCAATCTTTTTCTTCTGGGGAATTTCTGTCTCGTCTTTGCTGACATCAGGAAGAACCTCTGGACTTGTCAGCGGAACATCATCTTTTTTCGTTCCGTGTTTTATGGCTGCACTGGGTTGGTCTCTCTGAGGCATCTCACCTCTCTTGAATGGAGTACGCTCAGTATCAGTCTTAGCTTCGGATTCTTTCTTGGCTTTTGGAGGCTCAGCCTCTTTGGGTTTCTCAGGTTTTTGAAATGGTTTCAATGTCACTACTTCCTGCTCCTCCTCCTGCTTTAACAACTTCTTTAATTTCTTTTTAGTTAAATCTGGCTCAGGTTCTTCCTCTTTTGGTGCTTTAGGGGTTCGAATCCATCTTGACTTCTCATCATCTGCCTCTGGCTTTTCAGGTTCCTCCAGTGATTTCAATTCAGGTGCCTCATCAGTTGCTTGTAAGACTTGTTCAGTTCTGCTCAGTGTTAAGATCGCACGGTCCTCTCTACCTCTAAGTCTCTCAACTGTTAGTTCTGTATCATAGTGCCTCATCACACCAACTTTTTGAGTTACAACTTCCTTCTCAGGCTCTTTAGGCTTTGTTGGCACCTTCTTCAGTTTGATCTGTTGTAGTTCTTCTGGTGTGACAGATTTTTTAAATGGTTTTAGTTTAATTGACTCTTTCTGCTCATCTGTCTTTGGCAGTCTACTTATTTTCTTCTTCTCCACACTTGGTGCCTTAGGTTCCTCGTCTTTCTGTGGTTTTGGGGTTCTTATCCAAACTTGTTTCTCTGTTTGCTGAACAACCTCAACCCTTTCAGCTTCCTCTAAATAGCCCAATTGAATCGTTTCTTCCTCTGCAGTGAAAACCAGCTCAGTTCGTGCAAGTGTCACAATCTCTCGATCTTCTCTGTCGTGAAGTCCGTGAACTGACAGTTCAACATCATGATGTCGTGTCACTTGAGCTTTTTGAGTTACAATTTGTTTCTCAGGCTCCTGAGTTTTCACTGGAACTTTCTTAAGTATAATGACTTCTGCTTCTGGTTCCTTCTTTGGAGGTATTCTGGTAAATTTGCTCCTCAGTTTAGCTGATTCAGGTGTTTTTGCATCCGGAACAGGAACCTTACCCTTTTGTGTAAGAGGTGGCACTGTGGTTGACAGCAAATACAACTTTTATAACATTCACATAGAGACAGACAACACGGGACTCACACAATTCATACACATGTAAGTTGCAGTTTATGAGACAATGCCTTACACATCATTATAGGATTACTGACTTTGTGAAAAAAGAAACACAATTTTTCTACCTTTCGTTGGTCCAGGTGCTGAAACTGGTCCCTTGTCTGCAATTTTAAGAGGATTAATTTAAACATTCACAATATAAGTAGTGTTCAAGTATAAGTCAAAGACAAAGCAAAGAAGTTCAGTTCCTGAGAGTCAGGTAGAGGCTTTCACAGGCCATATATATATATATAAAAGGATATTTGACCTCATTTAGCAGCTGTTGATGTAGACTTTGCTTGGATCATAAAACAGAAAATGAATACAAACATCAGACAATCACATTTAGACCTGATTAGACAACAAAAGCCTTTTTGAACCCAAAAACGTGTTCCATTGTATAAACACTGAAGCTGTCACATTAGAAATGCCTCAAAGTGGAAGACAAACATAAGAAAGGACATGCATGTATGTTCCAGAAGGAATGTTACCTTCAGGTGGAGACACATCCTCCAAGACAGGAGACGGCTCAGCCTTGACGGCTGGTGGAGATGGTTTCTTCTCCACTGCTGCAGCTGGAGCTACAAGAACGCCAAGTTGATTAAGTAGTGGTCAAAATCTGGCAAACAAGCAACAACTGACATACACTCGAAATCAGGCAAATTGAAAGAAGTCGGAATGTTGTTATGAACCAACAGATTTATTTGGACTGGGACGAACCAGAGTTTGAGAACATGAATAAAAAACTGAAGAGACTATTTGAAGGTAGAAAAACTTTTTCTTCCAGAGCTTTTTGTTTTGGTGGAGACAGTTTCCTTTCCACTGGGGAAGTACAAAATACCAAACTGTGATCAAGAAGATAAGTTTGGAAGTTTTAATTCCTTAAGACACATGACAGATTTAAGACTTTAAGAGTTAAAAAAAAAAAAGACAAATAGCAGAACTAATACTGAAAAAAATTTATGCTAACACAGAACAAGATTTTACCACCAAACAAAATTAAAAAAGCTACCTGCAGTAGTAGAAAGAGCAGCCGGAGCTGAAGGCTTTGGTGCTGGTGCTGTTGGTTTCTTGTCCACTGGAGGAGACACTTCAAAATACAAGATGCCAAGATCATGACCAAGACAACAATATGGGCAAGCAGGAAATAGACAGAGAGGAACAAACCAAAACAGGAAACTCTGAAAATTGCGGCCGGACCTTTTGACCAGTCAGGCAGATAGAAGAGACAAACATCCAATTGAGCAGTTCACAACCAAGTGAAGACACTACCTGCAGGGGGGGCAACTTTCTTTTCTGGAACAGAAGGTTCAGGCTTTGGGGCGGGCGCTGAAGGTTTCTTCTCCTCTGGGGGAAATACTTTGGAAATACAAAATGCCAAAGTCATGACCAAGAAGACATTGATTCATCTAAATATGACGAGTTTCAAACACAAAAACCTGATGACAAGAAAGACAAGACTCAGAGAAGTCAGCAAAAACATAAAAAGACTACCTGCAGGAGGAACAACTTTCTGTGTGGGAGCAGGAGGAGGTGAAGGCTTCGGTGTCAGTGCTGATGGTTTCTTCTCCTCAGGAATAGACACTTGGGGGATACAAGATTCCAAGATCACGATCAAGACAACAACATGGTCAACCAAGACGTCTTATAAACAAAAGATGTTTAAGACACAAATTACTTCACACAACACAAAAAACCCAGAAAAAAACAAGAGACAGTGAAAGAATTCAACAAAGAAAGATGTTAATAGATCAAAGAGGCTCCTTAGTGCTTGTCAAACCTGACACAACACAGAATGTGAAGATAAGTCTTTTGCAGTTATTACAGACAGTATTTGAACACGTGTGAGTACAGTCAACATAAGATGTTAGATCTCTTAAGAAGGGTTGATCTGATGCGATCACAAGCCCACATTGCTCAAGATAGAAAGAATACCTTTCTGAAGAGTTTGTTGCAGTATCTTTGACTTCTTGTCTTCACCTCTTGTTGCCATTCCCGCTGTCTCAGAGGAATCAACATCAGACGAGATTCCTTTTGGAATAAGAACAGCAGGTTTCTTGGGAGAAAGGGTTTCAGGCTCAGAGGGAAAAGCTTTTTTCGTTGGTGGAACTTCAGATTTCTTAGTGGGAGCAACTGTGTCTTCAACCATAGGTTTCGTTGATATGGTCAGTTCTTCATGGAGAAGGTCAAAAACTGCTTCAGGAAGTTCAAGAGACCTCATCTCTGACTTGATCTCCTCTTGTGGAATTTCTTCATGAAGATAAACTGCTTTCTCAGAGGAAGGAATCTCACCTGGAACTGAAGGCGACACTTTTGAACTTGTTACCTGGACAAGTTTTTCTTCATAAGACACTGGCTCACTAGTTAGTTTTTCAAACGGTGCTTTGTCTTCAAGATAGATTTTTTCTGAAGTTTTGACCATTTCCTTCCCTGGAGACATCACCTCATTGGGAGGCATTACTTCTTTTTTAGAAGGAGCTGCTGGTGTGGTTTGAGGAAGAATTTGGGGTGAAACTTCAGGGGGTTGAACTTCTTTGACTTTAAGAGAGTAAGCTTCAATTCCCTCTAATTGTTTGTGATTCTGCTCTGTGAAAATGATCTCCTTGTGTTTGCTTTCTTGTGTTTCCTTGTAAAACTCTTCTCTGGATGTGATTCGAGTGGCGGGAGGAGAAACTTCTTTCCTCTCAGATTGAATCATTTGAGATGGAGTTGTGATGTCCCTCTTTGATGGGAGAGGTGTGATTTTCTTTGGAGGTGGAGAGACAGACCTCAAAGGCATTTCCTCCTTCCATACTGCAACTTCTTCATCATATTCTGTGTATGTTGGCTCAGGAGCAACCTGCTGATCTTTGTACCACAGAGGAACCTCCTTCTCCTTTTGTCCAACCACTTGCTGTCTTCTCTCTGTCACAGCCGACCCCTGGAGCATTCCCCTTTCATATGTCCTCACTTCCTCTTGCTTGTGTTCAACTTCTGTTGCAACAGAAATCCTGTCTCTGTGCTCCTTCTGCAGGCGAGACATCTTTCTATCTTCAGTTGTTGTTTCCTCAAGATCAGTCTTCGGTAGAACTGGGATCATTTTTAAGATATCACCCAAGATGGAAGATTTGCACCATGGAGCGGTGGCCAAGAGGAAAACAACACAACAGAAAGAACATCAACACAGAAAACACAAATTTAAGTGTGGTATATATTCTACAGTGATTCTCCTTTCAT
The DNA here is from genome assembly GCF_900963305.1 of Echeneis naucrates. Taxonomy (NCBI): domain Eukaryota; kingdom Metazoa; phylum Chordata; class Actinopteri; order Carangiformes; family Echeneidae; genus Echeneis; species Echeneis naucrates. Next base: position 212,455 of record NC_042531.1, on the reverse strand, counting down.
AGCTGACAGTCGGCACGTTTTCCAGCAGAAATAATCTGGTTTGGTTTGATTAAGGCACAAATAAACACCCCCAGTCACTCTAAGACATTTGTGTCAGAACTGATGTTTGCTGCGATATTTCTCTTGTTTAAATACTTTGATAATTGATATAATGTTAAAAGAGTCAACACACACAACAGCACAGACATCAGGACAGAAGAATGAGCTGAAAGAACATCACATTAAGAGATAGAAATAGTAAGTAAAAAGATAAAGACGAGTAATGATTAGTTTATAAGATGTTCAAACTTGTTTACAGACAGATCTACCTTGTTGCTGAGGCTTTTTAGCCTGAAGAATTTGTTTTGGTGGTTCCGGTTTGTGGTGATGAGGCACTGCTTCCGCTGAGATTACTTTTGGTACCTCTGCCAGATTCTTTGGTTCTGTAGGAAGTTCTGGAACCACTTTGTGTGCCTCTGGAGTCCTTCTTGGTTCCACTGGAATCTTTGGTGTTTCTGGGACTTTCTTCGGAGGTTCAGGAACCTTTTTTGGTGCCTCTGGAACTGGCTTAGGGGTTTCTGGAGCTGTCTTTGGAGCTTCAGGAACTTTCTTTGGTTCTTCCGGAACCCTCTTTGGTGCCTCTGGAACTGCCTTAGGGGTTTCTGGAGCTTTCTTTGGAGCTTCAGGAGCCTTCTTTGGTTCTTTCGGAACCCTCTTTGGTGCCTCTGGAACTGCCTTAGGGGTTTCTGGAGCTGTCTTTGGAGCTTCAGGAACTTTCTTTGGTTCTTCCGGAACCCTCTTTGGTGCCTCTGGAACTGCCTTAGGGGTTTCTGGAGCTTTCTTTGGAGCTTCAGGAACTTTCTTTGGTTCTTCCGGAACCCTCTTTGGTGCCTCTGGAACTGGCTTAGGTGTTTCTGGAGCTTTCTTTGGAGCTTCAGGAACCTTCTTTGGTTCTTCCGGAACCCTCTTTGGTGCCTCTGGAACTGGCTTAGGGGTTTCTGGAGCTTTCTTTGGAGCTTCAGGAACCTTCTTTGGTTCTTCCGGAACCCTCTTTGGTGCCTCTGGAACTGGCTTAGGTGTTTCTGGAGCTTTCTTTGGAGCTTCAGGAACTTTCTTTGGTTCTTCCGGAACCCTCTTGGGTGCCTCTGGAACTGGCTTAGGTGTTTCTGGAGCTTTCTTTGGAGCTTCAGGAACCTTCTTTGGTTCTTCCGGAACCCTCTTTGGTGCCTCTGGAACTGGCTTAGGGGTTTCTGGAGCTTTCTTTGGAGCTTCAGGAACCTCCTTTGGTTCTTCCGGAACCCTCTTTGGTGCCTCTGGAACTGGCTTAGGGGTTTCTAGAACTTTCTTTGGAGCTTCAGGAACCTTCTTTGGTTCTACTGGAACGCTCTGTAGTGCCTCTAGAACTGGCTTAGGGGTTTCTGGAACTTTCTTCTTTGTTTCCTCTGGCTCTGTTTCAGGGAGATAACATTGTGATTTTGGCTTTATCAGCCAGGAATGGTTTTCTTGGAGGTTAAAGTGTCTTTGGCTCTGAGACAACTTAGAAGAACATTTATTTATCAGATGATCTTTTTAACTACTAAATGTACTGAAAGAAAAACTCGAGTGAAAGTCACACTCTAGCGAGTGCTTGGCATGCATGAAGATATTCAAGGTATTTCCTAAAAGTAGCTCCTAACATGATGACATCTAATTCTAAAAGCAAAATTAAAAAAAAAAAACTGACCAAATGTACAACATAAGAAACAACACAAACATGACACCAAGTACAACAACAAAGCAAATGAAGAGCGAATCTGCAGTACCTTTAGCTGGAACAGCCTCTGCCTTGGGCTGAGTAACCTTAGGTGCAGGTGGTTGAAGTACAGGTTCCTCCGGTGTGGGTATGTCTTGCACTTAAGAGAGTATCATGTACTGTTTAGACTTCAGATAATGAACTAGGCTCACATGGAACCAAAGATCACTCTCTTAACGAGTGAGATCACAGTCTGAAAGAAGGATGAAAGAACTGGAAATTCTACTGCGGGTACCTTTTGTTGGAAGATGTGCTGGTATCAAAGGAGGAACCTTGGCTGCAGTTGGATGAACTACAGGTTCTTCTGGTTTGGGTGGTTCTGGTACTTTAAAGAGCATTACGTATACATGGTCAATAACCTAGTAACCACAGTCGACTCTGCCGAGTGCAAAAAACACAAGAAACACACAAAACCAACAAAGCAGACTATCTAAAAATATAAGTAGATCAGATGATAACAAACTCATGAGTTCCCGCACCTTTGACCAAGATGTCTTCCGCCCTGGGTGGCGTAATCTTGGCTTCGTCTGGTTTGGGCTCAGCTGGTACATTAGAGAACGTGAAGAAGTTTTCATGTTTACTCTGTCACTGCTCTACCACGTTCATTCATTAATTTCATCAGTTAGTTTGTAGCACGTTTACATAAGAAGTTGTTCAAAGTCATGTTTGATCTTAGTCAGACATCTTAATTTGAAAAGATCCAGATAAAGAGGTTAGCAGCAACAAACATCTTGCAACAGTCAAGATGTGCAGAAACCCGTTAAAGTTACACATCAGATCACAGTACGACAAATAAGGCTTCTTCTCTACCTTACCTCTCGGTTTAGGGGCTTCGGGCACTTTTTTGATAGTCTCAACTTTTGGTGCTTCAGGTTCAGCCATAGTTTTGGCCACCTTGGGCTCAGGTTCCTGTGCTTTCTGAGGCGTCACTTTTGCCTCCAGAGGAATCATTTTTTGCTCCTTTGCTGTTGGTTTGGGTGGATGAGGCTCTGGAGTGATCTTTCTGGGCACTTTCACATGACCAGGTTCTGGTTTGATGTAGACTGAAGGTTCTTCACACAGAAATATTCAAGATTTTAGGGAATAAAAGATGGAAAAGATAAAACATTAACATGTAAAAAGACAGAACGCAATACTCTTCACACTCAGAGAAACGTTAGACACGAAGCTGAGAGAAAACCTCAAGGTGAGTTATTTTACCCAGCATGAATTTTACACTCTTCAATGTTTTCAATTCAAATCCAATTACAAAAAATTCTAGTTTCATGAATATCAAACCTAATTTGAAGAACTCAATCACAATCTCTACATTTTAAGAGCATCTAATTTGAAATATAAAATATGAAAGATTCATTTAAAAGTTTTTTTTTTTTTTAATGTACAACCGAGATTTACAGAATACAGAATTCTCATATTTACAGAATATGAGAACAAATTAGCGCTTCCCTCTTTTTAATAAATCCAAAATATTTGCAAAAGTTAAATTTAAGTGAAAAGTTAACTTTTTTTGTTTTTTTCTTTTTAAGAATGAAAAATGTCAAGAAAAAACATTTACCATATTTCCAAAACTATGCCTCATCAAAAAGCCTGTAGGTGTAAAGATTTTATCCCTAATTTGAAGAAGAATGAAGAATGCAAGTCGTTGAAGACTCTGTTATGAAATTACCTGGAGCAGCTGGAATTTTCTCCCTTTGAGGCGAAGCTGCAGCAAGAATCGCAGACTGCGGCTTCCTCACCTCAGAAACTTTAAAACATTATCAGAGTTGAGTTTCTGCCCACAACCATCTGAACATCAAGATTGTTCTGATCAAACAGAAGACAGAGGGACAGCGTGCTCGTTGTAGATACCTTTGACTGGAGCTGGAGCTTCACTTGGTTTCTCTTCCACTCTTCTATGAACTTCAGGAACTTTAAAGACCAACAAAGTTCACATTAAAACCAGGACAGCCAGACTCTACGGACCTGTGCTCTACTGAAGCTCCAGGGTTAATAAGATAGTAAGAGCATGAGAGGTGCGCTGGGCAAAAAGCGGGAAACACCAATGAGACATGAGGAGGGTATCTACAACGGAAATTGTGGAGCTCTACAGAAGCCTAATGATGCAGCAGCTTGAAGCGTGTTCAGCAGTTTGTTACGTCGAAGCATGAATTTTGAGAAATGGCCAGAAGCCTTCAGCTTCCATACCTTCTTCTGTTAGTCCAAACTGAGTCCTCTCTATTGTCTCTTCAACTGCTCTTTGCTCTTCTGCTGAACAAGAACAAGGAAACAAGGAAACAACCAGACTGACATGAAGGACGGCACACTCAGGTAGGAGCCAAACATAGTAAAACAATCTGCAGAGAAATGACGACAATCATAAATAACAACCCAATAGAACAATAGCGCAAAGAGCCTGTATTTGATACCTGTGATGGAGGTGAATTGAAGTGAAACCGTCTCCTCTTCAACTGTCAGATGCTCAGAAACTAAAGGTGACAGTGAGGCACAATCAGAGGAACCATTGTCTGATGCTGCAGATCTCAGATCTGGGATTAAACTCAAGATTTAGAGATCTTGAATTCAGGCTTAACTATTAAATTTCAGATATTTTTTAATGGCTATGTTTTCCATAATTTCCGGATTATAAACCTGTGGTTTAAACAACTATGCGGCCAATTTATGGGTTTTTACAGGTAATGAGCTTCATGCCACCAATACATTTAGTGTCACATCAGACCAATGAAATTACCCAACAGGTCACGATGCACCAATTAAATTGTTCGAATTAAATTAAATGCACCCACACTAAATTCTTCAGATCATTCTTCAGGTCATTTATTTTGCGTTTCATGCACACATCATGATGATGATGATGCTGCTTTCAATTTAAAGTCGATCGATCTGTCGAAAAAGCGAAATCTTTCTGTGTAACATAATTCCTGCCATATGCCATTTCTTCCCATATTTCCAACACCGGCGGCTTATTAACAAGTGTGGCCTATACATGTACAAAACAATTTTTCTCTTTAAATTTAGCGGGAGCAGCTTATATTTAGGTGTGCTCTATAGTCCAGAAATTACAGTAAGGCTGTTGTGGTTTTTACATCATCTTTATATACTTTAGAACTTCCATTAGAACCCAGACTTGAATTCTGGAGCTGAATTTAATCCCAGACAGGATTACTTTAGTTCCTATTTAGTTTTTTAGAGGTTAAATTTGATATGAACAGAATGTGACATTCGGTTGTTATGGAGGTAAAACTCTTATCACAGCAGCTGGAGCCTATTAGGAGGGATGACGGTTAGGTTCATCAGTCATTTAGAATGGGAGTTAAAGACAGATAATGACGATGAGGATGACAGTTACATTTTGCGATGGAGGAAAATGGTTTTAGGATCAGATAAACGTCTGTACCTGTGACTTCAGTTTGTTCTTCATAGTGAAAAACTTCAGAGGAATCTTTCAACAGAAAAATAGATTTGCATGAGATAGAAGTTGAGTCAGGAAGTAATGTCAGACTTAACAGTCCGGACTCACCTCTCAGAACAAACATGGACTCTGTCTGTGGTACTTGAACTGATGAGTCGAGGACGTCTAAACATTCACAAATTCAAATTAACGGAAATGTCTAAAAACATTTCAAAATAAAATCCTTATCTTGAACAATAATCTACAGGTTGTTAGCACCGGAATGTTTCCTGTGACTGGATAAATTAGTTAAGTCACAGTACTCACCCTGAGGAACCTTTCCTAACCCAACGTCTGTAAAGGACACGAACAGAATGTGATTGGAGCGCAGTAGAATCAACACTGACGTAACTCTGTGCTAAAATGTACAGACCTTTGTCTGAGAGGTGCAGCTCGGCTGAACTTCGAGCTTCTCCCATTGGCTCCAGACGAGCAATCACAGAGTAAACGCCTGACGGGTGGAGATTACAGATTACATCTGATTACAGGACACATCGGATTCAATTCATTTTTAAAGACACTGGAAGTCCAAATAATGCCGGAGCATTTAGACTGAGCTCTCAGCTCTGTCTCTTAAGTCTGACTGTGTCTTTGGGTCTAATCAACCCCAAGTTTCATATGAAAACAAATTAAACATGGCGGCGCTCAGAGTCTCGGTTTCATCTCATTTGTGTCCATTCTTGAATATTTGCTTGGATCCAGTCTAAAGAGTAAAATGCAGCTGAGCAATTTTTTTGAGGTTTTTGGTTTAACAAACCTTCATCTTCTGCCGTTACGTTGCGGATGGTCATAAAGTGCCGCCGGCCTTCACTCCTGAAGTTATATTTTGGGCTCTCTTTAAGCTCCCATGAGTCTTTGTACCATATGACGGTGGCGTTGTCGAAGGACAACTCACACTCGAAGGTGGCAGAGTGGCATTCACTGACCTCGATGCTTCTGATGCATTTAGTGAACTGAATTTGCTCGGCTAAAACCAGATAATCAGAGTTAACTTCTGACTGATGTGACTGTCTGTTAAGAGGTGTGATTTTTGTTTCAACTAAAGAGAAACACAAAGCACCAAAAATATACAAAACACAAACACAACAGCAACACAACCCTGCAGGTTCAAAGAGGTCAGTTTGAATGGAGCTGCTCACCAACCAGCTCCTGGTAGCAACATGAAGGACATGAGGGGACAGACGGACAGACGAGTAGAAAGTCCAACAGACCGTCAGGCTCTTACCTGTGACCGTCAGCCGGGCATTAGAGATGTGAGGACCACACACCACTCGGTAGTTGCCCTGGTCTTTGACCTGGCAGTTCTTGATCTTCAGAAAATGGTGGTCGCCAAGGCTGCTGATGTCATACTTGTCGCTCTTTTCCAGTTTCTGGGTGCCCTTGTACCAGGTCAGACTGATCTCTGGGTAATTGATCCTGATCTGGCACTCGAAAGTAGCGCTCTGGTTCTCAGGGGCCATTTGGTCAGTGATGTCTTCCAGAACAGAGACAGGCTGAGGATTCAAAATCAGTTTTAGCTATTTCATCAAACCCTCTTAAAGCAGTGAGCTCTATCCTGGCTGGCCAAATCAGGATCTGACCCAATCCAGAAAAGATTTCCTGGCTGTGTATCAGCAGATGTCAGTATGTTTGTCCATGACATAAAGACTGTTCCTTTCACTTTCACGCTACAGGCTGATGAAGGTGCCGTTTTGTACCTCTGTGCCGACACGTCCCTCTAGCTGCTGGATGATTTGGACAATGTCTTCCTCTTCCACCCGCTTGCCGTGCTCCATCTCCTGCAGGGCCAAAGACAAGGTTAAATCAAGAGATTGATCAATAGATCAATAATATCGGACCGCAGACCCCTTTGGTGGTATAATGTCAATAGCATTAAATCCATTTCAAACAAACAACCACAGTTTGTTCTAAAACCTGGACCAGGACCAGGACCAGGACCTGGAGGTTTTTGAAAGTGGAGAGTGTCTTTCAAACTTCTCATGAACTCAGTCCTCCTGCAAATGTTATTTGCCAAACTGAATCCTGACCTGTTTCACTTTCAGGATTTGATTACTTTGACCCAAACCATCCCCTGGATCAGTCATCTGCCCTCAAATCTTTTGGCTCACCACTTTTCCGGTCTCCATCTCCTTCTCCCTCTTCAAGAACTCAACAGCCTGCAGGATGGCTCTGTAGTCATGAACTCCATGTTCTGTCAGTGTCCTCTCGTAGTCTTTGGGGTCCTTACCTCTCAGCAACGACACAATATCAACTTCCTCCTCTTTCTTGGGGCTTTTCTGCTTCGAGGGGGTTCTGGCGTGATATTCAAATATAAAATCAGAGGTGATCTCTTCTTGTCAAAGGGACAAATTTAGAAGATGAGAAGCAGAACAATTCTGTGACAAAAATCTGCCCACATCTTCTGGATGTCAACACAGACCTCACTCATTTACTCTTTATTCAAAATCTCTGGGTCCCCTAAGTTCTTACTTCTTCAGCCTCGTCCTCAGGTCTCCGATTCCCTCCACTTCCTCCTTTTTGGTGACCTGCATTTCAGCGCTGCACTCAATCTCTCCATGCTTGCTGGTAGCAACACATCTGTAGTGACCAGAGTCAGACTTGGTCACCTCTCTGATCTCCAGTTTAGCATTCTGACCCTTGTGCTCAATGGAGATTCGTCCACCAGGAGTGATCTGCCTCCATTTGCCCTTCATCCACTTAACACTCGGGATTGGGTCACCTCCGATCTTTGCGATGAAGGTTGCAGTGCCCTCTGCAAATATTAAAGCAATTGTATGATTCTGCAAGGCTCTCAGGACAGAATGTAAAAAAAAAAAAAAAAAAAAAAAAAACTTCAACAGTTGACTTACTCTCTGTGACAGAAACATTCTTCGGTTCCTCGATAAAGAACAGGTTGTCGAGTCTTTTGACTGGAGCTGCTGCAGCTGCAGGAGCAGCTTCAGTCGGGACTTTGGCTGCTTTGTCTAGAAATAAATCAAACATTTAAATAAACCAAATAATCAGAGCAGTCAGTCTGTCCAATGTGTTTCTGGCCCTCTGCTTTATTAGTATAATAATAAGACTCTGAAACCATGATTACAAAGTTGAAGAGAGATCTTTCTTTTTTTGTGGGCTTAAGGAATTCTTTATCTCACAGGTTGGACAGAATCAGTAAAAAAAAAAGAAGACGCCTTTCAGGTCCTGTTGTATCATTTACTGTACATCAGAGAAACTCATATGGAGCTCAGCTTTATGATGGTTTACCTGAAACCTTTTGACTGTTCAGAGAAAACCGACAGTACCAAGTGACTTTCTTACCTTTCACAGTGACTTTAGACTTGCAGAAGTCACTACCGGTAGCATTGGTGGCCTTGCAGAGATAATCCCCTTCATCAGTCTTGGAAACTGCGCTGATCTCCAGACACGGCATCCCACCAACAAAGGTGATTCTGGTATTTCTTCCTGACTTCAGCTCTCGCCTGTCCTTCATCCACTGGATGTTCAGCGGCACAGTCCCACTAACGTGGCATTTAAGGCTCAGTTTGTCCCCCTCGATCACCGTCACTGGCTCCAGGTAAATATCGAACTTGGGAGCCTGGCCAGTTCCTGGGGGGGGAAGCCCGCCAGCTCAAATATATTTCAAAGGATAATATCATGGATAGGACATTTTTATGAAATTACTTGAATTTTTACTTTTCATATGACTTAGCCTGAAGTTTATCAAATTCCACAAGAACATAACATATAAAAGTGTATAATAGTAATAGAGCTCTACCTGAAATAGTGAGAGAAACCAAACAAGAAGCTTTTCCAGCTTCATTTGAGGCCTCACAGGTGTACACTCCACCATCAGAGGTGGTGGTGTCTCGGACACACAGCACAGCAGTGTTGTTCTTGAAGGTGATGTCATATTTGTCAGAAGCACAGATTTCACTGTTGTCCTTGTACCATGTGACATTCAGGGGCAGTGAGCCAGAAACCCGAGCCTCAATCGAAACTGTTTTACCCACTGAATTCACCAAAGACTCAGGGGGCTTCTTGATGAAGTTTGGAGGGAGTTGGCGTACTGTTGGTGAAGGAGAAAGAGGGGAAAAAAAATAAAAAATAAGGCCTTGTTGTGACATGGAGAAATCGGCTTTCAATCACCAGACCACTGGGCCTTTACATGACATCAGGAAAAGCAAAGACCACGCAGACAACACCAACATGAGCCAAAACACAAAGATCATCAAATACAGAATGGTCACCCGATTGCCAACTACTTCCTGTCTATGAATCCATCTGTCAAGCAAGCAATATGTATCAGACCCGACAACCATGGCAACATGAAAAATGTGCATTCAGACACTTGATACACCATAACGACATCCCTCCCTTTCCAAACCTGATGAACGCAGGACCAGCAAAACCCGGACACTGACAACACAAACCAGGCATTGACCAGATATTACAACATTGTGTACTGTAACCAACGAACACGGGTCCACAGGAAACAGCCACTATGCTGGATGTCAGTATTAGTGATTGTTAGTGCGACCTGACAAATAAAATTAAATGGAAGTAAAAGTGTTTGTCTGTTAATTATATTAACGTTAGCATGACAGTTGTCAGATTCCTTTGTGTTGGAAATTGAAGTATATTTTCTTGCTGCTGCAGAGCTGTCACTGCTGAGGACCCTGATAATGCAGGAGGACTCAGTTGTTTCTTCCAGGCTGTCAGTTAATGGACGTGAGGGTTGATTCAGCTCAAACATCCTCTAGTTTCTTTATAAAATATATGGGTTGTAACTAGGGTTGAGCCAGATACTCAAGCCACTCCTATTGGAAGGGAAAACAATCGGCGATACAATTAAAAAGCACCGTCCAGTAGTTATCTTAAAACATTATTTCAACATGTCAGGTGATTATTTTAACACGCTAGTTTATTTGGAGAAAAAAATGGTACAATGAAAACTCCCATCTGTGGATCTTTCTGATTGTCCCTCATTTTTATGGAGAAATGATCCCACTGAACGGCCAGAGGTGACAAACATTAATATTGACAGCTACCTGATGGAGTTATTTAACCTGATAAATTATATATATATATAAATTATAGATAAAAAGTTGAGTATCATCAAGTTTTATAACCCAAACGTTTGAAATCTGCCACTTTTTGGTGTTATGGGGTAAAAACTTGATTCGTAACAGAAGTGGCGCTGCTGCAGTCCACATCGCGTGTCTTCTCCAGTCAGGTTTATTACGGTCGGCTCGGTGTAATACAAATTAAGCTGTAAATAAAAATATACAGAGGCTTATATATACAGCAACTTCTGACCAACCCATGTCAATTTCAGGCTTAAAAATACAACTTTTGCATAAATCAAGCCCGCTTCCGGTTTAAGTCCCACCCCTTCCATGTATGTAGATAATGTAGATGGTTGAACAGATACGGATAGTGGTGTATTTGCTCATTCCTAGTTGTGACTGAAGCAATGTTGAGGAGTCATAGATTCTGATCTGTAAACGGGGTGGATAAAGACTTTGTGACTGCACTGTATCTTCTCAGTCTTTGTCAGGGATTTCAAAGATTCCAGTATTTTTGATTTTCAAAGGTTTGCTGAGTCTGAAATGTGAGTTCTGTGAGAAAGTTGGTTGAATGGTTGCGGAATTGTGTTAGTTGCACCAATAAATCATGCAGTTAGTGAGGTTAAAACTTTAGGCCAAGATGTTATTGGCCCCATTTTTCAGATGGTGTTTTTACCTATACTGATATGAGCATGGCAGACGTCAGTTGCAATTCCATTGGAAATTTCGCAAGTGTAAGTTCCAGCTGCTTCAGGCCTGTCGCTATTCAGGACCTCTAGAGCGCAGGTTGAGTCAGTAGTTTTAACGTTATACTGATAAGAGGCCCAAATCAAGTTGCCATCCTTTTTCCATGTGACATAGACCCTCTGGCTTCCAGTGTACGTGCAGACTAGTTTCAGTGGCTGACCGACAGTGAAAGTAGCATCTTCCAGCTTCTTGATAAAAGACACAGGTTCTGAGAGAAGCAATACGGGTGTTAGAAAAGAGTCCATTGTTATGTTACCATGCATGTCAATGTTATTTTTGCTCATTATATGATATAACCAGGAAAAGCTGCATTAGTGATTCTTCTTTCACTTGGGGAATCATTAGTGTAATTAAAGAGTACAAGTCACTGTCTTTAACACGTACGACCTCAGAGACAGGATCCATCAACAGAAATAACATCCTGATCTCTGGCCTCGACTTGGCCGCCAAAATTTCTCTGTACAATTTTCACAAAACATTCCCTAAAAATGTGATTCACAACCACAGAAGGAAAACAATAGGATTTATGGAAAACAGGCATCACCTTTCACCATCACCTCACAGCTGCTGGATGCTGAACCAACCCGGTTCTCAGCCTTGCAGATATATTCTCCATGATCAGACTTGCTGGTTTTGAGCAGCTGTAAAGTGGCAACACCATTTGTAAAGTCCATTGAGCAATTGTTGGACTTGCGCAGCTTTCCATCAGCTTTAAACCAAGAAACGCAGATGTCAGGAGTTCCTGCGATTCGGTATTTCAGGGTGACCGGCTCACCCACTGTTACCTCCACTGGCTCCATTTCCTCTACAAAGCATGGACGCTCTAAAGTGAAAGATTATGAAGATTTACATATTGAGATAAATATTGAGTTGTGGATGAAAAGAAACAAAAGAACCAATTGATGAATGAATGCTCATGTTTTACATGCACTTTAATCATTTTACCTAGAATTGACACTTTGGCTTCGCATTTGTCGCTTCCAACTCCGTTTTCTACTTCACAAGAGTATCTACCAGCTGCCTCCATCCTGTCAGAGTTAAGAACCTCCAGGATGCAGGAGCTGTCTGTGGTGATGACATTGTACTGATACGAGGCCCAGATGGGTTTACTGTCCTTCTTCCAGGACACATTGATTCTGGGAGTTCCAGCAAACTTGACCTCAAGTCTCAGAGGTTTTCCCTTTTCAGAGGAAATGTCCTTCAGCTTCTTCACAAAGTGGACTGGTTCTGAGAGAGGTAATGCCGAGATCAGTTGCATAGAATTAAAGTGCAAGGATGGTAAAAAAAAAAGTAAAAAAAAAAAAGAAGATCAACTATCCTGTGAACAGACCTTTGACAAACAGGTAAACTGGGCAACTTTCCTTCCCTGCATCGTTAATGATCTGGCAGGTGTATTCCCCAGCGTGGAACTTTTCAACTCTGTGCAGCACCAAAGCAGCAACATCACCCTTAAGGCTGATCTCACAGCCTCTTCCATGCTGCAGTTCTCGGGCTCCTGTGAACCATTTTACTCTCAGGGGGGCGCTGCCTTTCACTTTAGCTGAGAAAGAAACATTTTGGCCGGGCAATGTTTCCTTTGCTTCAGGTGTTTCCACGAAAGATGGAGGTTCTGAGTTCAGATGAAAAGGATGGATTGTAAGATTAAATTTCCTGCCAGATCCTTGTTCCGAAAAATTCCTTGAAACATTTTGATGAGTTTGAACTATTCTCCTCTACTGACCTGTTATGCTCATTGAAGCACTTGTCTCACTGGTTCCTGCAGCGTTTACAGCTTTACACATGTAGTTTCCACCATCTGACATCCTGACAGTTGGAACTCTTAGTTTGCAGTTATTATCAGTGCAGCTAATTTCATAGTTTGGCCCATTCTGGATCTCCTGGCCATTGTGGAACCAAAAAGTTGATAAAGGAGAAGAGCCAGAAACCTTACAGTCCATCTCACCAGGTTTTCCCACAACAAGGTGGGTGTCTCTCAGTTTCCTGATGAAACTTGGTGGGATCAATTTATCTATAAGAAAGAAAGATTGTATTAAACGTTGCTGAGCTGACTGATAGTTAAAAAAAATGCTAAATTTTCATGGGAGGACGAGAAGATTTGTAAAATCACATGAACCAATAGGGCACCAACCTGAAACAGAGATCTTAGTTTTGCAAGAGGCTGAACCAACATGGTTTGTAATCTTGAGTTTATATTCTCCAGCATCTGCTTTGTCAGCAGATCGAATCTTCAGGGTGGCGACCTTCTTTGAGAAAGACATCTGATACTTGGCACCGGCTGAGAGCTCTTGGCCATCCTTGAACCACTTAATTTTCAGTTCAGGTGAGCCAGAAACTCTGACTTCAAGAGCTGTATTTTCACCTGATTTCACATTCAAAGACTCTGGACTATCCACAACAGTTGCAGGTTCTAAAAAGTAGGGAAAAGATACTAAGCCAAACAAATCCCGACACTGCCACTGGTGGTAAAGAAATAATGTTCAGAGTTCTACAAACCTAGAACCATCACTTGGGAGGTGGACTCCACAACTCCAGAGTCATTCCTCAGCTGGCAGGTGTATTTACCAGCTGTGGTTGAGTCAGCCTGAGGCACTACAAGCCTGACCACATTGTCCTCAAAGGTGATCTTCCTGTTTTCACTGTCTCTGAGGATGTGGTCTTTGTCCTGAACCCAGCACACAGTCAAAGGTTCAGAGCCTTTGACCGTAGCTATCAGTGTCAGCTGCTCACCGACTCTCACGGATTGGTCGACAAGCTTCTTGACAAACACTGGTTGTTCTGTGTTGTAACACAAAGATCATGGTGAGGAGACATGATCGCAGCAGGACTAAGAGCTGGGGAATTGGACACTGATTCTGTACCAACCTTTAAGGGTAATAGTAGTCTGGCAGGATTCACTTCCTACACTGTTTGACACCCTGCACTCATAAAGACCAGCATCGTCATTCTCCAGTCTCATGATGTGAAGCGTTGCAGAGCTTCCCTCGCTGACCATCTTGTATTTCTGATTCTCCTTGAGTGGCCTGTTATCTTTGTACCAGTTAACCTGGAAAGGTTGAGTGCCGTACATCTCACAGTGCAGGCTGACAACTTTCCCTTTAATACCTTCAACTGGGCTTGGAGTTTTAATAAAGGATGGGGGCGCTGGAAAATATATGGAGATAAAGTAACAGAACTGACACTTATGAACAAGCAAGTCTTGACAGCAGGCAACAGACCACTGGATATAAATCCTTATTCGGGGTCATGCTAAAGTCCAGTCCATGCAAAATGAATCCATCAAGACACTGACAAAAGAACAAAGATCATAAGTGAATGAATGGAAACCCACTTATGTCTCTGCTGTATCCGAAGGAAGAGGCAAGAGACTGAGCATCATTGCATCAAAAATGGGCAAAACACATCTGAAAAAAAGATTCATGCTATCTGATAAACAGATATGAGATCTTTGATGGAAACAAAAAAGTGGGTGCTGTCAGATTTCATGCTGAAGTTTTCAGATTGAGTTCCAAAATAGCTCAAACTTCCAGATGTCAAAATTTGGGTCATCAGAAATTTTCCATTCTGTCTTTCTCATGCTACAGATGGAAAAAAATCCACAAACCAGAGGGGATACTAAATCCACAAAGCACTCAATGACAAATGTTTCTGCTCAATAGCTGACCTTGAACTGTGAGTTTAGAGCTGCAGCTTACACTGCCAGCATCATTTCGAGCCTCACAGGTGTAGATCCCGTTATCCTCAAACTTTGCATTGTGCAGCTGGAGATACGCAGTCGAGTCAACACACATTAATTTATAGTTGCCTCCGTCGGTTATCTTTTGGTCATTTTTAAACCAGCTCATATTCAGGGAGTGAGAGCTGGTAGCCTTGCATTCAAAACGGTATCCCTCGCCCTGCTTCACAAAGGTAGAAGGAGGCAGTTTCTGGACAAAGCGAGGAGGTTCTGCAAAGTCACAAAAGATCAAGTTACCATTGTCATCATAGCATCACTGTGACATTTGGAGAGAGTGGACTGGTGGCAGATGATTGTGAGGACAAGACATACTCCTGGAAGGAAGAGAAATGGTAAGATGTTCAGAAAATTATGATGTAGAAAGAGAAGCTGTGAAAATGAGGAGAGAAAGATGGAGTTATTTGAATGCTGATGGTGGACAAAAAAAAAAAAAAAAAAGAATAGTCCAACCTTTCACCAACAACTCTGCTGCACTTTTCACTGCTCCAGCATCATTGCTAACGTGGCAAGAATAAATCCCACTTTGCAGGGTCCCAACTGAGTGAAGCTCTACAGAGGAAGAGTATTCCTCCAGTCTAATTGTACATGAAGGCATTGTGATGAGTTCAATGTCATCCTTGAACCACTGGATGGTAAATGGAGGTGTTCCTTCAAAGACACTCCTGAAGAGCACAGTAGACTTTGGTGTGACAGCTTGAGACTCAGGCTCGGCTAAAAATCTTGGTGGCACTAAAATCCACAAAAAAATTATTACAATCCAGGACTATAAGCTTTTGAATTCTAGATTTGAAGAGGTTGAGCTCTGAATGCTAACCTTTAGCAGTAAGAACTCCACTGCACACACAGCTGCCTGCCTTATTGCTGACTGTACAAGAATACTCTGCTGTATCAGCACTCTCAGTCAGCGGGAACTCCAGAATCATTGTGTTTTCAATCTGCAGAAGTTTGTATTTCCAGCTCCTGTTGATCTTCTGTTTGCCTTTGCTCCATTCAACAGATATTGGAAGAGAACCAGCTACTTTGCACTCCATCGTTACCACCGAGCCCATGATTGCTTGAATGTTAGTTAATTTCCGAGTGAATGTTGGAGGAGTGACCTCATCTGTTTAAAACAATATTAAGACATCATTGCAGTTGAAAAATGCTGTTTTGCTGCCCGTAGTATTTGTTCTGTTTAGAGTTGTGCTATTTTACAAACCTAAAACAATCAGTATGACTTTACAGCTACAAGACCCGACAGAGTTTGTAGCTTCAAACAGATACTGTCCACCATCTTCCAGCTGACAGGACAGGAAGTAAAGATTGCTGAGATTGTTCTCAAAGCAGAGCTGATGTCTTCTGCCTGACTGGATCTCTTTGCCATCTTTGGTCCATCTTACACTGATCTGAGGAGTTCCAGCTATCCTGCACTCAAGACTAACTGGATCTCCACAAGTAACTTTGACTACATCTGGCTTCTCTTGGATATTAGGTGGTTCTACAACATAAAGAAAAAGAGACAGATGCTGATGTGATTGGTGTTCCAACCTGCTGTAATCTTAAAGAATAATACAGGAAGTGGGGTTACCTTGCACTACAAGAGTGGCAAAGCATTTGTCCTGCCCAGCTTCATTTACAACCTGGCAGGTATATTTCCCGCTGTGAGTGGCGTCACAGGCAGGAATCCTGAGAGTGGCCTCCCTGTTCTCAAGCTTCCTCTCGGTTGTTGGATCCTCTGGGATCCAGTTCTCGTCATGTTTCCATTGAACAGACAGAGGCTGGGAACCTTCCATGAGGCAGCGGAACATTGCGGCATTACCCACAACTGTACAGATATTCTCCATCTTCTTTACAAATGTTGGTGGCACTAATGCAAACAAAGTAGGTGATGTAATTCCAGAAACTGGACAGCACTGGCCTTAAAATCAGTTCAAACAGCAGTGGAACCAACCTTTCAGAGACAAATGGACAAAGCTAGTACAACTTCCAACCTCATTGGTGACCTTGCACTGATAAGCACCAACGTCTTCCTCTCTACAATCAAGGATTTTCAAGCCCACCTTTTCACCATCAACCATAATGTACTTTTGGCTGGATTTCATTGGCTTTTTATCTTTGAACCATGTGACCTTAAAGGGCGTACTTCCTGCTACTTTGCAAGCAAATGTTGCTGTGGAACCTTTAACAACTTCAGGAGATCTCAGCTCTTCAACAAAGGAGGGAGGCTCTGAAATAACACAGTAAATCAAATTAAGTCTGTCTTCCCATACGATTTAACTTGACCTTGAGGTCTAAACTGACAAGATTTAACATGAAAAGGAAAACCAACCTTTCACTTCTAGCTCAACATGGCAACTCTCCGTTCCAGCGTCATTGCGAACCTCACAGAAATATTTCCCACTGTCCTGTACACTGACTTTACAGATCTCTAATGTGGCTACAGAGTTGGAAAACAACATCTTGTGTTTGTCACTTTGGTGTATCTCAGCTCCATCTCTGAACCAGTGCACGGAGATCTGTGGAGAACCAGCGACCGTGCACTCAAACAGCTTACTCAGTCCTACTTTTACAACTGACACACCTTCAGATCTGTCAGTGAAAAATGGTGGTTCTGCAAAGAAACATACAGACTGTAATAACTGGAGGACAGAGATCACTAAAAATGAAACCAATGACAGTAACAGTATCAACCTTTGACAAAGAGGTTGGCCTGACAGGAAGTGGAGCCCACATCGTTCTGGATTTCACACACATAGTCTCCAGAATCAGAGGTTTTGGCGAAAAAGAGCTCCAATGAGGTTGAAGTGTTGTCTTTCATCACATAGCAGTCAGCGCTGGAAACAATCTCTTTCTTGTCTTTGAACCATTTGATGGTCATAGCCGGCGTGCCAGAGAGCAGCACATTAAACTGAACCTTTGACCCCGGCAAAACATTCATGGACTCAGGCTTTTCTAGAATACAGGGCGGTTCTATTGAAGGACAAAACCCAACATCCCAATTATAACACAGTAACAACATAAACAACGTGATTGTGTATGAAGTTGTAAAAAAGAGCTGGAGATGCAGCATGAATTCTAACCTTTGACAGTGAGAATCTCAGAGCAGCAGACAGACCCAGCCTTGTTTTTAGCCACGCAGGTGTAACTGCCACTGTCACTACTGTCAAGGTAAGAAATTTCCAGGAAGGCAACATTTTCAAAGAAATTGCATTTGTATTTCTCTTCAGTCTGGATCTCTTTCTCATCTTTGTACCAGACTACAGACATCGGCAGGGAGCCTGATATAAGGCAGTCCAGCTGAGCAAATGACCCTTTGATGCCTTTTGTTTGCTTCAGTTTTCTTACAAAAGATGGTTCAATAATCTGATCTGTACATACAAAGTACAACACTGTCAGGATGGTCCAGTTCAAATGATAGTGAAGAAAATCTCAAACTTTGGGATAAACTGACCTAAGACAGTAACTGATGCTTCACAGGATCTGATCCCAGCAGCATTTGAAACCTCACAGGTGTATTCACCGCTGTCGCCTCGCTCTGTTTTGACAATGTGAAGCACAGAATTGGTGTCTGTATTCTGGACTTTGTATCTCTGGCTTGAGATCAGCTCTTTTCCCGCCTTCATCCATCTGGATTTGAGTGGCTTGGTGCCTGAAAATCTGCACTCCAGCCTGGCTGGGTCGCCCTGAGTCACACTGATGGACTTTGCCTGTTCTGAAAACGTGGCTGGCTCTGGGACGACATAATGATCAGACACTGAATTGACTGCTGTCATAGAGAGACAAAATATCAAGCTTGACATGAAAACAACACAATGAAGCAGACAAGAAATGCCCAACAAACCTGTCACTATGAGCGTAGCAGCACATCTCTGAGTCCCGGCTTTGTTCTGCGCCTGACACACATATTTCCCACCGTGTGATAGCTGAGCATTTTTCAAATTCAAAATGGCACTTTTGGTTTCATAGGACATCTTAACATGCTCATCTTCTTTGACTTCACGATCATCCTTGATCCAGCAGAAAGTCATGGGAAGAGATCCAGACAACATGCACCTCATAGAGATTTCAGAGCCCACCATGCAGGACACATCCTCTAGTCTCTGAACAAATGAGGGTGATTCTATGAGAGAAAACCACAAAGCAGACGTCACAGTTACAAAAGCAAAATGAGCCACAGTGCAAAACGTCCGGTCCCTTGTCTGAGCATCGACTGGCCTCATCAACAAGAAAAACTATTAAAAGGATATGCAACTATCTATCATGAAGAGTGTAATGGCGCCCACAGACATCAGCGACATCATTGACAGAGAAGCAGCACAGCATGCAGTCACATGAACTTGGGTGACGGTATGTGACCTTGTCCTTTCACTAACCTTTCAATGAAATCTGGCAAGAACAAGACGTCTCCCCAACATCATTTGTAACAGTGCACTGATACGTCCCAGCGTCTCCGGTCATACAGTTTGAAATTTGAAGTGTGACTCTGTTGTTTTCCACATATATTTTACATCTTGAGTCATTCCTGAGCAGCTTATCGTTGTGGAAACAACTTATTTCAAATGGAGCAGAACCTGAAACAGTTCCCTCCAAGATAATATCAGATCCTTTCACAAGCTCAGCTGATTCAAAAGGCCTCACAAAAGTTGGCGGGGCTAAGAAAAAAGAGAAACATGTTATATTGACACGCAGAGGCGATATGAGGGTCATCAGCACAGCCTGGTCCACATAATTCATGTCTTTCAAAGTCAGAGCACCAATGAAGGTAAAAGCTTCTCTTTACTGTCATAAAACTTTCCCACGTGTCCTTTAGGGGACAGCAGGGGGCAGGAACCAATAACAGCTGATTACTGGAGGGTCATGAGAGTCCAGAGCCCAGTCTGATGGTTGAATCTTGTTCCACTTTAAGCAGTCATTGAACATGTCGATGAACAATGTGGACCAGGTTTCATACCAACAGCCGAGTGTTTTCATGAGGACTGGACCAACCTTTGACTGAGACTGAGCAGCTGCACTGGTCTCTGCCGGCCTCACTGGACGCCACACAGACATAATCCCCACTGTCCTCTTCACAACAGTTCTCTATCTCAACAGTAGCTACTGAGCTGTCAAAAGACACTGAGTGTCTGTGGTCTGAAATGATTTCAGAGCCATTTTTAAACCATGATACATTTATAACAGGCGTCCCCTGAACTTTGCTGGACAACATCATGGTCTGTCCAGTTTTCAGCAGCTGCGACGGCTCGAGCTTCATTGTAAATTCTGGGGCTTCTGTGAATTAACAACAACAATTACAATGAAAACAAGGGGTGAATTAAAACTTTCAGCTAGTCATTTTCTAAAAAAAAAATTATGAAACAGCACCTTTGACAAAGAGCACTGCGATGCAGTCCACCCTCCCAGCGTCATTGGACACTTGGCAGGTGTATTTAGCCGAGTCATGGGCTTTGACAGAGTGAAGCTCCAAAGAGCTTGAGGAGGCGTCTTTCTTTATGAAACATTTCCCCCCAGAGAAAATTTCCTTCTCCTCTCTGAACCATTTAACAACTAGAGGAGGAGATCCTCTGAAAGTCGATTTCATGACCACATTTGATCCCGGTGAAACATCCTGGGACTCAGGCTTCACCGTGAAGGCTGGAGGTTCTGGGGTTATTTGGGAGAACACAGCAAACAATTTCAAAGCCTATCAGTCCTGTTTAATTTGTAATATCTGTCTAATTCCTGTTTAATCTGAAGTTTAAAGGAAAATCTAACTCCTCTGACCTTTGACAGACAAAGAACCGCTGGTGTCTTTTTCCCCAGCATCATTTTTGGCCCAACAAGTGTAAACTCCAGCATCACTTTGATCCAGGCCTGTTATCAGCACTGAGGCTGTGCCCTCTTTGAAATCAAGCTTGTATTTGTCATCACTTTGGATCTCTGTATTGTCTTTGAACCATGAAATAGCCATCGGCTGAGATCCAGAAATTCTGCATTCCAAGGAAACATCACTACCAATCCTCCCATCCACCTTCTTTAGAGTCTTGGTAAAGGACGGGGGAACTGCTCGACCTGTAGGGAAACATCAGTCACATCTCTGTCCTCACGGGTTGAACCCTTCTCTCTCATTAATGATGCATGTTCAGCTAAAACTAACCGATTACAGTGACTGAGCATGTGCACTGGTCTTTTCCAACTTTATTGGACACCTCCATCTTGTACTCTGAGGTGTCTCCTTTCTCTGCTGCAAGGATCTTTAAGGTGGCCATGTTCTCCTTCACCGTCATCTTGTATTTACGCCCACTGATCATCTCCTTCCCATCTTTAAACCATTTCACTTTGAGTTCTGGGGTTCCAGAGATGGTGCACACCAACATGGCCGAATCTCCTGTCGTCACACTGATGGAAGCTGCTTTGTCTAAAATCCTAGCAGGTTCTAAAATACAACATAAGTTTTAGAATTTAGAAACATTTGTACCTGACCTTTGGAAAATATTTCCTATCAACAGGAAGGTGCTCTAACCTTGAACTGTTAAGACTGCTTCACATTTTTGCTGCCCTGCCTCGTTTTCAGCAACACAGGTATATTTTCCACTGTGTTTGATCTCAACAGATGAGAAGGAAATGCTTGTGATGTGGTTCTCAAATCTAATTTTGACATTTGGATCATCGTCTCTCAGCAGCTCAGAGTCTTTCATCCATTTGACGGTGATGGGATCTGAGCCTTTTAGGGTTCCCTGTAGTTTCACTGTATTCCCCAGAACCGCTGTAGCGCTCTCGATCCTCTTTGAGAACATAGGCGGCTCTGAAATAACAGTATCAGTAGAAACCATATTGACAACAGTCAGGACGACTGAAGTATTTGCATCCAGTCTGCTGAGTGCTTGACGAAGTGTCACTAACCTTTCTGCTTGGCCACAGACTTTGAGGTAACTGACCCAACCTCGTTTGATATAACACATTCGTATTCACCAGCATCTGAACTTTCAAATGAGTGGATCTCCAGAGTGGTCAGGTAACCCTGGGACATTATCCTGTACTTCCTATCGGTGGATAGACGTTTCTTATTCTTTTTCCAAGACACCTCAAATGGTGCAGAGCCTGAAAGTTCATATTCCAATATGGCCACAGATCCTCTGACCGCTTCTACGGACAGTAGCTCTTTTCTGAAAGATGGTGGTTCTAAAGGGGAACATATGGTTCAGTTTGACAAACCCTGAATCTGCCTAAGAGTTTGGTTCTGAGATAAAACCTGCCTGAGCCCACATACCTTTCACTGTCACTTTAGTGCTACAACTTTCACATCCAGACTCATTAAGAACCTCACAGGTGTAGTTTCCACTGTCGCTCATCATCACATCCTTTATCTCAAGTGCTGCCACGCTGTCTTTCAGACTGATAGCATATCTTGACCCAGCAGACAGCTCACTGTTATTAAAGAACCAGGTGGTGTGAAGTTCAGGGGATCCTTTAATGTTGCACTGTAACCGAGCAGTGGCACCCTGCTTCCAAATTGTGGCAGCTTCCAGCCTCTTTACAAAGGCCGGGGGCTCTGGAGATGTGTGTGGGTGAAAGAGCCATCATGAGGTCAAAGAGATCATTTAACAAACACCAACCAAGAAATAAAGGGCAATAGAAAAGAAGAGCTGGAGGTGCATTCATACCATTGAAATCATTGCAGAATAGGGTTAAGTTAATTTTCAGTGCTGCACATCACATTTTAGTGTTCAGAGTCAGCTCTTACCTTGAACCTTCACCAAGGTTGAGCAAGTCGCATTCCCAGCTTCATTTGTCACTGTACACACAAAATTTCCACAATCCTTCAGTGTGGTCTTTAGGATATCAAGGGAAACCGTCTTATCCTCAAAAG
Source organism: Echeneis naucrates (assembly GCF_900963305.1). Taxonomy (NCBI): domain Eukaryota; kingdom Metazoa; phylum Chordata; class Actinopteri; order Carangiformes; family Echeneidae; genus Echeneis; species Echeneis naucrates. Next base: position 189,886 of record NC_042531.1, on the reverse strand, counting down.
ACAGTTTACAGTCTGGAGATGGGTGAACCTTTTTACCATCTTTGGTCCACATCACAGTTACTCCAGTTTCCTCATCCACCTGACACTCCAGATGCAGAGGAGCTCCCACCACGCCAGCGATGGGGCCCAAGGGCTTTACAAAGATGGGCTTGTCAACAACACGCAGCTCCGTGCTGCACTCAGCTGTCCCGACTTTATTGGACACTTTGCAAACATACAGTCCTTCATCAGCTGCCTCTAGTCTGGGTATCTCAAGAGTGTGTTTGTTCTTTTCACAAGAGATTTGGAAATGTGTCGGCACTTGGGACAAGGCCTGGTTGCCTTTGAGCCAAACGACACTGACAGGAGCAGATCCTATTATCACACACTGTATCAGTGCCTTCTTACCCACATACACAATTTGAGGATCAGGTTTAGTTACAAAGGCAGGAGGGTATTGCTCTATAAGAATTAAGAAAAAGAGAAAGACATTAGTGGTAAGACGTTAAACCCTGATCGTTTGCATGAACCAAAATCTTTTCTAAACTATAGAACAAGCCGGAGTGAAAATCTCAAGCAGTAGGCATCAAAACAGCAACGAAAAACATCAGACGAGACCTTGTGGGGAAAAAATTAACCGCATTTACAACGTCACCAAAAACAGCTTATAACTCAACCAGCAGTGGAGAAGGCAACGCGTCGCCCCTTACCTGTCACATGGAGAGAGGCGGAGCATTCATCACTGCCGTGCTGATTGGACACCTTGCAGGAGTATTCAGCACTGTCGTCCTTGGTGGTGGCCAAAAGCTCCAGAAAGGAAGTGCTGAAGCGACTGATAATCCTGTACTTCTCACCCTCTTTGATGGGCTGTCCATCTTTGAACCACTTGAAACTCAAGTTTGGAGCATCCTCAGTTTCACATTCAAACTTGGCAGAGTTGCCAACGTTGACCTCCATCGGGACAATCCTGTGCCTGAACACAGGTTTCACTGTTTCAGAGGAAAAGATAAGACAAAGTAAATAAAACTAAGCAAAGCGAAGCAAAAAGGAAAGATTCTACTGGAGGTGGTGATGCAGTGAACCTTGGATGAAAAACGACAAACTCAAAGTTAATCCTGGAGGAGGAAGATGATTTTAGGTTGAAGACATGATGAACAGAAGTTCAGCCTTAAGAAATAAAGCATGCAAAGAAGGATTAAGCAGGAACAAGGAAGGATGGAGGTTGAAATAAAAGGGTGAAAGTGACCAGGAGGGGCTGAGGGGGGTGCTGTGAGAAAGATTTACTCTTCTGTTTTCTGGAAAAACCTCAAACCTGCAAATTTAGTTTTTGACTTCTTCAACATTTAACTCCAAGGATTGTTCTGGATCATGTGCAGTTTGAGGTTTGCAGACAACAGAATGTGAAGTTGACTGATGTGTGAAGTTAGTTGATGATGATATCAAAGAATCCATCATCAAACCTCGTGAGACCACAGTGAGTCTTGAAGAAGTTGTTGTCTTGCCGACTTCGTTCTCAGCTTCACAGACATATTCTCCTTGATGCTTCTCCTTCACAACTCTGTTGATAACTAGTGTGTATGTGTCGTTGTCTTTGGAACACTTGAACTCTTTGCCAGATTTCACAAGTTGCCCATTGAAAAACCAGTTTACTTTAGTGACATACTTTATGGTGACGGAAAAAATGGCCCTGCTGTTTTCCTCAGCGCAAACATCTTCCAGTGAGTCAACCACAACGGGATAATCTAGCAAACTCTCTGAGGACTCGCTGATCATAACCGCCTCTGAAAGATATTCCTCTCTTGTTTCTCTGTGGACAAAAAGGTCCACTCGTTCTTCACCCTGGCCCAGATTGACGGTGGTGGTTTGTTCCTTCTCCACATTTACCGTCTCCCTGCTGACCTGCTTGGACGTGCGGATCTCGGACTGATTCTGGACTGCTGCGCTCTGGAAAGATGCCCTGGATTCCGTTCTTATGGCTGCAGAGTGTGATACAGCAGGGGGAAAACTAACTGCGCTTTCTGCTGTGATAACAGTCTCCACCACCGAGGACAGCAGCTCCTTAGAGGGGGCTGACCTGACCTGGGCTTTCTCAGGATTTTCGATCTGAACAGTACGAGGTTCTTCTGATTTCAGACTCTGATGCTCATGGAACACCATGGCATGGAGGGCGACCTGGAGTTCAGACCTGAGGTCAGCTGTCTGAGGGTACTCACCCTCAAAGGACAGTGTGATCTCTATGGGAGAACCTGGTGTTATGATCAGATATGTATTGGTGACATGTTTGGGCTCCCATCCAATCTTCACCTCCTGGACCTCCACAGCCTCTAACTTCCCTACAACATCAGCTAGAAGGATTGGCTGATCTCTGGCCACAGCAGACTGAAGAGCATCCCTGAGCTGATGCCGTATATTCACACTGGATGGTTTAGGGATCTGAATGACAAAGTTGAGTTCCTTTGGTAGATTTTCAGTTTCCTGGGATTCGTGGATAAACAGAACTTGTTTGGGCTGCGTCATGACACTGACAGACGAACCCTTGGATTCGTATATATCATGTGAGTGTTCTCCAACAATGACCTGCTTTTCTTCCAGAAGCACAGACTGTCGGAGTGACTGACCTTCATGGATCTGGACTGCAAAGTCCTGCTCAGCTGCTTCTAACATAGTACAGCTTTCAGTGGGTATTGCCTTCTCCTCTATGAAAACAGGCTTTTTGGGAATTTTTGGCTCAATTTTCATTTTGGGCATACATTTTTCATCACTTTCAAGACCAGCGGTGTGACCTTCCTCCAAGGTCTGGGTATCTGTGACATTCAAAGAGTGCATGATATTCCAGTAATCCTCTTTCTGGACAAGCGCTCGTTGCTGCTTCACGTCTGCAGTAAAAGGTGTCTCCTTTGGCAGCTCCATGGGTTGAGAGGAGATCGCCAGGAAGCTGGCAGGTCTGGTCTCTGTTCGAAACAGCGACCGCACCCCAGTAACTGTCAAATCAAGGTCTTTGTGATAATCAGCTGTGATCTGTCTTTTTTCCTCTGCAGTTGCTGCATGCTGTCGGATCTTCTCTCGTATCTGTGTGGCCACCTGTTTGCTCGGTTCAGTAACGGTGAGTAAACCTTCCTTTGGTAAAACTGATGGAGAGTGGATCGACTGCAGGTATTTTTTTGGTGGTAGCTCTTTCTTTGGCCAAACTGATGTGGCATCAGTCTTTGCTGCAAACTCTGAAGTCGCCTCACAAACCACAGTCGGCTGCTCTTCTTGGGTCACTGAATGTAACAGAATTGGACTTTTTCTCCTCTCTGCCTGCTGTGTAAAGGGTTTTTCTGCACTGAACCTTCCCTCAGACTGTAAAATGTCCTGATCACTGATGACCTGCAGGTTCAGGAGTCTTTCTCCCTCTCGCTGAGGCTGTAGACACACAGAGGCTGATAAATCTGCCACCTGCCCTGTGCATTCAGCCTGCAGCTCATATTTCTCTTCAGCAACAATAGTTGAATTACATACTATGTCTTTTTCTGGAGTGATCCTGTCCTGCTCTGGTCTTTGTGTTTCAAATGTATGTTCTTTCACCAAAGTAACTCTGGTTTCATTGACTGGTAGCACCACTGGTTTGGACCGCTCTTTTTCAGTGAGTGGCTTTGTAGCTACATCTAAATGAGGCAAAGGTTTGACGTGCCTTTCTGTGATTGGCAGCTGACCTGCAGACTGAGCTGAGTATAAAAGCTTCACCCCCTCTGTGATTCTGAAACTCCTCTCTTCCTCTGGTCTGTGCAAAACGCCATAAGTTTCATTCAGAGTGGGTAGAACCGTCTCTACCTGGTAACTGCTAACAAGCTGCCTGGGCTCAGTCAAAGTCCTTGTGTGTTCAGGTTCCTGGTCTGTCAGGGCCTCAGCTTTCACTGTGGTGAGTGAAACCACCTCTTCAGATGTGGCCGACATCAGCTTGGAAGGCTGCTCTTTGGCTAACTCGAGCTCCACGACCTCAGGGCTGAGAATGCGTTCAGAGTGCTGCTCTGTGATCTTGTGTCTCTCCTGGACTGAAGAGACTGAGAACGTTGCCATGTGGAGCTGTTTCATTGGAACAGCTGAGGCCTGAGGTGGGGTGGCAGGAGCTAAGGAAACCCTTTCCTGTATTTCATGAGACTGCAGCACTGCGGCCTGGTGGGTGAGCTGCTCTCGATGAAGCGTGGCCGCAGAGATATCGACGTCTGTGAGGGTTCCTACCTCCTCACTGGAAATAATCTGACGGTCCTCTGTGCTAATAGTATAGATCATCTGATCAGACTGGGTTCTTCTCTTGTGTAACTGAGATCCTGCCATTTGCTCGGTCATGGATAGCTTCAGCGCTTTAGTTTGCTCCACCATTGTGTGCTCTTCCTGAACTTTTTTCAGGACAACCAGCAGCTCAGCCGTACAAGACGCTTCCCCATATTGGTTGGAGGCCTTACAGGTGTAGATGCCTCCATGCTCTTCTTTGACCCCATTAATATTAATAAAACCAGATCCATCTGGATTGTTCATAATGATACAGAACCCACTAGGCTGAATGTAAAAGCTGCCTTTGAACCACTGAACATCAGGGAGTGGCTCCCCAGTCACAATGTACCGAAAGAAAGCTTGACCTCCCTCGGATGACTGGACAGACTTTATTGTTTGAACAAATTCTGGGGGTTTTCCCAGAGTTCCCTCATTTTCTGGTTCCTTTAGCTGAACATGCAGATAAGATGTACAAGTGGACTGACCAAATCTATTACTGACCGTACAGGAATACTCCCCTTCGAACTCCCTCTGAACTGTGTGAATGACCAAACTATGCTCATCCTGCTCTTGAATCAATGTGTAGACAGAGGAGCTGGTGATGGTCTGTCCATTGTGGGACCATCGAACAGCAGGTTTAGGGAAACCAGACACTTTAACAGTGAACACAGCGTTTTCTCCGACAGTCACAGATGAAGGAGAAAGTTCACTGAGGAAAACTGGTTTTTCTTTTTTCCTCTCCAGAGTGCTGGAGTAACATTTAGACTCAGGCTCGAGTTCAAGTGTTCTGGTTTTGTCTGTTTGCTTTAAGCTTATGTAGTAAGAGTCTTGTGTTTCCTCTTCCACCATGATGGTTGAGCTAGAAAAGGCTGAGCAGGATAATAACAGTTTAAAGTAAGTTGAGATTGAACACAATGACGACAGAAGGACTTACACATCAACAGGAATGTTACATGTGATTTGCAGGTGAATAATAATAAAAAAGCTTTAATTTACCACAAGAAGCATCTGCTTTATTTTTTATATTTTATATTTATATTTTTTATATTTTAGATTTATATTATTATATATTTTTGATTTATATAGTTTCCCAAGCTAACTGTCTAGTCTGAAAAACCATTGGATTTGGTTTAACGCCCTTAAAGGATCTTACAAATTAAGCTTGAGTTAAATTTTTTAATACATTAATGACATTCAGGAGCATGAAAGACTTCAAAGTGAAAGAGAAAATCCAGAAATACCATTCATTCATTTTCTACTGCTTATCTGTTTCCGGGTTGCGGGGCCAACAATACCAACAAAGAAAAATGAATTCCTTCAGATTCTTCATTCAAGATTAATCTATTTGGCTTCTTCCCAAACATAAAGAAAACCTTTTAAGACAAAACATATTTTAACATATTTACCTTTCACTTCCTCTTGAATCACAGGTTCCTGCTCGACTGTAGTTACTGTGAAGACACAAACATTAACAAATTAAAAACACTCCCACAACTGAACAAGACTCATATGATGCAAGACTGTTAGAATCAGTGACAAGTCGTGCATCCATATCATCACTTTCTTTTGTCTTGTATCTGACAGTCATGCTTTTGTTGCTGTTTAGTGTCAGCACCTGTGGCTTCGAGTGAAATGCTCAGTGCTATGAGTACCCCTCTCTTTATCTCTTCCAAGGTTTTGTCAGTAAAGCAGAAGGCAGACAGAAGGTCAGAGACCTGAACATGGTGGTTAAGACCTTGTTGGGTTGTGTGCCTTTGATGGTTGTGTAGGTGGAAAGCAGTGTGGTTGAGTGGTGGGTCGAGTGGAGCCCAAGTGAGCAGTAGGACCAAAAGCATGCAGATGCCAACCTTTCATCACCGTCCTGCACTCAGCTTTCCCAGCTGAATTGACGGTTTTGCAAGTGTAAGAGCCCCCTTGTCCGGGTCCCACATTGTTAAGATTGACATAGCACAGGGGGCCGTCATGTTTCAGAGAGCAAGACACAGAATCCTGAACATTCAAATGGTTGTAAAGCCAAATGACAAACGCAGTGGGAACCCCCTTCATAACGCAACATGAGGAGCTGCTGCCTCGGTTTGGGACCAACAGCCCCCGGGGCAGTTTGATCAGGAACTCGGGGCAGCTGGAGAGGCCTTGACCTTGCTTGTCATGAGGTCCGACATCAGGGAAAAGCAGGTGGCTGATGAAGCTGTAAGGTCTCTGGGAAGATGGAGGCAACAGTCCCAGCTTCTCAGATGCCTCCTGTTTTTCTTGGTGGGGGGGGTCTCTAGGGGTCTCCCTGTCTGCCTGAGACACTTTACGCACAGAATCGGTTGGGATGGGGGTTTCAGCTTTGAGATTTGCTTCTTTAGCTGGGTGAGAATAAAGTTAGGGAGAGTAATTAGGGGTCAGAGAGTATAATGCCGGGACTCTAAGCACTACAAGGTTTAGTAAGATGAACGATGATGTTAGCAAGGCAAAGCTGGAAACAGCAGGAAGGAGGCAACTGGACTACAGAGCCTGTTATTCTATTACACTGTCAGAAAAATATTAACGTATGAGGGGGGAGGCAAAGCAGGAGGCAGCAATGGAAAGGTGAGATGGACCAGATGGAGAGACAGACTGATAAAAAAAAAGAGAAATATTAACCACCTTCAACAATGAGCTGGGCGGAGGAGCTGTTCTGGCCGTGTTGGTTCGTGGCAGTGCAGCAGTACACGCCCTCGTCTGCCACAACAACACCCTGGATAACCAGGGAAAACAAACCCCCCCTCTGAGAGCTCCTCACCCGCTCCGTGTCTGCCACGCTTTGGCCATTATGATCCCAAACGACCCCGATGAAGGGCTCACCATCAAACGAGCAGTTGAACTCGGCCATCTCGCCACTTTTCACCTGGACATCGCTCATTTCCATCAGCAGTTTGGGGCTGGCTGAGAGTTTGATACCAAAGCTGCACTCAGAGCTCATCTCCACCGAGCTCACACTCTCCTCCTTAATCTCAACCGTCCTCCATGACACAGAGGAACTCTCAGAGATGGTTTCAGAAAACTCAACACTGTGGGTGGTTTGTCCCACCGACAGGGAGCTGGACCCCTCCAGTCTCCGACTGATCTGAGTCTCAGCCCCAGCGCTCCTCACTCTAGCTAAGGCTTTGTCATCTGGGCAGTAAAAAGAGTAGAAGAATTAGGTCAACACATCAATCTGGTCACTTCTTCAGGTTACTGTGTCACAGCTGCAGTTGGAGTGGAGCTTGAGGATCAGTTGGGATCAGTGAGAGGGTAGACAGTGGCTGGTTTCCTTGGTCAATCATGCAAGTTTGACTGGAGCCAAAACTTCAAATAAACAATAAAAAGCTTTGGCTTGTGTCTGTGCTCGAGTGTGAAGAACCAGGAAAACTAGATTTCCACAGCTCATGCTCTGAAGTGAGGACATATCTGAATAAAGATGGAGGAGACATCATGAATCTTGGACAGAAACCTGTAAGATTATCACCTGTGAGGAGGGAAACTGAACCAGCACAAAGCTACAGTCAGTTTCACTGTTGGTCACATGATCAGAATCAGCATATCAGAGATTTAGCTACACAAATAACAACTGGTTCAGTTCTAAATTTAGCAATTCAGCCCCTGACTCTTAGTTTATGCAGTAAAACGTGATTAGTTTGGGATATAAATCAGAAATAAAGGTGTATTCATACTCATTTGGCTAAAGTAGGCTCGAGACTTTCTTGACCTGCAGTGTGTCTGTGCTAAATTAATCAAATTTAAACAAGTGTCAAAGAGCATCTCTGGCTAACAATTCTCTTCTGGTTAGAAAAGAATGAAATTTGAGGTTATTGAAAATCATGTATTTTTCCTAGACTGAACTGATGTCCATTTTCTTGGCGTCCTTTAACAAGCTGAGATGTTCCTTCAGTTGTTCCATTTGTTTGCTTGTTAGCGAAGAAGCAATGCCAGATGAAATTCTGTAGTTTAGGATTCAAGAATAAATAATTGTCAATAATCAGGAGAAATATTTGCCATCAGATTCTACTAATTCTTTGGATGTGATAAAGCTGACAGTTTCCCCAGGTTCTCCTGAACTAAGCTAAACACCAATGGAGGTGAAAAAATTGAAGGATTTCTAAGATCCTGATGGACTACAAAACTTTTTATTGGGTTAGGTGTTTTTGTTCAACAGACACATCATGTAGCTTTAGTTCTGGAGGTAAGGAAGAAACACAATTAGGGATGCTCTGATTGGTCTAGTTGGTATAACTGACCAACTCGCTGATTAAAAAGGTTAGATCAATAACAAATGCCTTGGTTACCCTCAGTGAACAGAATACCTGTATCTGTGATATCTGTGATTGAACATGGCAGCTAAAGATGTTCAGTGTTGGAGCTCATGCAGAATGCGAAGGGCTGACAGCGGCAGTTTGACCCTAACCCTGAACATCTTCAGAACATGAACATCTGAAAAACTCACCATCAATATTCAGGGTCGCGGCACATGTGACCATTCCTGACGAGTTTGTGGCAACACAAGAAAACTCTCCTTCGTGGGTGGGGAGGACTCTGGAAATGTTCAACTGGCAGGTGTTCCCATGATGAGACATTGTGAAGATGTCCGACTGTCGGAGCTCTCTGTTGTTACAGAACCAAGAGATCTGGAGGTCTGGACACACAGTCAGGAAAAGGATCACTTGTCACATGATAACATGTCACAGTTTTTTTTTTTTATGTAACAATGTAACTTAGTTTAAAAGTCAGATTTTAAATATCAGAAAATCTAATAAACATCTTGAACGAACACAGGTTCAGATAAAGACTATGAAGGAGATGAGTCTCTACCTTCCCCTGACACAGCGCACTGGAACTGGGCGGGTTGTCCCTCATAGACCAGGATGTCCTTAAGAGGAGTGATCAGGACTGGAGGAGGGACCTGAGTCACAGTTTCAACCACCTCAGGAACTGTAAGACAAGATCAGATATTGGTTTTGACCAAGCAATGAAGTTAATCACCAAGTTTAATGTTGAAGTTTTTCTAATTTTCATGAATAGTTTGAGGCTCAGCCATTGATCTTTTGTAACCCCTGAATCGGTTAGAGAACCCTAACCCTAACCCTAAAATCTAAAAAAAGTTCATGAAAACAGCTAAACCAAATTAAAAACACAAAGGACTCAAAAACAATCTTCACTGATTTTACGATATGATTTTTACAGCTAGCACAGCTACAGCTAAATTTTAGTATCCAAAAAATGTTGTTTGCTAATTTTTACAGTGTGTATGTTTTCCAATATTTTCCTGTTTCTCAGTTCTGTAACAGAATAGAACCTGAACAAGACCTTGATAGACCAGGACCCCCTGCTTAGAGATGTTATATAAGAAATGTTCCGGGACAACATACCTTCCACGGTGAGAGGGGCGGAGCTTGTCGCCTCTCCATAGTCGTTCTTGGCCAAACAGCTGTAGACGGTGGCGTCTTCAGGGAAGACTTCCAGCAGCAGCAGTGTGTGCTCATCTTCATCGTGGAGGAACTTGCACTTGTAGCTGGTGGACAGAGCCTGGGAGTCCTTGTACCAGGACACCTGAGGCTGCGGAAGGCCACTCACTCGCACCGAGAAGCGAATTGAACGACCTGACATGGCTGTCTGTGGCTGCATCTGTCGGACAATCTGAGGAGGCTCTGGCACTGAGGGCAAGAAGAGAGGAGGGTTGTCCTCCAATCAGGAGGGAGCTCAGAGATAAAGGGCTGTACAGAACTGACGTAAGAAAAGCACTGACTCCTTGGTTAGAATAATTTTATCAACAATAAAGCAGTATAAAGACTAAAGTGATGTTTTTTCTTGTCCTTTTCTATCCAGAGAAAATTCACAGTCCAGTTCACTGTGGTGTAACTGTAGTGTCAGCAGACTCATCAGTGACTCACGCCTGACATGAAGGTTCATGGTGCTTCTGTTCTTGCCAGCTAAGAAGGTGTACTCCCCAGCGTCGCTCCTGAAGGTCTCTGAAATGGTAAGGCGGTGGAGCTTCCTGATGGTGGCGTAGTTGAAACGTTCTTCCATTGAGAACTGGATCTCCACGCCGTTCCTCATCCACCGACCCTCCACGTCGTCCTCATCCACCTCAAACTCGAAGGTTGCTCTCTGTTTCTCAACAACCTATAAAAGCAGAAAATGGGTTCGGTTGAATCCTGGGAGATTCTTGTAGTTCTCAATTTTTTAAGGTTTTTGGAACATTTTGCCTTCAGCCGATTGGAGGTTTCAGATGTTCTTTGACCAAATTAATCCATCAAGTAATTTTAAGATCCGGGAAAATCTGCCCACCAAAAAAATTTATGTAAAATGATAAAAAAAGACACAGAAAGTTTGTGAACTAACCGTGATGTTCCTGCTTGTGGGCTCTGAAATTCTGATGTCCCGCCCCTCGATTCCCAGGTGACCCTTGGACATGCTGGATCCAGCCACAGCGGTGTATTCTCCAGCATCAGACAGGCGCACCGACGGCAGAACCAGACGGTGTACATATTCATCCGAGGTCATTTTATATCTACAGAAAATAAGAGAAGTTAGTTTTCATGATTGAGGTCCAGTTGGCATCATAAAGCCTGAAGAATAAGAACTTTACCTGTCAGACATCTCCAGCTCCTGACCGTCCTTCATCCACATCACCTGGACATTTGGTTCAGAAACCTCACATTCAAAAGTCGCCCTCTTCTTCTCTGTGATCTTCAGGTCTCTCAGGTGTTTGGTGAACTCAACCACACGAGCTGCAGAGGAAAAACATATAACCAACCACTTTACTTAAACAGGCGCTGGTGAACATATCTGACCTTCACAGTTCATAAGTTCATAAAGCCAGGACCCAACAGACCCTTCAGGGCATACAGGTCCCTGGAAAGCTCTTGAAATTCTACAGTCAGTTAGTTGATAGGTTTTAGTCGAGACCCCAGAAAGAGGATCTTACCCTCAACATAGAGTTTGGCCGTTGTCACTGCAGAGCCTGCCTTGAAGGTGTACTCAGCACTGTCTCCAAAGTGAACGTTCCTGATGCTCAGAGTGTGTGTGAGCTGTTTGCAACGAGCTTGGCATCTGTCCGTGGACCGGATCTCCACGCCGTTCTTCAGCCATTTGTACGTGATGCTCTCATAGTTAATGTTCACTTCGAAAGTGACCGTATCTCTCTCCTGAGCGTTCAGGTCCTGCAGCATCGTTGTGATCAGAATAGCTGAAAAACAAAACAAATGGTTAGTTCTTCTTGTGGCTACAGGACAAGTATTTCAGTACGAGTGTTTTGTGATGGCTACACTTATATACTCCTTACTTTACAGGTTTAATGTTGAGCTTAATTAAGGTTCAGAGCCAGTTGTTGAGATATAAATTAGCTTCAATGTAGCAAAGGTGAGAAACTTACGGCTGACGGTGAGCGTCGCAGAGACTCTGTCGTTCCCACAGATGAAGGTGTACTCTCCAGAATCGTTCTTGCTGGTGTTCATGATCTTCAGCTGGTGGAGTTTTCCTTGGACCACGATCCTGAACTTCTCGCTCATTTCGATCTCCACGCCGTCCTTCAGCCACGTGGACGGGACGTTGAAGTGAGAAACCTCACACTCGAACGTGGCCACCTGAGTCTCTGGGACTTTCACGCTCTTCATGGGTTTGGTGACTCGGAGTGCTGAGCAGAAGATGAAAAAATTTCAGTTTCAACTCATTTCACCTCCAAAACACAAAAAAAGAAACTGAATAATTACATCCAGTTTTAACTGTACAGCAGCGGTAGCATTTCCTTTTTGCTGGCTAGTGTTCAACTGTTAAATCGCTGATCAGCAGGACAATGGTGACACTCACACTCAACGGTGAGGCGAGCGTTGCACTGCAGGTGGCCCACCACCGCAGTGTAAACCCCCTCTTTGCTGTTGTCCACATTTTGAATGGTCAGTTTGTGGTTCTTCTTCTCAGAGATCATGCTGTAGTGCTCGTTTGGCCTCAGCTCCATGCTGTTAAACATCCATTTCACAGGGATATTGTCCTCAGAGATCCCAACCTCAAATGAAACTGTTGCACCCAACAGTGATGTCACATCCTTTGGCTTCTTCAAGATCTTGATGGCTGTGAGAAAATAGTTCATGGTTTTACAGTTTATTGTGTAACTGTTGGAATCATACATCTGGCCATTTTGAGTTGATATTTTGACAAATTAAATTGTTTTAAATGGGTTAGGGTTAGGGTTAACCCTAACCCTAAACCCGTTGGTTCTTACTTTCGACGTTGAGTCTGGCATTAGCTGACAGTTTTCCTAATTTGAAAGAGTAAACAGACTCGTCTGGAGTGGTGCAGTTCTTGATCTTCAGGGTGTGAACTGTGCCTTGGCTACTGATCTCATATTTGTCACTGGGCTGGATTTCCAGTCCGTTCTTGATCCACTGGGCCCCCTTCACATTCTCGTGAGTCAGCTCCAGACTGAACATAGCTTCCTGAGTCTCGACCACATTCAGGTTCTTGAGGGTCTTCTTGACTTTCACAGCTGTGGGGACAGACGTCAAACAGGCCATCTGTCATTTGTGTGTTAATGCGAGGCGTCGCTGTGATAGAGCTGTGCCATGAAACTAAGACATTATGGGAAAAATGCTAGTTAGCTAATGTCCAGAGATGGACTCATCATGATCTGGGCCATGTGGAAATAAAGAGCATCGTCTTACACATTTCATTCAGTAATTCATCCAGGAAGGTGGGACGTTGAGTTCAGCGTACAACACACAGATTAAGATTTTTGCTACTTTTGTTCAGATCCTGTACATAGTCAAAACATTTAGAACATTACTGGATCTTAGTCTTTGATAACTGGATATATAATTCCATATTTTTATGAATATAAAGTTCAGACAGTATTGATATCATTGCTTTGTTTATGAGAGATTCAAACAGGTGAGTCATTAAATCTGGACCTACCCTCAACTCTCAGGTTGGCAGATGTCTTGGAGGTGGCGACCTGATAAGTATATTCTCCGATATTGGTGGCCTTGGTGATGACGATGACAAGGCGTCTGATTGCACCTTTCACCTCACTCACTACATTTTCACTGAAGTCAACGGGTTGGCCGTCCTTCAGCCACTTGCCCTCTGCAGAAGGGTTGGCAACCTCGCACTCCAGAAGGGCAGTCTGGGAATCAGCCACCACCAAATCACAAAGAGGCTTCTTGATGGCACCACCTGGTGACAGGAGATGGTTCTTTTTGGTTAAAACAGTCCCACTGTTGCGGAATTTTTCTTTGTAAACGTAATTAAATATAAACTGGTTTACCTGTAACAGTGAGAGAAGCACTGCACATCTTCTCACCAGCTGCAAACATGTACTTGCCCTCCTCATCCTTCATTGCATTCATGACTATCAGGGTGTGGCGCTTGTTCTTGGACTCCATCTTATATTTGGCGCCAGCTTTGAGTGGCTGTTCTTTGAAGGTCCAGAAAGCATCGATGCCTGGATGAGAGACCTCAACTTCAAAGGTGACGTTCTCTGACTCGGAGCACTCCTTGTCCTTCATTGGTGTCATGATTTGTACCGCTATTGAGATGAAACAGGAGGTCTCATGTTCACATCAGTAATTATTAAGGGTTGTGCAAAAAAAAGACACATTTGAGTTACACATGTTCACGCTTCCCCCGGTTGTTTTCTATGTAACTTACTCTCAACACTGAATCTGCAGCTGGTATCGGCTCGGCCAACCACCAGTTTGTAGACTCCCTGATCGGAGGCGTAGGTCCTGGTGAAGACCAGTCGCTGCTTGGCTCCCTTGGCCACCATCTGGATTCGGTCACTGGGTATCAACAGTTGGTCGTTGTGATACCATTTGACTGAACTGATGTCCTGAGCTGAGATCTTGGCCTCCAGAACAGCTTTGGTGCCCTCAATGGCACTTGTGTCCTTCAGTGGTATCAGCACACCAATAGCTACAGACCAAAAGACAAGAGTTTTGGTTGCGATATTTTACTTTGGAATTATAAAAAGCTGTGTGCTTCTGAAGTGACCTACATTGAATGACCAGCTTTGCCAAGGTTGAGATTTCCTGAGCGGGAGCAACAAAGGAGTAGACGCCCAAGTCCTCCTTGTTTGTGTCTTCAATCAGGAGTTTGTGGATCTGTTTGTCAATAACAATGTGGACACGGTCGGAGGCTGTGATGGGCTGGCCGTTCTTCATCCAGGTTCCCTCAACGTTCTCCTGGGAGAACTTGACCTCCATCTGAGCAATATCGCCCTCGCAGACTGCCAGGTCGGTCAATGGTTGGATCAGGGTGACCGGACGCACTGAAACATCAGACAAGCTCGTGAGTCACAGGCTACATCAAGAATTAAAGTCAGGCAGAATTTCCTTTGAGTCGACTGTTCTTTACATTACAGTAAAAAAAAAAAAAAAAAAAAGGTTGGCGAAGGTTTTTTCGAGAAGTAACTTGTCGTTCATGTGTGCTCGCAAAATTTCATGAAGGTTCATTTTCTGATGGCATTTGGGAAAACCATGGTCAACAGTGGCACCTCAGGTTCAATCTTCAGGACATACCCTCAGAAGATCTTTATCTAAATGTCTGACCAACAGTTGTGGATGGACAACTTATGCAATCTCCCAAAACTCACATTTCATCTTGAGTGAAGCGCTTGTTGTGAACTCGCCCACTTTGAAGGAGTATTTTCCCTGGTCCTCTTTCCTGATTTCTTTGACAGACAGGGTGTGTCTTCCACGACGGGAGGACACAACATATTTACTGCTGGGTGAAAGCAGCTTTCCTTCGAAGAACCAGCTGCCCTCAGCGTCCTCACGAGACACCAGACATTCAAACTCTGCGGTATAAGTCTCAGGTACCTCGGTGCTCTCCAGCTGCTTCAACATCTCGAGTGGAGCTCCTGTTAATTCATAAAACAGGTGGTACGTCATTATCTGCAGTTTCAGTAAAAGGCAATCAAATACTTGGATGAATGGAAAACAAAAATGGACACAGTGAGAATTTGTTCATAAATATGGAAATGTGTAAAAGTTTTAACTGTGGTTGAGGTTAAATTTGTGTTGAAGCTTCTATGTGACTGAAACCACCTTCAACGTGAAGCTTGGCAGTTGTACTGACATCATCGTCGATGACCTTGCAGGTATATTCTGCATCGTCCTTCATGCTGATCACCAGCACAGACAGGAAGTGGACCTTTCTGTCAGAGTGCATCCTGTATTTGTCACCGGAGAAGATCTCCACATTGTTCTTCAGCCATTTGACCTTGACGAAAGGCTCATTGGTCTCACACTCAAAGGTAGCCATGGTGTCCTTCTCTTTAGCGTTGACGTCCTCCAGCTTCTGTGTGAAAGTGACGATTTGCTTTGCTGCAAAATTATCAACAAAATCCTTGTTAGAAAATACACATTTTGACTGTCCTGGGATTACAGATTTGTGAGGTTGTTACCTTGCACCAGCAGGAAAGCATGGCTCGAGGTCTCTCCTGCAGTGTTTGAGGCTTTGACCATGATGCTGGCAGAGTCCTCGGCTCTGACTTCTCTGATCACCAGTTCACACACATGATCCTCAGGCCAGAACCAGTAAATACGATCCGACTTCTCCAACTGGAGACCATTCTTAAACCACTGACACTCAGGTTCTGGTCTGCCAACGACTCTCACTCTGAATTTCACTTCATCACCTTGTGCAACAGTCTGGCTTGTGATGCGTTCCAGGATTTTTGGTGCTTCCATACTGGCTGAGAGCCTCACCCTCTCTGGTTTCAGTGGTTTAGCTGTGACTTTGCGTCGCTCCTCCTCCTTCTTCTTTTCAGCCTCCTCTTTCTCCTTGGCATGGTGAAGCAGCTCTTCCTTTGTTTTCTTTAGAAGGTCTTCATAGGACTCGTCCCGCTTGCGTGACTTAAGCTCCACTGCAGTGATGGACTCGTAATAGCCTTCCTCTGTCCTGCGCTTGAACTTGCTCCTCAGCTCCTCAGACTCCTCTGAGGCTTTTTCATGGACAATTCGGTGGGCTTTCTTCAACTTAACCACCTCTTTTGGTTGAGACTCTTCTGAAGGTTTCTCAGCCTTCACAACTTCAAATGGTATTTTTCCAGTTTCAGGTGCAGCCTCTGGAGCCTTAGCCTCAGGAGCACGGCGCAGATGAGTTCTGAAGTCCTCCTTCTCTTGAATCTCCAGCTTCACGGTGTGCTCAGCTGAGCCCAAGTTGTTGTCTGCTACCACTTTGACCTCTCCTGAATCGTAGGATTTGATTTCAGTTATCTCCAGATAGTAAATACCATCATAACGAAGTCTGTATCTCTTGCTTTTGCGGATGAGTTGCCCGTTAAGGTACCAGTTGACCTTAGGTGCTGGATACCCGGTCACCCTACAGCGGAATCGGGCAATGTCACCTTCCAGCACTCTAGCTGGTTCTGGTAGAAGTACAATTTCAGGTTTCATTTTCTCAGTTTCTTCTTCAGCTGTAACTCCATAGGGTCCTCCTTCATGAGCCATGCGCTCGATCTCATCGATTCTGTGTGCTCCCTTCCTGCCTTCAGGAAGCTGTGTTTCTTCAACAAGACCCTTCTCATCCTTGACGATCAGGGTGGCCGAAGTCTGGTCGACTCCAAACTTGTTGGTGGCTCTGCAGGTGATGACGCCGCTGTCTCTAGCGTAAGCAACTTCATAGTCAAGGCTGCAGTAGCCAAATTCATTGACCATGCGCAGCCTGTTAGCAGCTGCCAGCGGTTTGCCATCATGCAGCCACTCCACTACCATGGTGGGGTCACCAATAGGGGTCAGTCTGCACTCAAAATGAGCTGGACCAAAACGCTTCATTCTGACCGAGGTCAGCTTCTTCTTGAACAGAGGTTTCTGCTGCTTCTCTTTGTCGTAAAGGTCGCCCTCCTCCCACTGCTCTTGGCCGTATCGCATGTGAAGAGGCTCGACCTCTGGAGGAGTGATTTCTTTGGCTTTGTAGGTTCCCTTGGGAATAATGAGCTTCCTCTCTGGTTCTGGTTCAGCATAGTCCACCTCAACGTTGACTCTGCAGCGAGTCGTGTCCCTACCAGCCTTATTGATGGCTGTAGCTGTGTACCAGGCACTGTCTGAGCCTGAAGCTGAAGGAATCTGGAATTTGGCTTCTCCTCTGGTTCCCTCAACCCTGGAAAGGTAGATTTGTTATGTTAGAAGTTCTTTTTAATTTCTGATGAAAGCAATAAAAAAATTACAGTTGCTTTGAAGATTATTAAAGTTCCACTACAACAAATGCAAACTGATAAGATGTTACTGTGATGCAACTGTAAAGATATTATTGTGTTCATAGACTTTAGCAGTGCTTTTAATACAATTCACCTTCACCTGATGGAGGAGAAACTGGTACACCTCAGGGTAAATCCCAGACTACTTCTGTGGATATATGACTGTCTGACTAATTGCAGTCAACTAGTGAAATTTAATTCATGTGTTTCATCATTAAAAACTATAAATGAAGTGGCACCACAACGATGCGTCCTATCCCCTATTTTATATACCTTATACACCAATAACTGCCAAGCAAGCTTCTCAGACCACACTTATTTTAAATATGCGGATGACACAGCATTGGTTGGCTTTTTAAAATCCAATGCTGCAACCCTAGAGGGTTTTGAGAGAGAAATGCGGGGTTTTATCAAATGGAGTAAAGATAATTTCCTTGTTGTTCACGCCAAGAAAACCAAGGGGATGATCATTGATTTTATTCATTCATTTTGGAAACAAAATGAAATTTAAAGTATGTGCACAAAATAAGTTGCAAAAGAGGATTTTCTTCCTGAGGAAACTTTACAATTTTAAGATAGCCACCAGCATTCTGCAGATGTTTTACAAAGCACTCTTGCAGAGTGTATTATCCTTTGGCCTTTTCTGTGCCTTCGGAAACATGAACATTAAAGACCGTAAGAAACTGCAACAAATAGTTAAAACAGCCAGTAAAAATCATTGTGCTGACAGTAATTAGACTGTACAACACATTTAAAACCTGAGCATTTTTAACTAGCGCACTGTATTTATGTATGAGCACTTAATTAGCCTTTTATGCTTTTTAATGCTGAGAATATTTTTTAAATTGTTTTTTGTCTATTCTGTCCTAGCATTGTCTACTCATGTTTTGTATTATGTTTTAACTGTTTTAAAAGGGAGTGTGCAATGGTGACCACATGAATTTCCCACTTGTGGGATACTAAAGTTTACCTTGACCTTGGTACTGCCAAACTTGTGAGTCAAAGTAAGATGACTACTTAAGAGAGCGAGCCAGTCCTAACCACTGTCATTGAATGAACACAGTTAATATGGCCATTGAAAAAACATACCTGATATGTGGGTGCTTCTGTGGTGTGATGATGTCACTGTTTTTCAGCCAGACAATGTCAGGCAGGGGGTTTCCAATGGCTTTGACTGCCAGTTCAACCAGAGTGCCCTGTTTAACACTGATGTTCCTCAGCTTCTCAGTGAACTGGGGTCGCACCAAAGTTTCCTTAGCTGAGAGAGCAAGAAAACTGATGGTCAGAGAAATTCAAAGTCCCCAAATGTTCACAGGTTCAGGGAATATTCAAAGGTAAAAGCCATTTTACCATCAACAGTGAGTGTGACAGAGAGAGAGGTCCGTCCAGCTCTGTTCTGAGCCACAACCGTCCACTCTCCAGAGTCCTGGGGCATGGCCGGGACGATGATCAGGGACTGGGTACCATCTTCTTTAATCACTATCTTGTGGGTGTAGTCACTAACCACTTGTTGTCCTAAGCAGGCAATAATCTGATTTTAAGTCATCAGTAAATCACTTTCACCAACATGGCTTGTGAAGATATCACCAATGTTTTACTCACCATTGTGGAACCAGTAAGTGTCAGGCATCGGTCTGCCAACAACTTTTAAGTCAAATCTAGCGGTTTGCCCTTCAGAGCATTTACATGAGGAAGGCTTCATGACAAACACAGGTTTGTAGAGTCTTTCCAGTTGAGCCTCATCTGTCTCTTCCAGCCTACGGGCAGGAGAACGTCCAGGAGAAAGGCTTGGGGAACGGCCCGGAGAGCGGCTCAGAGAACGGGGAGACGTGGACCTGATGGTGTTTTAATCATCATTAGTGTCCAGGTGTTCGTGACATTAAACTTTTCATCAATCGCGTTTCTTAGTCGTGTTTAGTCTTACCTGATCCTCTGCACTGCAGGCTGTGGTGTGTATCTCTGAGGAGATACAGCTCCAGATGGCTCAATATAGAGCTTCCCAGAGCTGACGGCGTTTCCCTTCATATTCGCAGCGAAGGCTGTGTAAACGCCCTCATCCTCAGGTAGAACGACGGGCAGTCGAAGGGTGGCTCGTCCGTCCTGAAGAAACTCCATCTGGTATCGACCCCCAGCCCTGATACGCTGGCCATCTTTGTACCAGGCAATCTGGGAAAAAACAGAGAATCATTTTATGTAAGCAGAATACCTCTCAGTATCGGGCAGTACAGACCTGTCTAAGCTTCATCAGTCAAAGCTGCTTCTCCAAAACTGAAGGAAACTTAAACACACTGTTGCAGATACAAAACTGGATTTTGCATCCAACATTATTCTGCAACATTTTGACCTCACACCTTTGGCAGTGGCTTTCCAGCCATCTTGCAGTGGAAAGTGACGCCCATTCCCTCCACAATCCTGTAGTTTTTGACTGGAGTGTCAAAGGCCGGCTGCACGGCCTCGTCCTCTGCTGCTGTCACCATCAGCTCTCCGTCCTCCGTCACCAGCTCTCTGTAGGTGATCCTCATGATACGGAGCTCAATCTCCTGGATGATCCTCAGCTCAATGGCAGAAAGGTGGAATTCCTGAAGATATGATGAGATGTTTGATGAATGTCCAACTTTTTTTATAACTCCCTTAATCATGAGTGTCAGTCACTGTCAGTCGATTAATAAAATGGGAGGTGTGTTTGTGTGTGTGTGTGTGAGTGTAAGGTAAAAACAAAGGGATGGAGTGGATAGTCCAATAATATACCGCAGTGAAGTGAAGAAGCCTGCGAGCAGACAGGGTCAGCCTACCTAGTATACAGTAATAAATCTGAAAGCAGCATGGAATACAGAGGATAGCACTGACATACATGTACAAAACATCGCCACTGGCCAACAATAGCAACCAGCCTTTTTTTAGAAATAAAAGAAATCATGATTTGTGTCTGAAATAGAAGCTCAGCCTTACTTTTAGTTCCTTGGCCAGATTGTCATTTTGAGTTTTAAAAGTCAAGCTGTCATCTAAAATAAAGCCCAGATATTTAAAGGTAGAGTCTCAATTTAAACTCCCTGATACAGAAAGAGCTAACTCTTAACTCATAATATTAATCAGCTAACTGCATCAACTCAACCTTTATTAGATTTCTTTGTTGGCAAGTTCACACTAATAAATGAGATCATATTGATATTGACATTAATACAGTATTAAACTGTAGTGCTTCAGAACCAGGCGGAGTCAGAGTCTGGAGGTCAGGCCTGGTGGCGTCGTCCTGACAGCAGTATCCTGGTTTTGAGTCCCAAGCAGGGACCTTTGCTGATTCTCCCTATAACCTTCCTCTTACACACTTGATCACTATAATATACCTACTAAAATAACCTTTAAAAGATGGAGATGTACCAATCAGGAGTTTCAGCTCTGATGGAACATCAGTCAGATCGATATGTCAGGTGACTACAACAGTCACTAAAGGGGGTTGGGGCTTAGCTTAAAGGGCTTTTTCTTTTGATTTAGTAAAAATCTGCATTTTCATAATTTCACAAATTTCCCTTCACAGAATGTCATAGCAGATTAAAGCCACACTGGGATGAATCTAGAAAAGAGAACACTATCAGGATGCCAATAATATTAAAAATATCATTAAATTAATATTAATAATGATAACTGTATTTATATAGCTATTTTATTCACATACAAAGTGCTTTACAACACTGATCAGATGTGATCTATTTGCATGGATTTGTCTTGGTTGGTGGTTTTTGAGTTCATGGATGATTTGTGACTCTTGGTTCGGCCAAGTGATGGTTGTGTCAGTAAAATTTTGCCCTCTAGTGGTTTCATTTGGCCAAAGAAATAAACAAAAATACAAATGTTGTGCAGCTGCTTCTGAAAGCTCCATCTGTCTAATAAAGACCTACCTGTCCTGAGATAAGGGTTGTGGTCCTTTGCTCTGTGGTTGTAATGACGGCTGGGGGAACGTCTCCCACAGTGGGCTCCTGCACCGTGGCCGTCACTTCGGTCGTCACAGTTGCTTCCTGTTTCTTCATGTAGGCTTCGTATGCCTCTGTTACAAAGAACAAAGGATTCAGTTTCTCTTTCCTGTCTGGTCTCACAACAAAATCATGGTTTATTGAAGCTGACGGTTTCATACCTTCCTCCAGCAGAGTGACGGAGGCTGAGACTTCTCCAAGTTGGTTCTTGGCAAAAACAGAGTATTCTCCAGCATCATCAGCGAAGGTCATGGAGATCTCTAACCTGCACTCTCCAGTCTCCTTCTTGTAGGCAACTTTGTATCTGGGGGGGTTAGAGTGTATTGATGACTAATGACTGCCACAGGCTGCCATAACCAGCAGAGATATGCCACAGACATTCATTTGGATGATTAATCTATTTTTACAGCTTCGCCACAAATTGATCTGAAGCTCTAATGTTTGTACTGGAAGTCAAAAGGTCAAAGACCTGGGACGTCCATCTGAGCTGGGGGACAACAATGTGTCACATCACAGCACAGGGGGATATTGTACCTGTATCCGGTTGTGAGTGGTATGCCGTTCTTCTTCCAGATAATATGTGGTTTTGGGCTTCCACTGATCTGGCACTCAAATATGACACTTCCTCCCTCCACCAGCTTCTGCATGCTGGGCTTCTTCAAGAAAAAGGGAGCAGTGGCTGCAGCGTCGGACTCGGCCACGCTCACCTGGGACATGGTTTCTTCTTTGACTTCCTCACTTAATCTGGAACAACAAATCTCTCTTTAATATTTCCTTGTCTGAGCTGTAAATCTCAACACTGTCAATATACAACTGGAGATTAATGAGTTTTTATTACACCAGCAGCTATGAATTGTGTTGTGTGAACAACTCACATCGTCTCCTCAGCAGTTTCAACATGTTCAGTCACGACAGCGATTTCCTCTCTGCTCTCGATGTCCTCGGACACTGTGCGAAAGAGTCAGAAACTCTTAATCATCAGAAAAGGTGGAAAAGGTTACAAAACAGTAAACGTCGTTATTCATGCTTTTCTTGGCACTGACCCTGCACAAGCAAGTAGCAGGAAGTGCTGACGGTTCCCGCCTCATTCGTGGCTGTGCAGGTGAAGCGGCCGCTGTCTTCGGCAAAGGCCTCACGGATCACCAGTCGGGCCAATCCGTTCTCGTAGCTGATCTGGAAATCGATGGAGCTCTCGATCTTGTAGTCTTCTCTGAACCACATGATGATTGGAGCTGGGTGACCACTGATCTGGCACTGCAGTGTCACAGACTCGCCCTCCGTCACGTTTGTGTTTTTCAAGCCCTAAATACAAAACAACAACTTTAGAAGATAGACTCTCTAAAAGCTGTCAATATCTTGGCTGATACTTACAGACACCAGAGAGGGCGGGACCACGCCATCACCTGCTGAAGGTACAACTGCTGCCTCCATCACCTGTCGCACAATCACGTGTGTTAGCACAGAAAACCACATCTTTCTGTCACCAATCACCACCATGGACACGACAGACAAACACACATCACAACACTTTGAAGTTCCTGCTCACATTCAACATTTGAAAAAAGATTGTGCAGCACAGAAAGATGGAGGGAAGCTGGGACGGGCTGAAGAGGTGAGAATGAAGTCATCAGTAGCAGCGACAAGCGAGTTAATGTTTTTATTAGAGTGATATTCATCCTGGATTTTCAGACATCAAGAAAACCGGACTCATGAAAAACTAGACATGAATTTTCTTCACTCAGGAGACAAAAGTCAATAATATTATAACCTGAGAAATTCCTTCTCTCAGTTTTAGTCTTTGATGGATATTTTAGTTCACAGAAAAGATTTGACCTTCATGTACTCATCAGGTTTTCTTGTCCTGTTCAGTTCCAGGCCATGAAACCAGATTACAAACCTGGATTCCCCAGTCCTCATAAATTCTGTCCACCGTTCCCCTCTGTATCTCAGCACCAGAGTGACTCTGATATTTGACAGAGAAGTCTTTGAAGGGTGGCGGGATGGGCTCTGGTGTAACTCTCATCTCGGCTGCTCTACGGGACGGACTGGGAGACTTCACTGGCCTGATGATCTTTCTAGCGGTGGCTGAGGACGAAGACAACTCTTTGTGCAGTGCTGCAATGGCTGAGCCAGCGATGGAGACCTGACCCCACAGAGGAGGAACAGCCACACCAGAGTCATTTGGTTGGTTGGTGTTAAACAGGGTGAAATTTAAGGGTTGTTAGTGACATTAAAACCAGGCGGGATGAGGGAGATTTAAATGAAGACGGATTAATAAGGTTCAGGTTCATTGGATTAAGAGTTTAATAATTTAGGAGCCAAGATGAACACGGTTAAAGGTTTTGTAGAAGTTATTTTATAAATTCCACTCTAAAGGCCACAACAAGTTTGCAGTAGTAACAGTAATAGCAGTAATAACTAACTGACTGTTTGTTAAACCGCTCCCCCAGTAAGATATGATCCAATCGTGATTCAGAATCTGCCTTCCTCATGTTGAAGGCTAAGGCTAATACACTAGGATAGAGCTAACTCTTAACTCATAATATTAATCAGCTAACTGCATCAACTCAACCTTTATTAGATTTCTTTGTTGGCAAGTTCACACTAATAAATGAGATCATATTGATATTGACATTAATACAGTATTAAACTGTAGTGCTTCAGAACCAGGCGGAGTCAGAGTCTGGAGGTCAGGCCTGGTGGCGTCGTCCTGACAGCAGTATCCTGGTTTTGAGTCCCAAGCAGGGACCTTTGCTGATTCTCCCTATAACCTTCCTCTTACACACTTGATCACTATAATATACCTACTAAAATAACCTTTAAAAGATGGAGATGTACCAATCAGGAGTTTCAGCTCTGATGGAACATCAGTCAGATCGATATGTCAGGTGACTACAACAGTCACTAAAGGGGGTTGGGGCTTAGCTAAGGGTCAGTCATAGTTGGGAATAATACCTGAAATATAGTTTCTATGGGTTCAACATTAACTGTGTGTGTTACTGTCAGTCACAGCAAGGAGCTGTTATCTTCTGCCTCTTACCTCAGAACTAGACTCAGGTTTTGGGACAGAAACTTTAGAGACAGTGAACTGAGGGACTGTGGACGAGGAGACACCAGAGTCCACATGGGAGGAGATTTCTGTCGTTCTCTGAATCTGGAGCAACCAACAGAGTTAACAGGAGCATTACAACCTCAGGACAGAATATCAAACTACACAAATGGTTTGAATCATGCCTTATAATCACATGGTGAAGAGAGATTTGTTGTTTTAGATGACTGGGTTTAAATCACTGGCAAATCATTTTCTCAGACACCTGCTCTAGTTGAGGAAATCTGGGTTTGTTGAAAACACTTTGCCAGTAAAATTTATTGTTAATAAACCAGCTGTTCTGGTCCCCTCTGTGGCCTCTGACCTGAGGCGGTAGTGGGGAGGGCTCATGTAGCTCCTGAGCAGCAGTGAGCACGTGTCCCGCCTGCACTCGTGTTGTCTTCCATCCCGCTCCAAACTGTTGGTCAGCAGCTGGCAAGGTGGTGGTGGTGGTAGGGGCGGCAGCGGTAGCAGCGGCACTCTGCTGCCTCATCATCACCTCTACAGCCCCCTCCTCTTCAGCTCGACCGCCCTCCACATGCACAGGCTGACGTACACGGGCCAGGTCGACGGCGGCCACCACCGTGGCCACCGCCCCGGCTCTGTGCAATCCCCCAGCCTGGAGACACAACCAGCAGCACATAGATCTCAGGACATCCATGGCAAGATGAGAGTACAGAGGCAGGAAGACCAAATAGGCATCCCTCAGATCATTCAACAGATCTGAGAAAATGCTGCCCTGTATGCTAAATTACACTAATAGGGTTCAATATCCACCTGCCTCTGTAGAAACACAGCACAAACTGTTGGAGCAGCTGAATACCAGCAGCAGGATCACTGACACGGTGACCTTAGACTTCAGACCAGGGTCAAGTCTTAGTCAGGAAAATGTTTAGTTTATGTATTTATCTGCAGGTCATTGACAGGATGCTGCTGCGTGCTTCAATGTGCTCCCATTATGACATCACTACGACACATGTTCAGTTTGACGTGCAAAAACTAAAACACTGAGATCTGAAAGAAGACGAAGGAAGAACTGATGATGGTGAAGGTGGTGACGTGACCTTCACAACTCAAAAAAGAAGCTGTGAAGGTGCTGAAAAAAGAGGCGGAGCCACTGTGGTAAATGCTAATACATGCTCCTCTGGCAGCCAGGTCACCAGGAAGACATCTTGGTTTGGGTCGAGCTTCAGGCCTGATGGAATCTCTTCATCAGACAAACTGTGGCTGAGCGTGTTCACTCGCTCACCCAGTTTGAAACAGGAAATGAGCCTTTGTGGTTAAAGACACACGAAATATGGTCGCTGATGTATGATGGACTGAAATGCACCTCAGTCACTGACTCGTCTGATGACATCACACAACTCTCTGACGTCATATCTTCACCAATACCACATGTCATCTCCTTGTGGCTCGAAGTATTGGCGTCAAGCTGCACTGCCTTCTGCGTAAACCAGTTGAACAAATTGACCAAGTGGCACAAAGAAGGAGAGATTCAACCTTTAAACTGTATGAGCCACAGACCTTTTAAAAATTTATATGAGCCGAAATCAGAGGGTCAGAGGTCGCAGAAGTCTGTGTGGTCAGTACGACTCACTGATCCGATTGGGCCAAATCACCTGACCACAAAGAGTAGATCCTGGGATCTGGTCTGTCCAGGTACAGGGACCACAATGAGGTTAGATAAGTCACCAATCATAACATCAGACTGAAGCTGAAAATGTTGCCATCATGTCCCTTTAAAATATAGAATATAAAAAAAAACAGTGTTAAACAGTTATAAATCATCCTCAACCAGCCTCGCTGTGCCATTGAAATGACACACAAGGCGATGTGACTATGTTGATCATCATCTCTGTCTCTTCACGTCAGAGACAAAACATGGAAACACAAAGCTTGGCCATGACACCCCCGCCCCACCCTCTCACCTCTGTGACCCCGGCGACCTCCCAGTGCTGCTCCTGGCCCAGCTGGGTGACAGAGCCACTGGTCATAGTGGTCATACTGGTGTAACTGGCCTCAGCCATGTAGTCTCCCTGCTTCCATGGCGGCAAGACGTCGGCGCTGACGACCACCTGTCTGCGGGTGGTGATGGGCGACTTGACGGGCCTGATTGGAGACACTGACAGTCTTGAAGAGGGAGAGGCGGGCCTAAGACAGGGGAGGGAGGTCTTGTTACAGGTCTGATCGGTGTTTGTGTTTTGTGCCTCAGGGCAAATGGAAGTTTTACACTAAAATCAATAATAGACAACAATTATCAATAATCAATGATAAACAAGCTCCACCCACCTGGCTGGTGTGGGTGTGGGTGCCTTGACGTGTCTGACAGGCGATGGTGACTGTTGGCGTACTCCAGTCACCTTGGAAACCAGTGAGGCTTGGGTTGGGGACTTGGATGTGGGTTTGGGAGGGACTCTAGGTGGAGTCTTGTGAGCCAGCTGTTGAGTCAGCTCACTGCCCTCCACCTGCATCTGCATCATGGAGGTGGCTTGGAAGCTGGCCTCCATCCTCTGAGGATAAACCACAGGGGGGTCAGTCCTTACCTTTTCTTACTCTCTGGTGTAATGATGACGCTAAGCAGCTGATTGGTGGAGGAACTTCATACCTTTTCCACTCGGGTCTGACGCGTCTGTGAGACTTGGGAGGTTGAGATGACGGTCTTGGTTTTCTTGGCTGGAACAGCTTCTTCACCTGAACAACAACCAGCTGACGTCAGATCTTTACCATCTCAAACCCATTTTTCATTTCAACGATTTAAAAGGGAAAAGTTGAAAAAAAAAAAAAACAATTGTCATTTTATTACAATCTGATGACCCTTAATTAAACAAAAAAAAAGAAATAATAAAAAACAAAAAAGAAACTTTAAAGTCTGTGGATGACTGAAACATGACATCAATTTTCTAACTGTTTTGTAACAAGAACTTTAAATTTAGGAATTGTTTTATTTTGAAACCGGACACATTTCCTTAAAACTGTTACTTATTCTTAAACATCCGAAGCTCTTTCATCCCTCTGCTGCGGGCCCTTATGGCTTTGGAAAATAAATCATTAATATTTAAGAGTGGTTTATTAGTACGCTTAATATGTGATGAGAAATTGGCAAACAACAAAAAGTCATATGTCGTGATGATTGTGACGTCATACACAGAAGTAGATGGCAGTTTTGGTTTGCTGCAGGTGGATTTAAGTTTGGCTTTTTATTTCATAAATATGAGGCACACTCAAATAGTCACTGAGTATTTTATCTGCAAGTAACCTTCAACCTCCTGTCTTTGTTCAGAGTCAAAATGTTTTTGTTGCATACAAAAATAAAATTGTTTTCTTTGTTGCATAAAGCTAAAAAACCACATAGCCAGTGATATCTTCATTTTAGATGTTAAAATAGCTTTGTGGCTCCCAGTGATCTCTTCTGTGGGAAACAAGTTCAAATGGCTCTTTGAGTGCTGAAGGTTGCCAATCCCTGATCTGAACCTTGACACGCTGATGACCCAACACCTATAGGTTCAGGTGGTGGTGCTAAGCTAGGCTAACACACCCTGAACGTGGCACTGATGACATCATACGGGCTTTCTGTTGAGATAAGATCATTACTCAGTTGAAATGGTCCTTACCCTGAACCAGCAGTTCGGCAGTTGAGGTGGCTCGTCCACTGCTGTTGGTGGCAGTCACAGAATATGTCCCAGAATCCTCTGGGAAGGCCTCAGCGATCATCAGACTGTACAGGTCTCCCTCCTGGAGGATCCTGAAGTCGGCCGAGCTCTGGATCTCGGCTCCTTCCCTGTAGAACTTGACCACAGGTGCTGGGATGCCTGTGACTCGGACGTCCAGCCTCACCTGGCTGCCCTGTCTCACTGTGGAGCTCTGCAGTCTCTGAAGGAAGTTTGGAGGCGCCGTCTCCACTGCAGGAGGAAAAGTTGACAAACTCAGAAACCAGATCTAGCCAAAATGTTTGAGAATCTAATCAGTTCACAAGAGACCTCATTAAAAGACTGGAACTGGAAACAAAATATTCTCCTGTAAAATTAATTGGTCGGGACTCTTGGACCAGGAGTCCACCTGAGGTCCACCTGAGGTCTCACCTGTAACCAGGAGCTCGGCGGTGCTTGTGGCTTGTCCAGCGCCGTTGGTGGCTCTGACAGAAAATCTTCCACTGTGTGCGGCGGTCACAGCGGGGATCCTCAGAACAGCACGGCCGTCGCTGAACGAGATCTGAACGCCGGGAAGAGCGGCGGTGGAAAGAACCTGGCCATCACGGAACCAGCTCACCTCAGGAACTGGAGAACCTGCACAGGGACAAGAACCAATTATCAGGAAGAGATTCATGAATTTGTCTTCGCAAATATAAGAATTCTCTGAATTATTTATGTATTTTATTATTATCAGAATTTTTAGAAAATATATAATTTGAATAAAAAGTGTAATAAATTTAAAACCTAAAATAATCTGTGTGACTTTCAGTAAAAGGAATGAAAACTAAAATATAAATACATTTCAGAAAGAAACTCAAGTCAGTGTAAAGAGAAGAAAAAAGCGGAAGATAAAAACTATCACTTAAATGTCTACGTGATAAATAAAGGGAGGTTTTCAGGTTTTTGAGATCTATTAAAAAGAATAAATGTTGGCTTTTCTTACCGCTGATTTGAGCCTCGAACGCGGCAGCCCTACCCTCCAGGGCCACGACGCTCTGCAGCGGCTGCGTGAACGTTGGTGCTTGAGTTGACATGATGACGGCGCCCTGCGACACAAACACAGTGACGTCATCATCACCTGTAATCACCTTCATGAGGTCATTCCGCAGTCTAGGATTCTCAGAGGGAACCTCCAGCTGTGTTCCACCTGGATCCGTCAAATGAACCCTGTCATGTGACCAGGACGCTTCAGACCATTCTCGGCTCATGGCCGTCCCAAAGTAAAGCGGAGAGACGTGAGGTCACGTGACCTCGGCGTCTCAGAATGACAGGTGAGACCCGGAGCTATAAGTGTCAGGGGGCGGTGCTTGATGGACGGCAGCAGCTGGAGGTCGCTGCATGTTTGTGTCGTCAGAAGGAGAAACAGCTCAGACTGATCTGACCTGACAGTCAAACCTTCAGATGATCAATACCTGATCAATAACTGCTCACAGATGTGACTGCAGGGTAAACGTGCAGACCTTCAGGGACGAGCTGACTAAAGTTTGGCCTCCATTTCTTCACCATCATCATCAATCTTTCATACTTTTTTCCAGACAGAAAGGTAAAATAATTTTTCTGTTTTTAGTTAATTAAGTCAAATCTGATTAAATGACAAGATGCATTTTCTTCTTTATATTCTGCCTCATGTTGAGATAAATTAATTATTTCTGTTGCAGAATATCTGTAAATTTCCTGATGAGTCTCAATCTAATAAAAAAGTACTTGTTATTATCAACTGGCTCAATTATCATATTGAGCTGGGTCTTCACTTATAATGTACATTATTTATTGGTTTTCCTCTAATAACATTTACATCAGCAAATAATCAATAATCAGTAAACCAACAATCAACGAACTGATCCTAAAGAATGATCATCAGAAAACTTGATGGCAGTAGATGGAAACTACAGCTACAGTCCCACAACAGCACTACACTGACACAGTTACTGTGTATATCTGAGTGACTTTCTGCTGTCAAGAAAATGCCAACTTTTATCTTGAAAAGCCACCTGGTTTCCTGCCAGCTGACTGACAAATGAATCACAGAAATTAATAATAGATAATGAAAAATGTCAGTTCACTGAGACTGTAAATGATCCTTTAACAGAAACATGAGGTTTCCATCTGACAGATCAATATAAATACAAGAGACATTAAACAGTTTGATTTATTCATCTTTTGTTCATCATCTGTCTCAGTTGCTTGAGATAAATAAATATCACAATCAGAGAAAATGTAACCCTAACCCTGAATATCACAGATAATATGTTCAGAAAAAAATTATTCCTACAACACATAAACAGGAAACACCAACCAACCCACATGTACAATCCCTATATTCCCTATATCCCTATAATCCCCTATATTCTAAAATGTTCTCTGTACTCTATATGTAATAATTCACATTATGCCAAGGAGAAATCTTTAACAGCATCAAAGAGTCTTATTAATAAAACGACCAGAAAAGAAACATGAGGCAGCGCAGCAGAAAGCAGCCATTACTTTTATTTTGAAAAGAAGGACCCTCTATATTGACAGGAAAGTGGATCATGTGACACATGCTATTCTTAAACCGCATCATAAAATCGAGATTCAGATGACTTTACAGGAACAAAAACTTTCAAAATAATCAAATGAATTCAGGATAATTTCTCTGGTGAAATATGATCTTTGATAAAAATAAAAAAAACCTTTCTATCATCAAAGATTTGGTCTGACGCTCTTCTACAGGACAAATAAAAGCCAAGTTGATTTTATTTGAACTGTGAATCAGGCTTCATATTTAAAGAGGTTTTAGAGTTTTCCAACTTTGTGGCTGTGACATTAAATGCCCCGTTAGGACAGCTGTTTGGAGATGAAGGTGTCAAACTCGTCATGTTCTCTGACCGAAGTCGATCAGAACTGTCACTCGGACCAATCAATGATCAATAAAGAGCTTCAAACACTGAAACTGTTTAACTCGGCTGATATTTACAGGCTGGAATCTGAGTGACAGATATGGCAGTAACCAAAAATACACCAACCCTCTCAACGCCCCCCCACCCCCGCACCATGCGGTTTGACTGACAGGCAGCATGTGGCACATAACTGGGGGAGAGCTGATATCTCTGCTGCTGATTCCCTTAAAAAGCCATCAGGTCCAGCTGACGCTCCTCGCTCATGCTATCAGTGGCTATTCTTGGCTTTTCTCAATCACTGCACAATTTTCCCTGCACACGGACCAGTTCACCAAAAACACCTCAAAGCCACACAGAAACACCCCCAGGCTTACAGGGCCGAGCAAAACCAAGACCAGGACCCCTCAGGCCCAGCCTGGTCCCCATAAACCAAGTGTTGGCACAGACAGGGAGATAATCACAGGACATACGGGGACACAAGCTGGACTTTACTCACTTGTTTCCAAGGTGCCTGGGAGTGATGGGACAGAGCCCGGCTGACTCTGACAGCCCTTGGTCTCCTTATCCAGAAAGGTTTTTCCAGAAAAATCCAAGATGAGAACGGTCAAGCCTCAAAATATCCCCCACCCCCAAAAAAACAAAACTACACAGTGAGAGGCCGTGTAGTTTTGCTTTCCCTCCTCGCAATCCCTCCAGCCGAGGCGAGGCGGGGAATGCTCCAACTGCTCAGGAGGGCCCAGATGGTGGCGTAGGTTTTTATACCAGGGGGGACCACCTGCATCATCACCCACCCGCAGCTCCCAATTGGCTGCTCAGGACTCTCAGGGGGCATGACGGGACATAGCAGCCATTTATACAACCCCCCCCCCTATCACCCACCCCCCACCCCACCCCCATTGGTGGCTTGTGTGAGTTGATCGAGCTGCAATCAGATTGACTAGTGATTGTTTGGCAGCAGCTCGTTAAAGTTGGTCAGTCTGTCGGTTTGTGGTGAAGCAGCAGTTTGTCTGAGCCGAACTACTCGAGTACTCAAGTCATTAAAGAGCTGCTGACCAAATGGAGGCAGAAGCTGTTCCTGTCACTCAACCCCCTCCCCCCTGAAGACCAGCCGGACGTTACAACACACCAACAAACTCTGTTTACACAACTCATGTCCATTAGGTCTGTATCAAACCAGGACCAGTCACAGGTCCCAGGTCTCAGGGTGAGTTTGTATGGTGGTCTGTTGGACCCTCTGCACTCAGATCGATGTTCTGCTGTTATCTTCTGCTTTAGCAGCACGTTTGGTAATAACCAGGACTCAGCTGTCAATCACCTGTCCCTCCACCAGAAATCTGCTCCGCTGTCAAACTTGGGATCCAGACCAAATAAACCTGGTGCTGACTGATACAGACTATGAATCTGAACCAGGTCAAAACCAGGTTCAGAACCCCCCCACCCTGAGAACATGCAGAGCAGCACAGGATGCCACACGAAGTGTCCTCCCTGGGACCATCACACTAGAATTCCTCCCCCTCACAAAGGAAACAAAAAGGATCACTGTCACTTTAATTCTGTATTTCTTTTTAAATATAGTCTGCAGGTGTGATTCTCTTTCACATACAGAACTGAACCTCCAAATTTTTAGATTTATATTTTATATTTTTATGCTCTACTTATTTTTACCTTTATGCTGCTGCTGTGGTTCAGTCGCTGTTGGAGGAAGGAGGAGGAACCTGGAAGAAGAACGTCCTTCACGAAGTGATTCATCAAAATGTTTTCTTTTTATTGTAGAAAACGTTTCCTCCATCAGCAGCTCAACAGTTCAAACAGGACTTTCCAAAGTTCCACTGATGTTTTGTTGGTCTTATACTGACCTCAAAAAGTTTATCAAAGAAATAAAAGAAAAACCTTCACCAAACCAATACTTAGCAGCAACATTAGTCCTGATAGTTATTGTTGTGTAATAAAGTGTGTTTGTTGTGCGCCGATTACAGACAGTCTGAGAGAAGATTAATTTTCTTTTCCAGCTAATATTTAGTTGGGTAGCGTAGGGATGGAATGAGAGCAGGAGGAGGGGATATTCAAAACAGGTGGAGCAGGAACATGATGCTGTATTCTTCTCCTCTAAAACTACTGAACATCAATATCATTCATATTTTTGTAAAATTTTTTCTGTTTCCGTTTTTCACAGCTGGTTCTTCTCACCATGCTGACAACTGATGATGCTGACAACTGAACACGCTAACACATCAAAACCACAGTTGTGTTGACAGGTCAGTGATCTCTGTGATCTCTGTGACCTCTGTGACCTTTGTGACCTTTGTGATCTCAGTGACCTCTGTGACCTCAGTGACCTCAGTGACCTCAGTGAGCTCTGTGACCTCTCTGACCTCTGTGACCTTAGTGACCCCAGTGATCTCTGTGACCTCTGCCCTCCTGGAGGAAATGTGATTTTTTTTTCTGCAAAATTTCCTGCCCTCTGTGACCTCAGACTTCCTGTTAATGTAAAAGAGGAGGAGCCTGTGGGGACCCCAGGGACACCCCCCTCCCCCCGCCCCCTGCCCCCCAACCAGAGGACTCTGCTCTGCCAGCCATTTCTGTTTTGGGGGATTTGGCTCAGGTGTCAACAGCTGCAGGCATCAAATCCTATTCAGACAGGAGGAGAATCTCTTTTTGGGGGGGGCAGCTCAGACCATCACTGCCTCCTGCAGTTCAGAGCTAGGTGTCTACCTTTGTGTTTCCTTTGCCACACTACAAAGGAAAGGAAATATGATTAACGTCTGGGGGGGGGGGGTTCCATGCTTGTCTGGGTTAGACTGGGACTTTTTCTAATCCAGACCTGATTAAACTCAGAAACTGTTGCTGCTACAATCAATAATCAATCAGGGACTCAGCTGATGAATCATGCTCAGCTGATAGAAAAGTTAAATCAAGTTCATCTGGTCTGAAAGTGCAGACATCTGTTTCATTCCTGCTAATATTTCTGTCTATTGATTATTAATTGATGAACTCACAAATGAATCTGTGGAGGCGATTGGAGTCAGTCTGTGGCTGCAGATTCGCAGCTTCTCCAGCAGAGGGTGGAGCGTCACTATGGAAACACTGACAGGAAGCACATTCATCTCCACGATGAAACGCCAGCTGTTCAGCACAACATCTGCAAAACATCATTATCATCATCATCATCAACAACAACAACAACAACAACAAGGAGACAGAGACTGTAAATAAAATGATCTCAGGAAAATTACATTCTTCAAACTGTCAGTAACATTTTATCACCGTTAATCAAAGATCCTCATTCAGTCAAACATTGTTTAAAACAACATCAAAAGGTGTCACTGATGATGTCACCAAGTCCGTCAGCTCTCCTCTCAGCTCTCACATCAAAAACGTTCTTCTGTTGTTTCATTTTAAAACTGACAAAATATCTTCAGCCGAACATGGACTGAAGATCAACCTACACACAGACACACACAGACAAATACAGGAACGCACAGACACACAGAGACACAGAGAGACACAGAGACAATACAGAAACCAGGTCATGGTCTGTGAACACACAGATTTGAGCTGTTACTCTTGGTGTGTGTTGTCATCACGATAAAATGATGTCTCTCATTGATGGCTGCTGTATCCGGACTCTGATCAGGTGGATGGTGCAGAGCTCTTTTTTTTTTTTTTTTTTTTTTTTTGGGGGGGGGGGGGGCGTTCATCTCTAAAATGAGTTTTCATGGTTTTTAATGAAGCTCAGAGGACTTAATCAAAGCCGCCTCTGAGCCCCCCAAGTGTCAGACTCTGTCCAACTCCTCATCACTGCAGAGACAGACTGAGGCTGCAGCCACAGGGACAGTGAACACACAGGTGTGCATGTTACCTCCCCCCATCTCTGGCAGATTGATGCTCTGCTTACCTGACATCAGCAGAGGTTCCTCTTGAAGTGACCTCAGCAACCGGGCCGTAGGGCCAGATGGTTAAACCTCCATCCCCAGAGTCCTGATACATCAGCTCTGCTCCACATTCACCAGACTGATCAGGAGGACCGTGGACTCATCCCAGATTTATGACCCCCCAACAAACTGGCACAGCCCCCCCTGGACCTGGTTGGTCTGTCTGACCAACCGACTGCCTGTGTGTCTGAGGACCTGAGGACGGTGAGGACCTGAGGACAGTGAGGACTGTGAGGACAGTAAGGACCTGAGGATGGTAAGGACTGTGAGGACAGTAAGGACCTGAGGACAGTAGAGGACTGTGAGGACAGTAAGGACCTGAGGACAGTAAGGACCTGAGGACAGTGAGGACTATGAGGACAGTAAGGACCTGAGGACAGTAAGGACTGTGAGGACAGTAAGGACCTGAGGACCTGACGACAGTGAGGACTATGAGGACAGTAAGGACCTGAGGACAGTAGAGGACTGTGAGGACAGTAAGGACCTGAGGACAGTAAGGACCTGAGGACAGTGAGGACTATGAGGACAGTAAGGACCTGAGGACCTGATGACAGTGAGGACTGTGAGGACAGTAAGGACCTGAGGACAGTAGAGGACTGTGAGGACAGTAGAGGACTGTGAGGACAGTAAGGACCTGAGGACAGTGAGGACTGTGAGGACAGTAAGGACCTGAGGACGGTAAGGACTGTGAGGACAGTAAGGACCTGAGGACAGTGAGGACTGTGAGGACAGTAAGGACCTGAGGACGGTAAGGACTGTGAGGACAGTAAGGACCTGAGGACCTGACGACAGTGAGGACTGTGAGGACAGTAAGGACCTGAGGACATTGAGGACTGTGAGGACAGTAAGGACCTGAGGACCTGACAACAGTGAGGACTGTGAGGACAGTAAGGACCTGAGGACAGTGAGGACTGTGAGGACAGTAAGGACCTGAGGACCTGACAACAGTGAGGACTGTGAGGACAGTAAGGACTGTGAGCACAGCAAGGACCTGAGGATGGTAAGGACTGTGAGGACCTGAGTACGGTGAGGACTGTGAGGGCAGTAAGGACCTGAGGACCTGAGGACAGTGAGGACGGTGAGGACAGTAAGGACCTGAGGACAGTGAGGACTGTGAGGACAGTAAGGACCTGAGGACGGTAAGGACTGTGAGGACAGTAAGGACCTGAGGACAGTGAGGACTGTGAGGACAGTAAGGACCTGAGGACCTGACAACAGTGAGGACTGTGAGGACAGTAAGGACCTGAGGACAGTGAGGACTGTGAGGACAGTAAGGACCTGAGGACCTGACAACAGTGAGGACTGTGAGGACAGTAAGGACCTGAGGACTGTGAGGACTGTGAGGACAGCAAGGACCTGAGGATGGTAAGGACTGTGAGGACCTGAGTACGGTGAGGACTGTGAGGGCAGTAAGGACCTGAGGACCTGAGGACAGTGAGGACGGTGAGGACAGTAAGGACCTGAGGGCAGTAGAGGACTGTGAGGACAGTAAGGACAGTAAGGACTGTGATGACAGTAAGGACCTGAGGACCTGATGACAGTGAGGACTGTGAGGACAGTGAGGACGGTGAGGACAGTAAGGACCTGAGGACAGTAGAGGACTGTGAGGACAGTAAGGACCTGAGGACAGTGAGGACGGTCTAAGTTTGGTCAGGTGGGCCTCTGTGACCTGGACAATTCAAACCAGTGAAACCACCACAGAAAACAGAACTGGCCTGGATGATGATTATTAGGGTTAAAGAAAGTTCTTCCTTACAATCAGATGCTCTCTGTTGGCATGGTTACAAAATCAGTCATGGATAACAGAAACAACGTGAACTGTTACTGTGACACGGGAATCGAATGGAGCTCTCCTGTGTCATATTCCATCCTGATCTGGTTTCTGTCTATAAACTCTGTAAACTTTTCCCCTCACGTCCTTTTTCACTACGACCATTTGATGTTGCTTAGCAATAGAAACTGACAATCATGTCATTTGGAGTGTGGTATGTTTGTTTGCACCACAGCTGAACAGCGTTGTCATGTTCATGATCATCATTGTGTGTTGAGTTCAGGGTCACAGGAAACAAGCCAGTGGCATCATTGCAGCAGGTCACAGTCAGGGTCACATGACCTGTACAGATGGAACATGAAGTGGCAGCATGGTCCACTCTCCAGCTCACATGACTCTGTCTCTATGGTTACCGAGGACACCAAACAACCAGGGAAAATACAGCTAATTAGCATTTCTGAATTAACTGCATAAGAGTGTGTGTGTGTGCTCTTTGTGATGGTATTCATTAACTGTACAAACAGAGGCAGACCAGTTCTCAGTTGAACTTGATGTTCCTGAGGACAGTGAAGGTCTCAGGTCATCTGCACTCTTGGTCCTGATCCTGTTCTGAAAGGTGAACAATGAAGAATTGAACAGGTTGTTTTACTGTTTTTCCACTGAAGTCTAAAACCTGAACATCCATCTGTGATCCACGTCCTCACCCTGATCCTAATCTACCTGCCTGCACTGAGCATGTGTGAGTGGCAGTAAACAGGAAGTAGATCCTCCTCTCCCTCTTGGTTCAGTTACAGAAGAAGTCTTAGTCCAAAATTAATCAAGACAGAGAAGAGTCACCATCATCATTGTACATAAGCTGGTGGTAAGTGCCTGGTCCTGGTCCAACAACAACATTTGTTAAAGTCTTTCAGGTTCTGGTTCTGAAGTGGACTCAGGGACTTGCTGGCCATTTAATTTTTTTAAGGCTCAGGGCTGCAATGCAGACCTCCAGGTGGCTGGTTCTCTGTACTCAGATCTGATCCGGGCCACGAGTCAGGACCAGCTGAACCCCAAATGATTCTGCCATCATGTGATTTGGTGTTTTGAAGTCTGTTAGGTTCATCTGAAACCACTTTGAAGGCGCAGAGAAGGTCTAGGTGTAAACAGGATTAGCTGGCTTTAGTCCAGCTCGTCTTCTGGGACAAAATAGGAAATTTAATTGGCTGAATTAACAGCAGCTAATTACTATGCTAATGTTTACCTGGTAGAGGCCCCAGGCCTTCAGACCCTCAGAACCACAGACCCCCAGAGTGTGAGGTGGCTTAGATTCATCTGGATAGATTGATCTGACACCCCCCCCCAACAGAAACAAAACATCCTGCTCAAAACAGCACAAGACTTCAACAGAGCATCATGGGAAACAGCTCCAATTTAAAATGTGTCCCTTTCCACAACAACAAAATACCCAATAACTAATCAATACTCTATCAGATGGTCAGAAAATTCGAGAACGACTAAGGACGACTAGAGATGACTGGGAAGACTGGGGAGAACCGTGTGCAGCCAGAGATGACTGGGAAGACTGGGGAGAACCGTGTGCAGCCAGAGATGACTGGGAAGACTGGGGAGAACCGTGTGCAGCCAGAGATGACTGGGGGATTGTTAGGGGACAAAAATCCATCAGCATCCTGAAAATGTTCTGACGTATCAGGGAGACAAACACCTGAACCAGAAACAGCCAGACTTGTTTGTGCGTTTGTGTGTCAGTGTATATGTATATCTGTATGTGTGTGTGTGTGCACCAGATACACAGAGGACTGGGAGATGCCCCCCCTCGTGTCTCCCCTGCTCTGGGCTGACAAGAAGTGGGGGGGGTTGCCTCCCTGCTGGAATTCAAAGCAGCTCCCGTCGCCTGGATTTAATTTGCATTTTGAGAAATGATAGTGCAGGGGCGGCGGTTGAGGCGCGCTGAGTGAGGCGGCGTGCCCGGCAGCTCTGCCACAGAGGACAGTCTGGGGGCCACCTGCCGCCCCCCACCTAATCCACAAGTATTTGATTTGGAGCATCAGGACGTCCTCTGCTTTGATGTGCGTTTGTCCCGTGGACACAACATTAAAGACTCTCCTTCAAGCTGGGGCAAATGCAAAAGCGTTACCTTCTGCAAATGTGCTTAAATCTGCCCTTTAATGGAGCATTTCCTCCAACCAGCAGCTCCGTCAATTCGTTCCCCCCATCAACACAGCCACGCCACTTTCCTTCTCCCATTGGACGCCTCCTTGCTGCAACACAGAAATAGTTCACAGGAAACAGACGACAGGAAGTGTGACCTCAGGTCACCTCTTCACCTATACAGGTCGAAACCTGGACATGTTATTGGCAGCTCTGGGCCTCCATACTGACCACGTGACCGTTTGAAGGTGAACACATGAAGAAGAAACTCACATTTGATGCAGCTGACAACTGAATGTCCAACGGGATGCATGTGGCTCCCGGCGGTCAAGACACTTCTGGCGTCTCCACACTGCGTTCACGAGGTTGTCGGTCTCTAAGCTGAACATGACAGGGTGCATTTGAATTGCTCAGAGGGATGAACATAATTGCTGTGTGGCGAAGGCTGTCATGATGCTAATCAGCTTGTTTCCGTGTCTCATCCAATGAGTAATTTAAAACAACCATTTTAGCCAAAAACATCAGGAGACTTCCCAGTTCATCTCCTTAATGAGTGCCACTAAACGCCTTGTGAGGTGTTCAGGGTCACTGACAGTTCACCACTGATGTCAAACAGGAAATGAGGAAACAAATGGTTTTACTTCTTCAGGCTTGGTCCTGGTCTGTTCTGGACTTCAGTCAATATCAGGTCACATCGTGATGGTACAAACAAACCAGACTCTGCTGAGAACAAGAAGTCCAAAAACCAAAACCAACCAACCAGCTGGACTGGGTAAACTGGTTTGGTGTTTCCACTTTGATCAGGTGGGAGCAGCTGGTTGCTGTGATGTCACCTCAGGATGAGTGGGACCGTCAGAAGACTTTAACTCTGATGTTCACTTGGAATCATCTTTAATCTTCTTAAATCTCAAAGGAAGTGGACAGATTCACGGAGCAGGATGATTAAAGCGCAGCGTCTTTAAACACAACATCTCAGCTTTAATCACTTCAACAACAGATCCAGTTTCTTCAGAGTTGTATTAAAGATTAGAGTCTCCATCCCGCTCTGCTCCTTTATTCACTGTCCTAATGAAAACTGGAGATAAGCTCCTCGCTGCCACGGCCACATCACAGCCACTGGTCACATGACCTCCTCCCATCGGCTGCAAAGGTACGGTCAGCAAGACCAACAACGGGCCAACAACGGACCCACAACAGGCCCAAAACAGGCCAACAATAGGCTGTTGTCAGCCTCTGTGACTTTGTGACCTTTTGTGTCTTTGTGGTAGTGTGTGTCTTTACGTTAGTGTGCGATTTTGTCTCTCTGGTGCAGCAGGTGCTGTCTTCTGGTCCTGGACCATAGACTAACACAGAGCAGAGACAGTGAATAAAACTTTTCATTGAGAAAAGAAAAATACATTTCTTCTTTGTGAAGAGGAAGTGGAGTTTTATTTTGACGCAGACATGAATATTTAAAGATGAAGCTACAGAGACGCCGTTTGTGCCTGTTCTGCAGTCGCCTCCTAAATTAAATATGAATTACTGGGCTTCATAAAGGAACAATACAGAACTGAAACATTCTGCTTTTGCCAAGTTAATTATTTCCAATTTGCAACAAAATAAGTGTGAACGTGTCAAAGTGAAGATGTAAAGCAAACAGAGCAGTTTCATCACGTCTGCCCTCAGGGAGTTTTAATTTGAAGCATGTTGGTGATCATCTCTGCAGCTTGTTAAGTTCAGCAGGAGGTGTCTGTCCAATCGGTGGTTCATTACCATGGTTTCATGAACAATCATCAAACATATCCTCAGTTAAATTCAGCTGATTTTTCCAAATCAAATATTCTTTATTGTCCTTGTACACAAAACGAAGAACTGCAGCCTAAGAGTGGCATCCTGAAACTGTCCCTGAGTGAAGCATGAAGGAAAACCTTGTCCATGTCCAGTCTCCAACCAGCTAATCAGCATCTCTGAATAGAATAGCTGATGAAAACATGTATGGCATCATCATCAAGGTCTTCAGGTCCTGCAGATGGGGGAGTCAAAGTTTCCTGTGTTTTCTGAGACAAAGGCGTGTTGGTGGTTGCTGGCGGTTCTTGTTGGCGGTGGACTCATTATTCTGAGCCCCCAGGCTGCGTGTCATCATCTTGGTGGTCTCTGGTCGCTGTTGCAGATTGTTTGTCGGATTGGAGACACACATCAATTAATGATGAAACAGCAGACAATTGTTTCAACTACGAGGACTTCATGAAAAATGTATTGGATCTTCAAACTTCTGATGACCAGAACCAGAATTAGACCTAATCAGACCAAAACAGGATCAGGACTCAGGTGAGAAGGTAGGCTGCAGCATCTCTGTGGACGTTCAAGGTCAAAGGTTTCATTCCCTTCCTCTTGCTGTTGTGAAACCGTCCACCGCCTGGACTTCCTGTTACATATTTCCCACACATTCAGTCCGAACCTGAGACGGTCTGAGGGAAAACCGGGACCCGCTGTAGGTCAGAGGATCAGTGCTGGACAACCTCCAGCAGCTCCTGTTTCTGTTTGTGTTGGTTTAACAGAGACACTCAGACGTCAGAGGGAGGGGCAGGAGGATGCAACAATGATGGGAGGAGGGGAGGAGGAGAGGAGCAGAGACCAAAGGGATTACAAGAAGACAACAGTAGGAGAGAAAGCAAGAAATCAATGAAGGGAGTAGGAGAGGAGGCCAAGCAGCAGCTGAATAAACACCATCCTGCTCCTCTCAGAAACTGATCTGATATCTGCTGTCACACAATTAAAGCTCACAGTCCAAGTTCTTAATATCACTGCAGTCTTCACAGTGAGACCTGGATCCTCAGACCTGAACTCCTCCATGTTCACTCCTCAGGAAATCACTACATCTGATGTCCCTCCACAATAAATCTTGACCCATAATCCTCCATAAATTTCCTTCTGATTCTCTGTGAGACAGTGACATCATGATGACATCAATGACCCAAAATCAGCTGATTGATGACAGTGTGAAAAGACTGAAGCACAAAGCACTTGGCCCTCGTTGGCCACCGTACCCAGAGGACGCACATGACCATGAGCCGATCCAGACCCTCAGTCTTTTTTTTCTAATCTCCACATGAAAGTTCCTGTCAGACTTAAAGGAACTTGTGATTATTAAATCCATTATGCTTCTAATCACAGTGTCATCTCGTCAGATTACGATGCGTGGGCGGTGACGGGGACAAATCAACAGCAGGTTCTCGTGCTAATTTTAACTGTAATCTGGGTGTTGATTGACAGCGTTGTCAGAATAACTCTGCTCTCCGGAGTCCGTACTCTTTGGATTATTTAAGATTATGTTGTAATTCCTCTTTTAATCTCCTCCTCTAAAATTGGAGAGTCTCACTCTGCAATGAAGTGTCGAAAGCGTCTGATGAGATGTGGAAATCCTCCTCCTTTTCATCACTCTGGTCCCGGTCAAAACTTTCTGTAGCCGTGGACCTTCATCATCAGCATCATCATCGTGTGAAGGTTTATCTCAGATTATCAGAGAAATCCTGTCGGAGCAGCTTTGGCTGCACAACTCTCTCAGTCATAGACATCATGGCTACCTGTCCAGAGCTTACCTGGTGGTACTGCTGATGAAGGGACCCCTGTCACCTGATATTTCACTCATGGTTGCATCCTGTTTTTGAGCACAGAGGCAGAGGAAAGGTCAAAGGTCACACAGATGAGCGTGTAGTCCAGGAGTCTGTGAGTGAAACATCTCAAAGTTCCAGAGTTCCACGTCGCTGACGACTGAACGTTAGTACTGAGAATGAAATGGACGTGCAGCAAGGTGACATTAGCAACAACATGAAGTTAGCATAAAAATAAATAATGTTACCATAAAATTGTATTTAAAAAATACAATGATAAAGCTTTAACGTTAATATGACAAGATGTCAAACATCTCAGACTTTTGATATTGTTCTTGGCAGAACTGATTTTCTGTATCTTCCCATCATGTCGAAAATATCCTGAATGCTGTTTGTTTCTCTGATTCCTGATTCTCATTCTGCTCAGTCTCCATCCTCTCAATTAAACCTGTTTTCACTCGGCACCAGGAGGAAATGTGGTTTTGGAGAAATTGAAGAACTAATCAACGTAAAAGGCAGAGCCGACCCATTTCGATATTAACTGGCTGTTAACTGAGGCCCCGGCAAACTTTCAGAGGGAGAAAGGAGAATTAAGGTTACGTGAGCATGTCGACTGCTGTAAAACAATATCATCTCACAAGAGAGGATTAATTTCTCGCTGTTGGTTTCCAGGAGTTCTTGGGCAGAAAGTCAGACAGAAGGAAGGAAATAAATGTTTTAATAATTTCAACATATAACTACAATTTCTAACCACTGAAGTCAAACTGAACTTGTTTATTTATGTACAGCAGAGCTAGGCTACTGCAGGTGATTAGTTTATTAACGAACAGGTAGTTAAAAAGGTGGTAAAAATATGTTAAGGTAAATCAAATTCAATGGTCTGAACAGGGTTTATTTCAGTCCCGGTTCACTGCAGGTCTCTGTTGTGGCCTGGTGTGGGCCCTAGCTCTGGATATGACAGAGTCTGGTTTTCATCTGTGACTGTGATGTGGACCAGGGGAAACCAGACTCCTGGTTTCTTCTCTCCAGATCTGGACCCTGGATATCACTGACACCAGGTGTACTCCAGACCGATCCTAGTCTGGATTGATAATTCTTGGAGTTAGATGGTGATCACTGATCAGCAGTTGTTGGGTCAAACATCAGCTTCCTTGTCTTTTCAAGTCTTATTATGAAAAGTCAGAGGATGTGATGTCACCTCTGACATTTATATTGTGAGCTGTCTCAAATCAGAACTTTAGAGGATCCTCCCCATCATGTTCAGTCCTCTGATCTGGAGCCTACGGCGACATGACAACACAACGGGCCAAGATGCCATTCCCCAGATGGATCAGTCCTGATCTTGACCTGAAAAGAAACCACCAGAGACTCAGCTGAAGGAGAGCAATGGATCACTCACTGGCGCGGTGGGGCACCAGTCCCATTTGACTCCACACATAGTCCCTCAGACGGAGAATTAAAGTGTCACTACCAACAGCAGGGGAGCTAAGCCTAACCCTTAACTTCTTCAGGAACAAACAGATGCCAAGATGACGTTATTTCTCCTTTCCCACGCTGCATCACACAACTTCTTTATCTGAAAGGAAATGAACTCGTAGCTGAGCAACAACTTCAACTTTTGAATGAAGGACTTTTATTTTGAAATTGAAGTGCTGTCAATTTATTATCTATGTGCTCAGCAGAGCGAGGGACTTGTGTGTCTGTTGCATGTTTTCAGAGTTGTAATCCAGAGGTAACGTCAGTGCAGCTCAGTGGCGTCGGTGGCAGCCACAGGCTGCCTGGCTAGCTGACAACACCTTTAG
This sequence comes from Echeneis naucrates, assembly GCF_900963305.1. Taxonomy (NCBI): domain Eukaryota; kingdom Metazoa; phylum Chordata; class Actinopteri; order Carangiformes; family Echeneidae; genus Echeneis; species Echeneis naucrates. The sequence continues at coordinate 145,591 of NC_042531.1, read as the reverse complement.
GATGCAATTATGTGCTGAGAGGCCCCGTGAAGGCCGGTTCACCTCAGAGAGCTTGTCAAGAGTGTGCTGACAGCTTGGAGCACCACCCTGCTCCGCAGTCATTCCATCCTGATCCAGAACTGGATCCACAGCAGCACAGACCCTCCCAACTTCAATGTCTGACTCCTGGCCAAGCCTCAGCCACACCCCCTTTTCCAGAACCAGTTGATACTGAGACAACTTCCTGCTGAGACCCGTGGCAGGACACAGAGTCGTACCCACATTGTTCTAGACCCAGATAAATGTAGGTTCAAGCTCCTCTCCAGAGCCATAGTTCACCAGGACCACAGTGGTGGAAATAGCAGCATAAGACTGAGCTGTATGACAGATAAATATTAATTAATATCACTTTGTTTGTGAGTCATGATGATGTCATCATCACTCAGAAAAATACTGAGGTACATTTTGCTACAGTTTTACATGGTCTCAGCACAATCAAAGCCTAATTATAGAAAAACCACTTTGTGTTTCAGGACTTGGCAGCTGGACTGGGAACGATGGGAAAGTGACTGCCTAAAAGGGGGGGGGGGCAGACATCCAAACCTGAAAGCCAAACCAGACTAACGAGGCCAGTGGAAGTTAGACAGACACAAACCTCACTCTAATATACACTACAGACTATATATACACACACACACACACACACACATATATATATGTACAGTACAGGCCAAAAGGTTGGACACACTTTCCTATTCATTTGAATGAGAGGGTGTGTCCAGACTTTTGGCCTGTACTGTATGTGTGTATACTGTCACACATTTGTTTATTTATGATGACAACTAGAAGACAAAAATCCACTAGGCTGATATGAAACCCAAAACTCAGATTCTGACATCATGAGGTCGAGTGGAAAATGTCTGTAACATGAGAGACACACAGTACACACTTTACATAAACAATACACACTGCTAACCCTGTTATGAAGAGAAACTGAAGTACTAATATTAGTATGTACTGTTACTCATATTAGTGCATCTTCTGAGGCTGGGGACTGTATGCTGTGTGGGGACCAAAACTCTGAGCAGCTCTTATGTCTTTTAACCAGAGAGCCCATTAAAACATGGCAGAATATTGATAACATATGACCATGTCACATGAGGACAGTACTGTCTTTTCCCTCTCTTTTTGTCCCCTGGTGAACCAACGACAACGAACATGTGGCAGCGGTAAAAAGCTAATGTGGAGCTGGCAGCTCATTCCGATAATTACAGCACCTTTAATGCTCCAGTGTCTGCAGGGAGGGGTGTCTTCCTCTGAAGCTGGAGAAACACTGAGGCCAGCCTTCATTTAAAAATGGCTCTTTCAACTTCAACTGCATTTCTAAGTAAATCCCCAGACAGCGGCTGACAGTCGCTGCTGCTTTGATGCCTGTAGTTAACATTTCCTTTTATTTCTCTAGCTCTCCCTACAAAATTGGATAAATTAGATTTCCACAACAGACATTTATTTAACGTGGTTAAACGCAGACGTGTTTCCTTGTCCAGGAAAGTGTTGTCAGTAATTAACCAAAGGCTAGAGGCAGGTGTGACAAATCGGGGGGTGGCGGGGTGAACTACCAGCACTCAGATGGCAGGACACAAAACTAAAGCTAATGTTACCTTCTCTAACTAGCTCATACATTTCTTTGCCAAATTAAACTTGAATCATTTATGGGCAGATAGCTCTTAAATTTACATCAACCCAGAAAATGATCTACTTATTTATTTTAATAATTAATAATAAGAAATGCTACAAAGCTAACTAGGCAGCAGCCAAAAATGACAAAACTAAGACAACTATTCATAATAAAGTAGGTGATGGTTGTTCAATGCGTGCCACCTTGAGAAACATGATAAAGGCAGGTTTTCCTACATGGTATTATGTGTTCATACTTCCTGAATAATCTGTCAGCAGTTCATAAAGAGCTAACAACGCACAAAGCAATTAGCAAAGTAATGCTAACAATGGCAGATGACAGCTACAAGACATCCAGCATCAGCCAAGAGCAGCTAATTTGCAGAATTTAGTTACCAGTGAAACTAAAATCCAACATTCTCTGATAGGGTAGCATGAGGCTCAATAGACCCGAGACCAGAACCAGAACACCTGCTGAATACACAAGAGTAACACAATGAAGCTCCTGCAGACGGTCTGGCCTGGATCAGTGGAGACCCACAGGGCCTCGATCATCAGGTCTCCTTTTTGCAGCAGTTTGTGTAGATGTTTGTTCTGCAGTTTGTGCATTTGGTGCTGGAGGTGTTGCTGCTGCAATCAGAGCTGTCAGACTGAAACCAGCTTCATTCCTGAAGCGTGAAATTAGTTGCTGTTCTTTGTTGATAATCCAACAGTTTTCAAAAAGCCTCAAACCAAAGTGCTTTTCTTTGACTTTGAGACGTTTCTCCTCTTCTGTGGAGACATTGTTCATTTCTCATCATCAGCTTTAATCCTTCAGTATTAAATCACACCATTTCCTGTTAATGTTAACGTTGTGGGTATAAAAACTGTTTCCTCTTTGTTTGAGCGTGATTCTCAATCTTTTTACTCTTAACATCATTTCAAATGATCTTTACCAAAACGGTCTCATAAATGTGCATCTGTGAGTCGTGTTGCAGAAGTACGCTGTAATGTAGGAGTGACTCTGAAGCATTGAGGTTGGTCTGAGGGTCGATGGGGAAACAAAGTTTTACCGTCCGATTAAAAACTGCAGTGTTTAATGAAACCTTCAGTGAAATCTTTATTTGCATGTTGATAATGTCATAAGGTCGTGACTTTCACATTAGGTGAGCATCAAGTGAACTACAATGAATTGTCTCTGGGTTGCTCTGTGATTGGCTGAGACCTGTCCAGGTAGACCCCTCCCTTGCCTGTAGTCAGATGGGATTAGCTCCACCCCCCTGACCTTGCACCAAGAGGTGATGTTTCCTCTGATTGACAGGTTGGGATGATGGTCCCTGTGACACCAAGACTCTGAAGTTGTGTATCTTGGCCAAAATTATGTGTAATGGTTTCCATGGTAAATCAGCCTGGCGGTGATAACGAGTTCCAGGCCTGAACCTGGCAGCGCAGGTGGAGCTGCCGGCGCCTGACACCAGGCCACCACTCAGTCTGTGTGATAAAGAACAGAAATAGGACAAAGGACAAAAACTAATCCAGGCAGATATAGGACATGGCACTGCCTGTGGAAACATGAAAGCTTTAACATATTACCCCCATCTCCCAAAGAAAACCCACACACAAAAGAGAGTTCTCCACCAGTGGAGAAAACGGGGACATTTACAGGTCCAGACTTGGAGTCTCCACTCTGCCAGACAGATTTGGATTCAGAGCTCAGGATGCGATGCACAAACTGAACGTCACTCATTTCTGCGGATGTGGGGCAGAGTCAGGCAGGATGACGGCATGGCATGTGCTCTGACCACCTTAAATGCTGACGGACACTCATACTCCTGGTCCATGATGTATTCCTGGACCTCAGACTGCCAGCAGAGCCTTAAAACGATCCTTCAAACAGTTCCAGGAGAAGGAGGCGGTGTTGACCTGGAGAACAGGTGAATGATAAACTCATCCCACAGTTTAAAGGAACAATTTAACACTTTAGTCTGGTCGGTCTGGACCTGAACAGAACTTCTCCTCAAACCCAACAGTTCAGGCTATTTCCTTTCTTACTGTGAGATCTGAGATCACAAATAAAACTTGACAATTTTTAGTTTGGTGTCAATATATCTTGAATGATAATCCCTTAGATACAATTCATATTTTCAAGGAATAAACTTTGAGTAAATGTTTTTACAGAAGTAGTTAGCTCAGCGTTATCATAATTAGCTCAGTGTAGCTCAGCATGAGTTCAATGTTTGCACACTGCTAGTTCAGTTAGTTAAGTGTGAGCCTAGCATTACATTGGGCACAATATTACCTCAGTTGGCTTACCGTTAGCTCAGAGCTAGCTTCTGAGCAGAGTTCTGTTCTTGTGTTGACTTGACTTGTGTGTTGGCGAATCTGATTTGTTTGTGTTTTAGCTTGAAAAACTGATTTCCTGATTCTCAAACTCTTATTCCAAAGTTTTAATAAATATCTGATGAAGGACACAGAAGGTGCATTGTGGGACATGTAGGAGCATTATGGATGAAAATCTTTGCTCCATTCAGCCGTTCAGATTGTTCATCATTACCTTGACAATGTGTGTGCGGGCAACGTTGGGCCTCCTGCAGAGTTCCTGCAGACGTTTGTACAGCTGCTTGGGTGTGGAGTACAGGTACTGAGCTGCAGAGAAGAAACCATTGAGACCAGGAAACACACCTCACTCTGACGGGGACAGTCACATGACACAGTGAACATTACCTGGGAATATCTCCGGATACACTAAAGCCTTGGGACACAGAGGATAACAGCCACAGTGGACAGCTTCTAACCTGTGAATTGAAGGTATGTGATGTCAGAAGATGCCTGATGAACTCACCAAGACAAAACAGGCTCAATCTAAAACACAACTACATAAATGAGAATTCAGAGTCTCTTTCAGCGTTGTCATTAAAATAGACACCTCTATGGCGCATCAATGGCTCAGAAGTTGAAGTCACGTGAAGCATGACCAATGACTGACATCTCATCAGGCTCGCTAGACTGTTCTGAGCATGCTCAGTTGGTTCAAGTATCCACCACAACCAGATGAGACATGGACATCTGAATATGCTGTGGTCGATGAATGATTGACAGCTTCTACCCCTGTTCAACACCTCATCGTATTAACCAGCTCCATGGATTCACCACACAGGTACCACCTCCTGCTCGAAGGTCTGACATCTGGCTGACAGCTCCACATATTGGTCTTAGGCCTGACATCTGGACTGGAGGTCTAGATACTGGTCCAGGTAGTAGTTACTGATGTCAGTTCAGATCGGTTCAGGTCACACTGACGTCACAGTAATTCTGAGCGCCATCACCATATAGATGGGTCTACTGGTTCTACATAGGTTTCACTGGCTCTGAAGGTTCTACTGATTTGATAGGTTTTCACAGTTTTACTAGTAACACTGGTTCTAAAGTTTTAGTGGTTCTATAGGTTTTCCTCCTTACAGTACAGCTGGTCCCTCTGACAGATGGTTAATGATATCACATTGGAGAACAGATGTGTTCTGTATCTGAAGAGGCCTGAGCTAACCCTAACCCCTTTTGTTGGCAGGAACCAGTGCTTTTATTTTGTTAACCTAAAGATGCTCTTATTTTTCAGACCAGTTTCTGAAACATTCAGAGGGTTTTGCAATTACAAATAATTTCACAGAAAACATAGTTAAGTCAACTTTTAATAATGAAGTGAATATTCATGTTAAATTTAAAACAAGTCTCAGTTCATTTTCCATGATCTTTCTTATGATGTAAAAATAAGCACACTAACACTGAACTGAAGTTCATAACCATAACTGTACTCAACATTAACTTTTCAAAACATATTGTATAGACAATGTTTTCTGCTCACATATTTTTATGTTGTTGTGAAGAGAGAAATATTTAGCATCAGCAGTAATAGCATTATCATTTTTAATCATTTGGACATAAGTGCGCCAAATAAGTTAGCAGCAAAAATGTAAATATTAGTATAGTACCATGGTTAAAGATAACATACTAGGGTTTTGATGGCACACTTAATTAGCTTGTAAAACAGATGAAATGTAGGATTTTATGCCATCAGTATGCAATGTTAGCATGTTTAATTTTACATAATAGTTATGAATAAAAAGAGCTGTGATTTTCCTAATATTTACCTTTTATTTGTATTCTATAGCCCTTTGATATGAAGAAAAGTGGAAAAGATTAAAAGAAGAAGAAGAAGGAGAAGAAGAAGAAGCCATTTTGTGACCTTCTCTCCCCAGAGCTCATGGTAAAAACGAAAATTCTACATTTCTTCTTGTGAACCTTCAGAGTGAGCTGAAGCTGTGCTGAGCTCCGTGGGGGGGCAGAGGGTCTGGCCCCTCCTGGTTCTGGATCAAAGACAAACACAAACATGAGTCCCCCTCAGGGACCACACTGATTCTTCTCTCCCCAATAATTAGCTCAGGATTCATTATCACAGCCAAGGAACAGAGAGCGCTTCATTACATATAATACACTTTATTTAATCCCATCCACCACTGAGGACCTGAAGTCAAGACTTGGTCTCTCAATAACTGGATTACTGTAGCTTGAGTGCTGTCCTCAGACACTGTCACAGTAAAAACATTAAATGTTGATGCTAACATGCTAATGTTAGCATCAACACACTTACTGAATATTTGGTTAAATGATAATTTACACAAAGAAAACAAAAAGATTCAAGATCTGTAACTATCTGTTAGCATTAAAATGCTGACCTACTAACACACACATGCGTGCGTTTCCACATCCAGTCCAATCAGCTGAAAGGATCAAAGGTGGCACTGGCCTAGGTGGACTTTGGTTCAACTGGACTCTGGTCCAGAGCAGCTGAAGTAAACTGTCAGAGTGACTGAGGAAATAGAAATGATGATGTCATCAATGACATGTCGAACACAGAGGCTCTGAAAACTCTTTGAATGAAGTCTCTGCAGCTACAAACAGACCTGACATGAATCAGATTAGAGCCGTTTGATTGGCTGTGCCTCAGAGAGTGGAGTGTTTGATTGGTTGTTGTTGAACCAGTGGCTCAGATCCACCTGAGATCAGAGTAATGTTCAGGTGACTGAAGTCTGAGCTGCAGGCAGATACGCATCCTAACATACACCAACTTCACACCTAGGGGACTGGTTTATAAAGAACTTTGATCTGTTGAGACCACCTGAAGTTCAGGGATCACCAGGCTCAGGATTGACTCTGGTCAGATGATCCATTTACCTTGGAGACACTTCTGCTTCAGCTCAGGTTAATTAAGTTAGACTTCTGCCGCTAACTGATCAGCTGCTTCAAACTAATGACGCTTGTGTTCATGGTTTAGATTCATTCATTTTTTCTAGCCTTCACATATTTAGAATCAGCTCAACCTCAGCCAACCTCAGTAAAGCAGAATAAGCAAAGAAAAGTTCCTCTCGTGTCTTTGGTTCGTTCTACAGCTGATCTGAAGTTTCTGTCTTTATCTGATCAGGAGTTCTGCTCATTCTTTGGAGCAGTAACGATGAAAAATTAGCTCAAAATATCTGATTGTATTTATTCTGTCAGCACAATAAACTCAGTCCAACTTCAGAAACATACAGCACTGATCCAGAGACTCTGAAGGAGGCACTTTGATTGGCTGTGACATCACCCACTGGAGCAAATAGGAGTGTCCGATGTAGAGACATGACTCTGGAGGTCACTGTCGCGGATGACAATGGATGGATAAACACACAGAAGGAGTCAGAGAGTCAGACTGATCCAGATCTGATCAGTTTATCACTGAAGTCAGTTTCAGATCGGACAGATCAGCTGATTCTGTTTAAGGAGGAAACATAGCAGCCGATGGAGGAGCAGACTCTTCGGAATAACACTGAAGATGGTTTACACATACACATGCATATAACCTGTTTAACTGACAGATTGTTGTAATTTTATTTGGATGTGATTTTAAAAAGTTTAAACTCCTTCTCCAGCCCTTTGGTCACAGTTAGCACTCAGTAAACTCACATGGCGACTCCAAAGAACTCGTGTTTCGCAGTAGAGACGACGACATCAGCCTCACACAGCACTCTGACGTAGTCCTCCTTTCTGGACAGAAATCCCCAGTTCAAGATGTGAGAGTCAAGCAGATGTTTGGCCTCTGTGAAGATTTCTGCAGCATCACAAAAGAAGAAACTTACAGGTGATTAATGAGGCAAGTGTCACTGACCAATCATAGCAGCTGTTTGTCTGTCTTCAACGAACAAAAAAAAGCTTGAGAAACAGAGATGAAATACTGATTATCTTAGCCTGGACAGGCTCAATCATGATCAATAAAAGTGAATAGCAGAGTTTTTGCAGCTCTGACATTTTCTGTTATTAATCAGGAATAAAATCCAAATTCATCTGAAAATTAAATCAAAGACATGTGATCTAAACCGGTTGTAAAGATGAGTCCAGAGGAAAATGAGACCAGACTACATTTTAAAGCGGCTGATCTTTATGGCTATGGACAAACAGGTGAGGGGTGAAAATAATCAATACTCCGACCCTATTAACAAAATCAAAGTCCATTAAAATTGTCCTAATGTGATTGCCTTCCAGTGCCCACAGAGCTAATCAGTAAATATGAAGCCAGATTTACGGTCAGTATGTTTATGCTGCAGTAAAACTTTATGTCTCAATATCTCAGAGTGTGTTCATTATATTAACACACACACACACACACACACAGTCATTATAGCATCATCAACTGATGATGCATGGGGTGTTTTATCAATTAAAAAGAGTCCTGAGGCTGATGCAGCAAGACCTCTGAACTTCAGATTCTCAGAGTTTTAAAGGAGAGACAAAGTCAGACCAGTGTGACCATTCCTTCTTCCTGTCAGTTGATCATTCCAGACTCAAACCCATCAGCAGGACCATCACCATGAAGAGGCTGGGAAAAAAGACAAAGACTGCCACCTGTCACCCATGTCCTTCTAGGAAGTGCTGGTGTTCGTGTGTGTGTGTTAGTACCTGGTATGTCAGTGAAGGTCTCTCCGAGCACTGACAGGTGGAAGCGAAGGTGTTTCTCCTTCAGTCTGAGCAGAGTCGAGAAGAACAGCTCAGGGTTCTTGTCATGTTCCCTTCAAATACAGACAGAGGTCAAGAGGTCATTTCATCAGGTCATCTGTGACCGCTGTTACATGTACATAGGTGGGAAGTTGGGGTGGGGGCTCTGTGGAGGCCTGTTGATGGAGCAGCAGGTGGATGAGTTTCTGAACAGATTATCCAGGTCTAATTTAGATGACACTATCTCTCTGGACCCGCAGGACCAGGAGACAACGAAGAGTTCTCAGAACTTGGGGGAGATTCTGAAACCAGAGCCTCAATAAGCCCAAGCTTGAACCAGGATTGAGCCTGATCCAGGGCTGAGTGTAAACCAGCCTACTGTTGTAGTGCAGGTCTACAGAGAGCAGCCCTGGTGGATTTCCTGAGGTGACGTATTAGAGCAGATTATTCTCGGCTCTCAGCCTCGTCTCCCCCCGGACTCAGATAAATCCTGAACCCCCCCACAACCCTTTCCTTCTGTCTGTGAGCAGCCTTTGCTCCCCACATACAGACAAGACCAAATAAGAGAGAGATAAACCCCCCCCCCCCCAAGCTGAGAGGAGAGTGTTAATTAACGAGTGAGGAGCAGACTGACACAGTTAACATAAACTCATGAATCCACTCAACACACTGCAGTGTAACACAGCACGGTAACACACTGGACTTTAACGCACTGAGTGAACTTTAAAATACATTGTACTGAAAAATAAACTGCACTGTATCATACTTGACTCTGAACATAAAATGGTTTTTCGTACATTATGTACATTTTACACATAATTTCATTATACATTTTTAGTAGCGTTTACTTTTGATATAACTAATATTTTTACTGTCAATTACAAATCAGTACACCCAGCTGCCCCTTTCTCCTCTCAAACCCCCCTCACCTCTCAGCCTGAGTCTGCTTTTGTTTTTCCTTTTTATATCACCACTTCTAAAATATAGCTGAATTAATACTTGTGAAAACTTGTGACTTTGCTTTTTTTCCCTTTTTCTCTTCTATGTTTATTGTCATGAACCAAACACTAAAGTAACATCTTTGAGTAGTCAATGTGGTTTTGAGTTCCTTCAGATTTTCCTGGTTGTTCCTGAGGTAGATAAACTGATGTTTCTTCCCCACCTGCTGTTTGTTTGTATTTTCATTTTTCCCCTTTCAATCAGAGTCAAGACTTCAATCCTCTGGAGGTAAAAGCTGATCCTGATCAACATAAAGCTCTCACACAGAATTAACCTCAGCATCAACCCCCCCACCCTGCCGGATGAAGCTCCTGTACTGCAGCATCTTCACCTGAAACAGATGTTCACCCCCCCGCCTCCCAGAAGCAGCAGCAGCAGCAATAAGACGGAGCTGTAATCTGAGGATCCAGGCCACACACAGATTAAACATAAAAACAGATGAAATGGAGAGAAGCTTCAATCAGAGAGATTAACAGAACATCTCTGAGGAAATCCTCCATGCTACCAGAATAAAAGCAGACAGCTCGGCACAGCGCTAATCCATCTGTGTTTTGCTCAGTTCAGAGCAGATTACATGACGGCTGCTTTTGTTACTGATACAAGAGAAGGTGAAACAACAGGACGCTCCACTTCACGTCAATAATCTGATTTTAAAACATGATTTTAAACTGAAAGATCAAAATGCCATTCAAGTTTTGTACTACCTACAAATTTGAGTCATATTGGCTGAAACTATTTTACATCACAGATTAAGATGTTCTATAAAATACCATCAGATCAAACACCACGTCTAAATATTTACCAGAATTTCACTCTTTTATTACATTAATAAATGACTTTTATATTTGAAAGTTACAATTTCATGTTTTTTTTAAACAAACATTTATTTGTGTAATTTCTTGTAAATTGCAACTTAATCTGTGATGAAATTAAAAATTTTCAAATTTAAAATAAAAAACTTAAAAACTTTGATCATGATTTTTTTTTCCATAAACTAAATTTTTTACTCACCAATATTGTAAACTTACAACAATTTTTATGACAAATTACAACTTTACATTTTACAAATATTCTCATGACTTTCTCCTGACTGTAAATTTTGACAGTTTTCTGGTAAATAATTTGACATTTGATTTGTATTTTGATAAAAACATGAGGACTTTCTTTCACATTTGTCCTAAACGCCACGTTTCTCTACCAACATGTCTCGTATGACCTGATGTTCGGTCTGTAGGAAGTGAACGTGTCAGGCGTCGTCGTCACTCACCATCTGTGGGGCCAGACAATATGCAGAGGTTTGATCTGCTCAATGGAGTGCTCCTCACTCACTGTATTCTGGTCTGTTGTGGGATTAGACATGGACTGATCCAGACCCTCTTGTTCCGGACCCTCGGGATGGACTTCGGCTCTGTCAGTTAGAGTGGCCCTCATCAAATGACTCGATCATTATCAAGAGATCAGATTTTTATCAACTGTGTTGATACAAATTCTTTGTGTGTGTGTGTATGTGTGTGCATGTGTCTTATTGAACAGCTATTTTTGTGTCTTTGGAGATTTTAACTGTGAAACCAGATCTGCAAAGACACCTTAAATAAAAAATGGCACCGTGACACAGAACAGTGACACTAACCCTGATGCATCACTCAAACATGTCACAGGTATACAAAACTTGTTGAAACCTTCTGAGGTGTTTTCAAAAGTGTTGAGAGTCTAGGACTTGCAGAGCCCTGGTCCTACTCAATCCAGTGCAGACCCTGGGTGTCCTCAGGTAACTAATAATTCACTCACTGTGGAGTCTGAGCATCATCAGGATTCATCTGCTGCTGAGGGAAGAGTTTGTGTCTGGGCAGCAGCCTGAAAAACAGAAGACACATGCTTGTAGAAGAGCGCAACCACAAACAGCAGCGTCCAGTACTCCTCAGCCATCTCAACCCTCCTGAACTGCCTGAATGCTCCTGATCCTCCTCAAGTCCTTGAATGACAAAGAGACTCTCCCTCCCTAAACTATTATGAACTTTAGGAATATCCTGAAGGCTCCTGAATTTCCTGATTTCTTCTGAACTTCCTTAACCTCCTGAACAGGAGTGTAAAAGCCAAAGACCTAAATCAAAGTTTGATTCATTGTCAGGACCAGGATCAGGTTTCTTCCCTTCCATTCAGGTGAAATATACTGAGCTCAGTGAGTTGAAACGTCTAAATCTAGCTCAAACTCACTTGGGGTGAGTTTAAACAACTCATTATGTTAATCTGAGTCCACTTGAGGCAAAGTGAGGATCCTAAGAGTCCATGATATCTGCTGCTGATCACATCAAAGAGACGCTGCAGGACAACAACCACTTTAATGGGGAATCATCCATTATAGAAACACTCAAACAATACAGACATTTGGACATTTTGAAACTGACACATAACTATATTAATAACTAAAGACACATGGACACAGAGACAGTCAGATAATCTTCATGTGCTCTCACTCTCTCTATGGTGGTCTGACCGATGTTTCTGCCTCTGAGGATTCTGGGAAAATGTGGTTCAATAATCCATTTTAGAAATTAGATGTTTGACTGGAGGCAATAAAAACATGACTGGACATGAGTGTGTGTGTGTGTGTGTGTGTGTGTGTGTTTTGGGGGAGGGGGGGGGGCAGCAATTACGTTATCGATAAATCAACAGTAATCTGTGTGATGACCTCACCTCTGATTAAAGATGAAGGTCACTGGTCTGCAATCTGACTGAGAGACCAGCTCAGACCTCCAGAGACCTGCAGAGACCAGGGTCCTGGCTAAGTTTTGACTAGTTAATCTCAGGTATCTCGGGGGGGAGGGGGGGGGGGGGGGGGGGGGGGGGGGGGGGGGGGGCAAGAGCTGTGAACTGGAGCGGTCTCTAATTACAGTACATTAAGATCCACATCAGTCTGTGTGAGACCACTGACATCATCTGATGTGAGTCTGGACCAAGACACAGCTGAGACTCAAACTAAAGCTCTGCTGGTCCAGGCACCCACAGATGCTGATGTTATGGAAGAAAACTGACATCAACAGTGAGTGACTGTCTTTAGTCCACAGAAGAAGCTGCTGACTGATTGTTGGCAGACCAGGTCCCAGATCCAGTTCAGAAGAAGGACACGTGTCCTACTGATCCATAAGCTTGGTCCAGTGTCTGTTAACTGGTGGACTTTGACTCTACTGGTCCACCATGTGAGCTGAGTCCTCACAAGACCTGGTCTGGAGACTCCATATGATTAAAGTAACTCTAATCGCAGCCATCATGATTAATCTGGAAACAGCTGCTGACCACCTGATGAAGTCACAGTGATACAGCAGACTAGAGGCAGACCTTATATTCAGAGGGGGAGGGGGAGGTGGAGGGGGAGGCAGATCTGACTGTGATGAAGACAAATTAAAGACCAGGCTTAAATACATCACACACACACTAACAAAGTGGGGGGCGGCAAGTCATATGACTGACCTCCACCTTCACAGCTCATTCCATATGGTTGTCAGGGCTCAGTCACAGCCCAGAACTGATTCTGAACCACAGCACAAAAAGGTTTTTATTAGACCCCATTCAAAGAGATCCACATCTTTCTGGTGGCCTGTTCTAGGTGCCTGGTATGACAGACCGATCCCAGAGGAACTAGTGAACAGCTGAGGAGAACCAAAGAAAACCATAACTGACTCTGAAGCGGACCAGGTGGAGAAGAACAATTACTATCAACCTTTGAAACCAATATCTGGATCAGATCCTGGTTCATAGCTGATCACCTGACCCCAGCAATGACCATGGGCAGCACAAACAGCTTGAGTACAAAGGAAGAAAACAATGTGAGCGGCCCAGATGCACACTGGCCATGTGGTGGCCACACTGATCAAGCTCCAGTCAGAAAGTCCTGCTGCTGGGCAGTGATGGATGTGAGGTCTTTGTGCTCCGCTGCAGGTCTCTGCTGGCTTGGATCAATCACTATTCAATTACCAAAGTCCACCAATCAAAGGCTCTTTGATGGATGGATATGGACACAGCTGGAGGCCTCACACTCAAGGCGCCCTGAACAAAACATTGGTTTGTCTGGTTCTCTTCCTCTGAACTTGCTGCCCTGGAACATGAAACAGAAAACTGAAGGAAGATGAAGTCAGTTCACTTCACCTGAAGATGGGCATAAACTGGTTAATGTCCTCATTTCAGAAAAAAGTCCCCACTTTAAATCTGGAAGTAAAGAGAAATCAGCTGAAGTGACAGAATAAAGAGTGAAATAGAGCTTTTTCCCTGTTATGTTGTTGACCAAATGTTGGAAACCAGCATGAGTCTCTGATAGGAAACCACTCGAGGGTACCTCATCTGATTTCATTAGTTTCTGACTATATTTGTCATGTGAATGTCCCAGATCTACAAATGTAACCTCTGCTGTAAACAATCTTGCTTACTTATCTCCAAACGTTTGTTGTTTGGTTACATGCGCATCACATGACAACATGTGTGACCAACATAAAACACTCTCTAATTCCATGAACCAAATGCTGTTGGTCTCCTAGTCCAACCAGTTTGTCACTTTGATAGTGCAAACAGCTGCTGTTCATTTAACAGATATCAGATTGAGCTGATCCCAGTGTGATTCACTGTAAGGTTGGAGGTTGGAGACACTGACATGGATCTGCTATTTGAAAGGGATTCCATTAGTCCTCAATGACCCTGATCTGGTGTAAGACACTCCAGAAAGGTTCACCTGAGGATGGAGACAGGATCACACTGACCTGCGGACATCAGGAAACTGGACTGGGTAGTTTAGGACCACACACTTAGGACGGATCAGCTGGTCCAAATCTTTGGGTCGGTGGTCTGGGATCTTCTTTATGAAGGAGGTGATGGAGGACAGGAAAGAGTCCATGTTGAAGAGCGAGTTAAAGACAACCGCATCAGACACCAGGCTGGAGGACATATAGAGACAACAGTGGGTCGTCCTACTTAAACAGGATCTACAGGCTTAGGACTTAAACTGTGTGACACGATGGGGACATCACTGAGACACATACTGTGTCTTATGAGCATCTTTATAATTCACATTAGTAAAGTAGTCTGGCTTGGGTCCAACCAGAGAGTCTTAATGTTCTGTGGTGTGAGCTCTTTAATGCTGTCTTAACAAAGTTAGAAGAGATGGAGGGAGGCCACGTATTGACATGCTGCCCTGCAGTTCAACAACAATCAGTTTTCTGTTCGAGCTGCTCTGTGCTGTTAGACATCTGAGTAATGACAACATGACTTGCTACAATTAAACACTGCAGCATGACAGCCTCGCCCGTGAACCAATGAGCTGCAATCTGACAGGCTTGTTAAGCGAAACTGAGCACAGAATTAAAGCTTCACATCTATGTTTCAATTGTTGGTCTCTACCGAAACTCATCTTTAATGGGGCACTGGAAACAATTTGCATCATCGTGTTTGATTAGGGTAACACTTCCTGTTTTAGACAATGACATCACATTTACTTGATGACATCATGATGGACCGTAACAGACTGGACAAACATGGACACAGCCTCTGTGACACAATCACCGGTTTCTTAAGCTCTGAGCTGCAACACCAACTTCACTTTGGCAACATCTATCCACCCCCATATCAAAGCTGATCCAATTATGTCCAAGGAAGTGGAATGACCAAAATGAGAAAAAACATTATAACATAGGAATTTATGAGGACTCCATAACCTGACCTCCATCACCTGAGTACACCAGCATTGCAGCTAAGCCAGATTTCACACACTACAGGACTTCGACTCACAACTAAACAGAACTGTGGTGTTTACCATGACAGGATCTGGTTGTATCCATACTGGAAGTCTCTTTCCTGGTCTTTGCGGACAGGGTAGACCAGCTGATTCTCATGGAAGTAAAGGACCTTCTTCAGGTGAGCCAGATCTGGTCTCAGAGCTAGCAGCTCACACAGGTTCAGGACAGAGCTGCTGAACAGGACTCTGCAGAGAAAAACTGGGTTTTCTGAGAACCAGACCCATCATTGCATGTATTTAACTGATCAGGAAACACTAATTTCACTTATGTAAACCCAAATGTGAGTCCACAGACCAGGAGCTGCGGACTATGGACTCTGCTTGTCATCAACCAGCAGAATAAATCCGCAGAAAGTCAGCACTTTTACTTTGAGGATATGTCTCAGGAGTTAAAGCAGATGAGTGGCTTATGAGAGCTGTGGGGGGTTATGTTAGACATTGGAGGGGTTATATTTGATATAAGCCTCACCTGTATGATGCACAGGCGGGGATGATTTGGCTGAAATACAATGCAGCTGTTCTTGCCCTCCAGTGCCATTTCTTGGCGGGTAGTGTGAAAACGGAGCAGCTGTCAATGTTCTCTCTCAGCAGGTCAATCAGCTGTTTGTGTGATCCGCCGTAAAATGCCTCCAGCAACAGGACCCTGGGGGAGGTGGGGGTCTGAAAGAGAGTTGGGGTCATTCTGTTAAATGTCCATCATAGCGTGAAACAATATTTATACAGTGTGTGGATAATCATTTGAGTACTATAACACCGATCTGCCCCTGGACCTGACCCATGTTCTCATCAGACGTGAGATTCAGATTTCACTGTATGATGGCTTGAGTGATGAGAGAGTTGCAACGCCTGCTGCTCCCATATCTTCATGAATTCTGTACTACAGCTCAACTCCATGAACTTCATGCAGCAACATGTTCCTGCCTACACCCCCCCCCACCCCCCATGCCTATCTCACTCTCTCTCACTCTCTCTTTCTCTCTCTCTCTCCCACTCTCAACCCAACCGGTCGAAGCAGATGGCCGCCCCCCCCGAGCCTGGTTCTGCTCGAGGTTTCTGCCTCTTAAAGGAAGTTTTTCCTTGCCACTGTTGCCAAGTGTTTGCTCATCGGGGGATCGGTTGGGTCTCTTTAAATAATTTTATACAGAGTTTGGTCCAGACCTGCTCTATATGTAAAGTGCCTTGATGTAACTTTGTTATGATTTGGCGCTATACAAATAAATCTGATTTGATTTGATTTATGAAAGACTTTTTCAGATTTGGCCTTCGGTATTCTGAAGGGTAAGAGATTGAATTCAGCATGCAGAGGATGCTCAGAAATGATGTCCTGAGCCTTTAAGATGTTTTGAGATAAGTCATACAACTTGATGCAGATTATTTTACTGGCCACCTCAAGGGCTGCAACAATTACTAAAGTAACAATAATTTCACAACCAAAATGATCAAGGCAATTGTTTTCCCCTCCCCCATTGCTATTTAATAAGTCAAAAGAATTTGGTTACTTGATTAATCAATAAAATAATTGATAGAATACTACTATAGAATACTATTACAAAATCATTGATAGCTACAGCCCTAAGGGCTAGGGTTAGGGCCCCTAACCCTAGCCCCTGTTCGAACCTTATTTTTGCTCCTAATCTGAAGCTACCAAACCAGATAATGATAGCAAAGGTAGACACTGATTCAACAATGAAATTGTAAAATTCTGTGACTTGTTTGCTGCACACACCAAGCCAGTTGTGCTTCTTCAGGGAGTGCTGTGGCTGTTGTGATTTATTTATTTATTTATTTTGTATTATTATTCTTTTTTCCAGACTACATCTATGTTTTCAATAAACCTGACCATGCGCTCCCAGAATAAAGGACAAAACCAGAGACAGAGTGGCGGACACACCCTCTGAGCTGAGGACCTTTTTAAAAGTGAGACGTGCAGTAGCCGGGTAGAGGTCACATGGTACTGACCCAGGAGCTGATCCCTGAGGAGTTGGCTCCTTTCAGCCACTAAATGAAAAACTCTTGTTGTTGCATTAAGTGAAGTTTTCAGTCAGACCACAATGAAGCAGAAAGGCCATCATCTGCTGCACAATGAACCCTGATAGAGCAGCTCTGGCTCCATTATGATGCAAGGAGGTTTACGAAGCCGACAGCAGGAAGTGGACGACTCACAGCCCTCCAGCTCTCTGCCCTTCCACTGAATTCCCTCCCAGCAAGTTCCAGTCCGCCCCACATTTAGCTGCCCACAATGGGAGCTAATGTAGCTGCAGCAGCACTCAGCGCTCGCCCACAGACTGCTCAATCAGTCAATATTAGCTCTGTAATGCCACTCATATCAGGAGGAGGAAATGAGCTGTACAATCTGCCCTCCTCTGTCTGTCAGTGAGGGCAGATATCGCTCCTGCTCAGCAGAAACTCAAATAAGAATCTGATTGGAAACACCAGCAGAACGTCTCCCATTGTGTTGAGAGGCTCAATTTATTCCCTGATTGTTGGCAAAATAATGTGAAATATGAAAATGTAGATGTGTCTGGGGGTGATTTAACTTGCAGCTTTGTGACCTTTCTGGTTTTTAAATGAAGTTGTGTTGACTGGCTTTAGGTTCACTGACTGACACTGACTGAGGCTTGAACCAAAACCAATCGACACAATTGCAGATTCAGGTCCCTCATAACCCTCAGGACCTTAGTCTAAAACCTGTTCATACTGGAGACAACCAGCTGTACTTCTGAAAAAGAAACATTTCCAAGTGTCCAATTATTCTGAATCACCTCATCCTCCGTGTGACTTAATCAAGACAGTGTTCTCTGTAATTGGGGATAGAAATTCCCCAAGAAATTCGTTCTAGAGCTGATCTGAAGTTTCTATCTTTAACTGATTAGGAGTTCTGCTCATTCTTTGGAGCAGTAATAATAAAAAACCAGCTCCAAAGCCTATAATGCTCTAAATATCTGATTGTCTTTATTCTGTCAACACAATAAACTCAGACCAACTTCTCCTCACTGAGATCAGAATGATCCACAGACTTTGATGACAATACCTTTAAAAAACATTCACCCCCTTGCATGTTTTCCCCTCTCATTGCTTTTGACAAGAATTTATAAAAACACTCATGTAAGCTGAAAATTGATTTCTACAAAGTAATGACTTGAATATATTTAATATACTGAAAGTATAGAATGTAAAATAAGTGATTGGATAATTGCATATTCCCTAGTCTGGCCCAGACCAACAGTGAGTGTAGATGTAGAATGAAAACTGGAAGAATGAGCCAATGAAACGATGAACACACGCTGGAAGGATATGCGGAATGAGGAAGTTAAGGAAAAATGGAAACTGAAAACATAAATAAAAGCCATCGCCCACACTCAGCCTGTTTGTCAGTAAATGTGAAAATGAGTGAAGCACAGAGAGCAGATCATTCCCCCTTGAACTCAGAGTCCCTGTAAACCACATCGGGGGATTCCAGTCTCGCAGACTCATCTCACCTAGACACCTTCCCTCGCCCACTGCTGCAGACATGGAAAGCTGCCGACTCACAGGAAACAAAGGGTTAATGTCATCGATTTCCCCGCCAGGGGATCCCCCCCTGAGCAGTGAAGGGTTAACAAGAGGCTGAGTCAGCACAAGCGAGGCGGGAAAGCACAGTCTGAGTGGAACCAGGCTGGAAATGTTTTTTCTGCTTCTTCATGTGTCATGGTGTCTGAACCTGTGGGTACCTCAGCTCATGATGTCATTGTGACATCTTCAGTGACACGGGCACACAGAATTTTTGCACCACATAGGACACCCAGGAGGCCCACAGAAAACAACTTCCCAACTAAATAAATAAACACTTCATTAAATCAATCAGATCTGAAGAAAACCAGCAGGACCACACAAAACCAAAAATAACCAGCTCAACCACAGCATACGAGAAACCAGCAGAAACACAGAGAAACAGCTGAACCAGAGAAACCCAAGAGCCCAACAAAATGAAAATGTCACGGCATCAGAAAAGTTCTAGGGGGAAGATGGAAGCTCTCTAGGTAGCAGCATTGTGTGGTGATCGAGTCTTTGTGAGTCAGTATCCTCTCCAACACTTTGGTTCTGGTCTCAAGACTAAGACTCAAAGAATCACTACTGGCACTCAGCCGAGAACCTGAGGATGAAATCAGGTCCTGGATTTGAAGGACATTTATCTAGAAACATTTGAATCGACCTACCTCTGAACCTGAATGTAGACGCTCCATCCTCTGATGAGGACCAGGTGACTTCCTTTGAAAGCTGCAGAGGAAGTATAGAGCGATTTGTCACAGATAAAAGTAAAACATTGAGAAACAGCTTTAACAACCAGACAAATGATTGACAATTGATCAACTAGTCAATTAAGTAGGAAGACTTCACAGCAGAAGCAAACTGGTTCTCAGATGTGAGTTCCATATTTAGATAATCTGATGTCACCTTGTTAGATTACAATGTTGTGACTTTTCACAGAACAATCAATTGAACAAATGACACAAACTGACACAAAAAATAATCTGTGTCATATGAAGAAAAAAAGAACAATAGTTCAAAAATTTTGAATCATGTTGTATTCTATTTGGAATATTATGTAATAAAAAAGAGCAATATTATTGCAATTAAATAAATGTGTTGGTAGAGTCTTAAATTGTTTGCAAACACATCAACAATAAAAACTCTCAACTGCCAGTAAGAAACTTCATGTACACAGATGGAAGATCACCCTTTTTCATTTAATGCCTTTCTATATCCAATCAGTATAAGCTGAATGATGTGAAACTCACAGAACTTCATGGTTCCTCCAATGAAAACTTGAAATCAATGTGAATGGAAAGTCTGTCATGTAACTTCGATTTATTGCCCAATTATTTTTCTCAATTGATTTTATTATTGTCTTTTAATGTACTGAATTTCCTATTTCTTCTGCATGTTTAGCAATTTCCAGTTCAAGGATGTTTCTATTAATACTGTATATGAACATAGTCACCCAGATGTCCTTTTCTTATAAACAATGCTGATGTTAACAAACATATAGACATCAGCCTTTAAATCTAAATATGGTGAGTGTTCCCTCAGTCCTGAAGTCAGTCAACCTCACCTCAGTCTGAAGAGATCACATGTGTTCAGTCCCTGAGCTGTATTAACGGACTGGGCTTCATCAGATGGGATTTTTGTATCTGTAGTTATTCACTGAAGTGCTTCACTTCACTTGACGAACGTTAAGTGAAGGTGTTGACAGTAAACTTTGAGTTGTGACTCTTCTTGCGAGTCAAAGAGGTCCGTTAGCTGAGTTAGCCCTGTTAGCCAAACTAGCTGCCCCTCCTTCTTTACCCCACTCTAACAGCCTCCCAGGCAGACGAAGCACCGTGACGGCTGTTTCCAGCGGGGACACGGTTATCGGAGCCTTCACCGGAGAGTAAACAGCGGAAGCAGCTCCCTCACAGGGCCAGCTCACCTCACTGTCCCACAACGGACACTCACCTCTGCAGCTGCCCGGCGACTACTTCCTGCTACGTCATTACGTCGCCTTCAGAGCCGAGTGGGAATGGACGTCCTCCCCCGTCTAATTGTGTTAGCATGCAGCTCTCACTGTGGGTCAACTGTGTTAGCATGTAGGCAGTTGTCTCAAATAGCCACCTGTTAGCAAGAGATGTTGAAGTTTAAAGATTTTTTATAACAATGTTTCAGGTGATGCTGTACAAGGAAGAACTAGCAGAAACACTGGCAGTGGCATAAGCAGGAGCATTGGCAGTAGTAGCATTAGCAGGAACATTAGCGGTAGCAGCTGTAGCATTAGCAAGAGTAGTAGCAGTAGCTGCTGTGGCATTAGCCGGAACATTTGCAGTTTGTGCGTCTGCTGCAGTGCTGATTTCATACTTATGAGTATAAAATGATTCTGTAAAGTCCCCCACCCGAAGCCGAAACTAAAGTGGATCTCCAACAGTTGTGGGGCGATCAGGACAAGTTCAAGGGACAGTGCTACAGTTACTGAAATACTTCCAGACATCAGTTTTGGCCTAACCAACTTCTGTCCATCAAAGAGTGATATGTGATGATGAAGGACTCGGCGATCCTCTGCAGGCCGATTTGTGGGGAAATGGACCGCAGTCATAGAGTGTGCATGTTGTTGTGTTTGTCCTGATGTGCTCAAACCGAGTGATGATGTGAGTGAACAGAAATGTGACGGTAACATGAGCAAGTTAAAAATACACTTCATCATCATCATTCTCACAAAGCGTCTGCCCGTTAATCAGACACAGCTGCCGAGGGAGCTACAAGAAGAATAACACAGCTTTATTAAAATTTAATTTGGCTACATTTATTCGAGCATGGTAATTTCCAAGAGAAATTAAAAATTCATTAATAATACTTCAGACATTTCAGGAATCATCATCATTATCATCATTAGTCCTTCATCACCTCTTCAGCGGGATGAATAAAGTGGATTTTTTTCCTTAATTTAAAAATACAGTGTCGTCACAATACGCATTGTATCAAAAGTTCCCCGAATTTAGAATTCCCAGAAGTTTCAAAAGAAACTAAACAAAGGGAAAAATGTAATTTTCAAATACCATTAACACTTTTTCCTATTTTTGCGCCAATAGTCAATGACAGAATACTTTTTACTAAAATATATCTATTTGTGAGGAACTCTAATACTGTACACTACAGTATGAAATAAATAAAATTAGGTAATAGAAAATGAGTCACATAAATAAAATGGTAAACTCTCAAAAACAAAAAAACAAAACACAAATTTGTGGTGGAAAATTCAACAAAAACAAAAAAGTAATACTGACAAAAATACTGTCATGGAACAAAAACCAACAAAAACACAGAAAATTGCACAAACGTATAAACTAACAAACTGCCTTCTATCTATGCAAATACTGACGAATCAAAAACAGGATGAACTATCATTTTAATACTGAAGCAGAGCCGAGGACACAGGTTATGTGACTGTACAGGGATGGCACTTCGCAGAAACGCACAGGTGAGAAGGTTTGCATATAATAAGGCTTTTTCTGGAGAAAAACACACAAAAGGCTCTGTTTTTTATTCTTTTCTTTTTGTTTTCATTTGAGCCCTCTCACATTCCCACTTCTACATCTCCTTTAAGACTCAACATTTTATCATTTTATCTGAAAATCACATAGGTTTTAATGTTCCTTCACATATATGAAACAAATTAGGAGGCCCAAAATCATGTGGTTTAGTTGGCAGAAGTAATAAAACAGGATAAAAATAAAAAAGTCACAGTGAATGAAACAAGACAAAAATACAACACTGACAGGATGTGACGAGTATTTGAGGCTTATTCCCTCTTTTTTTTCTTCTTCTTTTTTTTTTTTACTCTGTTCTTTTTGTAGTGATTTGGGGAGTTGAGTGCAATTTCCTGATGTGGGTTTCGAACACAACAAGACACAGGAAGTTAAGAACATGATAGCACCACACAGCTTTTAGGCCTTTATAATACTGTACATTAAAACAGCTTTACTTCATTATAATGATCATCATTATTACTTCTTTTACATAATTATTACTTAATTTTTATCTTTTTGCATAATATGGATTTTTGAACAATTCCACCCAGCCTCAGGATGTTAATGATTTCATGTTGCATCACTGTCAGAAACTGAACAAAAATCAGCAAAGGACCCGTCCACCTTTTCTCAGAACCACCCCCTTTTGACCAGACTGTTTGTGACGTCGTACAGTTGTGACCTTTAACCTATTGGGTTCGATCCGTGAACTGCAGTGATTAGTTGATTAATCGAAAATAAATTTTCAGCAGAAACACTCAGACTTTCTGTTTCCAGCTTTTGCAGGATGAAATTTGCTCAGTTTCGCCTCGAAAACATCTCTGGCTTTGATCTGTTTATGTTTAAATATAGAATCTGTGCATTAATACTTAAGAAGTTACAGCTCGCTCTCATCCTGGTAGCACTCTGCACTGCCAGAAAGATGTTAAAGTTGAAATCCAACGTTGGCTAGTTGACACATAGCGTTTACTGTAGACATTCAACTGATGTTAGAAGACGTCTACATGTAGAGAGGATTTAAGCTACATCCTTTTTTTTTTTTTTTTCAACTTTTGAGTCTGGGCTCAGTTTATCTGCTGACAGTTAACAGCAGCTAGCTTTAGCATCTTGGCCTCAAACTGTTGAACCACTAGAGGCTAAAAGCCTGGATTTACTTTAGACTCATAAAGAATATGTTTTGGCCTTAAGTGCTGCCATAGTTACATCACACAAATGTTTAACAGACAAGAGTTGCCCCCTTAACAACCCATGATCATTTTTGTCCAGTCCCTTCAGAATAAACGCTCAACTTCACGTCAACGGGACAGATGTAAAGAAGCATTTTTAAAACATTTTATGTGTTCAGTCCTTCTGTTCCGACTTGCTGTCTGTCTTTCCTTCTCGTGGACTCTCATCAATCGGCTGCATCGCATCATTTACCTCCTCGTCCCTTGCTGAGTCCATCTGGCTCCTGTTATTGCTGACCACTTCTTCCTCATCCTTCTCTCTTTCCCTGAAACTTGCCTCCTGTCTGTCTGTCACCTCCTTGTGTGTCTTGTTCTCTACCTTTCTAACTTCCTGTCCTCCCCCAACATTACTGACATCCCTCTGGATTGTATCACCACCGCCGCCGTCCTCCTGCTGGTCCTCTGGGTCTGAATATCCAAGTGGCCCCAGTCCCTGCAGGTAGGCCCTCCTCATCAGCAGCTCTGTGGGTTCCAGACCTCCCACCACGACTCCTCCTCCTTTGTCGCGTGCCTCCCTCTCGGCTGCCTCCCGTTCCTCGGCCTCCCTCTTGCAGTAGGAGTAGCGGTGATTCATGTGCTGCGAGTATGAGCCCGAGTGAGAGAAGCGTTTGCCACACTTGTCGCACTGGTACGGTTTCTCTCCAGAGTGAAGGCGCGAGTGTTCGATGAGATGGTGCTTGTGTTTGAAAGCTTTCTTACAGATCTGACACTGGTGAGGACGCTTCCCTGCAGATACACAACACATGGGGGTTGGGGGTGAGCTCAAACACCACAAACACAACACACAGGAGAGGGGGTGAGGACACACAGGTGGGCAGACTTGCTGTTCATGTGTGCCCTCACACAGTCTTCATCATGTCCATCATCATATAAATTTACATCCAAAACATTTCAAGGGGAACTTCAGGTTTCTGAGGACACACACACATGCACACACACACAGAGACACACACACAAGCGCACATAGAAACCTAACACACACTTATTCAGACTTTATGTTGGATGTAAATTGGTATCCAATCAGATGCCAGTCCATGTGTGGCATCTGTTACCGTGACAATAGAGACTCTGTGAACCTGCAACGAGATGTGATGACATCACAGCACCAATTTACACCTGAGGAGGAGCAGGAATCCTTTACTGTCATAAAATAACCTCCTATCCTCCCAAACACACTCACTAATACACACATGAACACGCACACACACACATTAACACACACTCTCTGGATTTACTACGACTCTGCATGAGCAGAAATTTCTTCCATCTGACTGAACAGGCTGCTTCACTCTGCTGCCAACCGACAGGTTGAACGCCATCCAAACACACATCCCACACACACATGGACCAGAACACACATCACCACAACCCTGCAAACACACACTCACACATAGGCATGCACACATGCAGGGAAATCGTAGCCACAAATAGATCTGGAACATCCACCATGGCTGGCATAGTTCGCTGTAATACACAGACACACACATGCATGCACACATGGTGCAGCAGAAATAACCAAGATGGCAGATTCCTGCTCAGAGTGACGGGGGTGGGGGGTCGATACCAGGTATGATGCAACTGAGTGAAAGACGAAGGTGGAGAGGACATACCTGAGATCAGCAGGTTGTGGGTTTATGTTGCGATGCTTCACTAAGTTTTGTTTCAGTCAGTGTGTTGTGCTGTGCTGCTGATTTTTAATGATGTGGTTTTCCACCTACATGTGACTGTTCAGTGTTTCAGTGTAGAACAGAATTTAACATCTGAAATTAACTCACGCCAGCGTGTTCTTAAAGGGACAGGCGTCATTTGGACCAAGCTCTATTTAAACAAACCACTAACTTTACTGTGTCTTGATTTGTCCTGACAGAGAACTAAGCCTGGATTGAAAACAAGAACTAACTAAAAACACACTCTGAATGTTTCCTTATTTCCCTTATAAAAACTGTGTAGAATAACCAGCAGTAGCAGAATAACCAGAAAAAAGTTCCTCTCATGTGTTTAGGTTGTTTCTATCTTTATCTATCTCATTAATGATGAAAAATCAGCTCCAAATATCTGATTGTCTTTATTCTGACAATAAACTCAGAAACATACAGGACAAATCCAGAGACTTTGACAGCTAGGCCTCTGATTGGCTGTGACATCACCCACTGGAGCCAATGGGAGTGTAGAGTAGAGACATGATTTTAGAGGTCACTATCAAAGATGGAGGATGAGAATGGACGTATAAACACATAGGAGTCAGAGAGTCAGACTGAGCCTGATCTGATCAGTTTCAGATTGGACAGATCAGCTGATTCTGTTTAAGGAGGAAAGAGAAAGAACCATCAGAGACCAGCTGATGGAGGAGGGGACTCTTCCTGTGGTATTATCAGGTTAAAGGTTGTGTTGCAGACGTTTCTCTTCAGTGGTTTCATCCTCTGTTTGTGAACCATCTCACTGCTGTAATTAATACCCCCCCCCCCACCCACCACCGTTCTCTACACAAACAAATCCTGGTATGATGGAGAAATTGTAGCTGATATTTGCTTTATGCCCACCCTCCCTGAAAAGAAAGGTACATGTCAAAGGGTATGGTTTACAACAGAAGAGGAACAGAAGAGAAAAAAACTACGGGGTGGAGACTAAAAAAACAAAAAAGAGGGAATGAAAGGAAAGTCTAAAGACAGAAAATAAGAAGGGGGCACAAAAGCATTGAAGGTGGGGTAAAAAAAGAAGTGTCCAAATGTGATATATACCTGTGTGCTCATATTTGTGTCTTAGGAGGGAACTGGTCTTCTGGAATGTTTTGTCGCACAAGTCACAGGCGTACGTACCACTTTCAGTCTTCTTCATCTTCTTCCTGGACAGCAGCGAATCGCTGTCTGTCAGGTCATCCAGACTGGACAGATAATCTGCCGTCCCATCCAGCAGCTCCCCCTGAAACAGACACACATTTCAATGATTCTGATAATCCCACACCTGTCACCCCCCCATATTCAGACCCACCTTCTGCTCCCAACCCCCCACTGCCTCCGTGATCCTAAGTCTGGACAGAGCTTAAAGGCCCTGGGTAAGTCCTTCATCCCGTGCGCTTCAAAAAAATAAGGGGGTGGGGGCAAATTGTGTTTACTGATAAAATTCCAGAAAATGTGTTTCATCTGAAAAGTCTGTTCTGGATCTGCAGCATTTGTCAGACTCACACTTTCTTCCTCAGCAAAGGGCAGGCATGGAGTTTCATAGTGAATTCATCTACTGTGTAATGTAGGTGGAAAATACCAACGACAGCGTGACTGTTACAGGGTCGTTAAACTGAGTACATCGTGTGGCTGCTTCAATGCGTCACAGCATAAAAACAAAGATGAGTGGAAGACTGCCGTCAACTATCCAAAGTGCTCAAATGCAAATAAGCAGAAACATCGTTCGCCTTTAACACATCTATTCAAGTCCCAAGAAACTGTCAGAGGGTCAGAGGGCAAGGACAGAAACGGACATCAAGTGGAGTTTGTTTCTTCAACTAAAAGCATCAGTGGCATCATGTTCTCAGAGTCAGGATAAATCATCCCCCTCCCGTTTGTCCTGACTCTTAATCCAGAAATTCTAACCAAGAGCCATGAAAGACCAAAAGGATTTAGTCCAAACAAAGAGAAGAACTTCTCTGAGGAGTCAGAACTATGAGCCACTGATCCTTGGTCCTTCACAGTGCTTGATGACACCAGACAAAAATTTGGCCTTTCGGTTTTAGGATTTGTTTTACCTGGAAACCTGATTTCCGCTGGTACTTTCTTCTCTGCTGCATTTCAGCAAATGTGGCTGCCCCAGTGGCATAGGTGTAGGCCATATGAGGCAGAAAGCTCATAGGGTCAAGGCCGGGGTAGGGCCTGAGGCCTGGGATGGTGGCCTGGGCAGGAGACAAGAAGGTGGGTGGAGGAAATGCTCCATGAGGGGGTAGGGATGTGTACACAGGACTACCAGCAAAAGAATTAATCCCAAAGATAGGACTGGAACTTTTTTCCAGGTGGTTCCTTCCACCATCAGAGCCTGGGACCTCCTTCTTGATGTTGAGGAGATCTAAAGGCCTGGACCCCTGCTCTCGTCCTTGACCTTCTAGTTTGTGCTCAATGCTGAAACCGTTTTTTCGGGGTCGTTTCTCTCCCACAGTGACAAGTCTCTGTGCCATGTGCTTAGGAAGTGACAGATCCAGTGGTATATCCCCATGGACATCCTCTGAGGCCAGGCTGTTTGGAGTATAAGAGCTACTCTGAGAGTTTTTGGAGGAAGAAGATGAGAGGTTGAGGGGTGATGGAGTGCCACTTCTCAGGTGTTCCAAAGATTCTAGTTGCTTTTCCCCTGTTGAATGTCTGTCCGCTGTAAATTGGTTGGTTTTTGCAAGTCTATGGAAGGCATCACTGTTCGTGAAGGTTCCATGTAAATCTACAGCAGGCAACGACAATGGTGACCGGTCAGGTGCGCCGTGGTCAGAGGGGGGGGACTTTTTCCTCTTCCACTGGGAAAACCACTCTTTCACAAAGTCTTGAGGAAGGCCGACAGCAACAGAAATCTTGAATAGTTCCTCTGAGTTTGGCTCAGTGTTCATGGCAAAAAAAGTCTTGAGCACTGACACATGGTCATTGAACAGGTTGATTGGACTGGTAGCCCGTTCATTACTAGGCAGCTCAGAGTTTGTTGCAGCCCTGCGACTTGCAGGACTGCTCTCGGCCGGCTGCAGGACCGCTTTGATCTCTTCATTCATTTTGCACAGGTAGCGCTCATGCTGATGCAGTGGGATGGGCCCAGAAAAAGTTTCTTTGCAGTACTGGCAGGAAAATGGAAGGAACTGGTTCTGGCCATCTTGGGATTTCTCCTCCCCCGTGAAATCTATTAAGTGGGTTGGTTTCTCCATCTTCTCCATCTTCAAGTCCACTTGCCTCTTAGAGTCATCGATCAGACTTTTGGCCTCATTGACCTTCTCCAGTGTGTAGTCAATGATGCTCTTTGTGGGGCTGCTGTGGCCCATCATCTCGATGCCTGCCGGGACCAGCCTCTGCTCCTCCATCTGGGCACCAAGCTCCTTCATGTAGGCCCTGAGTTTGGATATTTCCTCTGGATTCCCATCCATCTTCTGCCTGGACATGTTATCCATAGTCTGAAGCACGTTCTGAACTTCATTTAAGTTGTTCCCAAGGGCCCCTGTGTAGCCCAGCAGGGGAATGTCTAGCCCAATACCTCCCAGGTGTTGAAGGGGGCTTTGGGATGAGCTATGAATGCCCAATGGACTCCCACTCCCACCGTTCAGATAAACTCCTGGCCCCCCAAACCCATGCTGAGAGGCCATCAGCAGCCGGTACTCGTTGAAATCCATAGGCTCAGCTTTGATGTCAATATGACTGTGCTGGTCAGGAGGGCCAAGTGGCCGGCTATTTTCTATTTTATGGCGGAACTGGGCAAGGGCAGGACTTCCAGGTGATGATGTAGCGGAGTTAGGGGAGGAGCTGGGTTTGCCACTGTTTCCGTTGCGAATTCGTCCGTTGACAGCTATCAGGCTGATACATTTCTTGCTGCTGATGTGGGAGCTGTAGGAGCCGGAGTGGGAGAACCGCTTCTTACAGTTGGAACACTCGTATGGTTTCTCACCTACAGCACAACAGGAAACACAAGTTATTATTTGGTTTCTTCTTCTATAAGTCAGGAAGGTTTGGAGAGTTAATGTTGGGTAAATAATAATGAACCCATTCATTCACAGGACAGGGCAGGAGCAGACTCACCACTGTGAATACGAAGATGCTCCTTCAGGTGATGCTTGTATTTGAAGGCCTTTCCACACTCACTGCATTTGAATTTTCGGTTCCCAGCTTCTTCGCTGAGCATCAACGGCTGCAAAAAGAAAGAACAAAGAGTTTGGAGGCGGGGTTAATGGTCTCCAGTGAAACAGATCTGATCAACAGACTGGACTGCCTGTGTGCAGAGCTAATCAGTCCTCGTGTTGGTGCAGTAACACCACTTGTACTGCAAATCAGGAAAAAAACAAACACAAACAGTGTGTGTGGGGGGAATTGTGCACCAGTGACTCATCAGGGTGTGTTTAACAGCTTAACTCGACACCAGACACACAAGTACTTGTGGTGGTTTGAGGGCTTGTGGCGGACTTGTGCAGGTATGTGGTACCTGGTCTGTGGCAGGTTTATGTGTGGTCATATGACGTTCCAGCTGTGCACGGTGGCTAAAGGCGTCGGCGCACAGTGGGCAGGGGAAGCTCAGGTCCTCGTTCTTCTCGTGGCGATACTTGATGTGTTCCTTTAGGGATGTCAGACGCTTGTAGCCACGGTCGCAGTATGGACAGGTGAGCAGTTGGGCAAAGTCATCGGGCGTCGTTGTCGGGTCTGCAAGTGAGAGACAGGGTCAGAGGTTAGAGATCACAAGTCAGGTGTTGGAGTTTGATTTAGGCTCAATCACTCAATCAATCAGATTTTTCTAATGGATTTTCCCAACCTTCATTTTGATAATTATTTAGTTTTTACCTTCTTTATTATGTAATTTATTGGGTTTTTTTTATATTTTTTCATTTGAAAATGGGAAACTAACCCTACCAAGATTGTTACGTGGATGAATTTTGAATGCATTTTATTTTTTAAATTTTGATAATTGTTTCCTTCACATTGCTGCTGTTTCAGAATTGATGCCATTTGGACTGAATGACTCCCACTCATTTTCAACAGGTTTAAATTTTTGTTTCTTAAAGTTTTCTTTCCAATATAAAATAAACCTGAGATCTATCCGATCATGTGTTCCATGTGACTTATTTCCTCTCACTGATGTCACCGTTCTGTTCAGGATTTGAACATTGGTTTCTCTCACCATGGTCACTCTCATCCTGCCCAATGGCCTCCGGCGTGCCCAACCTTGTCACTTCCTCTGGAGCTTCAGGGTAAATAATGGCAGTATCGCTGCGTTGCAGGTATTCTGCGATGGCAGCAGGATGGGCATTGCCCTCCTCCAGCCTACGTTTCAGAAAGTACTCATCCAGCTCAGGGACGCCATCTAGTCGCCTTGCTGTGAACCAGAAGGTGGTGCGTTCAGAGACATCATACTTTCTGTTTAAATTTACACCATTTAGACTGATAATAGATCAGTAAACACATCATCCCCAGACAAAAATTGCACTTTCTCTGCTGAGCATTTGTTCAAGAAAACACGGTATCAAGAACATTAGTAGAAACTTGAAATGAACTGTCCCATAAAGAGTACTGATTGATAAATTGCACATTAATCAAACTGATCACACCTGAAGTGGTTCCTACATCATGAAGTGACGATGGCCCCAGAGGTTCAAACTCCTCTCTGCTGTCTGCTCAAAAACAACAAATGCTTCAGGATCATGAACCAACAACTGAAGGACATCATGTGATTCACAACTTTCATCAGCTTCACACACAGCTACAGTGACACACACTAACACACAGACACAAAACCACAACTGGCAGAGGGAGTAGGAAGAAAACAACCTCCCCCAACTCCCGGGGGGAGGGACTTTTTATGTATAGTCCACTCAAATAATTTCCCATACCTAATGGAAATTTATGTGAAGTAAATAAACATCAGTGTCATGAACAGTGAATGTCTCATTGTGTTTTACTTCATATTTAACATTTACATTGAAGTTCAATGATGTCCCTCCTAGCATCAAAGTACTTTACATAAAGAGCAGGTCTGGACCACACCGCCACCTAATTCGGGACGCATGAAGTGTTACAGACTCACCGCTGCCATTCAGTCCGTTGGTGTCGTCTCTCAATCTCCAGCTGTGGTGCAGTCCCTCATGGCCCTCGGGGTCCTCCTGGCCGCAGTATGACAGCAGGGCATGGCCAACCCGGGGTGAGGACTCCAGCGTGGGAACACCAGCCGGACTGCCTGCCTCTTCATCGCCTCCTCCTCCTTCATTGGAGAAGCCATTGTCCTCAGAGGCCACCGTCCTGTCGTCCTCATCTGTCTCTGAACCCGTGTCCACCACATTCTCATAGTTCACCACTGTAACACAAACAGCATGTCAACAACATCTGGACGTGGACCAGGTGCACGACCAGGACCAGGTCTGGGTGGTGTGTAGGACCATGACATCATGGGAACCGGCAAAAATGGTCTGAAGTGGGCCAAGTGGGGCAGATTTCAGTTTCCAGACATTTAAGTCTGATCACTGACGACCCCTCCAGCTCAGACAACAACTGCACAACAGGTGCAAATTAAAAAGGAGCCACGGACCAAATCTGCTGACCTGGGCTGAATACCAAGAGCTGGGGTCGGGGGCTCTAATAAGAGGTGTGACCACCAGGATTTAGGGGGAGTTCAGACAGGATAATGTCCCAGATCAAAACACAACAAAGAAAAGACGGAGGAAAGAAAGAGCTTGTGAGCTCTTTGTGAGGTTTGGGGTCTGAGCGAACATGATCTCAATGAGACCCCCTCCCAAACACACACACACACACACACACACACACAAATGCTGAAGCTGTTAGCTTTTGAAAATGCGACCTGTAGCAGCAGAAAGATGAAGAAGTTGATGAAGAAAGAAATGAAACCCTGAACACAAAGCTAATGATCTGGTCAGGGATCCTAGATCAGCTTGCTGTTTCACTTTGACTTTTAAATAAAGGTTAAAACATATAAACATGACTGTGAATAAAAACCGCCAATAAACACAGAAACACCAACACTAACCAATCAGCTGATCAAAAACCAATGACCACAACAGGATGAGCAGCTTTGATTGGCAGATGACGGAATCATCATTCCATCTTAAAATGGCCCTCCAGCTCCAGGAGGCTGCACTGTGATTGGCCAGTCAGTGTGTCAGAGGAAGCACTGACCTCCATAACAAAAGCCATTCACAGCCTGTTTGTCTGCTGGGTCACATGACTGACTGAGTGGCAGATGTCACCAGGACAACGCAGCCTCAAATCTCTGAGAGCACTGGAGTCTACCATTTTGTCCCTCCCTTGGACACACGGACACATGGACGCATGTCCTGCTGCCTTGATGCCTGGCTGCCTTGTTTCCTTGCTGTCTTGTCTCCTCGACCTGCTGCTCTCCCACAGCTCTCTTGTGTTTAGCCTTTGTGTCCATTCAGGGAGTCGAGGACAAAGCAGCAACAACACATTGCAGGGCAGGGCAGGGCAGGGCAGGGACCGCCCCCCGCCTCCCCCGTTTTACAAAGACACATTAATCCCCCCACCCTCCCCATCCTCAGTTTCATCATCTTCCTCAGTCATGTCTCTGGACCAGGGTTTGAACTCACAAATATCTCCAGCTGTTTCTGGGGGTGCTGAGGGGGAGGAAGGAGAGGAGGGGGACTTTCCGGGCAGGTGGTCATGGGAAGGTGTTACAGAGACAGACTGAACACTGGGCTGTGTGTCCCGATCAGACTGGGGGGTGGACTGCAGGTGCTGCAGCTCAGAGCAGGAAACACAAGTCTCTTCATCTTGTCATCATCTCACACACACACACACACACACACACACACACACACACAAACAGAAACAGAAAAAGACACACACACACCACTCACACAAGAATCAACGTGACAAATACTGAAAACCAAAAGGACACAGACACACAAAGACAACAAAAAGACATCATGAGGAGGTGTACACAGGCGCAACGCGTGATATCACAGACATAATATGACATCACACAGCACAAACACACCCCAGCCTGAAGAATCAGTGTCTCAGATCGACACCTGATGACCTCACACTGAGGCCCTGGATACAGCAGCCAATCACAGCTCTCCGTTTGCTGACGTTCAATCAACAATGCGAGGAGGGCAGGGCTTCAGGGTGGCAGAGTCGGCAGAGACAAATGTCCCCTTCGCTGACTGATCGCCACAGGTAAAATACATCCTGTAATCCTCATCATCCAGGTGTCCAATCTGACATGAATAATCCAGCTGTGTGTCTGCACGCTGATGACATCACACGTCCACACGTCCACATCCTGCTGCTCACTCCGAGGTACTGACGGAGGAGACCAGCTCCTGCTGCCTTTTCACTCCCTCTCTCTCTCTCTCTCTCTCTCTCTCTCTCTCTCTCTGTCTGTCTCGCCTGAGAGGAAATCACCTGAGTGAACAACTGGGATGTGTGTGTATGTGTGTAAGGAGGGGGGGGGGGGGTCGCTGCCTAGTGGCTGTGAGGTGCAAGTGATTCACTGAGAGAAACCTAGACGAAAGTATGTGAACAGCAGATGTTACACTCATTTACAAATCATATGGGGTTGTTGCCAAGCCTGTCTGTATATTATTGGACAGATGGATCTATAAACATCTGCTTTAATTTTAGCTGATTTAAGGATTGGGGGAGCATTAAGCCCACCCTGAGGAAGTGTAGGGGAAGCAACCTGACACATTGGGCAGTCATATTTTCTTGAAAATTTTCATCAACACAAATGATTAGCTTCAATCAGGCTGTTTTGGACTCTTGCTCAGCTAGGTTAACAGTTTCCCTGTTTCGAGTCTTTGTGCTTAGGGAAAAGTTTTGCTTTCTGCTCTTGGTGTTAGCTAAGCATGTTGGTGATTGTCTACAAGTCATATCAATTCAACTAGTCCAGAGCCCTAACCCTAAACCGAAGCACATCACCTCTGTTTTTCAGTAATCCCACTGGCTCCTGATCCACTTGCAGCATGATTTCAAGATTTGGCTTCTCAATTTTTAAAGCCATCCACAACCTTGTTCCTTCCTTTGGTCTGTTAACATTTTTATTAATCTTAATATTAATCATATTTAATCCTTTGTTGTAAAGTATGTCTGAGTGCTTTGAAAGGCACTCATAAATTGAATATATTTTTCTTTGTCGTCATATAGCATTATTGTTGTTATGTTTGGTTGGGTCTTTTGCCTGGGTGGGGTGGGGTGCTGTGAGGTGTTGTCAATGTCTGACCCCTAATTGAATTAAAGACCCATTTATCTGCAGGGGCCCAATGCAACAGGCTGGAAACTCAGCAGCCCCTCCCCATCAAATGGGATGAACCATCTGTGTTTGTGTGCACCCCCCCCACACACACACACAGCAGTGAGTCCTTCCCCTCCTGATCCACTACACACACACACAACACTATTTAACAGCCAATCAAATGACTGGTTGTTAAACACCTATTTCTGTTGGTCTGAGGTTTCTAATTGGTTGAAATCAGAGTTCGGGGCAACGGCATCTTCAGAACCAGTTCAAACTGAGAATAAGAACCAGTTAATAATTTTATTGAGAAAGTGTTCATTTGTAGATTGACAGGAAATAGTGTTCCATCTCCTTCCTGTTGTCTTCATGATGGACCCTGATCCTTCTCAGCTCCATGATCAGCTGAGCCTCAGTAAATACTTAAGCCTCTATTGTGTCCATCATTTCCTTTGAGACTCGACAACTCCTTGAGGACCAAGTCTACGGCAATTTCATATTTAGATGTAAAAGATACAGCCATCTTCTACCACTTTTCAGTTTCCGGGTCGTGGGGGCGTGCTGGAGCCAATCTCAGCAAACGTTCCAGGCAAGGTCACCCTGGGCAGGTTGCCAGTCCATTACAGGGCCAACAGTAAGAGACAGACAGGGACCAACAACCATTCACACACAGACCTACGGACAATTTAGAGTCACCAGTTAACCTGAACATGATGTCTTTGGACGGAGGGAGGAAACCGGAGTACCAGGAAGAAACATGGAGACTCCAGAAAGACCCTATGCCGGAAACCAAACCCACCACCTTCTTGTTGTTACTACCCACTATGCCGCCGTGGTGCCCAGATGTAAAAGATCAAAAAATTAAAATAAGCTCTGAGAATTATTTTATTGTTGTGTGCTACTTCCTGTTTGGTTTGATGCTTGTGATGTGTTAGCACTGACTGAGTGAGGACGAGCAGCAATCACCGCACAGCTCAACCTTTACAAACCCATAATTTCTGAGGAATGGGCCATCGAAGAAAGGAGGGAAAAATCCCTAAAAGACAGCAGCTAGGGGCGTGACTGAGCAAGAGTTTCCATGGCAGACCTGTTGGCAGGCCACTACGTAATTACAGTCACCACATCCCAGCTTTTCCTCGTGTGGTCGACCAGCTAGAAAACAAAAATGGAGACACTCGCTGGGCAGGAGGACGAGACAGATGTCGGCTAAAAAAAAAAAAACAGTTCAGGATTTTTCACACTACAACTAGAACAACTACAACAACAACAACAACAACAACAACAAAAAACAACTAAAATAACTAAAACCACTGTAGCAACTCTCATAAAATCTAAATAAAATGAATAAATATAGTGTGTTCTTATCACTGAGGGTCTGACAGTTCAGGAAGGCAGAGTTCCTCTTTGAACCAGTTGAGTCACAGTAAAAACTCTGCAGGATGTTAATCAGGTTTTAACACCTTGAAGTGCAGGTCGTTAAAAGAAGGGGTTAACCCCACCCATCCTCCACGCAACACTGGTGAAGAACGCACAACCTCAAGTCCACACCAGACTACATTTACATTTTATTTGATTTTAGAACCCAAGCAAGCAGTTACTGTCCTCTGTTCACACTCAGGGACTTCTACAGACTCATGTCACATGACCTGGGTTCAGCTCATGTGACTGGTGTCTTGCCTTCAGGTTTAAGGAGAAAGATGACAGGGTGAGGTCACGAGGTCACCAGTGAAACATGTCCTGCAACAGGACGCTAATGAAGATGAACACAGTTAAACGTTAGTCCTATCAGATGCACACGGTATCGGTTAAAGCCCCGCCCCCTGACCTTGGCCTCAGTGTGTCTTCTGATTAGACCAGAGTGACAGAGGACGTTGCTGCTGGTCCCTGATAAGACCCAACACCAACACTGTGTGTGTGTGTGTGTGTGTGTGTCAGGTGTGGCCTGAACATAATTATTTAATTATTCCTGAAGCAGCCCAGTCTATAGAGTCCGCTCAGACACCAACGGCCGTGAATACAAGATCACTTTCACAAAGAGCAGTCACAAAGAAATGAAACACACAGACACACGCACTCTCAGGTATTGCCTCATTCCGAGGTGTTTGTGTTTTTGTGTGTCTGTTCCTGGAACATTTTGTGGTAGTGAAACTGCTGACAGAGCCACTTCACAACTGGTCACAAGACATCGTCCACCAAAACCTGGACTCCAGGAAGAAACTGCTGGCCTCATCAGTTTGTACTTCACAGGAAGTGGACAGTCCGCCGCTGTCAGTCCAGCCAGAGATCACAGTTGGACATGGACTGGTTCTGATCATACTCCTGGTGAGAACTGGTCCCTGATCCTGGATTGAGATATAGACTTAAGATCTTCAGTTGTAGACCTGCTGAGTCACTGTCTCCTTATGGAAGACACCTAGCAACAGCATAACAACGCCTGAAACAAACACCTGCTGCTTCCTTACCAACGACCATCACCCTGACAACCATCTGTGAGCTCATATATTATAGGGGCAGGCCAGGACCAGGTCTTTGTCTGATCAGGACTCAGGACTCTGAGCTGAAATCTGCTCCTGCTGCGGGGCGGGGGGCATTGTTCCAATGATGTGTCTCCATTGTCTCCACTTGCCATCATAGAA
The DNA here is from genome assembly GCF_900963305.1 of Echeneis naucrates. Taxonomy (NCBI): domain Eukaryota; kingdom Metazoa; phylum Chordata; class Actinopteri; order Carangiformes; family Echeneidae; genus Echeneis; species Echeneis naucrates. Next base: position 108,342 of record NC_042531.1, on the reverse strand, counting down.
ACACTGCTGGTCTCTGTGGGTCCAGAACCGTGCTGGGTCCACTCAGCCCTGTGGTCCTGGTTGAGCAGGACCCAGTTGGAACCATGAAAGGAAGCGTCTTTTCATTTTAGCGCCATCATTAACAAACTAATTATCACTCATATATTTTCTCATCATCCACTGCTCCCAGACTTCTTCTACTTCCCCCCGACCGCACACATTCATCATCACCATCATCATCGACAACCAGCAGCAAGTTAAAATGCTCCATTTGTGGTTTTAAGCTAATGAGCCCCCACCCCCAAACGGAGACCTGAAACCAGAGACCAGAGACTGACCTGACATATACAGTTTGACACAAGCACTGTAACACAGAGGTAGAAAGTAAAATATTACATTAACTGTAATTTAGTAGTTTTGTCCTGTTAGCTACTAAGCTGGTTCAAGTCATACTTATCAGACATAGAACTTTGTTCATGTTAACGAACTACTGCCACTCTGAGTGGCGAGTCTCTAGAACAGCCTTCTTTCACCTACACAATATTCCAAAGATCAGAAACATCCTGTCTGAAGAGGAAGTAGAAAACAGAGTCAATGTATTTGTTCCCTCCAGACTGACTCCTGTAATTCATCACTATCAGGACGTCCCAACAGTTCTCTGCTGCAGGAATATTAACAGGCAACAGAAAAACAGATCACATTTCCCCTGTTCGCGTCCCTTCATTGGCTCCCAGTAAAGAATTTGAATCCTTCTCCTAACGCACAAAGCTCTGAATGACTGAACTTATCAGAGCTCAGAGTTCCTGATGGTCCCAGGAGGGCACTTCGCTCATTGGATGAAGGTTTAGTTCTGGTTCCTGGAGTCTCCATCAGGAGGCAGATCTTTGAGCTATCAGGCTCCTCTTATGTTGAACTAACTCCCAGTATTGGGGGCTCTGTCACAGCTTAAGAACAGACTGAAAACATTCCTTTATGACAGTGTCCAGTGTTAAAATTTAAGGTTTAATTACTCTTTTTCTTTTAGTTGTGCTGCTATAGGCCTAGACTGCTGGGAGAGGCCTGGTTTTTCACTGCAAATCAAACTCTAACTGAACTCAATCATTTTGAAACCCAGTAAGTTCAGAGAGTATTACTCTAAAGATGGATTTACAAGGGCTGGGCAATTTTTTTAAAGTTTTATAGCAGCTGCCATGTGATTCATTTGACATGGAACGATTAGTTGAGTAGAATATTTCAGTACTCTTTCCACCTCTGTGTAAGACACACACACTAACACACACACTCTGCACCACATTAGAGGTCACCAACTCGCTAAAATCATAGTCACAGCAGTGGTTCACAGCACACCGGGTTCAGGTCCTGTTCCTCAGGGTTCTACGGAAACCACTCCCTGTCAGTCTGACTTGGATCAGGTCTACAGAAACCATCACACTGATCTGCCGCTGATCAGGAAAACATCCATCACACCAGACCTCTGGTTGGTGACACGCTCAGGCATCTCCATGGAAACCATTACTTCCTAAAAAGGTGACAGTTGATGGCACAAACGTCTCAATGCCACAAGGAGCAGAGGTTGTGTCTGTTTGTGTGTGTGTGAGTGTGTTCTCAGAAATGGAGGAAGAAGTAGTCTTGTGGTGATGAAGTCATCAAACCTCGTGAAGCTGAATCAGCAGATTTTGGAAGAGGAAGGACAGAGAAAAACAGGAAGTGGACAGTTTGAGTCTTACCTGCTTTTGACACGATGAGCAGATCAGGTGGTGACCAGGAGCAGGAAGAGGAGAAAATGAAGAGTCAGTGTCAATCAGCAGGAAGTCAATAAAAACAGACCTCAATCAGGTCCAAGTCAGATCACAAAACTAAACTGTCAAACTTAAAATTTCAAAGCAAAGTCCAACACCTCCTTGCCTTTTGACCCTGAATTTGGAGGTCATGTTCCCTAAACTAACCAGATTTAAACAATGTTTTTTGACATCAGGTCTTTGTAGACTGACCTCTGACTGAGTCGGGCTCATGTGGACTCAGGCAGTCTCATTGCTGACCGTCTATGCTTTTGTTGTGGTGACGGCGGCATGTTGACTTGACGGGCCGCAGATCCACCCAGGTCTGATTGAATTCTCTTCTGGTCGACTGCTTATATACACAGTTATTGTTTGGTATTGCTTGGATCAATTTGCATTTAACCCAGATTTCAGAGACTAAAGAGGATTGAGGCGCGTCAAGCTACTCCATCAGAAATGGGGACAGGAAGTTGTCTTATCGTCCTCACTATGTGATGAAATAAACATGTCTGCTGCTGCGTCTTTGCTCGGCTGCAACTCCGTCAGCTCAGACATTAATCACTGTCTCACATTTTGGTTCAGCTGATACACCAGACGTCCAGGACAAAGGAGGCTCCTGAGACCCCCCACTCCCCCAACATGCAGGGGCAGGCTGTGTCCACTGGGTCACCTAGTTATGCCCTAGGAAGGGAGGGGGGGGGGGGGGGGGGGTCTTTTCCCAGGCTCATTAGAAGTCTGGAGAAGAGACAAGGGTGGGATGACTGGACAGGCTGCCACAGATGACAGTACCGCCGAGCTGAAGGTTTCAGTGGAGGGAGGTCTGGGACTTGTTTCTCTTGTTCTTTGAAATGTTTGGCTGCTTTAGAGCAGACACAATTTATGTTTAGATTAGCGTTGCACAAAGATTGGAATCAGCCAAACTAGATTTGGGTCCAGGTCTGTGTAATTTATAGAACTAACTCTAGATCAGTTCTGTAGAAAGCATGTTAGCATGCTGCCACTCTGATTCCTGATTCTCCATGACGCGTTAACATGGATCCTTGTGTCCATGGATTATTGGCATAAATCTTTAGTCCACTGAAAGACTGAAACCCTTGAACACGTTTTATTCCCTTAAACCTCTTTGTTGTACCAGAATGAGGCGTTTTCAGAGCACGGTATTGATTGACCCATTTACGTCTGTTTTCCTGTCACATCATCATCATCCCTGTGTCTGAGTCGGTGTGTGAAGTGATCCAGACGTTAACAAGCTTCATCTGTGTCACATCGATCGCTCCCAGCCACTGAGAACTGATCACTCACTCACACACACACACGCACACACACAGGAGAGGAGGGAACCACACACACATCAATGACCTCTATTGAATCTGGTCCCTTTGAGCGAGACCCAAACAGCCAATGAGCGAACACAAAGCCGCCTTTCAAGTTCATCTGGACTGATGTAATAAAATTGACACATGGAGTCGACTGAATTCTGGGGCGCCTGTTACCTAAACTCTCCCTTCCAAAGCGCACCCCCCCACACCCCTCCCCCCACTGCAGATGAATCAATTACAGAGCAGTATAATCCTGTTAGGGCAGATGAATGCATACCTCCCCGTTGGCAGGTGCTGGCAGGCTGAAGGGGCTTATGGGAGCAGCCGATATCAAAGCTGGAGCTTTATCACCACATTAGAACCAAACCGGCGCCTCAGCAGCACAACGAAGCACCAACACTGACAGGAAGCACGAGGACACACAGGGCAGAGCATCATCTTCATCATCCTCACGATTTCCATCATCGTCATCATCAGCAGGGGGAGGGAGGTAAAGGGCAGCCCCTCCCACCAGGTGCAGCATGACTGCAGCTCTGCTGTCAGGTACAACTGTCACTGGTGTAGGACACAGGGTAGCAGGTGGGACTGGGGGGGTTGGGGGGCAACAACAATCCCCTTCATTGTTTTGGTAGTGACGCTCCTGAGCACGCTCAGCTCCAACACATTCACAAGGTCCAATCTGTCTGGCAGCAGCGACCGACATTCTGAAGCACCTTGTCAGATAATGCAGGGGGGCTTCCTCCCCCATCCTGCCCCCACCGTTGGCCCCGGCTCACCCGACCATTGTGCACTAGGGGGGTCAGGACATAAATGGCTGCATGTTAACCACGTTTGACAGGCCGCACAAAAGGGGATACCTCGGGTCCCATGATGCAATCTGCCCCCCCACTCCCCTCAGACACAGTCAGGGACCCTGAACCCTAAACTGAATATGCAGGTCCTCTCCAGACCACTGGAGTCCAAATCCGACACTGAGTCCAGATCACTAGAGTCCAGCAGTGAGTTAGTCCAATGTGTGTTTCCAGTCTAAAGCAAAAACTGTTCTGGGTCCATTCCGTAAAGCAGGATTAACAAACCCAGAAAATGTTCCAGTGATCCGTTTTCACTTTAAATAAATCCACACACGCATTTTTCACTCCCATAAACGCTTTTTATCAACTCTGTAAGTCAACCAGGTTTGTCCTGTCCGGTTGTCAGTATGTTAGTCTTACATCTGCAGCTTCCAAACGACAGAAGGACTGCTGGGAAAAGAAGATACTGACTGTAAATGTCAGTTATCATTTCTGATATATAATGTAGAAGCTTCCATTATCTGACCGGTCCACCTCTGTGTGTTCCCTGAAATGAACGGTGCAGGTCGAAGTGGCCACATGGTTAATGATAATCCCCTCTGATCACTGTGATTGGGAACTATTGTCTAATAAGATCCATCACTGCTGCTCCATCATTCAGCTCACACTCATCAGTATTTACTGCACTATTTGTTCATATTTCCACTCATTTACTTCTCATGGCCCACTAACCTTAATTATCTCCCACTTTATATTTAATATTATTAGAATTTTTTCATCTATATTAGAACTTCTGTGTGAGTATCTTTGTAATATCTCGGTGTTGCCTTCTAATTCTGAACCAGAGTGAAGAAAAATGGCTCACAGATGGAGATCATCAATCTATACGTCTCACAGAAACTCATCTGACGAGGGGGATTCACTGGTTCTTGTTCTTCTGAGGATCTGAGTATCCTCTGACAATCCATTCCAACCTCCATGAGGGTCGTCCTCATGTAGTGATGTCATTTTGTCAGAGACCTGATTGGTCAGAGGTTGGGGCTTCTATACTCGGTGATCTCTATCTCCAACATCTATCTCCAGCTTTCTAAGACTAGAAACCCCAGGTTTTTAACCTGAAGTTAGCTCAATAGCTTGAAATTGTCTTTGTAGTAGAGAACCCTGGTCTCTGGAGATAATTTACTCCTTTATGACTGAGGGGAGAATTTAGAGAAACCCACTGTTTCCTGTTTATTAAGATTAAAAGGTTTTTGATGGAAGGCTGGGGGTGTGGCTTCCTTGACTGACAGGTGGATGAGCATCAGACGGACACAAACAGATAACGCTCAAAGTCTCGGTTCCTCCTCTTTTATAGATGAGTAAGGAGTTTGGGGCTGGATCGGACACTGCCAAGATGACAAGAGTAGAGCAACTCACTGAGTAGTGTGTTGTTGTAACGTGTTTTCCATAGTTCACTGTTGTGTGTTTTTGTATAGTGTAGGCTACAGCGCCTGCAGCAGCAAGGATAAGAGGTGTTTGCCAGCTCAAAGGGGGGTTTTTCGTGGTTGCGATTGATGGGGGGTGGTGTGTGTTTGGGGGGTAGTTTGGGGGGGGTTGCTTCTTTGATGGCTGACAGGACTCACAAAGGCACCTGCCCCATCCCTGGATGCCACCCCCCTCATCCCCTGACCTAACCAGCATTCCTGCCCTACAGGGGGTCCTCCCCATGGCTACCTTTACACCCCCCCCCCCCCGGTAATCCCACTGCAAACATTGGGCCAACTCTGGGCCAACACGAGACTTCTCAGAGCTGCAAGTGAAAAGGTGCTGATGGTGCTCATTGCCGTGGGAACAAGCAGAGGGACAGCATCACTAACATGCATTTTGGTCTGGACCAATGGGAGGTCAGCAGCCCAGATGACGGGTGGAGCAGCATCAGAGAGACACTCCTGGTCACTCCTCCTCATGGTTTGAGGAAGATGGAGATGAAGGTCATTGAATGATGTAGACAAGACGGGATGCGTACACTCAAAAAACACACAAGCACACACACCTCCACATTCTTCTGCTGTCAGGGGTCAGGACAGTCCATCAGCCCTGCTAGGTCATCAAGCCCTGCCATCCCCAGTGCCCTAACAACAACCAGTGCAGAGTCCAGTCTGAATTTAAAATATAATTAATTATGTTTAGACGATGATTGTTTTCTTAATTGAATTGAAATTATTTACTGCTATTCTTTTTTTAGACCTGGTTTTTCTGGACTCATGGTCTCTGGGATAGTGCATTTGTCGTCATGCGGCAGCTACAGCAGTTCCTAAGATCGGCGCTTTCGAGCAGCTCTGCCAGTGTCAGCTGACCCCCCCCGCCGCAGGCTTCCAGGCCACACAAGAGCGACTCCTCAGCCTTATCGTTTTAATTGGCCGATCTGTAACCAGGAAGTGGCGTCCTTTCATGGCGGCCTGAGACCTTGCTGATCTGATCTGGCCTGACGAGGTGACAAGACCAAGGAGAAAGGTGGAGGAATCTAAACTGGACGAGACCATGAGACAAAGTTAGAGGAGATTCTGTAGACTCTAGTCCAGTCCAGGTCCAGTGATGTTAATTACAATGATAGTATATAATGCTCCTTGAACATAGCATCAGGTGACACACCTGTACAATCACTGCTGCCTGAGGCATTCAGCGACAGCTGGGAAAATTGTCTGACACAATTGTCAGACATGTCTGACTAACAGTGGTGGGTGGGGCCCGGAGCAGTGGGACAGAGATGTGTGCAGGGTGGAGTCACTGGGCTGTACGCTGCCGGTCTGGACACACAGATGTCAGGACACCTTCATCCAGCCATCCATTATTGATTGTTCCATGTGTGGTTGACTTTGCCGCAGGAGTTCAGCCAATCAAATGGACTGTTTCTGTGGGGGAGGGGCTAAAGAGAGCAAAAGTGAACCTTAGCGTGTTTATCTCCGATGTGAGACCTGTCCCCCCAGATTGCTGCCTCCCCAGATCTGTGTGTCTGTAGTTGTGTCTGTGTTTGTGACCTTGGCAAGTCTGTATGTGTAGGCTATTGGCAGGTCTTCACTCAATCATGAAGAAAATATGCACATGGCAAAATTGCAGGGTGGGGGGGTATACCTCGCCTTAAACCATCAGAAACAACAGGAGACTGAGACCAAGCCACTGCCCAAAGGCATCATTGGAGATGGAGGACACAGTGAGTAGCCAGCTCAGTGTGACGAAGAGGAAGGGCAGAATGGTGACCCCTTCCTCATTGACAGATGTTCATGAGGAACCAAGGAGAAGGAGTTAAACCTTCTCCTTGTTTTATTTTGTTTTGACAAAACTGTAAACGTGTCACAAAATTACATATTTTAAAAACTTGAAAAGATCAAAAATATGAGAGGTCAAGATACAATAAAATAAAGCTCAAAGTCATCAAACGGCTGAACCAGAACACCAGAAACATTCAAAATCATTGATGACATTTATTCTGGTAATGGAGCTGTGATGTCACTATGATGTCACCACAAACAATCGTGTCCATCAGTATGTGAGGGTTTTATTTTGGCAGGGTGTGGTGTTCATCAGGGTATTAAGTCAAGCACTTCCTGTTGTAAAGATAATGTGTCTCTGAACAAAGGGCCCCTTCTTCTGAGAGCGGGGCCCTGGCTCCTCCTCCACTGTCCCCCCCCAGAGGACCAGAGGTGTTTGGTGAAGTAAATCTGTCTAAATCCTGAGGTGGGGGGTGAAGATGAATAAAGATAATCTGCTTTTCTTCACAACAAAACGTCTCTGGAGGAGAAGGGAAATTAGGAATTCATATCACATGGTGCATTTTCTACTTGATTCCTAACCTGTTCACAAGCTGAGGGGCCCTGGGGCCACCATGGGGGCACCAAGAGGTCCCTGCAGGCCGAACATTGAACAACTGCATGGGGAAGCTGCCACTCGCTTCGACAGCGAAAACATACAGACAACCAGATGCTGCACTTCCTTTTTAATCAGAAACTAAGAAATCTCAATCTGAAGTATACATAAAAAATAAAAGCCAGACGAAAAACCACCACTTCATAAATTAACAAAAATCCCCAAAAGAAGGTGACTGAGGAATCGCAGTCACAAATTGTTTTTAAATATTTATCAACTTGTAATTTGAAACATGAAATTTGTGTTGTGAGTTTTTCTTTTCCGTCTCTAAATCTTATTTCATGTTGCTACGACTGTCTGTTAATGTAGACTTGGGGGGTGGAGGGTTGTGTATATAGGGCATATACCCAACATGCACCTTCCTCTACCTTACGCCCTCCTCCATCCTCTTTTCATGTGCAGTGCCGGAGCCGCTCGGCTTGGCAGTGGTGAGCGGGTCTGAGTCGGAGGAGAGAGGAGCTGCTTTTCTTTGTTTTGCCCTGAGGGGGATGTTTACTGGGGGGGCAGATATGAAAGGCATTCAGGTCAGTGAGAATGACAGCGACAGTGTTTGTTTTTGTGTGTTATGAAGGCATAACACCTGATTACACACAGGAAAACACACTGGACCTCATGAGGGAAACGTTCAACTTTTTAGTCTTCAAGATGAATTAAATCTGAGACTTTGGCCAAAGCGCCAAACATGAGTCATAACGTCAAAATATGACAAGACTTTTACTATGAGTTTTGGTTTTTATCTGGAAGAAAACAAACAGGCCAATAGTTGACAGCAACGGTGATGAAGAAGAAAACTTGGAATAATTTCTCTCAGAGCAGAATCACGTCTTCATCAGCGTCATCTCACACATTCACCAAAACATCATGATGACATCACAAACCTCTGACTGACAGTTATGTGACATAAACATCCAGCCATTCTGAGGCAACACCTGGATCATTACAGACCCAGACCAGGTCTGTGGTTCAGGTCTGGAGACATTTCCTGAAACAGATAACACACACACACACACACACCCTACTTTATTAGGTACCCACCGATGCAATTCTTGGATACAGTGAGCAGATCACAATCCAAGGTCCCTGACAGAGACCAAGAGCAGGTCTAAACATGGACTCAGCCGTTCTCTGATGGGACAATGACACAGCTGTGAGACATGTGGTATGACTGGTCCATCAGGAGCCCAAGACCCCTACCCATTAAAACATGAGAGAGTCAAGTTTGTCAAGGAACTAGGTCTTGAAGGTGACCAGAGCCTGACCCTGCACTCCACTACAATAACTGTCCTTGTCCCAGAGGACACCTGGAGACCTGCAGTTTGATTATCATGTCGACATTTTTCAGACCCAACCAGACACAAACAAACTCCATTTTCTCAGCGCGTGTGATAATAGGCAGCTGAAACCATCAAACTCTCCATTCAGAGACCTGCACCACAACCAAGACTTGCAGACACAGACACAGAGACACACACACACACACACACACACACACACACACACACACACACACACACACACACTAGTGGTCTATGTTTTCTGTTTCTGCAGCTTCAGGAAAAATAAAACTGGTCACAGCCTCTTTTATGATAAACTCTGATTTTAAAATTCACACTGTTACCAAAATTTTGTCAGAGATGTGTGGACTCTCTGGGACCTTTAATATGTGGAGACACATGGACAGAAAGGTCCAGGCATCAGCACCAAACTTCAACCAGTAAACAGCAGGCTCTAAAGAACAGCTGCAGCCTCACAGCTGGATGAAACGGGCGGACACCCAGAGGTGGAGCAGGCAGTCCCATCCTCAGAGATGCCATTTTACCAAGCCGTACTCTCCCCACAAACCCCCATCAACAACCCCCCTGAGACCCAGAGAGGAGGAAAAGACAAAATAACAGAAGAAACAATCAAGTCAAGACCAATAGATTTGATGTTAATCTGAGGTCAAAAACTTTTCCTTCAGTTTCATTTTCAACATTTTAACTAACGCTTCACAGATATCTAACAAATTATATTTCTAAAAAAATAATAATAATAATAACTAATCTCTTATATAATTTAAATTGTTTTCTTGTCTAAATTTAAAATTTCCCATCAACAGAAAACAGTAAAATCACCCTCTTGAAATTATATGTACTGAAATTGTGTTTGATCCGGAGTTAATTCACAGCGCGGACACACACCGATAAACCATCGGGACAAAGTGCAGCGGCTGCGGAGGGACACGGCTGCGACACAAAGAGCGAAAATCCGCAATTTTTTAAAGAGTTCACAGCCAGGAAAAATACCAGAGACACAAGATTTAATTCAGAGAATTCATGATTAATAATCAATTCAAATAATGATCCGTCACCGAAGCTTTAGTTAAAAAAAACTAAAGGTTAGAGTTTTTCCACTTTCCTCCTCCCGTGGAAACAAACAGGAAAATAAAAACATCTTTATCAAAGAGGAAAAATCTGATCAAAGAGGATATGAATTAAATAAATCAATTAATGTATCAATTAATCACCTTTAATCCCATATGAGGACTTTTTTTTATTAAGCTGATTTTTGTGTTTGCTGTTCGGACACGCGGCCCTGACAGTTCTGATCAACACACACACACACACACACACACACACACACACACACACACACACACAAGCAGTTCGGGATAAAAGTGAGTAAACCCTCAAATAAGTGCTGAACGCGGGAACAACAGCCCGGGCCGTGGATCCGGATCCTGCCGCGGGGTGTTGGGCCGCCCGGATCCCGGATCCACAGGTCCTCACGCGAAGCCTCAGAAATAACGAATAACGGTTTTCCTGCTTCGAGCCTTAGCAGAGACCTGCCGCTCCGCCCGGCGGCTCCGGGCTGCGCTCCATCACTCCCCGGGGTCTCACTCCTGCCCGGCCCGTGAGCGCCACACGGCCCCGGTAAAAACTTTTTGCGTCTCGGGTACGCGCGGACAAGTGGGGACCTTCCGGCCCGGGGCGACCGGGAGTGGACTGCACACTGTGGCAGAGTTTTCGGGACTTTGTGTGTCGCAGTGTGTGTTCTCTTACCGTTCTTCCTCCGGGGGTTGGCCTGTTTTCGCCTCTTGCAGCGGGGACCCTCCGCCATGATCTGCTGCCTCATTGATAAGTCAGTCCAGTCCGCATGGATCCTCGATCCGGCTCCGCCGCTCCGCTCCCTGACAACCAGCACACACACAATAAATCCCAGACCTGATCCCGCACCCGGACCGGACTTTATCAGTACTTTGGTTAACTTGTGTTAGTTTAGATCCAACTAACAAAAGACTCCAGTTTCTTTTGTTTGAGTTTGTTTGTTTTGTTGGAGAGCGTGCACCTAGCGCACCACCGCCCCGCGTCCCCGTCCGCCTGATCTGTGATGTGAGGAGCGTCTGTGCTGGTCTGACAGAGGAGGGCGGACACACACACACACACACACACACACACACACAGTGTGCAGCCTGCTGATTAACCGACACTGAAACAAACTTGTTGATTTTCTCCTGATTGTGACGCGTCTGTTCCCGCACGCGCTCTGTGTCTGTCCGCGTGTAAAAATGTCAAGAAGTTCACCTGAGCGGCCTCGCGCTCACCTGTAACCCATCGGTACACTGATCAGGAACCTATCAGTGACAGGCTCGAGCCGGTTTCTTATATAAGCTGCGCTTGAAATTTAGGCCTGCAGTTGTATAACGTGTGCGCGTGCTGATTAACACCATCACTCAAGACGAAGAAGCAGGTGACCAACACCTGCAGCTCCCGCGCGCTCATCTCTGCCGGTCAGGTCTGGTGGTCTGAGCGGGAGACAGATGTCTTCATCGCCGGCCTGCTCGCGCCCTGAGCCCACCGTCATCAGCAGACCCCCCCCATTCATTCAACAATTCAACACCTGGAGCTGCAGCGCCTGAGCGGGAGCGCGCACCTGTGTACTCTCCTCTCACCTGGCTGCGCAGGTAGAGCAGGTGAAGCGCGCTTTGATTGGCTCCTTAAAGAGCAGAGCGCCGGAACCTACCGGAGAGAGTCCGCTGTTCCCGCTCCGACACCACAGTGCTGCAGCAGCGCGTGGACCCCCACCCTAAAGAAAGAGGAAAACCCCGGATCTGGTCCCGCCGGTCCCGGTGCTGGAGCGGCGACGGTCCGGGCGGCAGGTTGGGACCGATCCGGTCTGTGTGACGTCTCCCGCCGGAGCCTGTCACCGTTTTTCCCTGCAATACAAACTGGCGCGAGACCTAGTGCCACGCGCCACCTATCTTCACGCGGAGGGATAATTGAGGAGGGTTTCCCGCTCCTCCCCCTCCTCCCCCCGACCCCCACCCCGCCGTGATCACCATCAGCTTCTCTGGTCCGCGTCATTCTTGGTTCCTGACCAGGTTCCGGTTTAAATCAGCAGTATACTTAGACCCTGCGTGCAGCTCGGACCACATCAAACGGAAGGAGCAGCTGATTGGCTCTCACAGATATCTTACCTGTGCAGGTGAATCCAGGAGACGTCATCAGGAGTATGTGTGAGATCTGTGTTTGGCCAAGTGTTATATACACATATCTGAAATTAGATTTTTATGTGGAGATTAATAAAGTCAGTGAGTTAACAAAAAATAATACAAAATATATCATCTAAACCAAACAAATAAAATTAAATATAAAAATAACTTACAACTTGAATTTGTGAAAAATAGCACAAATTTTTCAAAAAACTACAAAATACGTTGAGACATAGTGGGCTATTAAGATTTGTTTCACAAATTAAAGCAAATTCAGCAATGACTACAGCAGTGACATCATAGTCTCAGGTGAGGTCACGTGATACCAAGTTGTCGCAAATACAGGCGACAAAAATGCCCCAGAGATTATTTAGAACGGAAATTGAATCTGACATCTGATCAGAAAGACAAAAAAAAAATTATCAAACAAAATAAAAGTCCTGTCTTGCTGCTGTAATTTCAAAATAAAGTTGACCATTAATGAAATAATATCAACTTCCTGTCTCATCTCAGGTCAAAGAGGAAGTGACAACGTAGGAGCCAGTAACCTGCAAAACCTCGATCACTCCCTCAACATGTGTCGCTCTCTCTCTCTCACACACACACATTGTGTTGTTGCCTCAGCTGTGTTACAACATGAGGTGGATGTGAACAAACAATGAGGGTGGCAGATGAAGTTCATGTGAGGCGACTGAAAGCTGCTGGGTCATCAAGATAAAAGTACACAACACAAAAACACTAACACAACACAGGCAGACAAAAACCAGAGATCGTCCCAACAGAAGCCTCGTAACATCAGTAATGTACATAAAACAACAAACAACAAAAAAAGTTTCCAAAAAAGATAAGGACCAAAAACAAAATGTCACAGAAAAATTTAACAATACTAATGAACACATAACAATAACATTCAACTAACACACAATACACAACAATATAAAATCACATGGGGGTGAATAAAGTATTAGGGTCAAAGGTCAGAGCTTTGCACTTCATGTCATGGTCACCATGTGATTCTTGACATGGAGCCGATCACATCATAACAAGACATGATGTCACAGAAAGGAGACAACAGATTATTTTTTTTTACGTGGCTGCTGTTATAGATTGAAATTTTTTTATTTCAGTCATCAAATTCTAATGAATAAATAATAAAATATCTAACTTTTATATGACAGAAATGACAAATGACTGCACACATAGACATTCAGACTGTGTGCTGTGTCAACTCACTTGTCAGATGTGATGTCACGTATGCATAGAGACACCTGAATCCTGAGCTGATCTAGTCCAGGACCAGAACCTTCAGCAACAAAATCAAGAGGACCTGAACTCACCACAGTATTTTAGCTCAGTGCTGACTGGTGGTCATGTGATCAGATGACTGATGTCAGCTGATCCAACACCTCACATGCAGGTGGATGTTAATCTTGAATGTGGGGGGGGGATTATTGTGTTGTGGGGTATTACAAGGGGTGTTGGGGGTTTAAAGGGGTATTACACTAATCACAGTGTAAGTGCTCCCATTAACCTTACATCTGTGTGGCTGTGGTGGGGGTGGGGGGCACATCTGTCTGAACCCTGTCTTCTTCTCATTTGTCCAATGAAGTCATGTTTGTGTTCTTTAAAAAGCATTAATCTTCAGTGTGTCGTGTTTTCATTACATGTGAGGACCAAAGCATGAAAAGGGAAACGCCTGAGGAGGACAACAGGGAGGCGGACTGAAAGAGACACACTAAACAGGCCAGGAGGACTCAAAATGTCCTCTGCCATCACTTCCTGTTGGAGCAGAAGAGGAGGAAAGGAAGAAGAGGGAAAGAACAGGGGGAGGAGGTGGAAGGTGGGAGGAAGAGTCCTATTCTTTCTAATCGGTCTGAAGTGGGTGGTGAGTGGGAGGGTGCTCCATACAACACAACACAACAACACGAAGGAACAGAGAAAACAGACCAGACCAGGCCAAGCCCAAATAGACCAGGATGAGCAACACAACATACAACCATATCTAACATCGGGTAATCAAACAACACACAACATTACTAAATATTGATAATGTCATATAGCAACACACATTCCATAAGATAACAACATACAGCATGTAACAACATTTAACATCACCAAACATGACAAGGCCTAAGATCACATTACATCATGGCAGTGCTGGTGGTTGAGTTCTTAGAATGTGTGCTGCATTATTGCAGCGTCCCAGGTTCATTCCCAGGTTCAATTGTTTCAGGTCGTTCCTCTCTCTTCCTACTAGCCTCTCTGCTAGTTACAGACTGAAGTAAAAACATAAAAAGGCCAGAAATAAATCTAACCAAGTAACAACTTTGAACACAACATAACAGGTATGTGTCATATCATGTATTATGTAACAAAATATGTACTATTATATCACCTAACATAACAACACGTTAAATTATGTATCAACATGTAAAATAACAACACACAACAACATTTAATTTAACTACCTATGACAACTCGTAACATCATACAACCCCAACTGGACCAGGGTCTCAGACTGTCATGGTGACAGTAGCAGCACAGTCAGACTGTGCAGTTTTGTGGTTAAATGTGTAGTTCTGGTCCTGCTCATGTCTCCTCTCAGCAGCAGGTGTTGGTCTTGCTTTGGCATCCAGCCGGTTTTCAGCCAACCTGTGTTTATGTAGGAACTGAAGTGGGGTCAGGACTTCTGACAACTTTGTTTCTGATCCCTCAACATGTTATTGTAGCAGTTTGATTCTGTACCTGCGTGACGCTCCCCCAGGACTGACATCTCATCTGAACCGTTGCAGACAGCATAATGAAAGCTAAAGGAAATTCTCTGGGCTCTTCTGTTTTTGAAGCTGTGACGGCACTTTCTCTCTAAGAGACAACCCCCCCCGTCTACTGAAGACAAGGAGGAGGTCCCACATGTACATGAGCCCATCGGCCTGTGAGTGGGACGAAAAGTGAGAGCAGGCTGAAGATACCACATAATTTTGTGTAGAGAAGAAGAAGAGGTCCAGTCCTCCGTAGAGTCAAACCAACAGGAAGTGGTTTTATCTGTATGGCAGCACTCAACAATAGGCAGGAAGCTTTGTGACAGAGGCGCCAAGAGACACGAAAAGAGAGAGAGAGGATCAGGTCAGTGACCAATCTGACCTGATCCTGGTCCTGTCCTGGTCCTGTGTATACAGGGGTGGTTCAAGCCTGGTCTTGTCCATTTAGGAAGCTCATCATACAGTTTTTGTCCAACAGAAGCATCAGGGGTCAAAGGTCATGACTCTGTGGTTCCGAGTTACGTGAACTTCTCAGGTGATTCACACAAAAACAAACTCATGATTTAATGTTTTTGACCAGGAAGTGGACTGAAGACAGAGAGAGCGAGAGAGAGGCCTCTGAGGAGTAGTTAAAGGGTTTTTTATGACACTCTCGCTCTCTAAAGCTGTTCAAATACCCCAACATGGTGGCAGCAGGTGGTGAGGGTGAGCAGCAGCAGACCTCTGATCCAGGATCAGTGGTTCAGCTCCGTCACATATGGAGCTCCGGCTCTGGACCATCTGTCTGTCAACACACTCTCCGTTCTCTTTATTGACTTCACCTGCTCCGAGCAACAACAGGAAGTTTTTTGTCAGTCACACAGGTCAGCAGCGCCTCTCAGGTGATGTTAATCTTAGTCGACTCCTCTTAAAACGCCATTCAGTGTCACAATGAGTGTCATGGCTGACTCTAGACTTTGGACCTTAGGTGCTCAGGTGCTTAGAAGAAGACTTGATCCCTATGTCTATGTACAAGTGGAAGATCCCCAGAGACTCTTCCTCCTAATTTTGAAAACTCTGCTTTATTTTTCCTTAAAAATGACTCATACAGGCCAACAGCGACAAAATCTGCTGCTGGATGAAGAGTTTCCTCCTCCTCCTCTCTGGCATGTCACTGTTGGTCTGGTGTCCAACCACAGAGGGCGGGAAACAAGAGAACACAGATCCAGATGTTTAACTCCTTCACTTCAAACACAGAATGGAAAACTGACTGTTCTGTTGATTAATTATCAGTCATATGAATCAAACATGATCAATATCTTTAGAACTTCCCATCATTAACAAACTGAACCACGTTCAACTTAAACCCCAGAAAAGGAATTTCAAGGCATTGTTCTGTTGTTCAGTTACGGACCTAAACGTCGTAGTCCGTTCTACATCGCTGGCCCTCGTCATCGTTTGGACTCTGTGACCTCTGACCTCGACCCTGCATGATGATGAAGATGAAGCGCACGCCGAGAGTCTGACTGACTTCTCATTGTGTGACAGGTTACTGAGCGTGCTCAAACCCCCCCTCCCACTGGAGGCTAATACTGGCTCATCAGAGGAATTCAGGGGGAATTTATGCACCGTCTCCCGGCTAATTGAATTAGACGCATGGTGTCGACAGTGTGGCCATTGTGGAGGCTGCACAATGTTGGGCTTCATGCGTCCAGAGCTCAGGGTGGAATTCTGTGCCATTTAGAGCCAGAGCCCCCCCAACACACACACACACACACACACACACACACACACACACACACAGGCACGCATCTCAACCACTGGCTCTTTATTTTGTTCCAGTCACTGATCTGCCTCAGGCTCCAGGCTCCATCAGTGGACTTGGGCCATCATTAACCAACTGTGTGTGTGTGAGTGTTTGTGGGGGGGGTTAGACCAGGGGGGTCAAGTCACCTACAGGGCAGTAGGGAGGGACAGAGTGGTCGTTTTTAACAACATTGTATCTCTAACTGAACATTTATATTTTGACTAATGAAGTAATGTGTAACACATTAAGGTGTCCGTTCTTCAGATCGGACAACAGTCCTCCATTTTTCCAGTGTGACTGTGGCAGATGTTGTGCCTCTGATCTTTCCACTCATAGCTACTTATCAACAGTGTGACCTTTAATTTCAACATCCTGTCAAACCTCACTACTACTGGCTAAGTGAAGGTACATTGGTCTGTCTCTCTGTCTTTCTGTCTGTCTCTCTCTCTCTCTCTCTGTCTATGTGGCTCAGAGGGAACAACAGCAGCAGTAACAGAGGTCCCCCCCCCCCCCCCGCCCTTCGTGCATTTCACCAAAACCACTAATTAGCATGACTTCTGATGGTAGCAGTAAATAACAGCAGAGACCAAATGGAGCAGTCACAGGATCACTCATATGACAGTGGATTTTATTTGAAAATTACACATTACAACATTGGAGGCAGCAACTTTTTGATGCTGTGTGACAAAGGGGGTGCAAGTGTGTGTGTGTGTGTGTGTGTGTGTGTGTGTGTGTGTCGGTTGTAAGTTTCTGGACTGAAGTCAGTGAGTCACAAGTTTTAACGTAGTAATTCTCTGAGCCCCAGATGGGTTCCATTTTACATCACATGTTGAACTTTTACTTGAGCAGGAAGGAGTTGAGGTCGGACGATCAGGCTGTCAGAAGCTCCGGATGGGATGTTTCTGATGGGGGCTCTGAAACTGGAACCTTTATATTCTACTGTTTAAAGTCACTTCAGCACAGCACAGATTTAAAATAACAGACTCAGGGAAATCTGATTAAAGCAGCTTCCAGTTATTCACTGTATTGGGCCTTTTTATAATTTTTTTAATCCCTGTGTTTTCTTAAAAAGATTGTGATCTTTAAAAGTGTCCACATATTCAGAATCAGCTCATCAGTTAATTCTATCAGTGACTCAGTAGAGACTCTGTTCACTGTAATCAGGGACATCAACTCAAAAAACAAGAACAAACTAAAAACACACTTATACTTATTTTCAAGATAAATCAAATGTAAACCTTAAAAAACAAATAAAAGTTCAACACAGGCATTTATCACTTTTAAGTTGAATTTTCAAGTTGATTTAATTTACTGAATTAATATCAAACATTTTTATAACATTATTTCACGCCAGAGTTAATCAGTTGGTTTTGTAGTTTTCTGAGATTATTAAAAATTCATAAATTTGATGAAAACATCGCCAGACATGTTCAACTGATGTCACAGTCAATCAACATCATCACTGACAGTGACATCAGCTGGATAAGTCACTGATAACACTGACTGACTGACTGAAATGTGTCTGAACCATTGGAGGTGGAGCTCTCAGGTGATCAGGTGACTGTGTCAGGTGACCGCATTAAAGCTCATGTGTTCATAGCTAACAAGTGAGTTCATATCTGTGTTGGCTGTAAAAACATGCAGGAGAAGAAGAGGCCCTCTGTGGATGAACAAATTCCTTCAGCTGCTGCTCATTGTCGGTTCGTCCTCGTACAGTGGACACATTATCACTGTTCCTGTTGGAACTTTGTTTACAGACTCGCAAAACCCCCCAAATCCACGCTGATATGCTAATGGAAAGAAGTACTACTGAGACCCCCCGGCAATATCTGAGCAGGGCCACACCACCAACAGACGGGCCTTTTGTCTGGTCCAGGACTGGGACTGTGGCCCTGGATCCCTGGCCTCAGGGATCTGTTATTCAGATGGCGTCTGGTCTTTAGTGACTGAACATGACAGACACGCATAGCTCAGCTAATTCTGGAGTGCCTCTGGTCATAGAGAAGGAATTAAGTGATAAATAATGAAAGAACAGAGGACAGCTCTTCATGGTTAACCTCTGATCGTCCGGTCTGACCCTCCCTCACACAGAGACTCTGATCCACTCGCTCAACTAGCTCCACAAGTCCACAACCGCAACCAGGTGGTTTCAGACCTACACTAAACATCTAACAGGCCGACACATCTCCAATACTACCACAACTCAACAGTGTGAAGGCACACTGGAGGCAGGTATAAAGGAGCTGACAGATTGTAGATCAGCTGGCTGCTGTCTCCATAGTTACAGAGAACAGAGACAGGGGGAGACGTCACACAGATGACCCTGATGCAGAACCATAAGGAACTCTATGTCTCACTTGGATGGCTCCTCTAACATTCTTCTGATGTTCCGCCATTTCACAACCAAACAGACCACATCTGAGGTCCACAGAGACGCTCTCTGCTGTTGGTGTGAGTCCACATTATAACATCAGGTAGGAAAACCACCATTTGGAGTCAGAGTCAGTGTTTCCTTTAGCAGCAGAAAACAACAGGATCATGTGATGTCTTTTTTTGGGCATGACTTTCTGACATGAAAACACATAATTTTAATTAATGCTGATTAACATCAGTCGTCAAACGGCCTCTGATGTGATAAGAGGGTCTGGGGAATTCCGCTCCAATCATTAATTCAGGGCAACAAGTCCATCAACAGAAATATCTTTATTTACAGAGTTCTTCTGTACACTGTGAGGTTATTATTATTATTATCATTATTATTTGGAAATCTGTAGAGACACCTGAACATTAATTGGACAAGGGCGGGGTCATCCTGGACAGGTCTCCAGTCTATCACAGAGACCTACAGACAATTTAGAGTCACCACTGATGTCAAACATGATGTCTTTGGACAGTGGGGGGAAACCAGAGTACTCAAAGGGATGAAGGAATTAAAAGGTTTATGTGGCAAGCGTGAGCTCGCTGTTAAACCCTAACAGGAAGTGGTGCTGATGTCTCACCTGACAGGAAAACCCCATTAGGGGAGGGGGTCATATCATCTTAATAATCCCTTGATGACATTAATTGAGTCATCGACACAAGATGCTGTTGTGATTCATTAATTCATGTGCTCTGAGGCTTTCAGACTTGAACGGGAGTCCAGGGGTGGACTGGGACTGAGGACAGAGGGTTAGAAAACTGAGAATTCTTGACCTCTGACTATGTCAGATGGTTGTTCCGGTTCTTGAAGAATATTTGACCAAACTATGTTTCCTCCCAATGTTGTGTTTGATATGAGTGTTTGTGTTTCAGTGAAGTTTTCGTTTATCTTCAGAGGACCCAGGACTGAGTGAAGGTCTGCTGAGCACCTGAGACAGCTGTTCTTAATGAAACCTTGTTAAATGAAGTTGATTATAGGGTTCTGAAATAAAACACTTCCCTGTGTGAAGTCTTCAGAGGTGGCAGTTCCTCATCACTCTCCAATTAAAAACAGCAGAGATTCAGGCAGATCTGAATTCATATTCAGGTTCATTTGTGTGAAGACTGAGAGGATGGAGAAAAGCGTTGAGCTAACATTTCTTTGACACATAAATTCAGACGAACATGAACACAACATAACAGTCGGTGTGTGTGTGTTCTGGTGTTTCCGCCTTTGCAGGAATCAAAGTGATGAAACATTTACCATTTCATAAGGACATGTGTGAGGAAGACATGTTTAGTCCAGAATTAATTAATGAATTCTGTTTTTGGAAAAAACCCGAAAGGAAATGAAATTGAAAGTTGATCATGATCGTGATGATGACAATATTTTCAAAGTCAGTTCATGATAGTCATAACATTCAGGGCCTCCAGGACAGTTGAGGACAGTCAGGATGACAATGGAGACAGAGTCTGACCAGATCATTCAGGTGATCCTCTTCTCCTTCTGACTGTCTCCTGGCTCGTCTCTCGTTGCCATCGACAACAGTTATCATCAGACTGTTGAAGCGAGAGCTAATGATGCTCCACAGCAGTTTATCTGCTGCTGACATTACATCCTGACTGAGCGTCCTGTTCGCTGCGTGGGTTTGAACCCTGGCCAGAGGAACTTGGCAGCCACAGCTTGATGGTTATTAATATTCCTAAAGGCCTGAGAAAATAAACTTCCTGTCAGAGAGGGTTGCCATGGTGTCTCAGGGTTGACACAGTGGTCCAACTGTAGCGTCATTGTCTCTCAGCCTCATTATGTCTTTGTGTGGGTCTGGGGACAGACAGGCCTGACAGGACAGGAAGTGTCCTACTGAGGGACATAGTAACACATTGGGAAAGTTTCTCAGCACAGACAAAATCAACAAACACCTTTTCTGAGGAATCTGACCTTTGGCGTCTGACCTGATCAATAAACAGAACCACAGTTCTGAACTCGGGACAGTGTATCTCTGTTGTGGAACAAATTCCTGCCACTCATCAACATCATCATCAGCATGATAACCTGATCATGAACCAGGAGTCTCAATATCAGATCAATAACCCACTGAGGACTGAAACTCAGCTCCTCTGACCTATAAATGATGAAAGAGCTGATTATTGGAGGACTGGATCGACGTGGATCAAACCACTGGACTGGATTTTAATTTCAGATGAGTGAACTAATGAAAATAAGAATTACTATTAAATTTATTTGTTGGGACCTTTCAAGGCTCTCAAGGTCATCTCACAATAACATATAAAATAAAACAAACAAACAAGCAAAAAACAACAGTGAAAAGTACAATGAAACCGCTTCAGAAGAATCAATGATCTAGACCTGATACCCTAGTCCTCTGACCTCTGACCTTTGTGGCATCTTTATTTTGAGTTATTTTTAAGTAAAGTTGTAGAAGAAATGGCTGATTAAGATGCAGCATTCTTTAAATGTCCAGATGTAAAACAACTCTGCATCTGTTGCATCCAGGGTCCAGGTCTGGGACTTGGAGGTCAAGGGTGACCTCTAAAACCTTTGCTTTGTATTTGTCCTGTAAGGCAACATTGACAACCTTGAAAGACAACTAGAGAAATAAAACGTGACATAACACAACAAGAACACAACACAACATGATGTGACATGACATGACATGACATGACACAAGAACACAAACACAACACAACATGACATGCACATGCCAAGTAATCATGGCATCCCAGGTTCGATTTCAACTGAAGGACTTCCTGCAGGCCACCATCTCTGCTTCCTGCTGGTCTCTCTGCTGATTACTGTCTGAAATAAAGATATAAAAAGCTCCAAAAATTATTTAAAAAATGAACACAACATGATATGATAACAACAACACAAAACGGCACAGTGCAACACAGCGCCTAAAAAACCCTCCAATCAAAAAATCAAAACATGAGGTGAAGTCCTGTTTCTGTCTTGCCTTCAAAGTTACAGCCACGAATGAGCTGCAGTGAAACCACAATAGATCTGGTCCCTGGAAACTCAGCTGGACCTGGATCTGGTCCAACATAGTCATTGGCTTCAGAACCACATGAACCCATGAAGACCTCTAGTCCTTTAACTTCTCTTACTAACAGTTTGTTTCTGTGATCAGTTCATATTTGAGCTGTTAGTGTCACTGTTTGTGTGTGTGGATATCCTGGACTCCATGCTTGGGGAGGAAAAGTAAATACAAGACCCCAAAAAACGCGTCTGGGATCTGAGACAGGAATGTGGAGGGCATGGGAACAACACACACATCGACACACATAGACCAACAAACACAGACACACACTTCTGTCGCACAGCCACCCTGAGAAAAAGTGAGTGGGCGAAGGTTTGAATTTGGATTATATGCAGAACCATCAGGTCATGGGAGAGAGACCTTTACGGCAGTTTGTGTGCTAAGCTAGGCTAACAATCCTGTCTGTATTGTGTTGTGTGTTATTATGTGATAATATGGTTATGTTTGTTATATATGTGTTATGATTTTCCCGAAGGTTAAAACCAGAGGAGCTGATTGGCTGTGACCTTGTTCCCGTCAAGCCTCAGTTTGTGTCATGTGACCAAGAGCTTCATTAAGATATGATGTGATGTCATCAGAACAAACAACAGTCGAACAAACATATAAGCTAGCAAACATCACGGACAGGAATGAATCTGACGTTAACGAGCTGCCTGTTAATTGACTTCTGTTAATGAAGCAGATTAAATCCCAGTTAATTGAAAACGAGTTGAATTAGCAGCATAAACAGATGAATAATGAATCATCACTTGTTCCTCTTCATTTCATTATGGAGATGAGTTTCAGGCCTCGTCAAACCTCCACTTTGATCCGTCCTAATTGTCCCAATCATCAAAGACAGAGTCCCCACTCAGTGCCCCCCCCCCCCAGAATCTAATGCAAATACCAGGCGGTGATTAAAGTTTGATGCTTTGATACATATTCATCTGAGTCTGGGGGAAAGTGGGGACCAGGTCTCTGAGTGAGTCTGTGGGGACATGGGGGGGGGGCCGTTATTACATATTCACGCACAAGTAAAAATACACACACAGACCACAGACAGCCTGTTGGAGCTAAGGCTGCAGCTTCAGACCAGAACCTTAATTCAGAACCTGAGCTCACTGAGATCTGCTTCAGGTCTCTAACGATAGACTTATCAGCTGCTGATGCTAAGCTAAACTAACTGAAGGATGGGGTCATCCTATTCTCTGCTATAACAAACACATAAGCAGCAGCAACACTCAGTCTCCATACACTTGGTCTCTTTAATCTTTAGTGTTATTGAAACATTGGAGTCATTGTGACTGATCAACAATCAATAATCAGTGTGACACATCATCACTGTACTTCAGCTCACCATAGAAGGAAGTGCAGTGACTTCACCTCTGTTGTGATATGTTTCCTGTCAGCACTCTTGCAGCTGAACGTCAGCCTCTCTGGGGGAGCGTTGCCCCAATTTCCTAATCTGATTTTGTTGCTGCTCGTCTGACTGAACTTTGATTTTAATTTCACAGTTTGAGGCTGAAATCACCTCCAAAGAACGAGAAAACAACTCCACTGCAGCGACTTTTATTCTGGAAACCTGGAAACCCCAACAGACACGTTTCATGTTTATTTCCATATTTGATTTTTTCTGATCTGCTTGTTTGGAGACGAAACTGTTTGTTTCGTGATAGGAAGTATCATTCATTCATTCATTCATCTTCATCTGCTTTATCTGTTTCCAGGTCGCGGGGCTGCTGGAGCCAATCCCAGCTCACATTGGGCGGGGGGTGGGGTACACCCTGGACAGGTTGTCAGTCCATCACAGGGCCAACACACAAGGACAAACACAGACAAACTTCCGTTCATACTTGCATTCACACTTAATGGTCAATTCAAAGTCTCCAGTTAACCTATACATGCATGTCTTTGGATGATGGGAGGAAAGAAAGTACCCGGAGGAAACCCACACAGACACGGGGAGAACATGCAAACTCCGCAACCTTCTTACTTTGGGGTGACAGCGCTAAATGATGGGAAGTATTTATCCCCAAAATGTGTACGTTCCAAAAATAAAAGAAGTAAATTTGTTTTTCCTCAAAGATTCTGAGAGAAAAGTGATTCACTGAGGAGATTTAATGACATGACTGAAGATGATTTAAAGTAAAGAAGATAAAAACTTGGCCCACTTACTTTTGTAAGTGCGTAAGTAATTGAGGGTTTCCACATGTTTTTGTATACTATTTTGTGTAATAATCAGATCAGATCAAATTTATTTCTATGGCTCCAAAGCATGGCGTTCCATCAAGGCTTCACACAGAGAGCAGGTCCAGACCAAACAGGCCAACAGCAGACAAACAGAGGAGGGACACACTTCCTTTAAGAGGACAGAGGACGGGGGGGGTATCTGCCTCAATTGGTTGGACTGAGGGGGGTGAGGCAGCTAGAAGAAGACAGTGAGAGAGCCCGAAGGAGAGGAGGAAGGGACTCTGTAGAGGGATGTGTCCTGTGTCCTATGTCCTCTGTCTTGTGCCCTCTATCCTCTGTTCCCTGTCCTGTGTCCTGCTGCAAAACCTGCTGTAGTAAATATTATCAGGAGAAGACAAGGTCACAGTGGGAGGGAGATAACTAAAGGGAACTGTTGGAGCAGAGATGATTCAGCACCTGGAGGATGGAGACAGGAAGAGACAGAGTTAAAGACAGGAAGGATGGGATGGACATGGAAGGGCAGAGAGGCCTCTCCCAGCAATTCAATCTTAAATTTTAACACTGGACTTTGTCATAAAGGACGTTGATTATCAACATGCTGCATGTCCAAAAGCATTTGTACAGCATTGTCCATCTTTATGGCCATAAATGCTGGGCAAAGAAAATCTGACTGTCCTGCTGGCCCCACCCCCTGCTACAATTTTAGCTTAGCATTCCGTCAGGTCTGATTAAATGAGTGACGTCCTCTGTCAGAACATAATTTTCCATGTTTCGCCTAAAATGGATAAATATGAAAACAAATGTACCTCAAATGAAATGAGACTCTGCCCAAAGGAGGAATTGCACGCTGACTGACCATGCCCCCTCACCTCTCCTGCAGGTATTACTGTATTTTGTGTTGGCTTTTTTAGCCTTAATATGGGAGAGCAAGATGAGAATGAGGTGACACTGGGCGCGGCAACTGATGAAATCTTTACAGGAGCTGAGTGACAGTGCTGTCTGCAGTAACACACTGACTGTGTGCGACATCAACATACACCAGGAGTAACCAGAATCTCATTAATGGATAAAATGATTGAGTGAGGGACTAATAAAAGATTATCTCTTCTTTCCTTATCGGATAGTTTGACACTTCATGTATTTTGATCTTGCTTCTTTTTGTCTTCTGTTTTCTCCATCACAAAAACAGATTTTCCCATCATGCTCCTATTTGTTTTAGCCTGTGATGACGTCATCAGGTGAACCCTGGCAGCAGATATTTTCTAACTATTAAGTCAGGCATTAGTAAAAAAATAAAAGCCTCTTACAGCCTGACATGAAAATCCTCTGAGAGTCTGAGCTGCAGCCAACAGGCTGTGTTCAGGTATCAGTTCATCTTCAGCCCCACAGGCCAACATGATGATGATGAAACAACTTCTCCTCAGCGCCCCTCCTCCCTCCTGTGTGGTCACAGATTCTTGGCACATTCACTAATTAATTAAAGAGGTGAATACTTCAAACTATATGGGAGAGCTGAGCTGCAGGCGTCGCTCTGCACTTATTTTGGTGTTCCTCACTGTTGACGTGCTTACACATATGAAATGTATCAGAGAGCAGGTCGGAGAAGAGGTGAGCTCATGTCCAGCAGCTTACAGTGTGAAATCCTCAGTGAGTGGGCAGCACTCTGCAGGATGTGAAGGTATAAATAGTGTTTGTGGCCTGCAGGAGGCGAGGCGGCGCATTAGGAGCATATTAAGAGCAGTGGAAGCAGATAAGCTCCAACAGATGTGTTTGGGTGTTGACATTGTTTGTATTTGCAATCTGATAGATCAAAATGTTTCACTGCTCTAATAGGCTTTTATTTTTGTACATTTTGGATTTACTGCCCTCCCCCTCCGCCCCCCACAGGCTGCAACAGTAAAGCCTCTCACTGAACTCATTTTAAAGGATCAGACCTCTGGTTTTACTCGTTGGCCTCTTCATCACCACCTTAGTGCAGAGTCATTTCCTGTTTCCTCTGCAGCATTTTACTGTAGAAATTTTTTATTTCTGTAGACTGGATCATTTCACATTCATTGTCCCCAGAGGAGAGAACTGTTCCAGAATTTGAGGTGTTTAACACAATACGAAACTTTAAAGGTTCTAAATTTTATATTAATAGTCCATGTAATGTAGTTCTCCTCCCTCAGGCTTCTCTCTGGAGTTCCAGTAACAACACGTAAGCAACCCAATCAGAAGACAGGATCTGCTCTTCTTTTCTGTTTGGCAATTGAAATGGTGGGTCCAGTTATCTTGGGCTTGGTGCATGACTGCGGGTGGTGACTGCTTTGTTGTGACAACACAAAGTCAGTTTTAAGGTTCAGTTTCTCTGTGGACTGAGACCTTTGAGACTTCCACTACATTATTATAGAACCTGGACCATATTTAGAATTAGAGACCAGATGAAAGTCTACATTTTGAATGTATAAGCCTCAAGGATCTCAATATAAACTGGCGTTGGAGTTCTGCTTCACCAGAATCCAATTTTATCTTGTGGAGCAGGTCTGGAAGAAACAGGGAGCAGCTGACGTTGACTGACAGGTTGAGATCAGCAGAGTTTCTCCTCCAGACCTGCAGGAAAAGATAAATGGATGTGAACCTCCACCTCCTCCGCCTCTGACAGCAGTACATCCGGCCCAGGACAGGAGTCACATCTGTGCTGCGTTTACACACTGTTATCTCATAGAAGTGACTCCCCTCAGCAATTTATCTCAACAACAGCACAACTGACCAAAACCACAACACCAGTGTCTCCAGAGAGGAGCTGCAGTGCTACATGGACTACAACTCCCAGTTACACACTCGACGCTCAACAGGAAAAAGGCTGAATAGAACACGTACCCAGACCAGACCCCTTAGGCTCAGATTCATATTATTACAGCCCTTGAACTTGACAGTGCAAGAGCCGTAGGGCATCTGAAGGAGTCCTTCTCTATAATTATTATTGTTCCATCGCATCCATTGTTCCCCTGTTGGGGACTTTAACACACCCAAAAACTGAATGAAAACTTTATATTTTTGGGTGGCAGAAATGCAAATCACAAAATGACTTGATGGTACCACCTTGACAATCAGGAAAATTGAGGCTCTCGCCCAAAAATGACCTTAGCCCAGACGTCCGTTATGCCACCAATTTTGAGGTGTCCAATCCACCTCAAATTTTATACACATGCTGCAGGTGCCGCCATACTTAATATTTTGTCTGCACATAAATGGACATCGCAAAATGACTCCACAGCACCACATTGAAAATGAAGAAAATTGTGCCCCTCACTCAAGATTGACAAAGACAATAGAAAACAGGTACATAAATGTATGCTGTCTAGATGCACAAAAAGGGACTCACATAGAAACAAAGTAATTATTAATAGTCTAAATGTAGCCTAAATGAAAAGAGCATTAGAAAGGAGACTGGGAGAAAAATACAACCTGGAACCAAAGTGGGAAAATAATGATTAACATTGACTCGTTCGCCGCAGCAGAAAAGTAAACAAACTTGAACAAAAAGGGGCGGAAGGCTAGTGGGGACTATAACATCACAAACCCATGAACTAAATAGATAGAACATCATGTTACTTCAGTAAGTTAGAAAAATTGAATGACTGAAAAAAACCGAGTCACTGGGTTAGGGAAAAGACGCCAACTGTCAGGATGAGTCAGTTCTGTTACTTAGTTTCTAGTTTTGACTCAGTTTTGTTTTGTTTGCCACTTCCTGTTTTATTTTGAAGTACTTGTCTCTTCCCTTGTCCTGTCAAGTTACCACTGGTTGATTGCCTTCCCTGCCCTAATGTGTTTCACGTGTGTCTTGTTGTCTCCCACCTCTTGTTTCTGCGCACCAATCCACTCCCTGCCTGCCCCTTGTTGTCTCGTTAAGTTCATTTTGTATTTAAGTTTTGGTGTCTGTCCAGTCCTTGTTGGTCCTTTTGTCCTCTTGGTCCTCCTAGTCCTGGTCTGTATTTTGTTGAGCCTGTTTTCTTGAGAGTCCTGCCATGTTTTTTGTATTTGTTACAGTGTAGTCCTTCCGGTTAGTTGTATGTTCCAAGTCTTTTTTTTTTTATTAAATATATATTTTGCCACCACCTTCAGCCCACTTCCGCCTGCTCCTGCACTTGGGTCCTCACCTCTGCACACACAAACATGACACCAACTGTGTAAAAGTACTAGTTACAATATCTAATATATAATGTAGAATCTTTTAACATCTCACTGGGTTAAGG
The DNA here is from genome assembly GCF_900963305.1 of Echeneis naucrates. Lineage (NCBI taxonomy): Eukaryota > Metazoa > Chordata > Actinopteri > Carangiformes > Echeneidae > Echeneis > Echeneis naucrates. The sequence continues at coordinate 79,696 of NC_042531.1, read as the reverse complement.
ACAAGGCCCCAGATAAACCAAGGCGGACTCCAGCTTCCAGGATCAAACAGTCAACAGACAGTCCTGAGGACCACTCCGTGTTGTCTCATGTACCTGTTGCCTGTTTGTGAGGACTCATGAGGAGCAGGTCAACATCACTTCCTGTTCCTGTGTGTGTCTCTATCATCAGTGTGAATGTGTTCTTCCAGCTGTTGTAGGTTGTTATTGCTGTATCACCACCTGTTGTTGTGGGAACGTGTATGTTGACCTACCTCACATGTTGAAGGTGGAGCTCCCGAGTGATGCTAATCTCTTCCTCTCATTAAGTGAAGCAGCCGAGCTCAGAGACTCCAGCTGGATGTAAATGAGCTGCTCCTCCTCGACACTCTAATGAGCCTCATTTCATCAACTCTGTTCCAGTTGTTTCATTAAATGGAGAGTTTTCCGAGTAGACCCCCCCAGACCCCTACAGCCTGTACCTGTCAGCAGAGTCACTCACCAACACAAAGTCGCTGTGTGCCGATCAGCATCATCAGCCTGTGAGTCTCTCACTCAGCCAACTGCAGCTCTTACGAGTGTGCCATTGAGCTGCTTCACCTCAGAATCAATCAGCTAACAGGACGGGCAGCAGGTCAGCACGTCCAATTGTACAGGTGTATTTCTCTGATTGTCCATTCAATCAGAGTGTGGGAGGGAGCAGAACAACCTGGTGGAAACCACATACAGTATTCTCGGGGTTCGAACTTGGAACCTTCTGGCTCCAAAGGTTCACTGCTTTAACCACTGCAGTGCCGAGTAGCCCTGTTCTGATGTAAATGGTATATTTAGTTTCTGAGCAGCAATAGCAGATTATCTGTGATGTGTGTGTGTGTGCTGCTGTCTAATTTGGAGGCTGGAATGTGGGTGAAGAGGCCTGGGGCTCCTCCGTCAGTGGAGGAGGTGTGTGTGTGTGTGTGTGTGTGTGTGTGGTTGGGGTGGGGGTGGGGGGACAAAAAGGCAAAATGCTCGGAGACGTTACATAAGCACTTAGCTGCATGAATATTCCTCAAATACCTGCATTAGAGGGACTAATCTCCTTACATGGACATTATGGGACTCTCTCTGCAGTGACAGGTGTCTCTGCATCAGGACAAGGGGGGGGGGGTCCAGCACTACTCATGAGTCCTCACTAACAACAGGTACAGGAGACCACAACATGCTAATGAGACAACAGCCTCCTGACAATGTGACTGTGAACCGGTTTTTATATCTGAGTTATGGAGTAAATGTAAATTCTACCACACCCCCCTGTAGAGTATACTGTGACCCCACCCTGCCAGAGATGATGACCCCCCCACAACAGAGCATACTGTGACCCCACCCCATTGGGGGAGATGCCCCCCCCCAGGAGGAGGTGGACATCAGGCCCCTCAGTGTGTCAGGAACAAGGCAAACAGGGCGGCATTGATGGTCCGAGTCTGAATGGCAGCACATCTGGACGGCACTCAACAAGCAGCTCAGTGTGATGGATCCTTTATGAAATCAAACGCACATTCATAACCCGGCCTGTCCTCTGTCCTCTGTCCTCCGTCCCCGGGTCTCCTTTCACGTCTTCGGGAGTGACTGCCATCAAATCTTTATCTGTTTGTTGCTCAAAACACATTTGTCTGTCTTCTCTGGTGTTTTTTTCCTCAGTGGACAACAATGAGGAGGCTGTTTGAGGACCAGGAACTGCAGGGAGAGGACACAGGACAGACAACAGAGGACACAGGACACATGACACAGGACACAGGACAGAGGATAGAGGACACAGGAGAGAGGACATAGGACACAGGACACATCCCTCTACAGAGTCCCTTCCTCCTCTCCTTCGGGCTCTCTCTCTGTCTCTCTCTAACTGCCTCACCCCCCCCAGTCCAACCAATCGAGGCAGATACCCCCCCGTCCTCTGTCCTCTTAAAGGAAGTGTGTCCCTCCTCTGTCTGTCTGCTGTTGGTCTGTTTGGTCTTGACTTGCTCTCTGTGTGAAGCCTTGATGGAACTTCATGATTTGGAGCCATAGAAATTCTAATCTAATTTCATTGTGTCTGTTCAGGTGTGTTCAGGTACAGTTGTGTTGTGCACTTGCGTGTGCATCAGATGTGATGAATTTAAGATGGAGACTTGATTATGTCGTCTTCAGTCTGAATCAAAAACCGATCAGAGATCAGACTAAGTGAAGACAGAAATATTGATGTGAAACCCAGAACACATCAATATTTGACTGATACAAGAGGAGTCGATGAAGGAAAATAAATTTTTTATAGGTTTGATTTTTAATGCCGTGTTTTTGTGTCTAAACCAGAATGAAATGAAATTTGTCAAAATAGAAAATATCAATAGAAGACCTGATAAAATTAAACACTTGATGTGATCTTACTGTTTATCTGTTCAGATCAGTTACTTACCTGCTTATTCATTTTAATTTAGTAACTTTTTTAACTTTTCTTTTGTTTTCACATTGATTTCACATTTCTTCATGTTCATTTTAAATTCTTATCTTTTTAATATTCTGCAGTTATTTATGGGTTATAAACTTTTCATTATACTTTGTATATATTTATATTCTATATCTATACCAGACTCATGTTCTTATATTAATATAGACTAAACTAAAGACACTGAGTTAAATTTAAATGTAAACAAATTAAAGGGTTATTGAGCTTCAGACACTGAACTTCTTGGTTCAGTCCCTCAGCTGCTGCTGATCTGCTTGTGTGTGTGTGTGTGTCAGATTGCGGTGATGTTTTTGTGTACAGATTATTTCTGCTGGATTAACCCTGTGTGTCTGTGTGTAAAGTGAATATTGTGATGTGGCTGCAGACAGACAATAAAAGCAGCAGTACTCTTTTATTTCAGTGTGTTTATGCCTGAGGAGGAGATATGGGACTGATGAAGAGGAGGACGAGGAGGAGGAGGAAGGCAGGAGGTGACAGAAACAAAAAGAAGAATGAGACCAACAATAACAAACAGCAGCATCACATTAAACCTGCATAATTCTCACTATCACAGTGTGAGTCTGCGGTTGCACTTGATCCTCAGAGAGGAAACAATGAGGAGACTGCGCATATCAAACCCACACACAGATCTGCAGACACAACCATCTACAGCTACACAACCATCTGCAGGTACACAACTGTCTACAGCTACACAACCATCAGGAGACAGGAAGTTTAGTCAAGGTCAGTGAAGGTTAGTTGAGTGGTTAGCACACATGTTAATATAGTGCCCAGTTCAGCCTGAGGAGCGACGCTGCATGTTATTACGGTCAAGAGCTCCGTACTTCCTGTTTGCCTCTCTGCGACTTAGTGTTGTTGGATTTGAGAACTAAAAGGCTAAAATAATACTTAAAGGTTAGTGAAGTGTTTCCTTTTCCTCAGCTGTGATGACATTAACGCTTTATTTCTTGTTCTGTAGTTTTTTCTCCTCTGTCTGTTTCCATAGTAACCATCATCAATTGGTGGTCATGTGGAAGTCATGTGACTGTAGTCAGAGTTATTATGGTCTTTGGAACAGCTGCAGTGGATTTTTATCTCTTTGTTCTTCACCCAGGTTAATCAATTCTTCACAACTCTGCAGTTTGACATTGAATCTTTGTCTAATTGAACAAAATTTGATTGTAAGCTGTTATTCTATCAAAGATATCGTGTATTACACCAAGAATCTCATAATATTTCTTACCACCAAAATGCCGGTTACAGACAGTGTTGAGGCAAAAGGGGGCAGATTAAAACTTCTTACTGAAATGTGACCAACACAACAGAGACACAGTTTCCTTCAGAAGGTGAGGTAATTAAAGGCCCCCCTCCTAAAGACAAACAATCATTTATATTTATGAAAAAAATCATTAGTGCAACACTGTAAACAGACCAACACCAGCTGTCAGGGAACCAACTCCATTTATAACCAGAAATTTTGCAAATGGATTTTTATGTTGTTTCTCTCCTGATTTTATGTCTCTTAGTGGCTGTCCTGTGATCACCATGTTTCTGTCTGTCACTCAAACGCATAATCTGCACAAATGAAAGTCTGAATCTGAAAACATATCAGAAGTTTTCATTGAAGTCGTCTCTCTGGGAAGTGCAGTGAGCATCATGGAGACGTGTCAGGAAGATGGACTGATCCGCTCACTGTGTGCATATTAGATTCCACTTAAAATTTGATTATACACGTTGGTTTTTTTAACAGTTCAAGGATGAAACTGAATAAGTTCACGTTACTCTGCAGCTGCCCCAGATTTCCTCCACAACATCACAATGAAATGGAGATTTCCTCACAAGTCACGGTGAAGGCAGTGTCCCCAGACAGTACATAAACCAACAATACTACACATACACACATACACTCTCTGTCATTCTCTCACACCAACGCAGGGATCTGAAGCGATTCAGTCATTTGAGTTTGATCAGTTATGATGGAAAATACAACTTGTTGTTGGAGTGCAGGATGCTGACTCAGGTGTAAACAGGTGAGACCTGGTAAACGTGTGTGTCAGTTCACACCAGACCTGGTATTTCCTCGTGTGCTGGTCTGGCTGTGTTGGGTCAGCGCAATAGTCCTGTCTGGTTCATCCTTTGCACCTCTCACCTTGTGTGAAAGGAGAACTGGTGAAGAGGAAACAGCTGACTGACTCAGAGGGTTTGTGGCATGCTGACTTGGCGGTTTCGTCACCCAGCAGACTGTTGGCAGGTAACTGTCAGCGATGTGGCAACGCCGGCCAACCTGCCGCTGCAACACTTCCCCTCAGATTAGTTTCACTGCAGCACAAAGAGGAAGGGTTCTGACTGCACCTTCAGCCAGAGGCTCGTCCTGACCTGTGGTGACCTCAGCACAACGTTTTCACTGTCTGTTCCTCACTTTGACATTTTTGTTCTTTGCTGACTTGTTCCAGTGACAGGGCTGATCCCTCAGAGGTCAGAGGTCACAGGTAAGCAAGGGACTGTCTGGGGACTACACTGATTCTGTCTGACTGTCCGCTTATGTCCAAGGACAAAAACCAGGCCAGTGACCAGAACAAAGATCTGAGCATAGATCAGGAGAGAGACCAGTTCTGTTACTATCACATATGTCTGATTGTGTAGCTGTAGCGGTAGCTGTAACTGTAACGTGTCTGGTTGTGTTGCTGTGACACGAGGACACGCCTGGTGCTCAGAGACCGTGGTTGTTGGACTGGAGTCAAGGATTAGCTGTTCCAGGGAGGGCGGAGGGATTGTTGGCGTGCTCTGTCCCCAAGAGGACACTGGGAAAGAATGGAGAGAGAGAGAGAGAGAGAGAGAGAGAGAGAGAGAGCTCACCAAAAACAAAAATGTCTCCTCCCCCATATTCTCTCTCCTTCCCTCTTGGAGTGTGCCTCTCTCTATGTCTCTCACCCATGTTGGCATGCCGACCCCACAGCCATTCACAGACAGATTGACAGAGTATGGAGGACAAAATCTGCCATACAGGAAGAACGGTGGAAAATCAGTCCGTCAATCTACTCAGTGATGAGAAAAATTATGACGATGTCATGAAACACAGCTGGTCAACGGAAGCTTTAACACAACGCATACACACACACACACACACACACACATATATATTTAGAGCGAGAGAGATTAAAAATGAAATTTTAAAAGCAAACAGTTTTCATTCATCTCCATGACATATGCAGCATCAACCCTACCCTAACCCTAACCCTGTAAGCAGGAAGTTGCTAACAGCTAGACAGCAAATTAAGGGTGCAGCGAAGGGACAAAATAGCAGCATGTTAAAATAGATGTTAAGGTTTTTAATCTCTGTGTAATGAAAATAAACACACAATTTTCAACAGAAAGGTTTTTTCTTCATGTTATTGCTTTTTGAACAAAATGAATCATCAGTGGGAAAAAGAAAAACAATATTTTAGTAAAATGAAAAAGTTTTCATCAGTTTTCTTTCTTATTCTTTTTAATATAAAACTATGTTTTCACATGTATATAAATAATTAATTAACCTTTGCAGACATATTAATGATTCTTAAAATCCATTCTCAATATCATTCCTAAAATTATACCAAAATCACATTTTGATATAACAAATGTGTTAATTGGAGTGTAACTGAATCTTTGTCATTTGTCTTCATAAGATAATTATGAGCAAGATCAGCTTCAAATTGAATAATTAGAGAAGAAATAAGATTTTTTAAACATAAAATATCTTCATTTATATCAGTCACAGTTGTAGTCTCTCATCGAAAATTCATGCGTACTTCTTTTAAAATAATTAAATAAATAATTATTATAATATTATAATACTCATTAATACTCATTATAAATACTACTACTACTACTACTACTACTACTAATAATAATAATAATAATAATAATAATAATAATACAATATTATATCTAGTAATAATATAATGCTTTGATCCTAACCATAACCTATCTGACTTCAAATGGGTTGACTTATTTTACAAAATATTAATTTTCTATACTGAGAAATCAGTTCTTTTTAAAGGAACAGAAAGATCACATTGTAGAGTCCTGCAGGATTTTTATGGTTTTGTTTTGTTTGTTTTCCTTTTACTAACCCTAACCCTCTCTACCACAAAGGTGATATTTACACTTCTTTCTGTTTGTTTGAAACAAAACCAATTTATAGACAACATTAATTGATGTCATGGGGCTCCTGTTGAACCCAATTCTTGTGCCAAAATGAAATAATAATAAAATGTTAGTTGTAAAATTCATATAAAAATACCCCGATAACTGACAAAGTGTGTATTGGATGTTCTGATGTGCAAAAAGCTGAGAAAAAAAGAGCTATTCGAGATGCAGTGAGGAGGTGGAGGACAGATGGATGGTTGCTGGGGAGACAAACACAAAGGAGGAGGACAGCTCCACCTGCAGGACAAACTCAGCATCAACATGTCCGATTGAGGAAGAAAGTCTGTGTAGGCATCAGGTGATAAACAGAGACACCTGATACGCAGATGCTGGACTCACCGTCCTGATGTTTGCAAGTCTGTCCTGGTCCAGGACAGACCGGTTTATCAGACTAACTGTTTAGCTGAGACCAGGATCAGGACCAGGACTTGCTGTAGCACACAAGATGACAACTGCTCCATCACCTTGAGGAGCAGGGAGATAGAAAAGACAATTAACTATAAATATGAAGGAAAGAAACCTGTGTAGCATGAAACTGAGTCAACATCACACATCTAGTTGTTGTTGTTATTGCTGGTTTTTATTTATTTTTTATTTAGCGTCAATAATTTCTTAGTAAAAATACAAAAAACATTTAAATTGTTTGATATTGTTACTATTTAAAAAATATAGTATTAAGTTGATCAGCCATAGATAACAAGATCACATGTTGATCACATGATCGACGTCTCTGCTGCTGACTGAGGTCTGGTGGTCTGATGGGTACCTGCGTGCAGCAGGATTTACAGAGATCATCACATCCTCAGATTACAAACATGAAATCCACCAAACTGAGCTGAGTGAGCCATTAACCTGTGTGTGTGTGTCACTAAGAATAAGGGTCGTGCCAAAAGTGAGTCAGTGTTAATCTGATAAAAGGTCAGATTAGACAGAATTGAGAATTTGAGCTACAGGATTAGGACATTGTTGGGGGGGGGGGTTAATGCCCTAACCCCTACCCTGCAATATGACAAATACATTGTGAAGAAAATATCAGTCACTGAATAAACAAGCACGTTTGTCTGAAACTAACAAAAGTTGAAATAAAAACATCACAACAGAACTGGACGCAAGAGAAAGTGAAGAAAGTGAGAACTTTGACTGAGGAGATGGAGAACAGAAAGAACCTGGAGAACACATCATGAGAACCGGAGAACCAGTTGAGGCAGATGACTGCCCCCCCAAGCCTGGTTCTGCCTGAGGTTTTTGCCTCGGGGATCTGTTGTGTCTCTTTAAATCATTTTATAAAGAGTTTGGTCTCAACCTGCCCTATATGTAAAGTGCCTTGATGTGATTTTGTTATGATTTGGTGTGATTATAAAAAATTTGATTTGATTTGAACACATAGAATATGGACACAAATGCCACACAAAACGAAACCAGGCTCCCAGTTTTCTGTTCCACTGAAGTACAGTATCAACACCAGAGTTAAACCTGTACCAACCTGACCAGAGAAAAGTGATGGTGTCTGACATCATGTTCTGTAGATAAAGATTCAGTGACTGATGAACATCATCAGCAGTTTGCGTTGAGGATTCTGGGTGGATTAATGACACTGTGCCTACCCCCAAACACCTCTCAAGGATTCAGAGTCTGAACGTTTGGCTGCTCAAGATAATAGAGGATCAGACCAAGCCCACTTCTCAGTGGATTCGTTCTGATCCTCGTTGTGGACTTGGAGGATAATCAGTCTGTTCTGGCGCCTGAAGATAACCGACACTCAACACGTCCTCATATCCCATTTGTCCCTTTTGTCCCAGTTTCACTGTCATCTGGCACAAGTTAATTTTCTTTTGGAAGTTGACTTTAAAAAGTTTATACATAAAATTAAGTTACAAATTCCTTCTAATTAAGATTGGGTTTAGAAAATTGACCAGAGCTAACCAGACCACCCACTAACTGGTGATTCTTTCAGAGATAATGTTTAGAGGGTCTGACAAGTCACAATAAAAGGCCAGCGACTTGTCCAGCGTACACTCCATCATCACCCTATGTCCCCCCCACCCCAATTATCCAAAGATGGAGGGAAGTTCAGGCCTTTGCCCCTAATCTGAAACAGACTTGAAGAAAGTAGTAACCTGAGTGAAAACTCAGAGCCTGATCCCGACTAGGCCTTTGATTTATGAACACTGGTCCAAAATGAACCCCAGCAGACCTGAAGGAGGTGAATTGGTTTGGATTATACATTTTCAGGGAGCAGAGTGGACCCTTGAGATTGGTCTGCAGTCCGGCCAGCAAAGTGCTTTAGTTTTAAGTAAACAGAGAAGATTAGCCTCAGAAGGTAAGAGAAACTCTGAGTCCATTACAGCCACAACCTCTTTCATCATCTGAAGGTGTAATGACACACTGTCAGTGTCCTGCAGGCATCCGGCAGGCGTCCTGCTGGGTAAAAACACCCATGTGCTGCCACATCACACTCACATTGGCAACCCATAATTCATGTTCATCCTCAGCAGCCTGGGCTTGTGATGGTTTCCTGTGACACATTGCAGCGTTAAACTGTTGAGTTAATTTGCTCCGACTCTGTTTTTATTCATGTGCAGCTGAAGCATCAACATGAGAAGTGCATCAGAGAAGTCGTTCACACTGAGAGGATAATGGGCAGCTCTCTCCTCGACTGCACATCATCTTTCTGTCCTCCACAAACAAAACCTGTCATAATTCTACAGATTTTTTTACACAAAAACTGTTTTTAAAATAAGTTAATGGATATAAACTGATCGCTAAGCTGCAGACGGACAAAGAGTTTTCTGCACATTGGTCTCAATAAAAAGTAATTCCCTGGAAACAGCTGGTCATCATGGCTGCTTGCTCATCAGGGGATCTGTTGGTCTCTTTAAATCATTTTCTAAAGCGTTTGGTCTAGACCTGCTCTATATGTAAAGTGCCTTGATGTATCTTTGTTATGATTTGGCGCTATACAAATAAATCTGATTTGATTTGATCATCATCATCATCATCATCCTGAGGCAGGTCTGTCTCATGGTTCATCTTCTAATGAAACAACATGTTCATGTGTGAGTTCAGGTACCTGTGTTTGCAGAAGTGGTCAAGGCCCGATGAGGGGTCAGGGTCAGATTCTGGAGCCATCTGGCAGCTGACAGTGTGGCCTTCATCATTGGACCTTAAAAAACAAAACAAAATGAAACAAAGAAACAAAGTCACTGTAATAAAAACAGAAGCTCCTCTCTGAGCTCAGACCTTCATTTTCTGCCTGATCTTTCTTACACAGGGTCTTTTGGGAGCTAACGTTGTGTGAATCCACCTAAAACCCAATTTAGACTGAATCATGGTCCAGAACCGCGAGACTGCACCTGGGCTCCATCAGCTGAGCTGTGGGCAGTTAAAGAACGATTCTCTTGAAGAGACGTCAGCACACTGTGACCTCACCGATGATGTCACATTTCACGACACCACTCTACTGTCAGTCCTGTACAGTGGCTCCCTCAGGACAAAATTTACACAGCAATGAAAGCTGTTTTTAGGAAACAAAGAAATGCACAAAGAATATTTAGCACATAGAGCAAATACACATTAAAACACAATAAAATACGCATTAAATTGACTTTAAATGCACAATAAAATATACATTAAATATATATTAAATACTGGGTCTTCATCCGTCTCCCCGTCTCACTCTGAGATCTTCTGGCCCTTGTTGGCTCCCGTAGACTGGTCTGCTCAGGGAATTGATGGTGTGGGTTTGTTAATCTGCTGGATTTAACAGCCTTTAGTTTTTGGAATCTGGTACTGTGAAGTCAGCTTGGTGGTCACAAATAATGGTGTATCATGGGACTTTTCTGCCTTGCCAATGGGCTGTCTGAGGAAGGGGGGTTTGCTAGAGAGCCTTTGAAGAGTTGCTGTTGTTGAAACTGCTCTCTTCAGAGTCACATCAGAGATGTTATCCATCAGTACTCACTGCTTGTCGCTCTCTGATGAGTCGACTTGTGTCTGTCGTGAACTTGATCTGGTCACGTGTCAAAGTCCGGAAGGTCCAATATGATCCCAGTCACTTTGATTTAAAGGAGGCAGAGACGAGACCTTCTGTCTATGTGTCTGTGTGTGTCCATGTTTCTGTCATTCTGTCAGTGTGCCTATGCATCACAGTCTCCATCTTCTTCACCTGCTTCTTCTTCTCCTTTCTAATCTATTGTTTCCTGTCTCTGTGCTTATAAGCAGATGAGCATCTGATTGGCTGGGAGCACAAAGAGCGGCAGTAATGACCCAGAGAGAACAAAGGTGTTAATCTGAGGAGGTGAAGCATATGTGATGGAGGTGGTGGAGGTCAGGAGGTCATCGATAACGTCTCCCTGTCCAGACACTGCCTGTGATCACAGGAAGCCATTGTCTCAGAGACAAAGCATGACCTTGGCTCCTCTGTCCTCCCAGCCGCCGGCTCTGATGATGATGACGACGATGAAGCAGCTGAGATGGTGATGGGAAAAAGTCTGATGAGTCTGAAACAGTATAAAGTGTCTCCTGTAGGTCAGTTTTCTGTCCTGTATGGGGAGGGAAGGGTGCATCCAGGAAGGGCTGGTTATAGTAGGGTTGTGTAGTAGAGCTGTGTGCTGCTCCGTAAATTATTTAGGTGAGTGTGCATGCTTTTTATAATAGAGATTGTGTGTGCAACCTTGGGGCTCCCTCTGTAGTGGACATGTGGTTTGGAGGGCTGGTTAACAGTCCTGACCTTGTCTTTATGTCCCAACAAATGAAAAATCAACAGAGAGGCAAGATGGCGGCTCAGACTGAGGCGGTTTGTCAGATGGATGTTTGTGTGTCTCAGTGTGAGTCTGGTCTTTGGTCTCTGACTCTGAGCCAAACGTCCTCTGGGATAAAAACCCCACATGACGTCTACTCACTGCCAGATCTGTCCAACAGACACCAGGTCACTTTTCTTCCTCCTGACTCCCTGAACAAAGCTGTGATTGAGGCTGGACTCTGTCGGATCAGGTCTACTCGACCAGGACTCTGTCTTCAGCTGAAAGCTCCCCCTCCGGGTCTGAATCCACGAGCAGGAAGCACTGCTCAAAGTAAAGAATGGGCGTGTTTGGGAAGCCCTCTGGTGCGTTTGGTTTTAGTGTTGGCTCTGGAGATTGGTGGCCGGCGGGGAGGAGACGCTTCCTGAGCTAAATCTCTGTCACTTAGCAACAGCACCTTTTAGCTGGGCGAAAACTCAGGAGGTCCCCCAGTAGCAGGGCAAACCAGACCCCCAGAAACTGGACTGGTTCAGACCCAGAGACTGAGCTGGACCACAGGATTAATGTTATCAACTGTTTACTGAAATTACAGAAGAGGACATTTTGGTTAGTTGGTTGATTTAGTCATTGATTGATTGAACAGTTGATATTAAGCATGTTGTCTGTGGGGCTGAGCTGCAGACTTACCCTCTATGTCTTTCCTCTCAAGCTTTTATTCTGTAAATCAGTGCAATTTTTCATTTCTTAAAGCCAGAAATCAGCCTGATGATCAAACTCTTTGGGTCAGGGCTCAAAAAATAAAAGCCTTTAGCATTCTGGGAAATCAAAATAAAAGCCTGGCTCTAATTATAGATGATGTTATATACGTAAACAGAAAGTGTGTGTTGTTTTGTCCTCTGCCTGTGACGGTCAATGATCTGAGGTCAAAAGGTCAATTCTTCTATTTTATTTATCTCTTTTCTCAGTCTGCCAACATGAAGCAATGCATGAGGGGAACCGATGTCAGGCCTCCGTTCATCATCATCACCGTGATCGTCCACAATCCATTCATCATCATATTGCTCCAATGGTGGAACTACAGTACAATGGCACCGTAAAGGGACCATAACCACAGTGGGACCATGGGGGGACCAAAAGGACTGCGACAGTAACTTGAACAGTTTTCAGTTTGAGATCAGGCTGAACGGGTGAGTCTGCAAGAGATTCTGATTCTGGACCTGGATCTGGATCTGATTTTAGTTTTGGTTTTGGTCTGAGGTGTGGCCAAAGATTTGATTTTGTGTCTGTGGTTAAATGATAGATTTCTTTGTGATTTCTCTGATCATTGGTTCTTTGCTTAATGCTGCTGTCTTCCATCATGTTTCCATGGAAACCACATTCCATCTGAATTAAACATGAGTGTTGGTCCCATGTGCTCAAAGTTCAGTCCTTAGCCAGCTGGAGGAGGCGTGGTGTCATGGTGCCCCCTGGTGGGATATAATGTCAGTACACCTTCATCTCAGCATCACCATCACCATCAGCAGCAGCAGCAGCACCACCAGATAGATGAGCAGATCGATAGATACTTCATTTATCCCCAAAGGGACATGATTGAAGGCAGCAGCTCAGGTACATAAAATTAGCCTACATAAAACATCATAGACACATAATCACATAAAAACAAGATAGGTAATGTAAAAAGAAGGCAACTAGTTTTACATTAATGTCCAATGTGCAAATAAATACGTAATAATGGGGGTGTAGCCCTGTCATGAGCTCCCCCCCCCTACTGAGCAGTTATGTAGTCACATTGCAGTGGGGATAAAGCTCTCCTGAACTGGTGTGTACTCCAGTTCATTGGTATCAAGCACTTACTCTGGCTGCTTTTTTTTTTGTCTGGATAAGATGCCGTGCAGTGGATGGTCTTTATTGTCTAGGATGCACTGCACCTTGTTCCTCGAGCATCTCATGTTGAGACCTGCATCCATCCATCATCATGCTTCCCAATGGGAAAGGCTCTGGTTCTTTTAGACTGGCCACAGTAGCCTGGGCTGTGATGGGCCCAAGATCCTGGAGGGCCAGTTCTGCCGTTGGTGAAAATTTTATATCTGTAGGGGCAAGCACAGCAAGGGTTAGCTTCTACAAGAGATAATACAGGGTCAATCCTCATTGCATGCTTCTAGCTGGGAGGTTGAACTGGTAACAGGCAGCTGCCAGTGAGTCAGACACCAACGGCAGCACTAAATATAGGGAATGCTGCAGTCCTAGTAGGTGTTAGCCGTGGAGAAAGTGAAAACTTTAGACTAACTAATATGAAGCCATACACCCTGCAGTGAGTAATGTGACTGACCTTGAGCCAATCACTGATATCTGCCCTAGTTGCAAATCAATTCTGCTCCATCAAACATATGTAATTTTGTAGTATAATCTGCTCCAATCTGTTGTAAAACGTTAATTGTTGCTCACTGACTTGTTTGTCCAAAAACAGTGACACTTTGCACTACACTTTTACCAAGCTCACCCAAACAAGCACAGCAGCTGTGACCTTTATAATGATGCAACAATGACGCTGGCATTATCTGTAGAAAGGCTTTGTATTTTCTAAATATCCCAACCATGATGTCAATAAATATGCTGCGCAGACGTTGCAGTTTTCCCCTCTGACATGGGGCAGAGCTGTACTCATTTAGTCACATGAGGAGGCCACAACTGAGCAAAGTATTTCAGTAAATGTATGCTATGTTTTCATCTGACTCTAAATTGCCTGGTGCCATGAGGGTGAGCATAAGTAGTTTGTTTACTGTATGTCCACCCTGTGATAGATAGATGAAATTGGCTGCGGCACCCCCATGATCCTGATGAATAGGGATTATAGACAATGGTTGTATAGATGGATGGAACTTTGTGTCTGCTTGATGTTCTTTGTTAACTACCTGAAAAATTATGGGACACTTAGTGTCCTTGAGATATTCCTTGTGACCACATCAGCATTACTTGTGCTGGATTTGAAGACTGGATGTGGTCTGACCTCCTGAAACCTGCAGCAGCAAGCCATGGCTGCTTAGCTTGATTTCTTCTCACTAAACACACACCCCACAGGAACTGCAACAGATCCTGCTGCAGCTCTCCTCTCACATCAGGATGACCTGATGCTCCATTGTCTACACCTGTGTATGTCTTCTATGGGAAACGAATCTAGGTTCAGGTGAAGGTGCAGTACAGAGAAGCTACATGTGACAGGTAGGCCGTGTCTAGCTCAGCAGTGTTGGAGAACTGGAGTTTAGGTTGTCATGAATGCCACCTAAACATCTTACTGGTTTAAGTTTCAGCAGAGTGCTCTGCACCAAAACACAATAGCCATCTCAGGAATTAATCGGACTCCGCACCCCCAACCACGGTCCGGTAGGCGGAAGGTGACGCCTGGGCAGTCCCTTCGGTCCTCAGGTCCCGTCCCTAACAGGGGGCGGTCCTCTGCCGTCATTCCAGCTCGTTGACGTCACAGTCCCGCCGTCCATTGGTTGGAGGGTTCAGTGTGAGCCGGTCCTTGCAGCCTATTGGCTGCTGGTGATGTCACTCATGATCCTCGGCAGGAAGAAGAAGGAAAAAAACAAAAATATTCCGAGCCAGGCGGCCATCTTGCTGCTCCAGAGGCTGGAGGACGAGTTGGAGGACCGCGGAGGGAGGAAACTAACCGCTGGGTTTTATTTTTATTACAAGCGGTTGGATAAAAAAAGTGGCTTCTGCCCGGAGGAGAGTCCGCGGTGTCCGGTCTGCGGTTTCCCGGTCTCTGCTGATACCGCTCCCTAAAGTAGCTAGCCTTGGAGCTAAGCTCCAAACCAGCTGGGCCGGTCGCCATTGGATGGCCGAGCTGTGGTTGTCAGCAGCGGGTTGAGGGCTGCAGCTCGGCTTGCCGTCTGGAGGCTGAGGGCGGTCCCAGGTGTGGACTCTGATCCCGGATCAAACCACCAGGACGTCCAGGAGCAGAGCCTCTTGTGAAACTGGCATAAACACGATATGACCGGTCCGGTTCGGTTCCTCCTCCGGGGTGACCAGCCCGGAGAAACACGGAGGTTTCTGTGAATTTAAGGGACAGCCTGGAGACGCTGCACCGGCCAGCCTCAGGAGCTGCCTCCAATCGAGTCGACAGAAATGTCCAAAAGTCCTGCTGCCTGAGAACAGGCCGGTTTGTGTCTCTCATCAGGGTGATTTGTCTTCATCAGGCCGGTTTGTGGGTCCATCAGGCTCTAACTGTGGATAACTTTACAGACTGACGGCCTGTTGGTTGTTTGATCCCAGTGAGGACAACCAGCAGCGGGATGATGTGACTTGGCCAGCAGAGCCTATTTAACTGGTAGTATCTGCAGCCCACATCATCCTGGTTTGACGTGTCATACTTTATCACGGTAAACCGGTAAGGCCTGGACGAGTTCCGGACCGGGACATGTTGCAGGCTCACGGTGTCCACCGCCACTCAAAGTTGGTTTAGCAGGACGGGAACTCTGGTTGTCTCCTTCGGATTATAACAGCAAAGGATCTCCGTCTCTGGACTCACAATGGGCTCAGCCACCAAACTGGCCTTCAGTGTGTTCCTCATCTCCTGCTCCTCAGGTGAGTCTGTTGTCACTGCCAGTACCTGAAACAGTGGGCCAATCATTTGACAGTTAACTGACCCGTCAGTTAGTTTAGGGATAATTATGAGATGTTCAGACTCTAAACAGATTCCCGTGTCTTTTTGAAAATCGCACATCAGATGACTGAGTGATGAAGTGGTTTTATTTTCTCATTGATGAATAAAGATGGTTTTTAATTCATCGATTTGATTATTTGTAATCACTTATTGTTAGCAAACCGGTGTAATACGGAAGGATTTGGGGAAGCTGAACCCTGATTTACAGAGCATGCTCAGTGAACAGCTGAGAGGAGGCTCTTTCACTGTTGACCAGAGATTCAGGATCAGGTCTGTCCTTGTTCTGAGGAAACCGGACAATGATTGCTGTCAAACCTTCAAGTGCTGTACCAACAATATGTGTGTCTTGGCTATAAAGTATTGATCATTTCAGTTTCCACACACTGAAATCAAACAGCAGATTGATAAGTGTCTGTTCCATCACATCTTGAGTTTTACACTGTTTTAGACAAAGTGCTGGAAGAGTTGCAGATGTATGGTAGGTTTGAGGTGTAGACCAGCAGCATGCCAGTAGATCCAGGTGGAAACCACCAGCAGAAGACCGACTGAAGTCTCCTGTTGTCACCTGGTCTATAGAGCTGTGAAACTGCTAAAAGTGAGCTGCTGATTATGGGTCAGAGTTAGTATCAGTAGTTACTGGGAGGGGGGCTACCTTCCTCCATCCTCCTTGATTCCTGGCTGCTGGGTGTCAGAACTTTACCTGTTTTTTCAAATAAAAATAGCCAGTACATTCCACAGATGTTGAATAAAGAAACTGAATGTAAACATTACAAACACACAGAAAGACACTCTTCAGTCTTTCAATTAGACTGAAATCCTCCACAGGGACCAGTGTCAGGTCCAGAGTGCAGAGTTCTGCACAGGTCAGAGTTAAGCAGCAGACTGGAAGAGGCGGAGCCGTCCAGAGATCTTGTTCTGTTCAGATGATTGATTCTCCGATAATGTGAACACCTGAGCATCATCTGCTCACTGTCTTATTCACTCATGCCATTCATAAAAATTTGAGGAAAAAGGTCATATGACCACTGTTGTGAAGGCTAACAGAGCTGTGCTATGTAAATTCTCTATAATTTATAAGTTCAAACTGGGGATGGAGCCAGCTGCATAGTCACAGTCAAACAAATGTATGAGAGCCATGTGCGTGATTCTGTTTGTGTGTCAATGACTAACTGATGTCCTTCCTATGGACGACCAGGTGCCCCTGGACGCTGACGTACTCTTTCTTTTCCTTTTAGGTGCCATTCTGGGTCGTTCAGAGACTCAAAAGTGCATCCACTTCAACTATAGCCCTTCATCCTCCTCTTCAGCATCAGAGGGCGGTGTGAATGCCAGCGGAGTTGTGACCTGTGCTGGGGAGAAAGATAAGAGGGTGCATTGCTTTGCCACCTGGAAGAACATGTCAGGAGCCATCCAGGTGGTCAAACAGGGCTGTTGGCTGGATGATGTCAACTGTTATGACAGGTATGGGGACATTTGGGATCTTGGTTAGCTCAAAACTCAACAAAATCTTGATGTAGTTCATTGTGACCTCTCTGTGATGATGTTCCTCCACGATAAAGCATTAACCTGCAGAACTCGTTAGAGGATCTAGTATCACAGTGAAACTGTGACTATATGATAAAATCACTGAGACGGGAGCTAGAGGTCTTATGTATCTTTGTGTTGGTCTTGTGTCTTCAACGTTAGCTCACATTGACTCACTCATTTTCAAAGTATGAGCAGACAGTTCGTACAGGCTGTGGTCCTGGGCTCCCTGACTCTGCAGGGGCCCCCTGGGTCAGTGGATGAATGTAGAATATGACGAGTAGTACGAGTTCTGTGCTGGTGGAAATGATGTTCTCCAGTGTTATGGACTCAGATTAGAACCCTGAACACTGAGAACAGCAAACCTTTCTTCAGTTATGTGTTAGCATATCTCACTGTTGTTGGTGACAAACCCCTCACACTTTACTGTTGCTGTTGAAGGTTCAAGGTTGGTTTGCTGCACTCAGGTTAGGAAGTGTAAACTATAACAAGTAAAAAAATGATCAACAAAATAATCTATAATAATTAATCCTACACTAAAATGAAAGTGTGTTTAATGGGGCATGGAGTTCACTTTATAACAGCCTCTGGGTAGAGGCTGTTTTTGAGCCCAGTTGTTCTGGTCTCAATGATCTAACCTTGGTTGCTTACAAACCTCTCACACCTTACTGCTGTTGTTATTGTTGTATCTGACTGTTGCTTTTGATAGGCGTGAATGTGTGGAGAAGAAAGATTCGCCTGAAGTCTTCTTCTGCTGCTGTGAAGGCAATTTGTGTAACTACAAGTTCCTCTACAACCCTGACAATCAGCCACCCAGTAAGATACACCTGTTCACTGGTCTCTGGACTATCTAGTCTTTTTTGCCAGTGTCTCTTAATGTCTCCTAATGGCTGATGTTCCTAGTGTCTCAAATGTATATGTTTCCATAGCAACAAACAAACCGGTGATGTCTCCACCTCCAGTGCTTACCACTTTGATATACTCCCTGGTTCCCGTCATGGCCATTACTGTCATCGTCCTCCTCTCTTTCTGGATGTACCGACACCACAAACTGGTGTACCCACCTGTGCTGGTGCCCACACAGGTAAGAGACACAGTCACTGGGCTTCTTCAGTGAGGATCTTCTTCCGTTGTATTTAGAACATTGCACACAGCTGTATGACACAAGGAGCTGGTGTGACCTGATGCTCTTCATACTGGTCCATACTGGCTCACCACATGGAAGCCAGGGATAACATCATCGCTATTGTCACCATCACTGCTATTATTGTCATCATCATCATCATCATCATCATCATCATCATCATCCATCATCATTATTATCATCAACAACGTCATTATCACCATCTCTGTGTTTCAGTTATGCGTTCGGGTGTGTGTTGAGGTGTGTGTCTGACTGTAATTGTTTCTCTCCCCGCTTCTTAGCACGCCTTTCACATAATGATTGAGGTAAGGCTAGAACTGAAGCTTCATCACTGCTGTGCTTTTATTTTGCATCTTGATCTTCTTCCTCCAGGACTTCATGTTGAATACACAAAGGCCCCTGTCGCTGTTACAATTGTTTGTTGATGTTTTTATTTTTGCTCTGTGACATTGTTTGTCATTCTGCATGGAGGGAGAGATGTCTGTGTGCTGATCAGCATGAAAGCAAGAAGAGCATGCAGACTGGATTCTGGACCTGATCCAGACCTCCCTCTGGTCTCACCACAGTTCAGACTGGACTCTGGATCAGGTGTAAACTCTACTGTGGATCAGGTCCAGACCTCCCTCTGGTCCTAACTTGGACCAAAATCTGATCCAGCTGGTTTCGACCTGTTCACCTGTCAGAACCGTCATGTTTTCAGTCTGCACCCTGTGGTCCAGCAGAGGATGCTCTGTAAAGTCACTGTCAGCTTTACCTGTTGCTGCCATATTGATCAGGAAACCAATGGAATGAATAATGTGATCAATATAAATGGAGGGCAGCAGTGGGAAAGCTATTCCATGTCAACTGCACACTGTAAAATACAGATAATACAGAAAAATATAGAAGTAGGATCAGGGTTAGAGTCTTGACCACCTCCATATAATTCAGGCTGTTGTTTCCATTATTTCCCTCCAGGACCCTTCACCCCTACCCCCCTCCCCCATCCTGGGCCAGAAGCCGCTGCAGTTGTTGGAGATTAAAGCCAGGGGGCGCTTCGGCTGCGTGTGGAAGGCTCAGCTGCTCACTGAATACGTGGCTGTCAAAATCTTCCCCATACAGGTCAGTGCTGTCCACATACAGAGAGATAGGCATCCACATATTCAGACATCACCCACAGACAGATGTCAACACATAATGACAGACATCCACATAGAGAGACAAACTTCCACAGAAGTCATCTGACCTTTGATCATTGAGCTGCTGACGTTGTGCATGGCACTGACCTCTGACCTGTGTGTTCAGGACAAACAGTCGTGGCAGAATGAGTTTGAGATCTACAACCTGAATGGGATGAAACATGAGAACCTGCTGCAGTTCATCGGAGCAGAGAAGAGAGGAAGTAACATGGAGATGGAGCTGTGGCTCATCACCGCCTTCCATGACAAGGTGATGCTTGCTACTGATGATTGTTTTCATTTCAGGGACAACAAGCAAATGTATTCTGATCTGTGATCGGTGTCTTGGAGTTTTGACCATCAATTACCTCATTGTGTTCTCACTGTTTTCTCACTCCTGTCTGTCTTCACTGTTGTCTTCTCTATGCTTACTGCTCTTCATGTTTTCTCTGGCCTCATTGTTCTGTGTCCTCACTGTTCTCTGTGTCCAGGGTTCTCTGACAGACTATCTTAAGGCCAATGTTTTATCCTGGTCTGAACTGTGTGTCGTCGCTCAGTCCATGTCCCGTGGTCTGTCCTACCTGCACGAAGACATACCTGGACACAGGGATGGGCACAAACCTGCCATTGCACACAGGTACACACACTCCACACATTGCATGCTACTCAATCCACACACTACAAAATAGACTGCTTCATACCCAATAACTCAGGTGCGCAGAAGTCCTGTCACAGAGGAGGTCTCACTGTATGAATTTGCAGGGACCTTAAGAGTAAGAACGTCCTGCTGAAGTCCAACCTGACTGCCTGCATTGCTGACTTTGGCCTCGCTCTCAGGTTTGAGGCAGGGAAATCTCCAGGAGACACCCATGGACAGGTGAGTTCACAAGTTATTGACACCTTTGTCTCACCCCACCTTCTCTGGGGCCTGTAAGTAATTGTGACGCTGTCTGTATCAGGTTGGGACCAGGAGGTACATGGCCCCCGAGGTCCTGGAGGGGGCCATCAACTTCCAGAGAGATGCTTTCCTGAGGATCGACATGTATGCTCTGGGCCTGGTGCTATGGGAATTGGCCTCACGGTGCAAAGCTGCTGACGGTAACAGCTTACACACTGTCTCAATGGTCATGGGGGCAGGGTTCTGATGTCATTGTGCAGGGGGATAGTGAATATGTGTGAGGGTGTCAATGAACAACAACAGAAGGAGGATTGGTGACACCTGGTGGTCACTATGACTTCCTGCAGCCTTCAGGACCGCTGAAGGTGCTCTCTGATAGTTTCTGGTCTGTGATGGTCTCTAGTGGTCCCCGTTGTCTCTGGCGCAGGTCCAGTGGATGAGTACATGCTGCCGTTTGAAGAGGAGGTTGGTCAGCATCCATCTCTGGAGGACATGCAGGAGGTGGTGGTCCACAAGAAGTTGAGACCACTGCTCAGAGAGTGCTGGCAGAAACATGCTGTGAGACTACACTACCTATTATGCACTGCTCTATATTCATTAACACGGTTTACGCCACGTTGTCTACATTGCTCATGATGCAGCGTGGTGTAACTTGTCTGGTCCCCCTCCAGGGTATGGCTATGCTGTGTGAGACTGTGGAGGAGTGCTGGGATCATGAGGCTGAGGCTCGGCTGTCGGCTGGCTGCGTGGAGGAGCGAGTTGTACAAATGCAGCGGCAGACGACCATCACGATGCCTGAGGATATTGTCACGGTTGTTACCATGGTAACCAATGTGGACTACTCACCGAAAGAGTCGAGTCTATAACAAGGCTCAGGACCAGTTGGAACGGAGCAGGGACTCCCTCAGTAAACACTGTCTCCAATTACAGCTGAAGTTGATCCAACGAATGTCAGGTGGATTGGCAACTCTGGGGCGACTGTGGGGTGGTTAGATGATTGTGGGGTGCCATGGGATGGTCAGGTGACCTCTGGTTGCAGGAGAGTCTCAGGAGTGATCAGTGTCTCTTTGAACTAGGGGACAACATGGTGCAGTGTTTCTCGTCAGTTCTTGTTTTTTTACTACAAATAAAAGACATTTTCTACAATGACATGATGATTTCAGAATAAAAGGGCAAATTATGTTTTTATTCACACTGTTTCTCTGATGTGATGCCAATAAGAAACAGCTTCTGAATGTCTTTATCACTGCTGTATGTATATATCGAGATTATTATTATAAATAGAGAGAAGAGTTTATCCATTAGCTTATTGTTCAGACAGGAAGTCACCGCCAGCCAAATTGGAAGTTTTTTCTTCTGTTTCTGTTCTGTCAGAGGAGAAGTTGTGATCGAGTCCTGACACACTGTAAAGCCAGAGGTGGTTGGCAGCTTTGATGTCTGACTTTTGTTTTTTTGTTCTGATGACTCATCTGTCTATCTGTCTTCATCATTGATAATCAATAATTCTGGTGTTTCCATGGATCTACTCAGACCATGACAATCCAAACATGACTTTATTCTAGTTTCTCCTCTTCAGGACCAAAGAATGACTACCAGTTGAGCTGCTGATTAGCATAGTTGATCAGTGTTAGGCTGTTTTCTGCTGATGAATAAAACTTCTAGTTAAAAAGAGAAAAAGTAAGAACGTTAAACTCCCTCTCCCCAGTTTGCAGTGAACATTAAGAGCATGCCTTTGTTTCACATATATTTTGAAAAGTGGGTTTCTCCTTCCGTTTGTGGTCGATTCGGTGTGGAGACAAACTGACGATGTTCAGACTCAGCTGACAAACATGTCACTGAATTTTCATCAACTCATCTGAGTTCAAGGAAAAATAAAATGTATTTAAATTATTTAACTCGGACTCATTTATTCATGTGAAGCTCGCCAGATGGAGCTGGCTCCATCTTCACCATCATCCTCCTCTTCAGTTTTAAATAACCCAAACTGACTGTCGTGACCTGTCTTACAGCTCTTTAACAGTTCTGTTACGTTTGATTATATTTCTATTACATTATAATATAATTCTATGACATTAGATTACAGTTCTATTACATTATAATTCTATTAGATTATATTATGGTTCTATTACATTCTATTACATTAGATTGGGGTTCCATTACACGTCCATTAAAGTTTCAGAACGACTGAAAACTTTTTTGTGCTTTGTTGTTTTTCTAATCTGCAGGAGCTGCGCGCGCACTCTCACATCGGACATGAGGTCTTCTGACGGGTACCGCGGTGGCTGATGGGATAACTTTGCCGCTGGTGTGGACATGTCCGCCATGTTTTCCGCGGCACAGGGAGCGGACCAGTCTGGACAGACGGCCCCGACGAACCAATAAGGCCGCACGCCGATGGCTCTTCACGCCGGCCACAGGAAGAGCGGACACCGATGAGCTCTGCCACGGCCGACACAGTCGCGTCCGGAGCGGATTGACGCCGGGATCGGTGCGGGTTTGTGGCGGGATTCGGTCCTTCGGGTTGTCGCTGATTTGGCGCAAACAATGAGTAAACTCTCGTTCCGGGCGCGAGCGCTAGACGCCGCCAAACCGCTCCCGGTTTACCGCAACAGAGACCTGCCGGACCTGACGGACTGCGTGTCCATCAACCGGGCCGTCCCGCAGATGCCCACTGGGATGGAGAAAGAAGAAGAGCTGGTACGGACGTGCTTTATTTTATTTGTATGTCTGTTAGCCTTAGCTCCGTGCCACGGCAGCATTCACGATGTCTTTACGTACAAATCTGTCCGTACGCCTCCGAGAAGCAGGCGGCGGCACGCGGGAATGTACGCAGCGTGCGTAAGCCTGACGCGCGCTGTACGCTCTTAACGCAGCGACAAACGGCGGAGACGGGTTTTGTGGCGGTGACGTCCAACATCTTACGTAGTAGCCAAAGCAACGAGCGACGCAGGACGTGTTCGCCTCACTGCTTAACGTTAGCTTCAGACAGTCAGGCTTCATAAACAAGATGATGGTTTCTGGTTTAAGTCCAAACTTGACCGATCCCAAACTCTCTGAGGATAGAGTGGGCTGATTTCAGAGCTCTAACCTCAAACAGGTGAGCATATCATAGCAGACTAGCACCGTTGTATCATGGTATCCTAGAAGAAGCCATCTAAACACATAAGGCCTGCACCTAAAGACCCTTGGTCTAGTTGATTCAGCCACATGCTCTTCAGATGATTGGCTTCCATCACGAAAACATCTGTCACTGATCACCCAAACAACAAATGATGTTACGGGGTTGTTTTTCCGCTGATGAAAAGATTCCATAATCATTCCAGCTCTTCATCCATTTAATCTTTTTGTAAACGCAGAAGCATAAAGTGCAGACTGGGTGTTTCTGTGCAAAAGGTCAGAGCTGAACTTTTTCTCATTGTCTTCAGTTCCGCTTTATTCAGCCAATGTTTGGGGTTCATAGAGTTTCAACCTCTAAGATGAACTGATCCTCATGAGAGACCCAGCTAGGTTTATGTAGTTAAACCTCCACAGTTTGTGGAACCTTAACTGAAACCTCCCGGTCCTCAGACCAGGTTTTCGAGGCTGCTGTGTGTTAAGGCTGAGGTCTGATCGAGGATCTCCCTCAGCTCTGAATCAACTGAGTCGTAGTGATCACAACCTACAGTTTGTTGTGATTGAGTCTAGGTCTGAGTCAAAATTTCAGGTCTGTTGTTGTTAGTCCTCCTCTTCATTGTCCTCTCCGGTGTCAGTGGTCCCTCCCTCCATGGACCAGTTTCAACAGGAAGTGGATGTGTTGAGGTGGTGCTGATATGGAGCTCTGTTCTTACAGGAGCATCACCTGCAGAGGGCAATCTCAGCCCAACAGGTGTTCAGGGAGAAGAAGGAAAACATGGTGATCCCTGTCCCTGAAGCAGAGAGTAACACCACCTACTACGACCGCCTGTACAAAGGAGAGGTCAGAGTTCCCAAACAGCTCATTCACATACAGCGTAAGTACTATTACACCTTTCCTGCACCTGCACTACAATTTTACTACATCTGAACGTCACCTATACCACACCTGTCCTATGCACTGAACATAGAGCTCAGATCAATGTCTTATCGCTGATGTGTGTCCTTACAAATATAATTGATATTTGGTTTGAACCCCTGTAGCTCTGGGTCTGGACCTGGAACAGCCAGACTATGACATGGACTCAGAGGACGAGACGCTGCTCAACAGACTCAACAGAAAGATGGAAATCAGACCTCTGCAGTTTGAAACCATGGTGGACCGACTGGAGAAGGCCAGCACACACCAGGTAATGCACAGCTGATCATATATACCCTCAGCAAATCAAGTTTATTTGTACAGCAATTTTTGTCCAGGCTAGTTCAACATAAAAAAGGTATTACATATGCAAAAACCACAACTGGTCATTGATGAGAGAACAGAATAAAATGTAATACATTAAACAACACCATTACGGCGCTCAGGGGAACCCTGCAAGATATTTTAGAGTTTTTGGAGAATTTATAAATGAGTTCTACAAAGAATTGTCAGGTAGAAACATAAGAAAAGGACCAGTTTAAAACAACCTGATAAGGGTGAAGGTTAGAGTTCGAAGGGTTATTTATATCCAATGCATCATACTGGTAGTTACTATTAATCACTTTTGCTTTGCCTGTCTCTGTGCTGACTGAAACATTTCTAAAAATTGTTTGCCTTTATAAAATCCATGAATTGGCTGAACACTACAAACAAAAATGCACATACACATACGAATGTAACAAACAGAACCTGTTTTTCCATACTGAACCCAAACTTTTTTATTTGTTCTGGTTTCAGCTGGTTTCTCTAACAGAGGCAAAGCTGCTGCTTAACGAGGATGACTACCTGCTGAAATCAGTGTATGATTACTGGGTGAGGAAGAGGAAGAACTGTCGGGGTCCGTCACTGATTGCTCACATCAAACAGGAGAAAAGAGATGGCTCCACCAACAATGACGCCTATGTGGCCTTCAGACGGAGGACAGAGAAGATGCAGACCAGGAAGGTGAGTGTGCAGCTTTACCTTCACTTCACTGACAGTGATCACAAACTAATCACAAGTTGATGCTCTGTCTACCTCAGAACCGTAAGAATGACGAAGCGTCGTATGAGAAGATGCTGAGATTGAGGAGAGAGTTCAGTCGAACTGTCACCATCCTGGAAATGATCAAGAGGAGGGAAAAGTCCAAAAGGGAACTGCTGCACCTCACCCTGGAGGTGGTGGAGAAGAGGTGAGGATGGAGCTCCACAACTGCTCTTGATGTTAAAAAACCGATGGGTGAAGCATCTTCATCTGTCATCACATTGTCATCATTATGGTTCAATCACACATACTGTTGTGAGCTGACCCTGTCAGACAGGAAGCCCCAAATGAAGTTTGTGGCACCTTATGTACACTAGTGACTACAGAGATTGGAGAAGAATAAAACAATAAACAAGGGATTTTATTTTGAAGTTTTCGCTTTGTGTTTATTTTTCTCTGATAGGACTTGACAGATGTTGACAGATGTGTAGCTAGATTGAATGGGTTTCATGAAGGAGAACCTGTGCAGATTCCTCTCCAGAGTCACATATTAGAAACCCTTTGTGAGTCTCATACACTGGTGAATTATGGGATACATTTAGTTATGAAAACTAACAAAAGATGTGTGCATTACATTAAAATAAAGATTTTTGATACACACTCAACTAAACCATCCAGTGCCTCCTAAGGCCTTAACACATGACCTCAGATCTGAGAGACTAATTGGCTCTTGAGAGTTCTGATCATGATTGTTGCAGGCTGAATGTCGTGATTTTGTGTTGTTGCTTCGTCTGTTCAGATGTATTTGTTTGCCATTTGTTCAGGTATCAGATGGGAGACTTCAGTGGGGACATCCTCAGAGAGGTCTCACTCCCCCTGGTGGAGAAACCAGTTTACAGCACAGCAGTGACTCTGAGCAACGGCAGCAGAAACAAGACTGAGGTCAAGGTATAAACATCTGTGTGTGTGTGTGTGTGTGTGTGCGCGCGTGTCTGTCTTTCCTGTAAACGCTAGGGTTAGGGTGTGTGTCTGCTTGTAGAATGTGAGGAAGACTCGGTCTCCTCCTTTCAGTTAAAGATGGTCTGGGTCTTAACTGCAGAAACAACAGGACTTCATCAGAGAGGATCTTCCCTTTGACCTGCTCAGACCAAAGAAGAAGAATGTCAGACGGGACAGATTGTTTGCTCCACAGCGACGAGCCGGTTGGCTCTCTGGCCCTTACACAGTCAACCAGGCTGATATCAAGCAGTACGACTTCCACAGCTCCGGGGAGGATGACTGTCAGCCGCCACTGGTCAGCAACATCTGTCCGAGCCTCATTCAGTTTCAAATGACTAGATTGAATGCTGACTATCCACATGTGACCCTGGTTCTCATTGTGTCCTCAGTCTCCTCCATCTTCACCTGATGAAGAGAGTAATTCAGATGGTGTCTTTGTCTTCAGGAGGAAAGCTGGATGTCAATATCTTTCTGTGAGTATTCCATCACCACAGGTGGATTCTACACAACCTTTGTATTTGGTATCTACAATCCCGGTCAGAGGTATTTGGACAGCTCCACATATTCCAGTTGAACTGCTCTGCATTGTCTCGGACAGAAACTGCAGTTTATACAATTTAATTGTAGATGTGTTTTCGGCGCAGACGGCAGGTGTGTTCACCTGTGGTCTTCAGCACCGCGAGGCCTGTATGCAAGCGGGGGGGGGCTTCTAAGGGCTTCTTCTGGTGCTTCTAAAATGTTCATGTGTGGTTACTTCCATAGCCTTGTACAGAGCAAACGAGTGGAGTTGATCATCCAGCTGTCCTTCCTCTTCATCTGCGCCACTCTCTGGCCGAACTGTCCCTGCCTCCTCATTGGATGGGATTGAGCCGCCGCAGAATAGGACGTGGGGGCAGGTAATTACACCTTTTGTTGGGGCTTAGCTACATTGCTTCCTGCTAAAACCATCAAGCCCAGAGGTTAAGTCCTTCCATCGCTATAGTGAAGCTCCAAGATGAGATGGTTTAACATTCATAACTGCTCACACCTGTTCAGTTCACACCTTCACCTTCCTGCTTCACCTTCAGATCTTTCTTTCTCACTCATCAATGCCTCCTCTCACTGATCAGGATCATCCTGGACAGAGCTTCCTCAGTTTTGGATCCAGCACTGAAGCAGCTAGACTCATCTAATCATCCAGTCTTCAGGACAAGAACCAATGCCTGTGTCCTCCGAGATCTGGATCAGAAACCTTCAGGACCCCTCCTCCCCTCCTTGACTGAAGTTCTGAACAATATCCAGAACCTGAGGAGGTACTGCTTCAGACCCAGACAGCTGCAGGTTCAGAGGGATACCAGCAGTAGGACCACAGGGTTGGCACCAGTGAACAGATTCACCTGTCGTCTGTCACCTGACCATCACTCTGAATCAGGTGAGCGATTGTATGTTCAGTTCATCAGCACAGAATGAAGATGAAAGCTATTCAGGACAAGAGGATGACTTGGGTTCATCTTATTCCAGACTCTAAGGAGCGATTTTTATTGGTTCAAAATGTGACCACAAGGCCCCTGGAGTAGATTCAGACAACAACAAAGTGCAACAACATGCACAATGCAATGGAACATACAACACTGCAACACACAAGACTTGTGCAAGTTTCAGTTGTTACACATGGTGCCAAATTTGAGCCAATTGGACTAGAGACTGTGAGATCACAGCCTGGCAGATAGGGCCTCATTTTGGATTGAAGGGCATCTGTACAGTCTGATCTGGATCTGATATTGGGAAGAATCTGGCTATGGAGGATGGCTGTAGGGTCACCTCTCACTTTAACCTTTCATAGTCAAGAGACCAGGTCATCAGACGTCCAAATTGAACACATGCAACCTAATGAGGAAGTACAACATCGCTGTTCCCGCTGAAGGACACCTGTTCAACATCATGACCAGTTACTGTCCCACATATTTATACCAAGCAGCCCCCATTCTGAGACACCTCCTTCTGAAGTCATTCTTCATGTCCTGGATCAAAAAATCAGATTTTTAATCTCATTGTTTTTAACTTAGTTCCCTTCATGATAGTACACGGTAATACCCTCATTCTGAGTCAGGTTCTGTCTGAGGTTTCTGCCTTTTTAAAGGAAATTTTTCCTTCTATTGCCACCAGGTGTTTGCTCATGACTTGCTTTTTATGTAAAGGTCCTCGATGTAATGCTATTATGATTTTGCACCCTCTCTCTCTCTCTCTCTCTCTGTGTGTCTCTGTCTCTATTATATACACTCACCGGCCACTTTATTAGGTACACCATGCTAGTAACGGGTTGGACCCCCTTTTGCCTTCAGAACTGCCTCAATTCTTCGTGGCATAGATTCAACAAGGTGCTGGAAGCATTCCTCAGAGAGTTTGGTCCATATCGAAATGATGGCATCACACAGTTGCCGCAGATTTGTCGGCTGCACATCCATGATCCGAATCTCCCGTTCCACCACATCCCAAAGATGCTCTATTGGATTGAGATCTGGTGACTGTGGAGGCCATTTGAGTACAGTGAACTCATTGTCATGTTCAAGAAACCAGTCTGAGATGATTCCAGCTTTATGACATGGCGTATTATCCTGCTGAAAGTAGCCATCAGAAGTTGGGTACATTGTGGTCATAAAGGGATGGACATGGTTAGCAACAATACTCAGGTAGGCTGTGGCGTTGCAACGATGCTCAATTGGTGCCAAGAAAATATTCCCCACACCATTACACCACCACCACCAGCCTGAACCGTTGATACAAGGCAGGATGGATCCATGCTTTCATGTTGTTGACGCCAAATTCTGACCCGACCATCCGAATGTCGCAGCAGAAATCGAGACTCATCAGACCAGGCAACGTTTTTCCAATCTTCTCTTGTCCAATTTCCATGAGTTTGTGCAAATTGTAGCCTCAGTTTCCTGTTCTTAGCTGAAAGGAGTGGCACCCGGTGTGGTCTTCTGCTGCTGTAGCCCATCTGCCTCAAAGTTCGACGTACTGTGCGTTCAGAGATGCTCTTCTGCCTACCTTGGTTGTAACAGGTGGTTATTTGAGTCACTGTTGCCTTTCTATCAGCTCGAACCAGTCTGGCCATTCTCCTCTGACCTTTGGCATCAACAAGGCATTTCCGCCCACAGAACTGCCGCTCACTGGATATTTTTTCTTTTTCGGACCATTCTCTGTAAACCCTAGAGATGGTTGTGCGTGAAAATCCCAGTAGATCAGCAGTTTCTGAAATACTCAGACCAGCCCTTCTGGTACCAACAACCATGCCACGTTCAAAGTCACTCAAATCACCTTTCTTCCCCATACTGATGCTCGGTTTGAACTGCAGGAGATTGTCTTGACCATATCTACATGCCTAAATGCACTGAGTTGCCGCCATGTGATTGGCTGATTAGAAATTAAGTGTTAACAAGCAGTTGGACAGGTGTACCTAATAAAGTGGCCGGTGAGTGTATATATATTTTTTTTTTATTTACATTTTCTTTGTACATTTTTTGAAACTGAAAAACATATGTACAATCTTTTAAATCATTCCGTTGTGAATTTTACACTGACAACTGAAATGCAAGTCTGTTCTACAGTAATGTACAGAGCCTAAAATCTATTTATTCTTCTGAGTTAAAATACAAGCAGCTTTTGCACTCTTAACATAGAGACGGCTCAGTGCGTTACCATGTGGTGTCTGTTTACACCAGGAGGCGGCATCACTGAGGAGCAGTACAACAGTCACCAACAACAGCTGGTCCAGATGCAGAAACAACAGCTGGAGCAGCTGCAGCTACAGAACAACATGGCGTCCTGTGGACAGACAGCGACACACAGAGCACAGGTAACATAGAGGATGAGTGGCTGGACAAGGACAGCCAGGACAAGAAAAAATGTGTTAGCAAATTTGAGTTATCAGAGTTTCACTCTGTCCATATCTGGTCCCAGTCCACACAATCAGGTGAGTCCAGTTCCAAGACTCTGGACTCAGCCAGTGCTCAGTTTGCCGCCTCAGCTGTCATCAGCGCCCCTCCCCCACCTCACACTTACATCAACAGTGACATCAGACCCCAAAGGCCCAGTATCAATGGAGTCCATCCTTCAGGTGAGCTAGACAAGCAGGCTGAGGAGGACTGTACTGGTCCTGATGAGACAGTCAGTGCTGCAGATGCACAACAACCATACAATATCCTGAAGATTCACACCACTAACGCTGATAATCCTACTCCTCAGGTCCCTCCAGGCCACCTTACTCCTCCTCTCTCAGCAGGTCGGGGCTTTCAGCCCGGGGGTCATTGCCCGCCTCCTCCTCCTCCTCTTCCTCCCCCCAGTCCCTCCCCAACCAGAGGAGCCAGGTGGGGGCCGTATCCCCTGCGCACCCTCACAATCCTCGACCCTCTGCACCCCCAACCTCTGCCTTAAAGCTTGCCAGTGTCGCCGCCAGCCTTGACCGAGTGCCCAAAGTCACCACCGCCAGGTAAACACTCACGCCTGTCCAGGTTCCTGTACCACAGAGCGGGATTCACAAACCCCAGTAATGTTCAAATGATCCAGCTTCCTCACTTGTGAGTTTTGGTCCCACAACACTGGTTATCAACTCAGTAAAAAAAAATTTTGTCCTGTCAGGTTGTCAGTGTGTGGACATAAAAAGGGTGGTGTTATGAACAATTGGCCAATAGGGAACAGGGACACTTCTCCAGCAGATTGGCTCACTTCACCAAAAAAGGTATTGCCGTTAAAAAGTTTTAAGAATTGAAAAACATAATGAAAGCTGAAAGCAAAACTGATTCACCAGACCTTTTAAATCTGCAGCTTCCAAACGACAGAAGGACTGCTGGCAAAAGACGATACTGACTTTAAATGTCAGTTATCATATCTGATATATAATGTAGAAGCTTCCATTATCTGACCGGTCCAACTCTGTGTGTTCCCTTAAATTAACGGTGCAGGTCGAAGTGGCCACATGGTTAATGATAATCCCCTCTGATCACTGTGATTGGGAACTATTGTCTAATAAGATCCATCACTGCTGCTCCATCATTCAGCTCACACTCATCAGTATTTACTGCACTATTTGTTCATATTTCCACTCATTTACTTCTCATGGCCCACTAACCTTAATTATCTCCCACTTTATATTTAATATTATTAGAATTTTTTCATCTATATTAGAAATTCTGTGTGCTGTTTTCATGTAATATTTTGATATTGCCCTCTAATTCTGTACCAGAGTAAAGAACTCCTGCTGGATTAATGATGTGTTTCTGGTTCTGATGATGAACTTACTGCCTGATTCATAAAGCTCTGTTTTTGTGTCCGTAGTCCTGGAAACAATAAACCTCCATCATCTGTCACTGCATTGATCCATTGCAGGGTTCTGGTTCTGGTCTCTGTATCCAGTTCTGTCCTGAGCTAAAGTAATGACAGACAGTCTGTGGACCATCAGTGCTCCTCTGAGGGTCTCTGGACTCAAATGGCTCTAAAGGTTCTCAGATGGATCTCAGTCCATTTCATTAAGCTGTATGTCTCATACAAAAAAATCGTCTGAGGGATCAAACCGCTTCTGGTGGTCTCTGAAAACTCTTGGTCTTCTGAGGATCTTCTAACAATCCCCTCTGAGCTCTGTTGGGCTATCCTCGCATATTGATGTAATTTTTTTAGGGACCCAATAGGTCAGAGGGCGGGGCCTCTATACTCTGATCTCAAACTCCAACATAACCTGCTGCAGAACAGGTTAGCTGTTCGGCATTAGTTACCATGGTAATATATCCTGGTAGGAAGTGATCCAGCTCTGTAGCATAAAAACCCTGAAGACCAGGACTTGGTTACCTTGGTTGTTTCAAAACCTGCTTCTTAGTTGTGGCCCTAGTTAAACATATACCTGTCCAGGTGTAGGTGCAAAATGAAAACCAAGATGTTCCTCAACTGTCAGTGTTTTAGGCATTAAAGTAATGTAAACTGGAAGCTTCCTGGTGGATTCTTCCTCTGACATCATTAGTTGTCAATTGTCTTTGAGGAAATGATATCATCGCTGATGGTTGATTGGCTGCTCTTGTCCTCAGAGACTCGAACGACTCGGAGAGACGTGTGAATAGGCTGTCGGAGACCACACTGCCCATGGAGGTCACATAACATCATATCCAATAAGCCCCTGCTCCTCCTCTGTGTCTGACAGGTGAATGTGATATGCTGTGACCTCCAGAAGAAGATGGCGTCTCTTTTCATTAGTGTTGATATTATTGTAATAACTGTTGTACAGTTTGTAAATGTCTCATGTAAAAATTTCTTTCATCACCTTTGTTATGCATCATGTGACTGCAGAGTCAACTCTGACTAGCCCACAATAAGTCCTATATTTTCTCCCTGATTGGTCCATGATGAATCTGTCTTTACTCTGATTGGCCAACAATAAGTCCTGTATCTTCTCTCTGATTGGTTATTTATTTCTTCTGAGTACATTTTGTATTTCTTTGAACATCTTTTGTCCCAAAGATGAAAAGTTTTCATTTGTTTTCTTTAAACTGTTTTTATTTTCTAGCAGTTTGTTAAAATCCGAACCTCATTCAATAAAATATGCATCTGGTAAAAAGAGATGTTCTGCAGCTGGAACACAAAGTTTTTATATTGTGTGTATGTGTATGTGCGCGTGTGTGTCTGTGTGAACGTCTGACACTTTGGTTCACTCTGTTTCTGCCTCAGAGAAATAAACAGTGACGCAGACTGAAGATTGTGTTTCTTCACTCAGTGACTCACAGCCGAACAGCAGCTTTGCTGCACAACCGTCGTGTTACAAATAAATCCTGAAGTCATTTGAAGGTCAAATCAAACTTGATCCTCAACAAAATTCACGTGATCCCATGAATTCATTAATGATCAATGAACTGTCGTGTGAACATTGACTCCATGTCCCAGAATCCGCTGCGGGGTGGACCTGTGTGGTGGGCGTGTCCAGCATCCCGATGAGACCGGACCTCAGATCAGCATCACCGGACTGAGGCTGACAGGGTGGAGGGCCGTTGACTTCCGAGAGTCAGAGGAGAATCTGTTCATCGACCTGGGCCCTGACCCGACCGAACCCGGCGCTGCCTGTGTTGATCCGTCGGTAGTGTTTTGTCTGTTTTCCGGCCGGGATGGAGGCTGTGGAGAGCGGGGTGTGCGGGGTGAAGGTGATGTGTCGCTTCCGGCCGCTGAACGACGCCGAGCGGAGCCGCGGAGACAAATTCACCCCCAAATTTAACGGAGAGGACACCGTGGTGGTCTCGGTGAGTCCTGCGGTGTGTTCCGGTGCGTCCCTGAGGCGGACACACCGGAACACACCCTCCCTGCTAACCCTAACCCTGCTGCAACAATGGACAACACAACACAACAGATACACAACATCTGGTGATACTCAGCATCAAGAACATACCGGTTCAGATTTTTACCGATCACTAACGAGTCTCATTTTTAGTTATTTTCCCACAGGAAGAAAAACACGAAGTGAACCGAGCAAAGGATAGGCATATTCATCAATGAGGAGTGATTATTGATGAGCTATCCGTCCATCTATTTCACTTCAGCTTCAGTTTACATCTGATTAGTCTCTGTCTGTCTCTCTGTCTGCCCCCCCTCCCCTTACTGGGTCTGTCTGATGAAGGTCACATGACTCTGTTCCAGTTTCCTCTCATTAGTGCTTCAAGTCAAAGCTCCATTGTGATTTGTTTATTTAATGAGACATTTCCTCTTCTTTAGGTAAAAAAAAAACCCAGTTACTTCTTATTTTTGTTATCTCAAAGTTTGAACACAACAAACAATTGTTTCTTCTGAAACAGGACCAGCATATCCGACCCCAGACCACACCTCTGATCCTCTAGTCTGGGGTCTGATCTAAGTCTGGCCTGAAGCTTGTGTGTCTGTGTGTCTCCTGCATCATTCAGCAGCAATCATCTTTCTTCTGTCTGATTGGTTCATTCATCCCAGTGGGATACAGTTACCGTGGGAACAAGCATCTTAGTGGCAGCTCAGCTCAGAGTGAGGGAGCACTGATCAGCTGATGTCAGAGCCAGACCAACAAGTCTGATCATCATTCAGAGATTTCATGAGGAGACAGTGACAGGATGAGGGTTAGACAACAGACAGCAGGTTTTATTTTAACAACGTGTTTCCTGTTTTCCAGGGGAAACCATACGTGTTTGACAGAGTCCTGCCTCCACACACCGAGCAGGTTCAGGTCTACGACACCTGCGCCAAACAGATCGTCAGAGGTCAGTTCATGTCATCAAGTACCTTTTACATCTTATAACCCTTCACAAAATATATTGATACCAATAAATATAATGATCTATATCTTGTCTATTCAGACTAGATAAAACTAGCACTCTGTACTGTGTTTTCTGCTGTGTGTTGCAGATGTGTTAGGGGGATATAATGGGACAATCTTTGCATATGGTCAGACATCATCAGGAAAGACTCACACCATGGAGGTCAGAGATCAAACTTTTGTGGCTCAAGTTATTTTTTGAAGATTTTATGTGATGTAACATTTTTGAATTTCAGGGTAATTTGCATGACTCCCATCTGATGGGGATCATTCCTCGTATCGCCAGAGATATCTTTGACCACATCTACTCGATGGATGAAAACCTGGAATTCCACATCAAGGTGATGATGTCACTGATGACATCATAAAAAATGACTATTTTTGTCTTTATTTACCTTTTTTCACCTGTAGTTAGCTACAGTGATTATTCCCACACAGTTCAGTGTGCAGCTCCTCCACATTCTCTCTGGTACATTAAGAGCTGATTCTGA
This sequence comes from Echeneis naucrates, assembly GCF_900963305.1. Classification (NCBI taxonomy): domain Eukaryota; kingdom Metazoa; phylum Chordata; class Actinopteri; order Carangiformes; family Echeneidae; genus Echeneis; species Echeneis naucrates. The sequence goes on along the minus strand of NC_042531.1, from coordinate 44,116 downwards.
TTTGGGATCAGTCGGTCATCCTGCTGTCGTCAGCAGGAGAAACCAGTGATGCGTTCACTGACCCATCTGCTCTTCATATGCTCACTGCCCACCTGCTGCTCTGCTCTCAGTTGTATCTGCATGTTTCTCTTAAACAAACCAGAACAAGTGCAAACACACATGCTCTGGGATGATCATAGTAGTCGTCCTATTTATGTGCAGAAGAAGAGTAAAGTCTGAAGTGACAAATTCCTGTTTATATCAACCTTTCAGCATTCATTCGAGTCTTTGATATTAAATGCATCATCCAGGTGAGAATTATCTTGGAAAAGGTGAAATATTTGAACGTCATTTAGCTGCTGTTACAAACCCATCATTCATTTATTAACAAAGGATAATTTAATTACTCAGAAAGTTTTCAGACCTATCCCCGAGTTGTGTTGTATTGTATGAGTTGTGTGTGGTACACTGTGAACCTTTGTCTATCTCTGCAGGTGTCGTACTTTGAGATCTACCTGGATAAGATCAGAGACTTACTGGATGGTAAGGCTGATGATTGACACTCGTTAACGAAATTGAGCTGCCCACTCATGTGATCTGATCTTTTAGTCTCAAAGACCAATCTGGCAGTTCACGAGGACAAGAACCGGGTTCCCTTTGTCAAGGTGAGAGTCCCTCAAAGTGTCACCAGATATCCTTTAACATGTCAGAATGAGCTGCCTTCCCGTCTGTTTCGTCAGTTCTTCATAGTAATGGTCTATTCTTCCTGTCAGGGGTGTACAGAGCGTTTTGTGTCCAGTCCAGATGAGGTTATGGATGTCATCGACGAGGGAAAAGCAAACAGACATGTCGCCGTAACTAGTATGTCTCCAGTTGTGCAACTGACACAACTGTGACACAACTGACACTTCTAGTACTACTTCCTTTAATCGTCCTGCTGTCTCTGTTCAGTTGCAAAGTCCTGAGCTCTGAGGTCCTGAGCTCATTCAAAACTCAGATTGTGTAGACCTGCTGTTGTATTATGTTGTTCCTCTGCAGACATGAATGAACACAGCTCTCGCAGTCACAGTATCTTCCTGATCAGCATCAAGCAGGAAAATGTTGAGACAGAGACCAAACTCTCAGGGAAACTCTACTTGGTGGACCTGGCAGGCAGCGAAAAGGTTTCACTGCTCCAAGCATTCACATCACTCGTGATGATGATGATGACTATGATGATGATGATGACGATGATGATGATGATGACTTTCAGGTGAGTAAGACGGGAGCAGAAGGCGCCGTGTTAGACGAAGCCAAAAACATCAACAAGTCTCTATCTGCTCTGGGTAACGTGATTTCTGCTCTGAGTGAAGGAACTGTGAGTCTGACCCTGACATCACTTTTTGTTGTGTAATAACTGTTTGTTAACATTTGATATAACATGTTTTGGCATGCTCGTGTGTTCATAGAAAACCCACGTCCCATACAGAGACAGTAAGATGACCCGAATTCTTCAGGACTCTTTGGGAGGAAACTGTCGGACCACCATCATTATTTGCTGCTCGCCGTCCATTTACAACGAAGCTGAAACCAAATCCACACTCATGTTTGGACAGAGGTACCACACAGGAGTACACCTGAGTTACACATCAAATTAAAAGACTCCAGTAAGTCAGTGGGCTTGTTCCACCCTCAACCATATCTGAAAGTTCAAGATGATCAGGGCTGATTACTCCGTCTTCAACTGAGACACTTCAGTCTTCATCCCTATGAAGACAAAGAGAAATAGGGACAGAGGTACAGAAGGACACAAATACAAAGGAATAGATGGAGAGGAAAATGTAGGGAAGAACAAACTGCTAACTCCGCAAGTCGGCAAGTCCAATTGAGAGTCACACAGGAAGTTCCTTAGTGTTTGTTAAAACCTCTTCCTGTGTTGTTTGTGTGTCTCAGAGCTAAAACCATAAAGAACACAGTGTCAGTGAATCTGGAGCTGACAGCAGAGGAGTGGAGGAAGAAGTATGAAAAGGAGAAAGAGAAAAACCGGAGTCTGAACATCATGATGCAGAAACTGGAGAATGAGCTAAAGCGCTGGAGGAAAGGTGAGCAGCAAAGTAACATTTGATTGGTAGACATCTGAATCATTGTCTGACTCTTTCTGTTTTCTGAAGAATGAGATCATCAGCCGGACCGGGTTCCCTCTTGTTGTTCAAGCCAACCTCTGCTCTTTTTTTCAGGTGAGTCTGTTCCTGTCGATGAGCAGCTAAGCAGCAGAAACAAGAAAAGTGCTGGTGAAACCGCAGTAGTGATAGAGGGCTTCGTCCCGCCCTCTGCCCCCCTGACCAATGAAGAGAAGACACAATATGAGACGCTCATTACTGACCTGTACCAGCAGCTGGACGACAAGGTGAATCCTGAAACAGCTTAGACCTCCCAAGTGTGTTTCAATCTAAAACATTAAATAATGATGTTTCAGGATGACGAGATCAACCAGCAGAGCCAGATGGCCGAGAAGCTCAGACAGCAGCTGAATGATCAGGACGAGGTGAGTCTGTTGTGAACACACACACACCATCCCCCTGCAACATCATCACCTCTGATGACTCTTCCACCCTCCAGCTGCTGGCAACTAGCCAGCAACACCACGATCGTCTGCAGGAAGAGCTTTCCCGCCTGCAGAGGGACAGTGACTCGGCCAAAGAGGAGGTGAAGGAGGTGCTTCAGGCGCTGGAGGAGCTAGCGGTCAACTACGACCAGAAGAGCCAGGAGGTGGAGGACAAGAACCGCTGCAATGAGCAGCTGAATGAGGAGCTCGCACATAAAACTGTGAGTACACACAGACAAAGTGTTGAAGCAGCAGACACATTACACTCATAACTGCACTCACTGTTACAGTGGTGAAAACTGGCTCCACCCCCTTCTGGAGGGAAGCCTATTGAAGAGGAGCCATTACAGCTCAGTGGATGATGACAGGAAGTGATCTAATACAGTGAAGCCAGCCAAATTTTTTGGTCGGAGGTGGTTCTGTAAGGATCAGAATTGCGATCAGAGCTTCTGCTTTGTTTCCAGGTGAGTCTGGAGGCCGTTCAGAAGGAACTCTGTGCTCTTCAGGATCTGTCCTGTCATCACAGGAAGAGATCAGCCGACATCCTCAACCTGCTGCTGCGAGACCTCAGCGACATCGGAGCCGTGCTGGGCACCACAGAGATGAAGGCCGTAAGACTCTTCCCCCAAGTGCACGCCTCGTCCTCGTCTTCATCGTCACTGAGTTCTCATCCTCACTTGTCATTCTTCTTTTTCATAGTCATTTTTATCATCAGCCCCCATCGTCACCCTCTTTCTCAGTCACATCACTCCTCATCCTTATTTTATCATCCTCCTCACTCCTCATCTTCTGCAGCCCTCTGAGTGCATTTGTCTTTGAATCATGTCTCAGGTTTACATAAAGCTGCTGAGTCAGACAGTAAATTGTTGAAGACAGAGACCTGGTTCAGTCAGTTAGGAGAAAGGGGGACGTCCTGTCAGTAACATCTGTCTGTCTTCACAGATGACCGAAACCAGCGGAGCAATTGAGGAGGAGTTCACCACGGCTCGTCTCTACATCAGTAAGATGAAGTCTGAGGTGAAGTCGGTGATGAGTCGCAGCAAACAGTTGGAGGTCACCCTGACGGAGAGCAGCTTCAGGATGGAGGCCAGTGAGACCGAGGCCAACAAGCTGCAGCTGCTGGCGTCTCAGGTACGACACAACCACCCAGAATTTACAGGAGCACTGTATAAGCTCATATGCTGAGAACAGGAAGTCACCCAGCCTTTAGAACTAAAAGCTCATGTGTGCAGGAAGTTAGACATTAATACTTTATCAAAGTAAGATAAGTGGAATATGTCTTTAAACTAAACTGCACATCCTGTTGTGTTCTGTTTGTGACTTTGTTTTTGTTAATCCTGTTGCCTGTTGTCAAAATAATAATAATAATAAGAAATTGTTAAGCTGTAGTTAATTTCATGTTGTTTGTGCAGCTCCAGGCAAAGACAGCATCTCTGACCGATGACCTGCAGACGGTAGAGCAGAAGAAGAGGCAGCTGGAGGAGAGCCACGATGCTCTGATTGAAGAAATTGCCAAACTCCAGGCTCAAGGTCAGATGGGGTCACCATGGTTACATGACAACACTGCTCTCTGATTGGCCGGTTGACATCAAAAACCATTGAGGACCTCCAAGAAGACAACAGACACTGACTAATCATTTTGTCATAAAGATTTTGTGTGTGTGTGTGTCTGTGTTTGTGTTTAGGTAAAATGCATGAGGTGACGGTGATGGACAAAGAGAAAGAACACATGAGCAGACTGAAGGATGCTGTTGAGATGAAGGTGAACACATTAGAGCAGTATAAGACAATAATGCCTCAACACAACAACACGGACAAAACAATAACAATACAACACAAGCCATTAACTCAACACAACAACAATAATATAGCACTAAAAGCACACAACAACAGCAATTCAGTTACACAACAAAACAAAAACACACTGAGACAACAGCATTAGGTAAACGAAGTGTTGCGGCACAAATGTTGTTTTTTGTTTTTTTGTGTTCTGCAGAGAACACTTGAGGAACAGATGGAGAACCATAGAGAGGTTCATCAGAAACAGCTGAGCCGTCTCCGAGATGAGATCCAGCAGAAACAGAGAGACTTTGACCAACTTAAAGAGTATAACTGGTTATTAACTATTGGTAATTTCGATGTTAGTCTGTGTTTGTTTGTTCTGTGAGTAAATTAATGTTTTGTTGTTTCAGTGTGAATCAGGCTCTGCAGCTGGAGAACAAGAAGCTCCAGTGTGACTTTGACAGACTGAGAGCTGAAGACCAGAACAAAGACCAGAAACTCCAGAAACTGTTGTAAGTTTATCCTTCTCTGCTCATCATAGACTCAGTCAGACTCTCCACTGCCTTCACCAAGAACATGCTGACTCACATCTCTCTACTTGAAAGCTGAGATTCTGTTTCTATTGACTTACGAAAAAATGTTTGCTGACGTGTAAACGCATGAAACAACCAGTTCCAACCTCATGGGTTTCATCATCTGGATTTTGACCTGGTTTTAATGATCTCATCTTCTTTAGTGGTTTAACTGTCTGGTGTCCAGCGTATAAATGAAGTAAAACAATCAGGTGTCACAATAAGATGCTGCACAAATTACTATTATTAGCTCAAAACTCACTACTGATATCACTGTTTCTCTTTTGCCACACACACAAAACTTTCCCCTCTCCCTCAGCAACCAAATGCTGCGTGTTGCCATATAATTTTTTGATTTGTTGATGTGGTCCATTTTTCCACCAATTGGAAAGGTGATGTCATGTTTCTTTCTGTCTGTGAGCACTTTCCTTGGAATAGTCTATTTTTGCCGCTCCTTACCTCAACAAACTTGACAAAAATATTCAGGAAAAAGGATGGTATAAATTATTTATCATAACTCTGGTTTTACTTGGCATACCAACACAATTTAAAAACTGGTATATAGTTTAAAGTCCAAACTTCCGGCAAATGTTCAAGTGGAAACTCAGAGAAGCTGCATCTTGCTGCTACATCATCAGTCTTGTGATTTGAATGCGCCGGCGCATCTGTTGTTTCCAAAGCGTTAGCAGCAGCAGCATGAAAATCAGCACCCAGAGCAAGTTGAGCTCATTCACATAGACGAAACAAGACTTCACTGATGTTTTATTTTGACCGATGAAAAACACAACTGCTCATTTTCATCAGGTCCTTGAGGGCCCAGCTTCTTTGACTTCATCTCCTTGTGTCATTCAGATTCCTGAATGAGAAGAGAGAACAGGCCAAAGAGGATCTGAAGGGGCTAGAGGAGACAGTGGTACAGGAACTTTCTAACATTCATTTTGTCTTTATGTCCAGTAGAGAACAATATGAGTTCAGCTGAGCGTTTGTGTTTCAACCCACAGGCCAAAGAGCTGCAGACACTGAACAACCTCCGTAAACTCTTCGTTCAGGACATCAGCACTCGAGTCAAGAACGTGAGGACACCACTGAGTCACTTTGTTTGAATTTCACATCATATACAAATTTTTTCTCTTTATTTTAGTCAGTAACTGGCAGACATGGTGACAGGAAACAGGGAGAGAGAGAGAGAGAGAGAGAGAGAGAGAGAGAGAGGCCAATCACTTGCAGCATAGGTCCCTAGCTGGACTCGAACCAGGGACACTGCAATTACACGTACATGCTCTAAAACACTTGACACCAGCATTCTAGATTCTGTGGTCCAAATCCAAAAATATTCTTTAATCATTAATCATAGTGAAACATCCTGGAAAACTGAAAACTAAACAGATGAGTAAGCTCATGATGCCAGCAGAATGTGAAATCTACTCAATGATGATATCTCTGAGTACAACGATGGAGAGTCAGCTTCTGTCTGTGAAGCAAAAATCTGTCCACACGTGAACATCTGTCTCTACGTGTCTTCAGCATGAACCTGAATGGCTCTTTTTTTTTTTACAGAGCTCAGAGAACGACAGTGACGAGGCTGGCGGCAGTCTGGCTCAGAGGCAGAGGATTGTCTTCTTAGAGAACAACCTGGAGCAGCTCAGTAAAGTCCACAAACAGGTGAGTTAGTTCCCTTTAGTAATCATTCAACTCTCCACGCCATCGCACAGATGACAGAAGGCTCTAAATAAACTAACCCTAATCCATATGCCTTGGGCACCGTTGCAATGGACATGGTGCAAGCCAGAGGTATGAAAGAAAACAGAATAATTCCAAAACTGACACAGAATTTGAAAGTGACTTCATGACTTTTTTATATGTCATTAATTTAAAATTAATTTGGCACTAACCTTTACGATGCCATCATTAGGAAGTTTGACTGGTTTCTGCCAGCCACTCTGATTCTCTCTCCACTGGTGTGTCTGTTGTGAGAATACACACACAGCTTGTCACAAACTGAGGACATGTTGAATATAAACTAATCTTTTTAGATTTCCCAGCTCCACCATGACACTCTGTTTCCATCTTTCATTATTCCTTCAGACTGTGACTCTGAGTTCTGAACTCTGACTCTGTGCAGTCCAGAATGAGTCAACATCTTCAGGAAATTTAACTTCTCTGTTCTCCAGCTTGTGCGTGACAATGCAGACCTTCGCTGTGAGCTGCCAAAGTTAGAAAAGCGTCTGCGAGCTACAGCAGAGCGAGTGAAAGCTCTGGAAACAGCCCTGAGGGACGCAAAGGAGTCAGCCGTAAGGGACCGCAAAAGATACCAACAGGAAGTGGATCGCATCAAAGAAGCTGTCCGCTCTAAGAACGTCCCCAGGAGAGGATACTCTGCCCAGATAGGTTCGCTCCCGCTGCAGTTTGTCCTGAGGGGATGCTACAATACACACCATTATAATATTAAAGGCTCAGCTCAGGACAGTTTACAGATTTGTATCATCATTATTATTATTGTTGGCAGTTGATTCAGATGCTTCTGTCTCCATGTAGCCAAGCCAGTCAGAGCAGGACATCAGTACACATCATCCTCTCCCTGCTTCAGACCAACCATCAGAGGGGGGCGGGAATTGAGTCCACACCATCAGTCCCCCCGACAGCAGCCGCATCAGAGCCACAGCAAATAGGCTCCAGGTAAGCCAACCACAGCCTCTGCAACTTAGGGTGCAACTACCACAGCAGCCACAGCAACTACAATAACCTCAAAACGATACTCACAACTATAAAACAACTGCAAGACCCCTCTGGCCTGAGTGTGTACATGTTGAGCTCTGAAATCAGCGATGACGAGAACACAGGTGTCTGGGACTTGGTAATATCTAGTGGCGAGGTTGCACATTGCCACCAGTTGAACAAGCTAACACCACACCTGTGTTCAATTCCCACTGAGTATTTAAGTTTTTGTCGTAGGGGGTTAGGGTCAGCTTGTCTATTCAGTCTTCTTCTAGCTAGTTTGTGTTGGGCTGGGACTCAGAGAGGATGAGCTGCAAAGGCTTTGTAAAACACAGATTTTATTCTTGGCAGCGAAGATCTCAGAACCGGATGGAAAAAAAGGAAACAGGGCTATGAAACACTAACTAAAAAGGGATGTCACTAGGTTCTAAAATTGCAAGAAAACAAAGTCACTCCCAAAGGAGGCAAAATCTCTACACTTGAGGAACCAAAAGGGGGAAAATGAAAACACTCCGTAGGGAGGAAAAACCTGACTAAGAAAACAAGAGAAACTCACTCACACTACTAAACGGAGGATCGAAAGGTAATACTATGAAAACACTACTAGAACTCAAAATCACTCAATCACAAGCTATGAACATTAATCTATAAAAAGGAATCTACAAACAAAAAGTCACTCATGCAGAGGAAACACAAAAAGCTATGGAAAAAAGGGCTAACTCAGGTACAGAAATTACAACAAAAATTCACTCAATTTGAGGACCAAAAGCTTACACAAGGAAACAAGGACTGTGGCATGGACGTAACGCTGGTGTGGGACATGAATCGACAACACACTGGCACAAGAGAAGGGGATGTAAGACTATTTGAGCTGTGGGGGAAATGGGGAACAGGTGGAGACAATGGTAATCAGGGAGACGCACAGGATACATGAGGAAGGGCAAGTGTTCTGAAACGAGAGGAGAGTTAGGAATTTCAAAATAAAACAGGAAATGACAAGACAAAATAAAACCAAGATGAGACAACCTCACCACGGTGTGACACTTTGCCTATTTTCTTCATAATTCTCCAGATTTTTTTGAGGGGGGATTTACTATTTCCTAGTTTTTTTGTGCTTTGCTCCAGTGCTCCTGCTGTTTCCTTTGTCCCTGATGCTCTGGTGTTCCCTGCTGGCTTAGCGTTAGGCTCCCAGTGTTCCTGGTGTTTTCCCCTTTATCCTGTTTTGTGTACAATTTTAGCTCACCTGTGTGGGTGCTTTTTGGGGTGTGTTTATGTTTGTCTTGTTGGTCCTGTTGGTTTGTACATTCCCGTGTGTCCTGCATATCTGTGTGTTCATCCTCTTTGTGTCTGTCCTGCGTGTCCATGTGTGTTTGTCCTCTGTATGCCTTTCCGGTGTGTGTCTGTGTGTGTTAGGGTTATAAGATGATATCCCTGAACTCCACTCACTGTTCACATCATCTATTTAAGTAAAGCTTTATCATGTTCTGTCTTCACAGTGACAGACAACTGGATCAGCGTTCTGTGGATTTCTGAATTTTCCCACTGTCACCACTCTGCCTTTACTGGAATCACACTCCACATTTCCACCTTAATTGTCATTCCACGTTAACAGCCAGCAAGGGCTTTCCTCAGTTGTCCTGCTCTGTAATAAGTTCAGTTTGACAGGAGCTGAATGTTCTGTTGCTGATGACCATGAAATTAAAAGCACATCAGTTAATATTATAATGTATAATTATATATCCACTTGCTAACTTAAAATTTTAGGAGTTTTGCTTCATGAGTTTTACAGAAGTTTGATGTTGAATTGACACTGACCCTTTTCTTGTAAAATGAGTTTACAATGTTATTAGTCAGACACAGTAGCACTAAAGTTTGTTGTAACTACTATTGGGACAAGTATACTTTATTTAAACATTTTGATAATAGAAGTGTTTTCATTTAGCATTAACCCAGGATTAACCTTAACCATTTTTGTATAATTTTTGATGAATGTAATTTTATTTTGAAGGAGCCATATTCATCCACAGTCTAATCCTCTCCAAAGTAACAGTGTTGACCTGCTGTTGGGTGCCATGAATACAGCAGTAGTGTTTGTTTGTTAGTGGACTCAATGTGTTCTTAAACTGTGGTGCAGTGGTCGTGTATTGTTGAGTGTGTTGACTTAACTTTGACATGATGGAGGATGGTAATGCAACAGGAGATGATGTTGCTGTCACTGACCAACAACAGCCGTTACTGCAGGGTTCAGCTGATGGTCATGACATCACACTGATGCAAGAGTCAGTCACAGGAAGTTAATGCTGATCAGTCAGTGAGTGTTTCTCTGCAGTGTCACATTCACAACGTTAAAACCCACAACACTGGTGGACTCTGACTGGAATCATCTGATCACTTTGATTGAGCACTCTGATCAGATAAAATAAACTTTCTGTTTGATATGAAGGCTTTTCATTTCATTTATTTTACTTTATTTCAGATTTATTGGTTTCAAGATGGTGTGTGTGTGTGTGAGAGAGAGAGAGAGGACATTTGGAAGATCAGCAACTAAACGAATCTGTCTGGCAGCAGAAACCTGAAGAGGAAGAGTGGGAGGAAGCATCAACTGCAACTGCAGGAGAGACCAACTGCATGACCTGTTTCACCAACAGATAGAAGAAGCTGATGTGAAATTCTAGCTCCCCCACAACAATGAAGTGAACATTGATTGTGTCGATTCATCTGTTCAATATCAATGATAATCTTACTTATATTTTTTTTCCTACAGTATAAATATGCAGTTTTAAACTGTAAAAACTTCAGCAACAACAAGGTGCTCAGTATTATTTTTGTTGTCCTGTACTTTGGAAATCAGTATCAAGCACTTCACAGCATTGTTTATATGAATTGAAAAAAACATTTTCTGACTTGAAAATGTCCATTTATTTTCACGGTCCACCCCAAACTAGGCTTTAAAATCTCTGGAGACTTTGCTTGCGTTCTAGTTCTGATGTGGTGAGGTGAGCCTCACATAAGCTGCTCAAGAATGGTCACTTCTTGTCCAAGTTGAAGATCTCTCTGCTCTCGATGAGAATAAACTCCACAATCTGGTTCTGGTAAACCATGTTAACAGCCATGTTTCCTGAGTCCAACTCCGGCCACATCAGCGTTGGGCCAAACACGATGCCAATGCCCTGAGTAGACATCAGGTTTTTCCTGGAAAAAGCCAAAACTCTGAAAGACAAAGTCAACAGTTCCCTTATTACACTGGTTTTTAATTTTTATAGAACCATCACAAGAAACTTAACATGACATTTTCATCCCATGGGCTTCATCTTCATTTTGTTCAATGCATTTGCTCTGTGACACCTCAACATGTGAAAGAGAGACCAGGATTTGTAGGATTGCGTGTCAAAACTATTCACCAGACCCACGTTTTTTAAACTTTTACATGTATGAGTATTCAAGACAAATACCTGCAAAAAGGTGACTAAAGATAATCAGTTTAAAAGAATATCACAAAGAAGCCAATTAAAATTTGTTTTTATCAAAAGTAATCTATTAACTAGAGTCAGAAATTTAAGCTGACTGAAATCCTACTGTTGCTCCTTAGGTCTGACTGACTGATTTTCCACATAAAACCATCAGCTAAGATGCACTAGACCTTTGACAGACTTTTCACTGACTTCTCTTCAGCTTCTGATCGATTTCAGCTCAGGTAATTGTACTTAGGCAGCTGGTGAATGTCAAAATTGATTTTGAAATTGTTATTGACTTAATTTCTTTGACAAAGAACAAAGTTCAAATTAACGGAAAACATACCTGTTCAGGTGGCTGAAGAGCAGCTTCATGGTGTCCTGGTTGGGCTTAGGCAGCTCCTGAATCAATTTCTTCACAGCCTGAATTTTGCTTTTGGATTCTTTGACCTCTGTTCATCGGAAAGACAGAAGCAAATGTTTACTGAATAGTAAAATCCTGGTTTAATGGCTGTCAGTGTTGTTGAGTATAGTTTTCATATTTCATATACATATTTTTTGGGGTATTTTACCTTTTAGATATGCCAGAAATATATTCATAACATATTCATGCTGGCTGGACTTTTTGATAGTTTAGGGTTATTTTTTTTTACTGTTTCTCAGATAGTGGTGTGGCAGCCGCTGACCCAGTCACTGCCTCCAATGTCCATGCAATATTGAAAAGGGAAGTGAACCAAGAGGGTGTATATGGAGCCTTGATCATTTCAGGGTGAAGCTAATCCACTCGGAATTCTTTTTCTATCTTTCTGATGCTCAACAATAATTTTGAAAAATGAACATCTAAATATATATATATATATATATATATATATATATACAGGAAAGCAACCATTAAAACATTGTCTTCCTGAAATGTCTTCCTGAAATGTTAGACGCTAACCCTAACATATATACAGCACACAAACACACATCTATAATCAGTTTTAACTTACTGATGGCCTCAACAAATGGCTGGAAGAACCTGAAGGGGAACAGTGGCTCTGGTAGCTCACGGAAAAACATCTTGAGGGCTCCTGTGACCACATGGATGTCCTCCCACTGACTATGGTCCAGGTCCAGGTCCTCCTCTGTGGAGCAGAGACAGGATGATTTTATGATGTTTACACATAATGTAATGTAATACGTAATGTATCTCTGTCTAAGTCTAGGAGTGCGCACGGTGATTTAATTACAATGGTTTACATTTGTTTCTTTTCATGTTAGACTCTCAATTTATACAAGTTACACTAAACAACTGCAGAATGAAACAGTTTGTGTGAAAAGGTTTGTGTTGATCTGACCTTGATCGACAACAAAGCGAAGTTTTTGTATTGTGGCCAAATTTCCACTGACTCTGTAAATCCCGTCAACCTCCAGACCTGAAAACACAATCACCCAGCTGATATGAAAAGTTATAATAACTGGCATTAATCAGCAAATCCTCAGGTACTGGATTCATCTGTTGTGGATTCTTGCAAGTTGGCTTTTACTGATTGTGCTAGACGAGGTTTCGAACTTCATCCTTTATTGTCTTGTTTCTGCTTCAGTATTTTAGACATCATCATAGTTATTACCAGCTGTAAGTTAATGTACCTCGTTTATCAACAGCATCCAAGCAGGTTCGAACAAACTTGGGCACAGTAGTTTCTTCACGTTGGCAAAGCGTGGACAGATGGCAGCCAAACACTCGATCTGAGATATTTTCACATAAACAGAGAATTCACTGTCAATTTTAACATTTTTTAGCATCAACAGAGTCAACAGAAGACCCAAAACTCTGAACTTCATATTTTCAACCGTGGCAATTCAAAAGTTGCTTTACTGTCACAACAACTTAACATTATATATTCTGCATGTGGGCACCATGGTGGTCCAGTGGTTAGCACTGCCACCTCACAGTAAGAAAATCCCTGTGTGAACCCTGAAAACCTTTTATGAGGCCTTTCTCCTGTAGCGTCTTCATCGAAGGACGTCTGGTGATGAACTTCTTCAGTCTGTTCTTCACTCCATTTTTGTCAGCGCTGTCTGATGTGCTGTGTTTCAGCTTTGAGCTGCTAAACATGTCTGGACAAAAACATTGAGACTGAAATAACCAAGTTCATTATCATTACTTCTCAAAAGTAAAGACAGCTTAAGTCTCACATGTTTCCAGTTTCTTGTGTTTCTACATAATGATTTCTGTGTCACCTGATGAGCCTCAGTCCAGTGTTTGACTTTTAGCTCAGTGTTTGTTCTCCACCAACTATAGTTGCTAGATGGTCCAGTATATTAAGGCATGGTGACTCACTGATGGAGCGTCTGTTAACTGGGTTGTGTTGCTTGGTGTTGGTGGAGACTGATCCACGGTCGGGTAGGGAGCTGTGTCTGGGCAGGTACTCTGTGCTGTTCGACCTCCAAAGAGGAAAACCTCCGTCTGCCTTGGTCTGAATCATCAGAAAAAGAGTGAATTTCTATTCCAAAGAAAATTCTTCCCCTTGTGTGTAATCCCTTTACTTTTGCTGAGTAATTTGCATCCCACATAATGTAATGTTGATGTGCTGATGGTTTAAAAAGAAGTGAGTTCTTACTGAAGAGTGAACAGCCTTTCCAATAGCATCATACCATTTGTTGGCAGTGGCATAATTGTCAGCCTGCAGGAGGTACTCACTTCCTGTGTTTGTTGTTAGCTGATTTTAACAAATGAGAGTGTCACACCAAAGGAAGGAGAGTATAAGAACACCTGCATCAGCCTTCAGACTGCATCCTGGTCCTGGTTCTGACAGGTTTTACCTGGAAAACATTTTTCTTGCTTGACTTCTCCGTTGTCCACTCAACAACGGCTCCACCTAGCTGAACCACGTCTGTCTTCCCTCCAGGTTTCTGAGGACACAGGGAATCAGATGTTGAACAGATTCTGTAAGATTGCTGATCTTTTTAATTTGTCATTAAATATCAATATATAAAGAGTGAAAATATCATAGAACCATTGTTTATTACATCAGATGGGAACTGCAGCAGTAAAACAGCCACTCCTGATGATATAGTTAATGAAATACATGTGATCGGTTAGTTGGACTAACCACAAAGTCTTGTCTGAGGGGATAAAGAAATGAAGTTGGAAAAGACATATAGCCAGTATATCTGGCACCATGCTGCCACGGGGATAACTGATAATCATTAGAGATAAAGTGAAAGCTGATGTGGTACCAGGCTAGTTTCCTGTTGTCTGTCTTTGTAGAACATGAGATGATCTGACGTCAGCACAGTCCACATTGAAGTCCAGGTCTTTCTCTGTTTCTTCCCACTTTCTGATATTCTAGCCACATTCAGGTTTTCACCTTTGAACTCCACCTTGAAACACACACAATAAAAACGAAGACATGCAGTTTGTGACAGGAGGGGGAGAAGAAGAAATTGAGTCTGTAATAAATAGAAATACAACCATACAGCTATATTGTGCAGAAGATAAATATGGGACTTGTCAGTTGTGATGCTACAGCCTGTACAGTGATGTGTTGAGTTTCCTTCTCACCGATGGTTCAGATGCTAATGTTCCAGCCACGTTATGCTGAGACTGATTCCTGCGGTGCCGAGAGATCTGGAAATATAACACATCTGTTTAAACTTAACTGTGGCTCCAAGTGATGGATTTGCTCCTTTTTTTACATACAGGCTTCTGAGGAAGGTCTGAATCCTGCAGCACCATGGATTTGGACTGACTGTGGCGGTCTCCTGAGCTCTGTGATGCCTTGATGCGCATCTGCACAGCTCCCTGCTGCACCATGCTCTGTGGTGGAGGTTTAATCAATGGCTGCTTTGTGGTAGTCTGGAGGTTTGAGACTCTGATAATGAACAAACAATAAATTGAAGTCAAGCTCTCACATCCTTTGATTAAGTGTTGTGGCCCTGCAGTAATGCCTGTTATGAGAGTGGGCATTCAGTCACAGTCTTTTTCCTGTCTTGGTTCCTGTTCTCAGCTTTGATTGCTTCACAGAGGTTACACAACATTAATCCTGCTGCCAATAAAAACAGAGTTGAGAAACAGTGAAATCAAAGAATAAAACCTCTGGCTGCTTCACTATTTTACATCATGAATGTTTAATACAAGACATAAATTACAATAAATCAAAGACCTGCCCTCCAACCCGAGCCAACTGTACCTGTACAGTGATCAAACTTAAGTTAACCCAAATGATGGACACTGAGAGTCCTGAAGTCCTGGTTTTTCTCCTTTGTTTGCGGGTAAGACTGTAGGCAAACTTTTACAATCCTTTTCCAAGGCTTTATATGTGAAGATACACATCTCATCATCAGGGATGAAGAAGAGCAGCATGAAGCAAAATGTACTGGCTAAAATTTGAAAAAGTGACTCGCCCCTCGCCCAGAGTGAGCTGGGATTGGCTAAAGTGGAGGTCAGACGGCAGCTCAAAGACCGTGAAACCAATAGCTGACCTGAACATACCTAAGTCCTGATGGAACACAGATCTCCAGACCAGCTAGACTATCAATAGTTGGTTTATTGATCTCAGTGGTGTGTGTGTGTGTGTGTGTGTGTTTATTCAGAAGTGAAAATGACAAACAAATATTTTGGCTGGAGTGAGTTTCCGATCTGAATGAACGACAATTAAGTGTGGAAAGCAAAACTTGGGTGCTGCTGTGGCCAGAGTGGGGTTAGGGCCATCAGGTCTATGGGTCTCCATGTCTTTAGAAACTGACTCTGAGATGAACCAACATCAAACATGAGAGCAGCTGGTGTCGTCACTGCAAAAGCAGACCATGAGCCCTGAAGCTTCAGCAACAGGAAGTGAACTGAAACACTTCAGATAATGGAAGATGAACTTTCCCTTGTACGTTAAGTCTAATTATAAAGAGAATGTAAAGTTTGGCTTAGTTATCGCTGCATCACCACATCTGTACCACTGAAGACTCGAAAATTCAAACAGTTTGGACACATCTGTAAAGTGAATCATTTTCACACTTCAATGAGTAAGACCTACAGACAAGTCAGCTCAACCAAAACACCTCTACAACCAGACCAACACAACAGTGAATCATGAAGACAACATTGTCACAAAGCTAACAGATCATTAATATGATCTTACCTTGTATTTGACATCCTGTCACTGATCACTAAAGACGAAACACTGAGCATCGAGGCCTGACTGTTAGAGGAAGTGTGATTCATCACGTGGTTTTTTCAAACCAGCCGTCTGTCACACTATAACTGCTGCAACCTCCTCGTTTCCTGAGAAACAAACAGCTAATCTCACCGTCAGAAAGCAGACATGAGCACTTTGTCTCCATTGTGAGACAGAACACCAACTCAGGACCTCTGAATTTTATTTTTTATAAACCAGTGACTCTGAGTTGATTTCTGGATAGCAAGAAAAAGCAATATCTCTATTCGGTGTTTTAGATAGACCCAGCAGATGACGACTCTATAAAATGTTCAGAGAGAGAGAGAAAGTGAGTGTGTGTCGGGTTTAGGGGTGGTGGCAATCTGACACAAGGATTACACACACACACAGACAAACAGGAACACAGGAACTCTGTGAACATAACTTGCTCGCTGGCAGGTTTTCTTTAAGAAACCCTGAGTTTCTACCTGTCTCCTCCCACACAAAGACAGCTGAAGTAATTCAAAATGCTTTACGTGACGAGAAATTAGATGTCCTGGCGTTTCCAGAGGTGTACCTGTCATTTATCTTAATGACATTCTCTGGCCATACATCACCAACCTCACACACTGTGGACATGTGCTCACATCACAGCTAATTTTATGCATGGTGCTAAGTTTTTTTTTTTTTTTTGGTAATTTTCTTTACAACATCAGTGATGCAGAGCACTTTGGAAAGGCAACAGTGTGTAGAGCTGTGAGAAAAGTAACTCTTGCACTGAAACAGCTGTTCTGCCTTCTTTCTGTTGGCTAAGCAGAATTCAAATGTTAATCCCCTTTTTTTTTATTCGTAGATTTTATTTCTTTCGTGTACACATCGACACATCCGTTCATCTACTCAGTGGGCTATTAAATGAGGTGACGTTAAAACATTTTGTTAGGGGTTTAAATTAATACTTAATTTGTTTAATAGCTTAAGTCAAAATTAAAATTTTTTTTTATTAAAATCAAAGTGATGTACAATCATAGCCCAGCAAAGTATCCCTTACCTTTTGAATGATGTTTTGATATTTAATTTTTTACTGCTTCCAAGTCTGCTTCTCTCCTGATGGACTGTACCTAAATGAAAATCAGATTTTATTCCCATTTAAATTTTTAACTGTAAGCTACAATCTCTTACGTTTAAATGTAAAATCATTCGAAGAGTACATCCAAACTTATGTGTTGACTCGGGTAGTAATTTTTTCTCACACTGTTCCTCCTTCTGTGCTGCAGCGAAGCCTTTACAGTGAAGTATGTGCTCATCCTCTCCATCGGTCAGAATTAAGACCTCTAACTCCATTGGGTTGAAATAA
The DNA here is from genome assembly GCF_900963305.1 of Echeneis naucrates. Taxonomy (NCBI): domain Eukaryota; kingdom Metazoa; phylum Chordata; class Actinopteri; order Carangiformes; family Echeneidae; genus Echeneis; species Echeneis naucrates. Next base: position 26,543 of record NC_042531.1, on the reverse strand, counting down.
CCTGATCTTTTTTTTTCCTTGGTTGTCATGGTGACTCATGGTATCGGGGCTCCAACGCTGATGGTTTTTTATAGAGGTTGTGCACGCGTGCAACTCAAAGTGAACATACTCAGAGTTGAATAAACCAACTCAGATCAGCTGTTCTGGAACTGGATACTCAGAGTTTCCCCATCTCAGAGTAAGTCAACTCAGAGTTCAGGGACCGACTCAGATTTTTGTAGAACCTCCTACCTGGAATACTCCCCAGTTGTATCTTTGACAAATACACAGAAAAAACAAGGTTTTATTGAAAGGGATCCAAAATAAAATATGTTTTCTATTTAAGGAGTTGTCAGCAGATGTATGCTCTTCATTGGTCTGGTACAGAACAGGAGATGTTTTCTATTTAAGGTGGTGTGAGTAGAAGTGTTTCCAGTAGAGGATTGTAGAATTAGTTTCAGATCTATTTACAGTTTGTCCATCTTCATGAGAACTCCTAAGAGAATCTGTTAATTAGTAAATTCTCTGACCATAAATGGAGCTGATGGACAGATGAAGAGTATATAACTTGTCTTACAGATGGATTTTCTCTGTTCACTCCCCCCTTCCTCGCCATTATTTTTCACTTTTTTAACTGATTCCATTCTTGGTTTTTAAATTTTATCATGGCCCCAAAGAAACCAGAACAAAGGAAGGAAGCAGTGAAACTGGAGGCAGCAAAAGAACCAGACTACGACCCTCAAATCAAGGTTTGTCTGTTTGTGTACATCTTACCCCCCCCCCAGCAACTGGAGTAGTTGGAGATGTGTACTGTACTCAATTATTTCATTTGAATTTTTTTCTCTACACTGTGAGCAAAAAGGGAGGTAAAAGTTTCTCTCAGCTTCTCTCCATTCCTCCCTTCCTGTTTCTTCCTGTTGTTTTTTCCTGAAGTCAGATTATAAAATAGTCAGTTTGGAGCAGGTTGGATAATTTCACTGATGATTGGATGTAAAGTCACAGCTGAATAGGATTTGGTTTCTCTTGGGCCTGCACTGCAACTTATGAGTTCCGCTGATAAACAGACATTACAAAGACAAACCAATGAAAAGTTAAAGTTTAATAGACAGACCTGAAACAAATGAAACAAGAAGCAGATGCAACTTTTCTCTGAATACAACAATCAGACTGTGACCAAGGGTTTTCTTGTTTTCAGATTGAGTTCAGTGCTGATCAGGTTGAAGGTAACACTCACACACACATGCACACAGGTAGTACTGCTAGTATTATGAGCTGAAAATGTTCTGTGTTTGTCTTTGTATTTTTTTCCAACTATACACACTTTGTGAATTGCGACACTTCAGTGTCTCTTCATCCAAACAATAAAAAATGGTCATGACATCATGAAGTAGGGTCAAATGACGGAAGCTGTAAACATCTGCTGCTCTGCTTCCTAACCCTAACCCTAACCCTTTGGCCTGAATCTGGATTCTACACAGGTCTCCTTCTCCCTAAATATTCAGAGCAGCTGATTCTGACAGTGTCACAATGAAGAAAAGAGAAAGCATGTTTAAGTGTAAATGAATTAAGAGGAAAAGGTAACTTAGACAAGCTTTCCAAGGTTGATAGATTTACTTTACCTGTGGATGCACTGCATGGATTAAGTCAAATTCCAATTCATACATTTTCAATGGCACATGGATAGAAAAAAAAATCTGATCACAACATGACCCAAATCCAAACCATATGTAGTCTGACCCATCACATTGACCACAATATGTTGTGTCCCTGAAATGAAGTCCTTGTGTGTATCTGACTAGTGAGTAATGTGAAGTATTTTTGTATAGAGTTTAAAGAGGCCTTCCAGCTATTTGACAGATCTCCAGGAAACGAGATGAAGATCTCTTTCTCACAGTGTGGAGATGTGATGAGGGCTCTTGGTCAGAATCCAACCAATGCTGCAGTCCTGCGAGTGCTGGGATGGCCCAAACCTGAGGGTATGCCCAGTTATTGTATAATTAAAAGGTATGATGTAGCCCTCCCCCACAGCTCGCAATCTGCTCTTGTTGTTCCTGGACAGAAATGGACAGTAAACTGGTTGACTTTGAGACTTTTCTGCCAATGCTACAACATGTGTCTCAGTCCAAAGACAAGGTGAGATGATTTTCCAACTGTCCAGGTCAGAGTGTAATAATTTAATCCATTGTTTAAACAATTTAACTTTTACTTCCTGTGTTAATGCGTGCATTGGTTTAACAGGGAACATACGAAGATTTTGTAGAAGGCCTCAGAGTCTTTGACAAGGAGGGTAATGGGACAGTGATGGGAGTGGAGCTGAGACACGTTCTGGTCACTCTGGGTATGATGGGCCATTTTGGTTTGATGTTTGACATCATTGCCTTGATGAGATAAAGCTGGACTTGGCTCTGGTCACATACTGGACCCTGTTGTGGAAGTTTTGTCTTAAAGCACTCTGAATAACAATTTAGTAAGAACACAAAGAGCACTGATTGTTTGGAAGGAATAAGTATATTGTGCAATTTAGGAGACAACTTACACACAGGAAGATACAAGCAGTGTCTCAAAAGAGCACAGAGTTCTGCACAACAGTTATATCAGGCTTTTGACTGCATTCCTGTTCCAGATAATTTTAACTACATCCTTATATGGGGGTTCAAGAGGCCCATCTCCAGGTTCATGCAAAGGTCTTGTTGATTAGCTGAAACCTGAAACCTAACATATAGGTACAGAAGTTTCAAATTACTTAGAGTTATATGAGTTATGGTTGTTTTCCACAGTAACAGTTGTTGTTTTGAATGATGCTTTCCTTATCAAACCCTGAAGCACTGCAATGCTGTTTAGTAATAGGAAAATCCTCAGGATCATTGTACCTCATGAATACACGTCTCTGAAAAGTTGTGAGTTTGTGTTGTGAACATATTCTCAGGAGAGAGAATGACTGAAAGAGAAGTGGAGCAGCTGTTAGCAAGACAGGAAGATGGTAATGGATGTATCAACTACGAAGGTAACACAACACTTAAAACAAAACATAAGCACAGGCCTGTGAATTATTGACACCAGAAGTCTGTGTCTTCCAGCTTTCATCAAGCACATCACGGCTGGATGAAGCAACATGCGTGTTCACCTTATTACCGTTACCCCCACATTGACAGAGTGGAAAGGACTCGGTGGACCTGCTTCCTTCCTGTTTTCTTCTAATGTACTTCCAGAGTATCATTTACTTGGAAAATATGGAACTGCTTTGCTTTTTTCCCTTATTTTCCTGCTTTCTCCGAGATTCCTCTCCTACTTATTAAAAATTATTCTGGCAATAGTGACACAGAATACTTTGGTGAATCTGTGTGTTGCTGTAGTTGTTCAAAGGGTTTGGAATTGAGGATGACAAGTCACAGGCAATCAGAGATAGGGTTAGGATAGGGAAATTGCACCCGTCTCCGTCTGGAGGCGGGGTGTGCACACTCCATCCACCCACTGGACCAACCCCCATCCTGGTCCCAAGTAGGCTCACGGGTCCGCTGGCGGCCTCGTTTGCCCTGCTGGACCAGCGTCCAACCCTCCTCCAAGAAAGGACCCATCTGCACAGGGTACCTTTCTTTTAATGTTTGATTTTTTAACTTATTTATTTATTTATTAGGTCTCCTGAGTGGAAGGCCTGGGTTTTAACCATGAGGCTATTTGGAGGGGTAGGGCAGATTTATTGTCAAGATGGGATAAGGAGAGGAAAAAAAACAAAAAAAAACAAAAACCTGGAACATAGGGGAATAAGTGCTGTAAAGAGGGGGGTTAGTAAAAAAGTATATATAAAACACACACAACATGCTTCAACATCCTTTTGTATAGTAATGAAATCAATAACAAGTTGAGGAGTTAATAAATATTGGGAGTACCATTTTCCCGTAGATAGAAGCCGAAAGAAAAAAAAAAAAAAAAAAAGATAAATAAATAAATATATAAATAAAAGAATAAAAAAAATGACAAGTTAAAAAATGGACAATAAGACAATTTAATTTCAAAGGGGGCTCTAGGGAACGGGAGCAGGGGAATTTAAGTGCTATGCAAAGAAGAGGGTTAGTAAAAAGTGCTAAAAATTGATAACAAACCACAACATGCTTAAAAAATCCTTATATACAATTAAAAAGTTCAAAAGTTAGTGTAATCAGAAGTCCCCTGTTCTCGTAAATCAAAGTTAGAGTTAAATGAATGAATCAATAAATAGATCAAATAACCCCCCCCCAAAAACAGAAACAAAATTAGGCCTGTATGTGCACTGTCACGACGTTTCGACTGCCTTAGGTCTTCTTCAGGCTTGGTGCACTATGATGTTTCCCCCATAACAAACAGAAAAGAAATGAGAGCTCTGCTGCTGTTCGGCTTTAAATACTCTCCTGAGCTCCACACACTCTAGTTCTTTAGTTAGACTGTCTTTAGAATTCAAGTTGGTGTTTAACTTTGTTTTTTAACTGAATCTCAATCATGAAAAGTGTTTAGATGTTTTTTAAGATCCGTTTTTCATCCAGGGTTAGGGTAGGGGAATTGCACACGTCTCCATCTGGAGGCGGGAGGTGCACGCTCCATCCACCCCTCTCTTCTGGACCAACCCCTATCCTGGTCCCCAGCAGGCTCACGGGTCCGCTGGCGGCCCCGTTTGCCCCGCTGGACCAGCGTCCAACCCTCCTCCAAGAAAGGACCCATTTATAGAGGGTACCTTTCCTTTTTATATATGATTTTTTACTTATTTATTTATTTATTTATTTATTTATTCAAAAAAAAAATAAAATAATTAAAATTAAAAATTGTTTAATGAACTAAAGAAGGTGTGCTCTAAAACAAACAAACAAAAAAGGACGACGTTTCGACCTCAATGGGTCTTCTTCAGGTCCAAAAATAAAAAAAATTTATAAAAAAAGCACACAAAAAACTCTTATAAAGGAATGGCTGGGTGATGTATACCGCTCAACAGTCAAGCTGATAATGGAATTTTGCTCCTGAGCGTCTCCTTTTTATACCCTCTGTTTTTCATGTTATTTTGTCTTTTTGCTTTTCGCTTTATTTCATCTTTCGGTTTTATCCTTAATACTTTTTTTCTTTTCTTCCCTATCAATATTAACCATAACCCTAATCCCCAAATAAAATGAAATAAAAATTATTTTTAACTCTTATTTATTATGACTTATTTATTTATATTTTAAGTTTTTTTGTAGTTTTTTAACTTATAAAAATAGGGTTAGGGTTAGGGGTTAGGTTTGGGGACTGAAGCTCTTCCCCTGGAGGGGAAGAAGTGTGCACGGTCCTTCCACCCATAGGACCTCCCGTACCCCTGGTCCCAGTTGGGTTGGCGGGTGCGCTGGCGCCTCCTGCCACGCTGCACCACCGTCCAACCATCCATTATGTTTTTGTTTTGTGTGTATTTTGTGTTTTGTACTTTTTATTATTTTTTTTGTGCTTTATACTTTTGGTCTTTGTTATTTATTTATTTGTCTAATAAAAAAAATAAAAAAAATAAAAAAAATAATATATATAAACAACTGAGGTTAGGTTAGGGTTAGGGAATAGGGATGATTACCACGATTAGACATTTGAGGATTAGACATTCTTGAATAACTTTTGATAGGAAGGTGATAGAGACACGAAACCAAGCTCTAGCCCCACTAATTCGGGTAAGCCCTTTCCAACGGTACCACCCCCGAGTCCGTACGAGCTTCCGTTCGGGAGATACGTCACTTCCCGTTACGACAAGTGCATATCTCGGGAACGGAAGGTCGTAGAGACACGGGACCAGGACCAGCGCGTTCAGCGCCCCCGAATTATGTTTGGCGGACGCCACCCCCGAGCGTCTAGGACGGGTTAGGGTTAGGGGTTAGGGTTAGGTAAGGGATTAGGAACCGGTATCCTCCTAGGAGGAACCGGAAATGCACAGTCCATCCCCCACCTTCCCTGTCTCCCTTGCCCCACAAAAAAAGGACCACCAGGGGGGCGGGGCTTGTGCCTCCCGTAGTGGACCTTTGTCCATTGAAGTTGGGCGTCGCCCATTTTTAAAGAGATCTTATTTTAGTTATTTTTATTTTTTTATTTTTTTAATATTTTTTATTTTTTATTTTTTTATTTTTTTTTTTACACTTTAAATTATTTTCAACCAACTAAAAACACTTCCCAAAAATTTAGAGAAGGAAAAACTATTGTCAAAAAATAAAAGAAAAATAAAATATGAAAAAAAAATATATATAATAATTTGTTTTTAAATATGTATTTAAATTATGTATGTGTGTATGAATGTATTTATTTGTATGAATGTATTAATGTATGTGAGTGTGTGCCTCCGGCAACGTTTCGACCCTTTATGGGCCTTCTTCAGGCCTATGGCACACAAAAAAGACAAAAGAAAATAAGTTGTGGCTTCTAATGGCTGTAAAGGTGTTTCTCCTTCGATCGCCTAAGTGGGTTAGGGTTAGGTTTGAGGGTTAGGGTTGGAGTTAGGTTAGGGTTAGGGTTAGGGGGTTAGGGGGTTAGGTTTTGGGAAAGAGAAGGGCGCCATCCCCTGGGGGATGGTCCCTTAGTGCACGCGCACTCCCCAGGGACCCCCTGGTCCCCCTTACTGAGTCGTGTTTTGTTTTTTTGTTTTTTATTATTTTATTTTAACTTAAATTAAATTATAATAAAAAACGAATAAAATAATCAAAAGAAATAATTCCCATTCAAAAAGGCCATTCCCCACACACACCGCCGCGACGTTTCGACCTGATTAGGTCTTCTTCAGGCTTCTGGTGTGTGCTCCCCCCGAAAACAAAAAAGAAATGAAGGAGCTGGAGCCGCTTCTCCTTATATACGCTCCTGACTCCTCCCACTTTGGCTGTTTCTTAAGTTTTGTTTTTACCGAATGTGTTTTTTAGTTTCCAATTTGCGGTTTTAGTTTTTTTCTTTTTTCTTTTGTATTCCAATGGTTTTAATAGATTTTTTTATAGAATTTTAATGCAAATCAATTGTGGATGATACTATTTATAGTTTTAATTATTTTTAGGCCTTATTTTAATATCAATTTTCATATTTATATCAATAATTTTTTATACATAGTTTTTTTAACCCAATTTTTAGTCCTTTTTATATTTTTACTTAGTTTTACTTGTAATTTTATTCCAATTATAACTGTTTTTAACTTGTTTTTTCTTCTTTTTCAGGTAAATTTTAAGGTAAGTATCCAGGTAATTAATTCAGGTGAGTATAATTTTTTCTATTTAATTTTTCTTTCACAGGTTTCCAGGTAAGTATATTTGTATTAATTTTCTGTTTTTTCTTTTTTTCTTTTAGGTGAGTCCCCGGGTGAGTATAGATCACCAAGTTACTGTTTTTAATATATATCCAATTTTTAATTAATTTTTAATCATATTTATTATTCATATTATAATCATATTTCCCCTCTTTTTTCTCCTTCCTGCTTCTTCCTTTCCATCCCACTACATTTTCTTTTCTTTCTTCCTTTCCTTGTTCTTCTCTTCCTCGTCCCCCCTCGCTTTTCGCTTCACTATCCTGCCATCTCCTCTTTCCTTAGCCTCGGCACTACCATAGTCCGATTTGGCCTCATTCGGGGTATGCTTCTTCCCGTGGGCAATTTTTACTTTCTCTCTATTTGGGCTTCACTGGGGCAGTCCTCATCCCAGGAGCAATGAATGACTAGGCAGCGGGCATCCAAATTGGGTTGATGAGTCAGGTTCGCGTGCTATTAGGTTTAGGGTTAGTGTCAGGTCCAAATTTAGTTAGGCTTCGAGTCCGGAATCTGGGTGGAGCTAGACAGGTCAATTAGGGTTAGTTCAAATTTTGGGGATTTATCATTATAATTAATTATTTATTTTTAGAAGTCCAATTAGGGTTAAGGTTAGGGTTAGCATCCAATTAGGGTTAGGGTTATATAAACCTAGGGTTAGGGTTAGGGTTAGAGTCCAAATTAGGGTTAGGGTTAGATAACACCTAGGGTTAGGGTTAGGGTAGGGTTAGGGTTAGGGGTTAGGGTTAGGGTTAGGGCGGAAGGGCTGAGCCTGTCCTCGATTGAGGACAGGAGGGGCACGGTCCTTCCCCCACATTCTTCCGCCACCCTGGTCCCGGAATGGTTGACGGTGGCGCCCCCTACCGTACTGCACCACCGTCCAGCCTCCATCATATTGACCCATATTGGGTCTTTTATTTTTCTGTTTAGTGTTTTTACTTATTTATTTATTTATTTATTTATTTATTTATGTATGTCTGTAATGTCGCCTTGGTTATTCTATGTAATGATTTTTTATTTTAAATTACTATTTATTAAATAAGGTATTTATTAATAATATATGTATATAATAATCAAGGCGAAAAATAAAAAATAAAAAAATAAAAAAATTGAAATTATTTTTTATTCAAATAAAATAAATCAATTTGTTTTTAATGAAACTTAAATGTCGTACACCCAATCGCGACGTTTCGACAGTTGTCGGTCTTCCTCAGGCTTGGGTGTATGTGAAAATGTATGTGTGCAAGAGAGAAATGTGTGTGATGTTGTCCCTATGAAAGTGAGAAAGAGAATGAGTCTGTATGTGTGCTTCCCCTTTTATACCCTCCTACAAGCTTTCCTTATTTATCGGTTTTTGTTAACTTTGTTTCTTAGTTTCCCAATTTACTTTTTTAGTCTGTTTTTTTGTTTTTTCATGCAAATAAATGTTCTTGAATGTATTAACTCAAAATAAAATAACAAAATAATGAAATAAATATTTATTCAAATCTATAAAAATTATTTATACATTTTTTAATCTATTTATATAGTTTTATATATACCATAAAAACATTTTATTTTTATAATGTATTTATTTATTCAATCTGTTTAAATATGTATATATAAAAAATATTATTCATCATAATAATTATTTATAATAATAATAATAGGGTTAGGGTTAGAATAAGAATTTAGGGTTAGGGTTAGGATAAGACTAAGTTTAGGTTTAGGATAAGAAAAAAGGTTAGGATTAGGGTTAGAATAAGGCTAATTTTAGGTTTAAGGTTAGGGTTAGGGTTAGGATAAGGCTAGGTTTAGGTTTAGGATAAGGCAAAAGGTTAGGGTTAGGGTTAGGATAAGGCTAGGTTTAGGTTTAGGATAAGACAAAAGGTTAGGGTTAGGGTTAGGTTTAGGTTTAGACAAAAGGTTAGGGTTAGGGTTAGGATAAGACTAAGTTTAGGTTTAGGATAAGAAAAAAGGTTAGGATTAGGGTTAGAATAAGGCTAATTTTAGGTTTAAGGTTAGGGTTAGGGTTAGGATAAGGCTAGGTTTAGGTTTAGGATAAGGCAAAAGGTTAGGGTTAGGGTTAGGATAAGGCTAGGTTTAGGTTCAGGATAAGACAAAAGGTTAGGGGTTAGGGTTAGGATAAGGGTTAGGGTTAGGGTTAGGGTTAGGGTTAGGGTTAGGGTTAGGGGTTAGGGTTAGGGGTTAGGGTTAGGGTTAGGGTTAGGGTTAGGGTTAGGGGTTAGGGGTTAGGGTTAGGGTTAGGGTTAGGGTTAGGGTTAGGTTTGGAAAGGGCAAGGGTCATCCCTGTGAGGGGATGGCCCTGAGGCACTCGCACTACCCGGGGGGCCCCCCAGTCCCCTCCCCAGCTAATAAGAATTGTTTTTTATTATATATACATTTTTTTGTATTTTTTTGTTTTTTAATTTAAATCATAATAATGGATAAAATAATCATAATTGAAATAAAATAAACCCCTCAAAATAGGCCTTAGGTAGCGTACCGTTGCAACGTTTCGACGGTATTGGGTCTTCGTCAGGCTATGGCACGCTACATCCCCCCAACAAAAAGAAACGAAAAGAAAATGAGAGAGCTGCTCTGCAGTGGCTTTTTATACTCTCTGTTAACTCCACCCACTTGAGTTTTTACTTGTTTTTAGAGTTTTAGGTTTTCGTTTTTACTTAGAAGTCTTATATGCAAATTATGATGTTTTTTTAGGGTTTGAATGGTTTTTTAATGGATTTTCAATAGGGTTAGGGTTAGGGTTAGGGTTAGGGTTAGGGTTAGGGTTAGGGTTAGGGTTGGGTTAGGGTTTAGGTTTATGTTTCCATATGGGATTGTTATTGCACGGGCCTACCAATAGATTTTCCTAAAATACTAATAAAAGCTAGAGAAGAGAGAAAAAAAAAAAAAAAAAAAAAAAAAAAAAAAAAAAAAAAGGAAAAAAGGGGGGGGGGGGAAAGGTTGGGAAGGTTGTTGTGGAAATCGACAATCAGCTCCCTAAGAGAAGTGGTGGTGAAGTGGCACCACAAATGACTAAGGAGCAGGAGACAGCAGATCGAGTCCCAACCCGGTCCAACAGAAGGCCAGTCCCCCGATGACCCTTTTTTTTGGGGGGAAAAAAGAGGGAGAAGAGAGAAAAAAAAAAAAAAAAAAAAAAAAAAAAAAAAAAAAAAAAAAAAAAAAAATTATTAAAAGGTGAGAGTGGAAGGGTTGTTGTGGATATAGATAACCCAATCTCTGAGAGAGTTGGTAGTCCAATGGCAACACAAACAACCAAGGAACGGGAGACAGCGGATCGAGTCCCAGATGGGTCCAACAGAAGGTCAGTCCCCAAATGGCCCTTTTTGATGAAGTGGAAAGAGGCAAAAAAAAAAAAAAAAAAAAAAAAAAAAAAAAAAAAAAAAGGAAGGGTATTGATGGGTACAGCAACCAAATAGCTAAAAGAGCTGGTAGTCCAGTGGAACCACCAACAAATCAGGAACGAGAGACAGGGGATCAAGTCCCCAGCGGATCCGTCAGCAACCCGGTTCTCAAATGGCACTTTTATATTAAAAAAAAAAAAAAAAAAAAAAAAAAAAAAAAAAAAAAAAAAAAAAAAAAAAAAAAAAAAAAACGGGTCAGCTGAACTATAAAAAGAAAGAAGATGAGGACAGAGAAGGATGGCGTGATGGTAAGGTTCTTGCCTTCCACTCGGCGGGACAGGGTTCAAGCCCCAGGTAGGGCAAAGAAGGGGACCTGTTGGAGGGGGGTTAGAAATATGCTGGGGTAAAGTGATACATTAACTTGGAGGTGAGTAGGAGCCGTCTCGGTCACACGGATCCCAGTTATTGAAGGGAAAAAAATTTTTTTTAAAAATAAAAACAGACGGAACTTAAAACAAGGAGATTTATGGGATAAAATTAGGTTAGTAACAGTTAAAAGTGCTAATAGAGAAGTGCTGTAAAAATAAGTGCTTTAAAAAAGAGATAGAATGAAGTACTACAAATATAAAAATAAAAGAAAGGAAAGGGGTCCTTTCAATAAAATACATTATTAAGTGCTGTAAAATGTGGAAAATAAATCTATGAGTGGTTATAAAAAATATTAAAAAAATGACAAGACATGCCGAACATAATGATTATGAAAAAATGATTAAGTGCCATAAAAGAATTAAGAAGACTTACGAGTACATGCAATAAATGAGACGAACAAGGACATGCGAAAACATGCGGAGTTAGTAAAAAGATTAAGTTAATCTCCTGTGATGTCATAAAAAGAAATTTATATTCCGTCCTAGTGGGGAATTGAACCCTAGTCGGCTAGGGGCAAGGCGAGGTTTTAGCCTGTGGGTCATTGCTGGGTTTAAAGTCTTAAGGGATCCGTGCGAGGGAATGAGGGGAGGGGAAAAAAAAAAAAAAAAAAAAAAAAAAAAAAAAAAAAAAAGAAAAAGGGGGGGATGAAAAGAACTAAACTGGTGAATATTTAAAAATAAATGTAGTGAATAGATATACTCAATTGATGAAAAAGCAAGGAAAATAATAAATAATAAAAAAGATTTGAAAAAAAAAAAAAAAAAAAAAAAAAAAAAAAAAAAAAAAAAAAAAAAAAAAAAAACGATAAAATAGTGCAAGACCTATAAGAACAATCAAAAGAACCATAGGGGTCCTGAATTCATAAAGAACATAGGAAAAAAAAGGGTTAAGACTCCTTTAGGGTAGGGATATGCTTTAATTGGACTTATTTGCTAACTTAGGGTTTTCATTTTGAGTTAAAAAAAAAAAAAAAAAAAAAAAAAAAAAAAAAAAAAAAAAAAAAAAAAAAAGAAGGGGGGGGGAAAGGAGGGGGCACGGGTTGGGTTTAAAGAATTACTGTGTAAAATTGGTTAAGGTTAGGATGAGGGGACAGGGGGTTATCTGATAAAGAAAGATCTGGTGAAGAGTGAGGAAGGTTAAGGTTAGGAAAAGTGGGTTAGGGTTAGGGTTAGGGTGAGGGGTCAGGGGTCAGGGTTGGGATCCAGGTAAGGGAAGGAAAAAAAAAAAAAAAAAAAAAAAAAAAAAAAAAAAAAAAAAAAAAAAAAAAAAAAAAAAAAAAAAAAAAAAAAAAAAAAAAAAAAAGGGGGGGGGAAAAGGAGGGGGCGTGGGTTGGGTTTAAAGAATTACTGTGTAAAATTGGTTAAGGTTAGGATGAGGGAACAGGGGGTTATCTGATAAAAAAAGATCTGGTGAAGAGTGAGGAAGGTTAAGGTTAGGAAAAGTGGGTTAGGGTTAGGATTAGGGTGAGGGGTCAGGAGTCAGGGTTGGGATCCAGGTAAGGGAAAAAAAAAAAAAAAAAAAAAAAAAAAAAAAAAAAAAAAAAAAAAAAAAAAAAAAAAAAAGGGGAAGGGGGGGGCGCGGGTTGGGTTTAAAGAGTTACTGTATAGAATTGGTTAAGGTTAGGATGAGGGAACAGGGGGTTATCTGATAAAAACAAATCTGGTGAAGAGTGAGGAAGGTTAAGGTTAGGAAAAGTGGGTTAGGGTTAACTTTAGGGTGAAGGGTCAGGGGTCAGGGTTGGGATCCAGGTAAGGGAGAAAAAAAAAAAAAAAAAAAAAAAAAAAAAAAAAAGGAAGGGGGGGGAAAAAAAGAAGGGTTGAATGATAATAATAAGGGGGGGGTTTGCTGAGGTAAGTTGCTCCTAGCCAGACGGCAACATCTGAGGTGGGGGAAGAATAGTCTAAGCAATATCCCAAAATTCTAAATAATGTTTAGCATGTTTCATTGAGGCCATAGGGTGTTAATGTTCCCAGCTTCTGAATCCATGATCGTTCTGCATGTTTTCTCTGTCCAGAAGACCAGAGGGCGCCAGTCTCCAGACCTGAGATAATTAAGTTTTCAATTTGGTGCGTTTGAAAATGCATGACCAATTGTGTTTTAATATTGTTTAGTCGAATGTTACGAAGATGTTGTTGTAGGCGAGAGATTAAAGCATTCTGGGTTTCTCCAATATAATGTTTGTGACAGATCGTGCAAGTGATTATGTAAATAATGTTGGAGTCCTGTAGTGAAAAGGAGCCAAATGATGGAGATGATTTATTGTTGTAGGGGTTAGAAATGAATTTGCGATTCTTGTAATACCGGGCTTCAGGAAGTGTATATGGTGTTCTATGTGAACTGAAGAGGGATTTAACCAGAAGGTTTTGAAGATTTGGATTTTTTTTGTAAGCCAGAGTTATTTTATGATTTTGTAGAGGTGGATGGTGTTCCTGTAAGCCAATAAAGTTTTGTTTAATCTGTTTATGTAGTCCAGTTATTTTGTGAGAAAAGGTGGAAATTAAGGGAAGAATATTTGGAGAGGTGTTTTTGGGCCAATTTCTGGGGGCCTGTATGGTAAAAAAGGGGGAGGGAGGTAATTGAGAGCGAGAAGGTAGGCCCTGTTTGGCATAGGGGAGTTGAATGTACTGTTCAGAAGTATATAAGTCCTCGTTAAAATGAAGGTGTTTAAATTGTGGACAGAGTGGGGGTGTTGGTGTAGTTAAGGAATGTAAATTGAAATCTGACGTGTAGGTGGGACAAATAGTGGAAGAGCGAGTGGGAGCGAGGGAAGCCAGGGTAGAGTTTTTAATTTTCCGTAAGAATCTTTTAGAGTAGTTTCTTTTACGTAAGGCTGTAAAAAGAGTATGGACTGCAGTTTCAAAATCCTGTGGGCGGGAGGAGATCCGATAAAACCTGATTATTTGTGATTTTATAATGCCTGCAAAGGTATGTTTTGGGTGATAACTAGTTTTGTGTAGAAGTGCATGTGTATCTGTTGTTTTAAAATAAACCTTAGTAATTAGTTGTTTGGAAACTGAATTAATGTCAGTGAAGAAAACTGTTGTGTCTAAGAAATTAACCTGATGTAGGTTTATTGCTGATTTGATTTTAATAGCAGGATGGTGATTATTAAGAATACGTGTAAATTCCGAAAAAGAATCCAGGTCGTGAGGCCATGCACCTATGATGTCATCAAGGTAGCGAAAAAAGAAGAGGGGTTTTAGAGGGCATTTGGCTAAGGCCCCTTGTTCCCAATCGCTCATATAAATATTTGCATAAGAGGGTGCAAAACGTTGGCCCATGGCTGTGCCATGTATTTGCAAATAATATTGGTCATTGAAAGTAAAGTCATTATTTCTAAGGCAAATTGTAAGTAACTGTAGAAGCTCAAGGTCTGGTCTCTTAGGGTCCGGATATTTTTGGAAAATTGATTTGATGACCTGAATGCCAACATCTGTATTGATATTTGTATATAAACTTTCTATATCTATTGTGAATAAATATGTAGATTTAGGAACGGTCAGGGGTTTAATTAATTCCAAAAAGTGGTATGTATCCTTAATGTAACTTGGATGTTTAATAGAGAGGGGAAAGAGAAAATGCTCAATGTAGCGGGCTACATTGTAAGTTGCGCTGTTACAATCCGATACAATAGGCCTGCCGGGGGGAACTTCGTAGGGACAAGTCCAAGAGCTTGGGTCTTTGTGTATTTTAGGGAGGAGATAAAAGTATCTAGGCCGTGGGGTGTTAGGGCCAGAGAGGAAATTGCGTTGTTTGGCAGAGATAAATTTTTTTACATACAATGTTTGAATAATTTTCCGTATTTCCAATTGTGTATTATTCTGGATTGTATCTGGTATTGATTTATAATGAAGTGTATTAGATAGTTGTCTATTGGCTTCAATTAGATATTGTTGCCTGTCCATGATAACTACCTTAGAGCCTTTATCAGCAGGTTTTATGATTATATTTGGGTTCTTAATTAGATTCTTTAGGGCTATACGTTCTGATTTAGGGAGGTTATCTTTAGTATCTGGCGGTGGTTGGAAACGATTGAGTGTTTTTTGATCTCGTAATATTAATTTTTGGATTTGTGGGTGAGTCTGTCCAAAAGTAGGTTCCCAATGAGAAGGATATATAAAAGATTGAAAATTATGGTTAGGTTTATTATGAAAGTGATCCAAAATTTTGAGGCGTCTATGATAGTTATGGATGTCCCTACGAAGTTCCTCCCAGTCATATTTAAAAGGACGGGGAATGAAGGAGAGACCACGTTCCAATAAGTTTTTTTCAGTTATTGAAAGTGTAAGAAGGGATGAGAGATTGAGGACATTGGAGTCTGTGGCAAGTTGTACTTTCGTACGTTCTGCCAGGGTAAGCGGTTGCGTTAGTGTATCCGACGGGTTGGTGGCTATGGGATTTTGATCCAAAGAGATGGATGTTTTAGTAATTTGTGGAAATAGAGAATTGAGTGGTCTAACCGGGTTAGGATTGATGCATATTATAAATTTAGTTGCATGCACCAGGATGCAAAGATGGTTTTAGCTGTTGCAGAAGTCCAATGAATATTGTCCGCTTCTGTTTTGAATGTGTCATGCGGGATTTCGACCAAAAAGGGAAAATGAGTGGCAATGGTATTATTAATCAATGTTAGGTTAAATTGTTGTGTTTGGGTGAGTTGTTTTGAGAAGTTCAGAATGGGAAAATAAATATCGGCATTCGGGAAAGTGGTACGGAAGATTTTGTAGAGGGCTTTCAATTGTTTTATTGAAGTTTGCTTAGGATCCTGGTCTTTATTATTTAAACCAAGAGAGAGGATGAGTATTTTTGTATTGGGGTTCGCCGGTGTTTTCTCACAGATTTTGAGGAAATGATAAAAGTTTGCACCCGGGTAGCTATCTATCTGGATGTCCGGGTTATCATGCGGGGGAATGCGGTTTAGGTTTGAGTCTCCAAGTAGGACTATGGGTTTTTTGGGTTTAAATGACCAGTCCATCAATTTCCTGTGCGGTCTGACCAGGTGGTATGATGGTTTATAACTTTGTTTAATAGCAGACACATGAGAGGGAAGAGTGCGTACGTTTAACAGATTCTGAGAAGTAGTCGAGGCATAAGATAGGGTTGCAAAATGATCTTTTATTGTTTCAGACTGGTGGGACATCTGAGTTTTATCTATTTTACTTTGGGTGGGCTCAGATAGGGTTTCCTTGGGGGCCAATTGGGCCTCATTGGACCCTGTCATCATGAGATTGCCCTCCATTTGTAGTATTTTTTTATTATTTTGTTCCTGGTTCTGTTCCTTTTTATTGGGTGAAAGTGTGCCAACAGGTCCGGAAGTAACGTTGTTGAATTCTGGTTGAGAGGAGAAAGATGAAATACAATCATTAGTAATTATAGCAACATTTGACTTAATATAGGAGGTGAAAGACACTGATTCAAAGTCATTTGTAGGGAGAAAAGTTTCCTGTGGGGGTGGGTGTATTTGAACCCCGACCTCCCGCACATTAGTCTTGCGTGTTTGCAGTAGACCAGTGGGTTGCTGGTACGATACAGA